>NC_068404.1:14232427-15432427 GCF_023724105.1 Carassius gibelio | reverse complement strand
GAACTAACAAAAATGATCCCCTCCAAGATTTTGTGACTGCTTGCTAATATCAGGCTTAATATTTCTCCGATTACTGGCTAAGACACGCGAGTCTGCGGTGCAACACATTTTGTGGTATGAAGAATGGTATTCCTTATCTTCCACAACAGTATCATTTGTTTTATCCTGATGTGAACACTACATGCTCGTCCTAAAAGGGAAATGATATCCCAGGCTCATTAAGGAGTCTAGTTTAGGTAGTTGTGAAAGAAACAGCTACAGAATCCAGGTATTCCAATTGGTTTTTTTTCAAGCATCCAGACCAGCCTGACACAGTAGCATTGATAATGTGTTCAGGTTATGACTATTTGTCAGATTAAGGGAGTGTTCAGGAAACCTCTTTGCAATTGCTTTTGGTGACCCTAATGGAAAAGAAGTCCCACACTTCCCCTTTAATTTTAGCTACTGTTCATGTAGACTGTCTGTAACACTTTATGACAAGGTTCAGCTGTAAAACTTGTTTTCTATGTGTATGTTTATGAATTTATGATAGAACAGGTAGTCTATGTTCTATTGACATAGCTAGATGCTTTTTGTGTCATTAAAAAAAACCTCCATAATTAAATCTAATTAATAGCAGATTTTAAGTAAAAGATTGATTAACTATTAGCTCCTTTGAAAGACATTATCAGCTCTTTTCCAGACAGAAAGAGTCACAGAATTTCACAGAAGTCACAACACTTAAGAATTCAATACTAGCAGCATATTAAAACGATTTCTGAAGAATCATGTGAAATTGAAGACAGAACGTAATGGTTGCTGAAAATTCCACTTTGCCATCAAAGGAATAAATTGCGTTTAAAAAAAAAAAAACTTTTTAAAAATAGGTGTTATTTTAAATTGTAAGAATATTCCACAATATTACACTGTACAATTTTTACTATTTTATTTTGTTAAATATATGCAGCCTTGTTGAGCTTAAGAGACTTCTATCAACCACACACTTTTGAATGGTAGCGTGCGTACATTCTGTTTCATTGTAGCAATCTGGGACTATTCATCCAGCCCATATATTCCTGTCAGAAAGCGTGTGCTCGATTAATTGCATGTTTGATACACTATGACTAACATCATGTTTTTAATTTAATGATTTTTTAAATCATTTTATATGACCTTGTTTAGAAGCAGACAAATGTTTGAGTGTATCCGTGTGTGACTCAGACTCAAGGAGACTCACCTTAACTGAGATCTCAGGTAAATAATGTGGATTTCGTAGTTTGGTTGTTATGTAAAACCGGAAATCTGGAGCATATTCAATAGTGGAATCGCCCAGCCGGATACAGACACTGCCACCCTGTTTAAACGTCTGTTTCAGCAGCAGGGGCTCAAGTATGGGGTCCAGTTCTTCCCCAACATTTTCCAGCAATACTACAATACACAAGAGATGAATGATTACAGTTAAACCAAACTGAAAATTACAATAAAACAAAACAAAACAAAAAACAGAGATCTGCAGAAGCATTTATTTGACCTATTCACAAATAAAAACAGTCATGTAGTAGAAGTGGGAACTGAACGAGTGCGGCAGAAAAGCAACAAAGAAATTAATAAATAAACTCAGTGCAACTCCTAGAGGAGAATGGTAACAAAACAATCCACCTGAGACAGTTAAGCACGGGCCTGCCTACGCAAGCTGCCTTTCATCCTAGTGCAGCACTGATGGGGAGGAGACAGGCACCCAAGGCCAGATTACTCGGCTCATTTGAGTATCTCATGTTGCATTTTGGGTCCACCCTTGGGCCTTCTTAGCAAGTGTAAAATTAGACGAAAATTGTGCTTTCAAGCTTAATGTGTAATGTACAAGGCAGTTTGGATTTGGAGTTGTAATGCTGCTCCAGGGAAAGAGAGACAATGTGAGCATTTATCAACAGGTAACATTTACTGGTTTGGATCAGTGATCTGTGCTTGTTTTTCATGGTGGAGGGGGACCCCTGGGGAGAAATACTGGTATTGCACCTTAAGGAAAATTTCTGTTGTTGTTTCTTCCTTCATTGATTTTTAAGTTTGATTTGATCAAATGGCTTGATTGGCAATGCCTGACAATGAGCAATATTATGATTTTTAGAGTATTATAAAAGTAAGCTTTATTTGAATTCTCTGAATTCTGGCTGTCATAAAGTTTAAAAGCTGTCAGTATTTCTCACCTGGAGTGCCAAATTGGATGCAGTTTTCTAATGTGCGCACAAAGTCAGCATCACTGAGCTTGATGATATGGAGACTGTTGGATTTCTCCATGTTCTTCAGCCACTTGTTAGCCTGGCCCTGAGGATCAATCATTAGGGGCCACCTCCTCGCATTACTGCAGGCAACAAGAAACTTAAGGATCCTTCACAAACAACAGCTTCCTAGCCATGACAAATCATCTCCATCAAGAATATGACAAAATGTTCCACCACCCCCCCCCCCCCCCCCAAAAAAAAAAAAATTCTACTTTTACAGTATTTCTCTACACGGCAAGCCATCCAAAAGTCTAATAATATTTAATAACAGTGTGTCTAAAAGCTGTATTTTCTGTATTAATCCATCACAGCAATAAAGCAGCCTATTACTAATCCTTAATTATAATATACAATGAAAAAATATATATATTTTGTCAAAACCTTTTATTAAACAGAGCTACAGAGTGCAATTCTATGTCTTCTGCTAATCTAGTATTTACTTTAAATTTTTATCAAATAAAAGCAATCCATCTAAAAATGACATGTTTAGAGCGACTGACTAGTGAAAATAGTAAGAAGCTTGCTGCTACGTTTCATCAAATCTGCATTAAGATAGCGCCAGAAGAAATCTCATAAAATAGGAATATGGTTCAGAACTTTATGGCTTCTTAAACCTTTAACTCCCTAAAATTAAAACTACAGAAAGGTATTTCAAAAACTGGTAAATAACATAATATTTAACACAAATTGAAGTCTAAAATGGTCAAACTGAAGGTAAAAACTATTGGCTAAACACTCTCACGAGATGATGATTGCGTTGTCAATGGAGAAACTGTCGGATGGGAGGCCAGCAATGGTCCAGCTGCGGATTTTCACCGGCTCACCCAGGGAGTTCATCAGTGACATGTTCTTGGAGCAGGGAATTCCTCTTGCCTTACACATGTCAATCCACTCCTCTGTAGCTCGCTGTAGATGTCAGACACAGAAACACACGCACGGCTCAAGAAAGACAACATGATCACAGCTGCTTTTGACAGTCTGGTCCAGAAACAACCACTGGTAGGCCTCCTGAGACATGTAAGAAGTTTTAATCCTATTTGAAAACACAGATCCATATATCCAACCTTATCTGTTAGTTTCAGGACATAAGTATTATCATTTCGGTATCTTTGTTTTTGGTGTAAATCTAATAAAGACTAACTGCACACAAAGGTAATAAGCTGTGTGTCATGTACCTGCACAAAAGCTTATATAAAAAGACCCTCTTCTGGGAGAAAAGATATTGCTTTCACAGAGGGGGAAATATTAAAGTGAAACTACTCCCTGTTCCCTGAGTGCTATTTCAATCTCACCATAGCAATACCTGATATTGCACAAAGTGTTTTCACTGAGTTCATTCATTTTTTATGGACCCTGCTCTGCTGTTAAGAGTAACCAGCTGACAGGGGCAAATGTGTACAAATAATAGCTATAGAAGGATATCAAAAACACTGTAATGTTGCTCCACCTGAGACGCAAAAACCATACTGAATATGAAAATGACTTTCACTCATGTTACAGTGCTTAGACTCAAATGTAATGGAAAGGTTAAGTGTCAAATGCAGTTCTGCCAGACAAACTCTTTCCCATATGTCTTTCAATGGTAAGTATAGACTCCTCTACACTGTAAAATAATGGCAGGATTTTGCAACATTTAGCTATATTTTTTGGGAAATGAGTTGAAAATGATTTTTATTTTTTTCTTACAGTACAAAACCATGTTTTGCTGCATTGTGTGATCTCACAAATGGGAAATATCCACAAGTTAAAAATGATAAATGTATTAATACTTCACTCCTTGGGGACATGTACATATGGAAAATAAGATATGGTCAATAGTGATTAGTTTGCTTGTTGGCTATCAAATGCACACCTGAAAAAATATCTGAATTTGTATATATCTGTGTTTAAATGAGCCAACAGTTCAAAAGACAAAATAAATGAAAAGTCTAAGGAGTTTAAATATACTAGAATATATATGTGAATACAAATGTCTCAGCTCAACGACCTTCCACTTTTTACCCTTTTTAAAATCTGTGAAGATATGGACAATGTGGGTTGATAAGCACATGGATTGGCAGGAGAAATGGACTGTTTTATGAGTTGGCACACCTGTCTAAAACTGGAAGTAAAGGCACCCAGATAGGCCACTACAGCAGCAGAGATGAGAATGTCTCCGGTGAGGTTGTTGTAGAGTTCACCTAAGTTACAGGCTGTCTCACTCCAGCGGGTCTTCTCTCCTCCTAGCCCACCAATGAGCTGCTCTGCACGCTCTAACTTTTTACTGCACAATTCCACCTACAGAAAAAAAAAAGAAAACGAGGAGACTAAAGGATGAGTACATACATGTGGACATACCAACTTTTCCAACTGTTCAGAAGTTTGAGGTCATTAAGGTTTTTAAAGTATACTTTTATTCCTCAAGGGCACAGTACATTCATATAATTGATGACTGATGAAAATGGAGCTTTGCTAGCACAGAAGTTAATGTAAATTAATGAATCAAATGTAAAAAGGAATTTAAAAAGAAAACAATTATTGAATGCAGCCTTCTTTAGTCTAAGTGACTGCTTTCAAATCTTTGAATTTTGGAATCATAGAGTACATTACACACATTTTAACACATACTCCCTGATGTGTACAATATTAACTAAAGGCCAGTTCTGATTTTGTCACCATTTTATAAGTTGAAGTAGTATCAGCTCATTTAACATCATTTAAAAACATGCTAAAACAGGTGTTGGCATCAAAGGTACAGCAGTTTAAGTGTGGCTGGCATCTGTATTCAGAGATAATCAATCATTCGCACAGTTTAGAAAAAGATGACCAGACATGAGTGCATTTATATAAAACATTTGAATGTCTGATCCACTAGTGCAGGGCCTCTTTCATCATCACAGGAAAATGGATTTTTAAACCCTCAGTTTGGCTGCAGAGAAACACAGTCTTTGTTTGAAATGACAGAGTGAGCCTGCACAGCTACTGCAGAGAGTGATGGGAGCTCAGCGCTTGGGCACAAGCTTACAGCACAATCGCTGAACAATCCCAACATCTTATTCACTCCCTGCGATGACACTTCACTAATTATTTGTGAAACTGCTGCATCCGGCAGCATGACACTTCATGCTCTTTGAGATGAATTCCTCTATAATTCCTGTTCTTTCTCAATCATGTCCCAAAGTGAGAAAACAATTTAAATGAGACCGTTCCAGTGGAGCTTCAGGAACAGCATAACAGGTTTGCTTTAGTGCGTTCAAGTGCCTTGATTCTGGCCATGCTTGAGAGAGCATGGCATAAACAATTTCTGCCCTCCAATAGGGAAAACAGACAACCTGAATTACAAACATGGAGAAAAGGGGGAAAAAAGAAGAAGGAACATGAAAGGAAGTGAAATAGGGCAGAAAACGGCAGAAGGGCCTTGGTGATGCTTGGTTTACCCAAACACGCGCTAAACTGACAGGCTGTCTCTACAGACAAATGAGAACAGTGTGTGTGTGCCCCTGTGTGTTTTCTGTGTGGGTTTAGAAACAAAGGCTTCACACTTACAACTTCAAAGTTGGAACATAAAATGATCTGAAGGAAAGTAAACAAAGAAGAAAAGGAAAACATTCCCTGAACTTCTCTAAATTCCTAAATAAACAAACTTCCAGCAAAGAGCGGGCATTTTAACAGGGTTGGGCCGCACCAGAGGTTACAAAGAATGTCAATAGAAAAAAAAATACACTGTAAAAAATTACTGATGCAAAAAGTTGTACAAATGAGGAAATACATGTTGGCTCAACATAATGGTTGTGTCAAAAAAGAAAAATATGTTTGGTCAATGATTGCATGATTTCCATGAATGTACTACAAAATGTTCATCAAGAGAAAATAAATAATTGTGTTGAGAGAACTTTTAACGTTGCACAAAAAATATTATGTTGGCCGAGCAAGAGGGAACAGCGTCAATCGTCTGAGCATGCGCAAAGGAGTTCTACCAGGTGCAGGCAGCAGGCTGGAGTTTCCCCCACCACGAGTCACGACATTGCACTGGTGAGTACTTTGTGCTGCGAGTTAATGAGCAAATTTAGGTTAAGAATATATCGATTGTCTATCAACAAAGTTTGAAATAGCTTTATTGTGAGTACCTACAGTGATTAGCAGTGCTGGAAAATAACATGTTTAACTCATAAAGCTTAGCATTCCTTTCCAACTGGCATGTGATTTAAAGTCGACCCTAACGGTTAAGCATGACATGTTCCCGTTTAATATTTTTAATGGTCAATATTTTCAAATTCCATTTACATTTTGGCTTATGATATGTATGATAATTGACTGTAACAGACAGCTAGTCTTGACAACTTGTGCTTTTGCTATACAGAGTGACTGATAATTTAGTCTAACGTTAGTTCTAACTGTTAGTTGGCATTCAAAGCACTGTGCCTTTCGTGTTAGCAGCTAGTACTATGCACAAAGCTTCCTTTTGCAAGAGTGAAATAACATTTCAGTTAGATAAAAATAAATAAATAAATACAAATTTGTGCTAACACGAAAATGAATAGCTGCTAATGTTATCAGATTTGTAAGTTGTTTAACGTTATCAGTTTGCCAACATGTTTCCGTTTAATATTTTTAATGGTCAATATTTTCAAATTCCATTTGCATTTTGGCTTATGATATATTTGATAATTGACTGTAACAGACAGTTAGTATTGACAACTTATGCTTTTGCTATCACAGAGTGACTGATAATTTAGGCTAGGAAATAATTTGCTTTGCTTTTAATTGTTTGCTTCTGAATCCTTCATTACCCACAGGTTTGCATCTACCGTACTGACCTGAAGTTAGCCATTCTCTTCTGACATCTCTGGACAATCACACCCAGGGGTTGCTAAAGATGTACAGAGCCAAAGCAAGACAGGGAAGGTGGAACAACTTGGATGCCCAGGTATGTTAATCATTTCTTTGTATAAAATATAACAATGTTAAACAGTGTAACATAATTTTCTGATACCTGTGTAAGAGAAGAAACTGCCAACAGCTCACTGCTCCACAAAAACTCAACATTTTAATTTCAAGGTCTCTGGCAGTTGAGTTGATACTTTGTCTTGTGACATTTATCCAATGCGTATTATGTGAGCAATAGAATTACATCATATGATCAGAATTTGTCAAAAATGTTCCAAGTATACTTGATGTTGATGATCTACAATACAAGTACAAATCCCACAAATACATAATATAATGTATGCCATAAATGGCGTTCAGAGATGATGGCTTATTTTTTTGCTTGTGGGATGTCAAATGTATTGTTTACTTTATCTTATTTACATGGAGTGTACATGGAAACTCGGTGAGATTTTGATTATGGTGCTAATTTATTATTTCAATTGGTATGGATAACAAAATGGGCAAAGCAGTCAACTTCCCTGTTTATGACCTTGAGATCAACATGTATGCATTAGAGAGAAATATTTTGGTGTAGTATTAAGCTGTTTTTCTCCTATCATATAGCTCCGTTTGACCAGCACCTACATACTGTGCAAAATTGACTAATTTCACCATTGGTTAATCTTGATCAGCCTCATGAAAGTCACCTGACGCACTTTTGGTCAATATGACTGAACAAAAAACAGCCAACGAGCACACAGCATGTTTGAGATCTATTTTAGGACTGTTAGAAAACTACTCTCAGTATCTAACCTAAGTAGACTCTGGTAATGTTATTCAAACAGTCTTAAAGGGATACCCCACTGACATTCTTCTAAATATCTTCCTTTCTGTTCAGCAGAAGAAAGAAATTCATAAAGGTTTGAAACAACATGAGGATGAGTATATGATGACAGAACTTACATTTTTCGGTGGAGTATCTCTTTAAGGGATCTGCGGACTTGCTGCACTTGTTAGCTGATTATCCCCCGCAGATTGTAATCTTAATGTATTTCAGGTAACTATTTCATGAAGTTGAAATGATGCCCAATGGTGAAAAGAGTAGGTGATCCTAAACTTTTGGTAGAGTATATGTGTAACCTCTTTGTTAATTAAGTGACTTAATAATGTCTTATTGATGGTCTTTTTGGCAGACCACAGATCTAACTACTTATAGAAGGTCTTCTGTTCTGCGTGGTCTTCCACTGTACTTGAGAGAGCCAGCTTCAATTTCAAAGACTATTAAGGTAATTAATTTGAATATCTTTATTATGGTCTTACTGTTTGTGATGCAGTAGTGATTGCATAAGACATTATGCTTTCAGTCTGACACTAAAAATAATTTATTTTGTTTCACAGGATACTGAGGCACTGGGGCCACACACAAAGGCCATGAAAATGGGGATCCTAGAAGTGACTAACAGTTCTACCAACTCAGGGCCATATCCCACAGTGGTCGATGTGGCTGTAGTACTGGAGGAGGAAGTTGTCATGGACAATCTGGGAGACTTCACAAATGGCCTCATGATGCTTGTTTTGGCACTGTTTGAATACTTGTGTAATATTTTACTTGAGCCTAACAGGCAAGTTCATATGTATTTAAATAAATACATAAAATCTTCTTTATCAAAGCACAGTGTGTAATTTATTTGAAATAATGAAAAATAGACTATTTTGACCAAGATTAAATATTTAATACAACATTTTATTTCAATTTGAGTCTGCTAAACAAGCTATGTTTAGTCAACAGAAAATATTTAATTGACACAACGTTCTATTTCAAGTTCCGTCTACATGCAGGGGTAGTCAGCACAACACAAAAAAGTTTGTTTCCGCAACTTAAATTGGGCCAACTAAAAATTTTAGGTGCAACGGGTCACTAGAAATTTTTATGTTGGAGAGGCATATTTTTTTTTACAGTGTAGTTGAACATGGTGTAATATGCAAGCCTTCAGGAAAAGTAGCCAACCTTTTGTTGATTGTCAGAATCTTGAATAGCCTCTTCTGTGACTACTGTCCTCATCTTACCTGATTTTCAAGGTCAGCCTTTTTGTTCTTGTTGGCTTCCAGGGTCTCCTGTAGTTTGGCCAATTTGTCCTGGACCTCCTTCAGAGCAGCCTGTTTCTTCTGGAGGCTCTCCATGGCCACCTTCAGCTTCTCTTCTGCAAGTGCCAACTTCTCTTTCTTAGGGGCCACTACCTTTGCTACTCTGTGAAGGAAAAAAGTTTGCACCATGAAATGGTTCTTATTAATTAACATTTTTACACCTTTAGTTTGTTAAGCTATAACTCACTTATCGTAGGAGTCCATGGCACAGACCCATTTACAGAGCCCCTCTGCAGCAGCGGAGGCCGTGCGGATCTTTTCTGGAACAAAGTCTGGGTTGGTGATGTATTTGTTGCGGATGACGCTCATGTAGTTTGCTGGAATATTGTCTTTATTGTACTCATGAAGGCTCTGGAGAAACTTCATGTCTCCAAGCAGTTTTTTCGCTGGGCCCCAGAAGTCCTCCACCTTCTTGCCAGAGCCTGAGGGGTCTGGGACGCGGTCTGGTTTTATGCCTTTCAGGATGCAGATGGCTTCCATCACCAGCTTGACACCAGCTGGAGGATTCTTCATGGATTTAACTAAAGTTATATCCTACAGAGCATGACACAGATTGATTTATTGGATATTGGCAGTATGCAATAGTTAAAAAAGTTCAAAGTAAGAACATTCATCAAGTCACCAAGAGACACCTCTGGTGTTTATTACTTAAAGGGATAGTTAACCCAAAAATGAGAATTCAGGTATTTATTTACTCGCACTCATGCCGTTGTAAAGCTGTATGCCATTCTTTCATTTGTGAAACACAAACAAGGATGTTATAAGAAAAAATCTGTTTTTGTACATCCAGTGGACATCAATGATCACCAAAACTGTTTGGCAGGGCTGGACTGGTAATCTGGCATACCGGGCAAATGCCCGGTGGGCCGACACACCCATTGGTTCATTTTCCATACTGACACTGGGCTGGCCCAATCATCTCTTAACAGGCTCCACCCCTCCCCCTCTGTTTCTTGTGTCAGATGCAGTCAGTGGCTCAGAGCCAGAGACAAAAGCGCAAGGGAGGTGCAGAGAAGAAAATAATAAAAATTCACCTCGTGCAAAAATAACCGACATGTTTAGTGCTGTAGATACAGCTTCCATGCCTACAGTACCTGACGACATTTTGCAAAAACAGGTGAACATAGCACATGGAGGTGACTAGCCATGGCAGCGCCGGCGGCACCCAGGCAGAGGAGCAGGTGTCTGATAGTGAAGTCAAGGAGGGACAGAGTGAGCAGGAGAGTATAATTGAAATGGTAAGCATGGTAGCTACATGATTAACAGGGAGGGAGTGTTAATCAGGGCGGGTGCAGGAGGATAGTGTTTGTGTGGGCCTGGTTGGGCCACGACGAAGATGATGATTTACCTAAATTAATTAATATTATAATAAGACAACATAATCGTTGTCGCTATTATAAAATCTGTCAGATTGTCACCTACTGCACTAGCCACTCAGTTAAAGTCAAATAACACACCATAAGCTATTTTCATTGTTTTTGTAACTAGCCTAGCAGTTAAAACTTATTCAGTTGCAACTTCGGCTGACTATTCTAATGTTAACCCTTTAAAACCCATAATGGCCGCACGTTCATTCTCTTAAAAACTTAAATGATGCCATTTGATTATTTTCATTATTACTCACAATGGCTGTGTAAAGGTGCCCACGACGAGTTACATGTTGGAAGAGAGGTAAGTTATGCTGCGTTCCAGGCAGGTTTTTGAGCTCGTAAGTCACGATTTCAAACCACGACTAACGACTTTGTACCATTCCAGGCAAGTCATATCAAACTTCCTGGCCACAAGGAATTTTAGCTAGATTATTAATTTTATTGCAATGTTACATTGTCCTAAAATCGTTTTTTCAATGTGTACCACTTGCATAAACACTGCATCCTAGGAAATATTATTCATAGGGGCTGCCATTGTTGTTTTGCGTGCTGTGTGACGTCAAAACTCGGAACTCAAAGTACACAATCTAGTACGAGTTCACGGGTGGGAAGTCACGGGTTTGACTGCCGCTCCAGTGTACTTTCATGGGTTTAAGGTTGGAAAAACTGGAATGCGGCATTAGCTAACGCGTGATATTTGGGGATTAAAACCCGCCTTGCATTTTGAAAGCTGTATATTTTTGTTAAGCTATATATTCAAATGAAGAAGATATTTTCTCATGTTTCTAATTAATTTTGAATATCATTAATATGCAATATTAATGGTGAGTGAATGATATGAATATCATATATATTATTAGGATGTTTTGTGTGAGTAATTTGGTAGTATAGTTTGTTTTTACTTTTTTATGGGAATTATTTCAACAATGAGAGGTAATTGTTGTTTGGTGTCATATCGAATAGGGTTCTGTGCTATTTAAAACAAAGTAGATTATACTTGCAATTGTAAACTAGTTTTTCTGCTGTCTTGTTCATAGAAAAAAAACATTTAATTAACATTTCTTTTTAAAATTAGTAGTATTCTACATCCACATTCTATTGGGTTCTAAAGGGTTAACTAGCTTTTATAATATGGAACACATTGTCCATCTAGAAATCCTGCTCTTCAAGAATACAGGACTATATAACCAAAATGGATTCTTACTAAGTGTACTTTTAACAACTCTTCCAAATAACTGTAATCATCTCTCTCTCTCTCTGTCCTTATGTATAGTCAAGCCAGATTGAGTTAGCAGTGGAGGAGAGCACCTTTGATCACCAGGGAGTCAGTCAAGAGAGAGTGAGTACACTGGTCCACTTGCTCTGATACACTGGTCTATGGCACTTAGTTCTCAGCTTTGTAGGGGGTTTTGGGAATGGAACAGTAGATATGCATATCTACAGGGACCGCAAGGATGGTGTACTGGTTTGTTGTGTCCGACCGATTGTGGTGGGTCGGTCTGAGCTAAAATGCCAGGGCCCTTTTTTTGTCCCAGTCCAGCCCTGCTGTTTGGTTACCAACATTTTTCAAAATGACCTTCTTTTGTGTTCCACAGCAAAAATAAAGTTATACAAGTTTTGGAAGGAGATGTTTGCAGTGAATGTTTGCAGAATTTAACTCGCCAACTCATTCTAGAATGTGTTTCTTTGGCCAAAAACAATCTGAGAGCTCTTTGTTGCTATAAACATTTTGCATGCATCATAAATAATAATTAGTCAGTTGTAGTTTCCTCCAACCTGTGTGGTGAGAGTATTCAAAGCAGCCAATGCAGCTTCCAGAATGGGCACAGCTACCGCCAGATCGGCATCACATTCATCTTTAATGGCCTTGGCAGCCATTGCCTGCTCATTAGCCTCTGCTTCATCCACACGGACCACTTTCTCGGTCTTGGACACCTCCAAAGACTCTCGCTGGATAACCACCATCATCTCTTCCACCTCTTTACTGGCAACACGCAGCTGAGGCTGAAGGGCTTCCAGCTCTACCTGCATTGTGGACACCTGAGTGGCAGCCGATTCCAACTTCTCGAGACCAACCTCATAACGACTCTTTAGTTTCATGACATCACTGAAACAACAGAGACCGATAACAACATCATCATCACTGGCATAAATAATGCTGCTTATCATATAAAGAGTTCACATGCCAAAATGTGACACAACCTAATTATTCAAACCTAATCAGTCAGTGATTCTAATGTAAAGCCTCTGAGAGCAGGATGACTTACGTTCTTTTTCCCTGGAGTAGATGCTTAAACATAGAGATGAGCTCCAAATAGGAGGTTGGTGTGACATAGTTGTAGCGCTGCAGCTCCGAAAGGAAACATGCAGAGAGATTGATGGTGGATGTGTGGAAGCTTTTGCACATGCTGATACAGCCTTCACGAGCAGTGTCTGTCATTTCAACGTCTTCCAAGAAACGAGACGCCACAGCCTGCAGCGCATCTTCTGGCCAGCTCTTTTGGAACATAATGATTAATTAATTTTTGACTGTAACAAAGCAAGGTTAAAATTAAACATTAAATAATTCTTGAATCCGTCAAAACAATTTGTTTAAAACGAGTGTTTAACATTTATATCACATTTTGAGGAGGTAAAGTCAACAGAACCAGAGTTATTATTGTCAACTAAAACTAAAATCATAAAAAAGTTACTTGAAATAAAATAAATGTTATCTAAAAAATATATTATATTTAACTTATTTTATTTAATGTTATTTTTTGTGTTTAGTTTAATGTAAAGTACTAAATAGTTAAATCTGTAATGATAAGCTGAAAAAAAAAAACCCTAATAAAAAATGACAAAACAACTAAATTACTAAACCTTTAAAGGGGTCATGAACATGAACTTTTTTTATATATATATATACTGTTCTCTGAGGTCCACTTATAACATTATCAAGATTTTTACATAAAAACATCAGTAATAAAATGTTGCTGTATTCGGAACCATCTTCATCGTTTGATTTCTACATAGATCTGCACATATAAACTACATGCGCTCTAGTAAAAACTCTCTCGTAAAAACTGCATGTGTGAATTGGTGGGCGGGGCTAAACAGACAGGAGGGGGTAATTATCCACACTATTACATCATACAGTAAAACGTTCCAAAAGTTGTCGTTTTGGCAAATGCCCTTCAATATAAGCTGTTGTAGACTAACAACAAAGTTTTGAGTTCTGAAATGTAAAGGACGTTTTTAATAGTACAATGACCTCCTGTATATAAGAAGATCAAGAAAAATTGACCCCTTTAACTAAAATTAAATTAGTAATGGAAAATCTAAAAATAAAAAAAATTATTACAAAATAAAATAGTATATTAATGACTCTAAAAACATTCACGTTCACACCAACCTGAAACCAGTCAATAGTGCAGCAGTTAATGAGAGCAGGAAAACGTCTCAAGCGGCTTCTGAAGGTGTCACCAATAGGACTCATGGCTAGTACCACATGCAACTGGCTGCGGCAGCGCTCCAAAAACATGTTAAAGAGAGCCAGTGGGCTGCCGTCCGTCTGCTTATCACGCTCACGCTGACGGTCCAAGACGCGCATGCGCTCACAAATCTCCTGCTTCTCATCTACGGCAAAGAGATTGGGAACCTCGCCAGTGTTTAAGAGGTTACTCACATCTTCCAAAAAGGACTCCAACTTAATTTGGGTGTCTGTGAAGAGGAAGACTCCATGAGTTTCCCCAGATGTCGATTTTTGCATGATGAGTTTGAGGTCATCACGCCACTCTGTAACCCCATAACTCTTGGAGATCTCCACCTGGAACAGTTCGGCTTCAGCCATGTGGGCGGCCAAGCGTGTCAATGACTGTCGGCCGCTCCCTCCGACTCCTACTAAGAGAGCGTGACCACGGGGCTGTTTGAGAATCCGGGAGATGCGACATACGTGTTCAATGGCGAACCGGAAAAGTACAAGATTCATGGGAGCCTTGCTGATATTGTTGTACTCTTCAAGATGGGACTCCACCACCTGACGGAGCTTCTCAGGGTTACCCACCTCACGGTAATTCCGGTCCTCACCTTTGGGGTCATGGAAATCACAGAACATGAGGCTTCGAAGGTCATCTTCAGTTACATGCCCATCTGCGTCACTGTCCAGGTGCTTGAAGAGCTGATGGAAGTTTTCTTTTAGGTGAGACTTGGATACTTCTTGCAGGAAGCCCACCATCCATGCACAATCAGAAGGATGCACTAAGCGGTCATAATACACCCTCAGGACCTGCATGAAAGGCATGTTCTAAATTAGTTTGTTGTTTGTATTATGATATGACCTATTCAAATTGTGTTTGCAGTTACCTCATGCACCCATAAGCGTTTTATAGATGTAGGGTCATCAGCAGTCTCTGGTCGTGATAAGCAGATCCCCTGGATGACACGGGAAAAATCTCGAAGATTGAAAAGGTAGTGGGACTTGGTCGGGGTTGGTAGGAGGTTTTTAGTGGCCTCCTGGTACACAGACATGGTGGCATTGATGATTTGAGAGGTGACGCTGGAGAACGGTTTGGGAAATGGAAATCTGAAAGCAGGTAAAAATAGGAAATGTATTTAACAAATTTATTTATTTATTAACCACATTGGAATGGAGCACCACTACCTAATGGTCAAGTGCCAGTCCAGAATTCTTGAGAAGATGGTGAACATGGTTTTGTCATCAAATTCATTAATGGTCACTGTGTTGAAATGACGTAAAAATCGAGGAGTCACAGGATTCCTACCTCCACCTGCATGTGACAATGGACATGATGACATGTAAAAGCATACTTGTTATCCACTTGTTGGTCATCCTATCATATCAGGCTTGTTAACTTTTTTATAATATAAAATAATTATCTCAAAGTTGCATACAACTATGATTTTCTTAATAATGCTTGACACATTTGTTTTACCAGTAATATTTAACTTTGTTTGATTTATGTGAATTATTTGTCTTTATTTTTATATGCTCCAAAGCAATTTTGACTTGCTGTACTGAACTAAACACTGCTCTGAAAACTATTTGCTCTGAATAAAAACTGCATTAGCATATACAAAACTCACCAGGCGGACCCATGGCACACATGATCTGGATGTCCACTAAGTTGATCATGGAGCAGTCCTTCATGTCATACCAGTTCCAGTGGTCGAGCCACTGACGCAGGAGCTCCACTGGAGGCTGGGCTCCATAGGTTTCTCTTGCTGGCATGTTCACATCATCCACAAACACCACCTGATCAAAGTAATCGAAAGGCAAATTAAAAAAAGTAAAAAAAAAAAAAAATGGCATGAATATTTTTTTAACATTAAGGTTAATGTAATTTTGAATGCTGTAAGATAATGTGCTGTTAATGGTGATTAAATACAGGTGAACTTGTGAATCAGAACACATTTTTTTCTCCCAAATAATTTAGAGGCAATTAAGAACTCATTTTCACTTTGCAGTTCGAATTTTGGGCACGCATTATGGTCATTAATGGCTTTTGAAATTCTGTGAAGGATTTCTTAGTAAAAATGTATTGAGATTTAATCATAACTACTCCAATAACATAAGGGTATTACCATTTTTCTTCCCAGAGGAGGACCAAACACTCCTTTCCTTCTCTTATCGAGTTTAGACATAATAATATTTTGGGTCTGTGCTGCTGTTGTTTGGGCTGAGAAGTTAATCAACAGAGGACTGTACACATCCTTCTCCAGATGATTCAGCAAAAAGTCCTGTGGGAGAAGTGGAGACACTTAATTAGCTCTAGTTAGCACAGATGTTGCATCAAAATTCCGTTTTTCTTTTATCAACACTTCCAACCTTTAGAAGTGTTGAGAAAACTGTTTCAACTATGAACCTGTCACCACCATTAAGAAAGATGCTGTAAGATGTACATGAGTCTATAAAACAGTTTTATAAAACCATTGCACCTGACATAATTATGCTTGCATTTCAAATAAGTGAGTAGCAAGCAAACTGAATAACTAAATATGTGCTAAAAAAAACATTGCAATATGGATGAATTATATCTCTTTATAGTTTAACAGTTGACCTCAAGGATGAAAATCAACAACATGCACAACCAACATAAAAGCTCTTATTATGAAACAGCCACATGTCAACTAATTAATGTAAATATATGCACATTTCAGAGAGACCTCATTCATTATATTTTGAGGAGCCTGTGAGCTGCTCCACTTAAGCCTGACACATACAATTTCTTTCATTCCTTAAAACTCTGTGAAAGAGCCACGTGGCAGAGTGTGAAGAGTGATGATTTAATATTCACATTCTAAATGAGTGATGAAGTCATCGGCACCTGCAGGCATTTCATACTCAAAACATGCAGACTTTTAGAGTCCTTCATAATTTTGCCAGAGAATCACACGGGGGAAATTGTGAAAAAATTAAACAGGAAGAGAAGGCAGAGTGGGAACATGTGAAGTAAGTGGGTAAGTGACTAGAAAGAATGAAAGAATCCTATTAAAACTAGTTCTAAAATAAATGTGGAGTTTGAACAACATTACTCAGTTTCTTCAGTCTTTTCAAAACACAAGATGAGATCTCTAAACTCCAAACTATAGTCTGGCACACATCACCGTTGTGACGGCTGAGATTTTGGGCTGTATTTTAACGATCTAAACGCAAAGTGTAAAGTGTAAAGTTTGCTATTTTAACGATGGAAAAATGGTTGCCGCACACAGGCGCATGGTCTAAATGGGTTGTCCCTATTCTCTTAATAAGTAATGGGTGTTTTTTGGGCGTACCGTGCAATAAACCAATCAGAGTCTCAGAGCACAAATGCATTTGCTAATTAAACGACGCGGCGCAGGACGTGAAAATGCGAATGGCGCCGGACTGAAACTAGTAAACACACTTGCGCTGCGTTTTGCGTCGCATTGCGCCTGGTGTATAATAGGGCCCTTTGTGTTGATACCATCCATGTGTATTTAAAACAAAAGCATAATGATTCCGGTAATAGATGAAGCTGTTTGACTTTCTAACCATGCCACCGACCAAAATAACAGCACTGAGTGTGTTCAGCTTTTATGGAAAGGGGGTGGGGAAGCACGGTGGACCACAGCTGGTCTTGAACCATTGACTGATTTATCATTAGTCATCCTTGAATGCACACACATTCAAGATCATGTTAAAGGTTTCGTGCTCAGCTGGGCAATGTGGAATGTAGGTAGAGACACTTGCATCATGCACTTATTTTATTTTGGATGGGGGCACCAGTGGCACTTGCTTGACTTTACTACTGATACTCATTTTGTGAATATGTTAAATGCGCAACTTTTGATAAAAACATAGCTAATTTGAACAAATTAATGCTGAACTGAGTTTTAATCATTACATTGCTCTGAACTGCAGTAAATTCTCATGGCACAATCAAAATTATGCAGGAAATATAAAATATATCACAGAATGCAATGCAAAATGTAATGTGTTAATTTCATACAATTTAAGTGTTACAATTGTGTGTTTGCCATTATTTTTATTAACTAATGAACATATTATGTAATTATTTCCATAACAATTTTAAAGGATTGACAGCCCTATTCTAAATTGAATCCTGAGTGGAAAAACCCTGAAACACTCACTAGAATGTAGACGCTCTTGCCAGTCCCCGTGGGGCCGACAAAGACAGTGGGCTTCTGATGAGTGATGAGCAGCTTCATGAGAGCAGTGTAGCGCACAGTGTTCTCCGTAGGCACAATTATTTCATTGAACTGCACATCTTTAGGGATGGGGGGCAAAGCCTTCAGCTCCTCAGTCCACAACTCCCATCTGCCTGGACCCTGTTAGAGTATCATTGTTCATGTAAATCATTTTTTAATAAATAACAATTTCAGTAGTTAGTTTTGTTTTCCTGTCCTTCTGTGTGTCTTAAACAACAGTGTACTGTATATTAACACTGCATTGTTTTCAATTCCACCATTATGACACCCTTTGAAATCTATTCATGGTGCACTCTTTTGTAGATGTCTTACACTGACCACAAAATAATTATGGGCTTGTTCATGGTCCTGTCTGCTCAGAACAAAAAGGCTTTTATCTACAGAAGAAAAATGTAAGCAATGGATAATCCATTTCTTCTCTAATAAATGACATTTTCAGCATTTAATGAGGCATGAAATTGGCAAATTAGTCCAGGTTATGCCTGAAGTTTTATTACACAGAGATAAAGCTTGTGATTTACAACAAATAATAAGACAGATTACCTCATTCAGGATGAGGAAGGTGTGCTTCCTCAGCAAAGAGTGAATTTGCTTATTAGGATTTCAGGACAAAAAATACAAAGAATCAAATTCACATGCCTCAAGCTCCAGGAATTAAGTGGTTGACTTTACACTTTGAATGTAATCTAAATATAGAGCTAGCCAAGATGGCATTTTAATACTAAACCAGGCTGGATATTAGAGTTGCACAATTTGCTTTCTAGAAAGCCAAATTGGGAAACCATCTTTGAGAAGCAGCAGGAAAGTGGAGTTAATTCGAATTAATACAGATACTATAGATGCAATATGTAATAATTATTGCAATGATATAAATTTTGAATCTACTATTACATATATAAAATGTATTATTACTTCTTTAAAATGATTTCACATATACAGTATATGAGAACATATATATCTGATCCTTTACTCTTCATCAAATGGTTTGTGACATAACACATAAATGGGCTTTAGTTTAAAATAGATGTGAATTGATAAAGAAAGTGTATATCTTAGGTCCTATAACTTGTTACTACATTTTGACTCTATATACAACAATTAACCATGCTTTATTCTAAATCGTCCTTTGATTTTTTTTAAATGACTAATAATACATGTACTGAAATAATATAAGGACTTAAGAGATGAATGTACAGTATTTATTAAAGAGTAAACAGAATGCCGTTTGGAAGCAGGCATTAATAGATTTAGATGGAGTACAGTCTTTCACATTTTAGGACATCAACTTTGAAAAAGTATTTCACGTCAGCTACCTAATTACGCCCCAAAAATTAGGACAGGAAAAAAAAAAAAACTTCCCAGAAGAGCCCAATCTGTTTCTCACTACATACTGTATCCACCCAAGTGTGTTGAAGAAACTTCCTGACCTCTTTGAGGAAGCGGTATTCATAGAGCGTGCCCTCAGTGGGTAAAGGCACCGTCAGCTGCTTGGCGGGAGGCTCCACGTGCTCCAGAATTCCATGGCGTGTGCGCGTCTCTTCACTAAGACCACCTTCCAGCATCTCCCTCACCAAGCCATCGAATTTTACTCTTCCTGCTTCAGTGCAGCTAGCCCCGACTGACCACACAAGGCAAAAAACAAAGATGCCCTATACAGAAAGAAAGAAAAACAATGTTTGCATGGAACAGGAGGGGTCAAAGCTAGTGGCACTTTTATTTATTTATTTATTATTTTTTATATTTGACTAACAAACAGCTCAGTAACATCATAATTTTGTCCTCTGATAAACCCACTTTTAGGTATCATTATGATATGATACTATCATATATTGGGTTTTTAATACAGTTTCAAAATCATTACTTCCTCTATTGTGGTTTTTAATCACTATGACCCACAGCTGACCTTCCCAGAGCTACTAATCCAATCAATTATTCAAAAATATTCCTTTACAAACTCAATTGCTCCTTCAGATCAATCGGCTACAGCAATGACAATCTATACAAACACAGTTGATTTGGGGCAAAATGCTTTGTGCTCTTTTGGTGTAAACAAACAAGCCAAAAAGTTTTAAGAATGTGCAATACTCTGATGACCAACTAGGAGGAAGCTAATAATGTCATTCCTATCTGGGCGGAGGGAGACTTTCTACGAATTGATCCTGTACCAGCTAATCAATGAGACTCTCCGTCTAGGTTGGCAGTTTTTGACCTACTGATATGATCATCGTCTCAGAGGAGCAGGTGGAGAAAGATTATTACCTTTAGAGGAGAAATGCAGACAGTATTGACAGACTTCAGACAGCACAAAAAATGGCAAAAGTTGCCTTTGGCTTAAGAGATGACCTTTCAGGGCACTAAAGCGAAGATTTTTGTAAGAAACAATTAATATGAAAACTTTGCAGTGGACCACACAAACTGAAAAAAAAAAAAAAAAACGTACATGCTTGTGAGGACTAAACAAACTACATTTCAATTCATTAGCCATGAGATGAAATTGAAATAAAAAGATGAGGTCCATGAGATATGAACAATACAGTATATCCAGTATATGGCATGTCTCCTATGTATTTATAACCTTGTACACCCTCTCCAAATGCATATTAAAATTCCAGCACATACTAATTTATCACAATTAGATATTGAACATTTCTGATGAAAATGTAAGTGGTGCCTTTGCAAACCAAACCTTCATGATGCAAGGTGTTGTGGATGGTTGCTAGGACATCGCTACTACATTGTGTTTGCAAAGAAATTTTGCTTGGTTGTTAGTGAACTGCCTCGGTGCGGGCTCAGCAGAAGTGTGGATTGATTTCTGCTACATAGGGAAAGCTGCAAGCATTGAGTGTCCAACATTCCACAATTCATCTTTTTTACTTTTTATCTCCTTACCTCAAGCCAGGAGCACACATCTCTCTCACTCATCCCCTTCATCTGGCTCTCCTCTCTGAACTCATCCATCATACAGTCCATCAGATTCATCAGAGACCTCACCAGGCTCGTGTTGGAAGTAGGAGATAATTCCTGAATGCCGACACAAAACACACTCCATTAGTCCGGACTAAGAACCCGTGGCTAAGTGATTAGTGGTATGCCATTATACTGGGCAAGACTATCTTAAAGGTACGCAAGACATGCTGTGATTTTGGTTTGCACTGTGAGATAATAAATAATAGCTGGCAAGACAAAAATGACAAAAAAGGGTTTGAAGAAATGTTGCATTAAATGAGTGGAAGAAAGTGCTAGTTTGTCAGGCAAAAACTGTATTAATCAAAGTTCAGTGTAAGCACTAAGAGACAAAACAGGACTGTCAAGAAAATTAGCACTTAAAAAAAAGAAAGCACATAATTAGTGCTTTATCCCTTTCAGAACTCAATGCTTGCATGCAAGCACAAATGAACCCCTAATTGCAGAAGCATGTTATTATTAGGAAAGAAAATGCTGTATGTAATGTCTGTCATTAATTGAGACCATGCAAGAATTTAATATTCATTCCAGAGTAATAATTATGTCATATAAAAACTAATGGAGTTCTTTTTTTGTAGTACCACTGCTTCCAGCTTTACCTATATTTTAGTAAGACCAGGAAAAAGAAAGGGAGGAAAAAAATTCAGACAATTTAAAGAAATATTATTGATCTACAGTCGTCATCACAAAATAAACCTCAAGGCTATCAGTACCCAATGCAAAGTTGAAGGGTCTTGTATCATCCTAAAGGGGTTTATTTTGAGCTTAAGAGAATAGGGAAGTGGCTGAAATAATTTGTCAATGAGAAGAATAACAATTTATGAATGTGCAATTTAATATCAGATTAATTAACAATGCCTTTTAATTCTGCGGCAAAGCACTCCTCATTATTTGCAGCATAGTTACAGCTGTACCTTAGTGCCTTTGCGGATGAGCTGAAGACATGCTGGCAGCATGCGGTCGAAAAGGCCAGTGATGAGGTCTTTGTGCATGGAGCTCAGAGTAGACGGCAAAGTGTTGAACCAAGACAGCATCAGAGGCCGCCATCCCAACATGTGAGGCTCCATGTAGATCATACCACAGCGAGATACCTGCACAGAAAGCAGTAACGTCCCAGCTTGATAAAAGAACAGATACACTACATTTTTGTGGAAACTGTTATACATTTTTGTATTTGATGTACAGAAATTTCGATGTAAAAGTCTTTACAGTCACTTTTGATCAATTCAATGCATTCTGGCTGAATAAAAGTATTAATTTCTTAATCATACTGACCCCAAACTTCTGAACAGTAACATTTGACTATGTGACTTTTGTAAATATCAAGAAACAAGCAAACAGCACTCATTTCCACAGCAGTCCTTCCTAAAGGATGTGGAAACAACTCCAAAGGGTACAAAACATTTTCTATATTGCTTAGCCATCTGGAATGGCGCATAGTTCAAACAAATTGCATTTTATTCATCTGCACAGCAGCTGCACTGGGTTACACATAAAGATAAAGGTCCTCTGTGCTTAATAATTTGATGAATAGCACATCATCAAGGTTACGAGATGGAAACAGCTGTCGGAAAGTGGCTCCCACGAAAGGCCCATGTGAATGGTAGAGGTGTAAGTGAATTGCAAACTGGGCGCTTATGCACAGGTGTTGAGCCGGAGGAGACATCTGGGCCAAGCATGACCTCGAGAGCACGTTAGCTTGTTCAACTGAATCCTCATTGAACTCTGGTCTAGTTTGCAGCAGGACATATGAGTCAAGCATCAATATATAAAAAGGAGGAGAGCAAGACAGAAATTGCCAGAGACAGATATGGGCCAAAGGGAGATGGTTTATGCTATAGCCAGGCCTCTTTCGTTTTCTGTCAAAGCGAGACAAGATATTCACACAAATTTGATCTCTGTCTCACTCTTTCCCTCTGGCTTTGTCTCCAGCATCTACTTTGATCTGATCTGGTGACAGTCGCAAACAACACAAAAAAACATGCAGACATTCAAACACACACACACACACAAGCTCTTTCCTTATCCATAACATGCTTGTTTAATCTCTGTCATCATCATCCATTCTTCTGAATCAGAGCCTTCTTCCCACATTGGGCCAGAAAAAGCTGGGATCCACAACGATAGGAACCTTTCCTCAGGCTGGAATATGTGAGGCAAAAATCTCTGTCAGATAAAAAGCCATCTTAGGAGAAGACACTGAGATAAATAAGGGAGGAAATTGCGTTGGTGTTTCTGAAAAAAAAAGAAATTCAGTAGCGACATGCCATTATGCCATTTTTGAGTAGGCTGGGAGATGGGGGGAAGCGTGGTATTGCCAGTGAATTGGTAAGTCCTCTTTTGACAGGTTTACTGAATGACAACAACAATCTCATTTGATGGTCTACTTTCTTTTCTTTCTTTCTTTCAAAACATCAAAGGTAGCCTCAGAGATGTCTTGTCTGATAAAGATAAAACAAAATGCATTGGGAAATGTGCGGATTTTTTCATCAAATTTCATCATTTTGATACTGTATTGAAAAGAAATACATTTGTGCAATGTAGGTTTGCCTTTGTAGGTGGAATATATTAAAGCCACATATTATTGGAATGTATTGCAAATGCCTGCTGAAGCGATCCTGAAGTTAGAAACAAGTGGATGAATTATTATTATTGTTTTTTTTATAAGATTCATGATCCTTACAGTCTTTCGATCTTACTGATCTTTGCCTGTCACAGTAATGTCATGTCATGTAATGGAGGCCTTGCAAAGAGGCTTTTATAAAAGGTTGAGGCTGTTATGAACTAAATTGGAAACATTTACAGCCATTGTATGAGCCCCAGAGCAAAGCAGAATATTAAAAATTGAAGAAAAAAAAAGTTTGAATTTCACTATAATCGTAGGGGCACAATCTAAAGGGGAGGTCACACTACACTTTTCTTCCTACTGACATCCATTCATAGGATTGCAAAGACGAGACACTGGAAACACCGGCTTGTATGTCACAATATAACACAGAGTAACCTCTCAGATAAATTAAAGGAACAAATGATTTAAGCTTCATTTTAAGCTTCAGAATAGTGCTGCAGACTGTATACTTTTACATTTTGTATTTACTATTAATTGTCATATGTTGACTTTGTTTTTTTTTTTAAAAGATGCCCGCTGAGTGTGACATGCATATCTCGACTGCTGCGGTATCAGAAGAAATTCTGCATGCTCACTGTGATCACTGTGATCACGAATCTTGCTGAACCACATAGCTATCACTGAAATGGTCATCTTACCGTGGCTGGTGAAGCCACCTCCAGGTCCATGGGCTCAAAGATGAGGCTCATCTGTGGGGACATCTGGATGATCTCTCCACTCATGAGACAGAGCTTCTTGTTGTCATCCAGTACAGTGTTCATGTTCTCAATCCACACTGCGTCCACAGGCCCATCAAAAATCAGCCACTTCCTGTCAGGACTCTGGTGGGGAGGCAGCAGGAAGTCACTTCAGACTCATATCGAACAATCTAACTTCAATTTTGCTGTGTGTGTGTGCTGTGGCTGTGTTTCAGTAAAATTGCTGTGTTTCCTATCATTTTCTAAAAGTTGTTCTGGATGTCTTAAGTTTAAAAATGAGGGTAACTAACAGTTCTCAAATAGAAGAAAAATAATTATTCTAAAATTTCAACACTCTCACATTTGTTTAAGCTTAAAATGATTGGATAATTTTAACCTAGTTCTTTCTACCCGTAGTTTTTCCCACGAAAACGACCTCAATTTTGTAACATGTCTTCATGGCCTCCAGCAAAAACAGCGGCAATCAAATCTGAAACTAAGTTGGAAGCAAACATTTGACACCTGTCTGCTCCTATTATGTTCCGTTTTATTCCTCAATTACAGCTATTAGAGGATCTAGGTTCGCTCCCCACCTTATTGCTGAGCCAAAGACAATGCTCTACCATGTCTTCTGCCAACAACTGTTTTAATGTAAACACTTCTATTGTAAGCCGGTGAAACAAAGCTTCAAACTGTAATCCTTTGTAAATGAGGGTAGAACGACATTAAAGTCAGTGGGTAAAAGATGACACAGACTTAGGCTTAGTGTTACCATGGTGAAGAAAGAGAGCTGCAGATTTCAAGCAGACAGCACTACTGTATGTGAATGTTCTTTGTGTTGAGATAGCTTTAGATTGAAGGCAGTGCATTTAATGTTCAATGCTATTTATGGATCTAGTAGTGACTAAACTCTGACAGGAGACTAGTTTTCTAAGCATGGAGAGACATTATTACTAAATCTTACGCAATGTGCACTAAATGTGATGAAGCGAGGGATGGATGGATGAACAGATGAGCATAGAGAAGTAGATAATATTTCTGATGCATAGAAGGAGGGAGGGATAAATGTATTGACGGATTAAAGAACGGATGGATGATGGAGGGAGGGAGAGATGAATCAATGGATGAATGGATAGAGGTATAGACAGAAAGATGTATGGATGAATAAATGGACAAATAGGATGACTGTATTGGTAAATGTACCTGGGAAGTGGCGAATGCTCTATAGCTGACAGCCAAGATGCCATCTGACCACTCGTGGGACACAGGATCAAACTGTCCATACAGCTGGCCCATAGTGATAGACTTTGGGTTGATAACGGTGATCTGAACCCTGTTCTCCTCCATCAGTCTCTGCATTCAAAAATCAGATTAAGTTTGATTGATACTAGAACACAGCACTTCCACAACTTTTTGCAGCACTGTTCTCAATTGCATCATATTAGCATGTGTATGAATGTGCTTCACTGCAGTGATTTATAGCCGTACCATCACTAAATGTGTTGTCTGTTCTCTGAAAACACAAGAAATCACATTTCCTCTCTATAAAAACATTTTACTGACTTTTTAAGTGTTCTATTATGCAAAAAGAGCAGTTTGTATTGTGGTACTCTGATACAAATTCACATCCAGTTGGAACTGTTTGAGGAATGTGGGAGTCTTTGAGACTTTGGGAGTTCACATCCTCTGGGTACGAGAAAAGGAAAGCACTCGAAAACAGTCAATAAAAGAACAAAAGTTTGGATCTTATGTAACAGTCATACAATGCTGGATGCAGAAAGTTCTACTCCCACTGTGACGGTTTGAGCAACACTAGTTTTTATCCACGGTAGTCCATTTACAGCACCTTCTCAGAGATGTCATGCAGGGCTGCGGCGAGTACGCGGTAGGCAGCCGTCTTCCCACCAAAGGGTTCTCCCACTATCATGAAGCCGTGACGCACAATCATCATTTCATAGATCTGCAGGATCTTCTCAGCAAAGAAGTCAGTGACCTGCAGGTTCATCTTAGCGCTGTTTTCATTAATAGCCTCAAGCAAGACTCTGTAGTCTGGTTTTGGAAGCTTGATTCCAGGAAATAGATCGGAAGTGATGCCCTGGACAGATTCACAGTGACTGATAAGTTAGTGAATATTAATTGGAGGATTATACATACATTTTAATGACTGCATATGTAGAATATATTAAAACAGATGTTATACCTCAAATAATGGAAGGTCATGAGCCAGAAATTTCGGGAGGTTGACATCAATAATAGATCTCAGCAACAGAATATCTTCATTCTCCTCTGGAAACTTCAACTGTGACATGTTAAACACAGGGAGAGAAAGAGGTTTGACACTCAATAAAAGATTCGCTTGTGCCGTCACTTTTCCAGGGTCTCCAGGGAGAGAGTGGCATTCAGCCACATTGTCTTTGCTCATTCTTTACCATCACAGTCATTTGCAACTCAGACCTGAGGGGTTTCGAGCATGCCTTTGTCTCCAGAAGTAATTTCAAGATGGCAAAAGAGTGCAGTCTCGGGTGTGATGGTGCAAAGATTGCTGTGAAAATGACACAGGCGTATTCATTTGTGAGAACAGCAGAGATGACACAAGCAGGCGCTCTTCAAATTTGGCAAAACGAGAAAAGCGAGTGAGAGCTGCCAAGGTCAGGTTCCTCCTCTGCCTATTTCAGCTTCGTGAGATTTGGTTTTGTGGCTTTAATATTTCAGGCTCCTTATTGTCACACTATAAACACATACAGTCATGCACACATTCCAGTAAAATACGAAGTTTATTTGTCTTTTTTTCCTTGAGTGCATGACCTGTTTTATTCACCATATTTAGTTATTTAGGCCAGTGACTGGATTCTACAAATAAACTCACTCACTAAAACCCCCCCACCCCCAATTTTGTATTAATTTTATTAATTGATTTATTTTTGGTAAATACACAAAACAGCATTATTTCATTAATTATTTTCACATTTCTCTAGATATTGCAGTAGTATTGTTATTGCAAAATCTTTTGGTGATGAGAATGGAGTAGTGAAAATCTGATACTGTGACATCCTTAATCCCAATGCTAAAAACATGGCTTAAATTTCTATTTTCAGTGACATGATGTACATTTAATCTGTCACAATACAATGAATGCTTTTCTTTGTGAACTGTTATTGAAGGATGCTGCTATTAATAAATGAAGCGAGAAACAGTGCACCAAAGTGCTGCTTCTTCTCCACCCTAACTGGGCCTAAATTTTGTTGCTAAAGGGTTCGAGGGAGGGTTCAAATGGTAGCCTGATCTCATTCGTTTTCATAGGATTTCATACACATGCACGTGTACATTTTTTAGCATTTGGACTGTCAAGCACAATATGGCCGTAGAAAAAGTGTATTTACAGTTCCATGTTTACTAAAAATTGTTGGACATTAAAACATTAAACATTAAAATACTTTGTTCACTAATTTTAGTTTGGACAGTAGCTGTTGGCATCTTTCTTATTTGCACCCACAAGATGCAAAACTGCTGCCGTGGTTAGTCAAACACTTTTATTTAGCACAGACACATAGCAATAGGCTTCACTCCTCCAAATAAATGCAGCTGCCACTCCTAAAACTTTGCAGGGAGTGAGTGGCCTGTGTGACTCTGACAGGAGACATGGCTTTTATTTTGATGGTGCCATCGTATCAGAATAGTAGAGTAAATGGAAAAACAGCATTCATCTTCCTCGAGGCATATTGTGTGCACTGCAGTTGTTCCTTTGACCTGTCTTCTCTGAGGGCCTATGGCTGAACCGCTGTTCTCAGTGTTGGAAAATGACAGCTGTTTGAACATATTCCCTCGTGCATACTAAATATGCTTTTAGGGAAAATCGGTACAACGGTAATAAATCAAAGATCAAGGAATGAGCTCAGGTAGGGCCACCTATGAACATGAAAATGACTGTGTTCTGGCCTTGCTTCAGGGGATCTGCTCATACTGAAGTCAACATACTCTATGGTGCTCTGTACACAAGCTTTGACTGCCTGTCTAGCAATCAAACGGAATTATAGTATAACACACGAAACCTGCAGTTTTGTATTGGCATTTCAATCTGAAAAATGTGCTGTTTGAAATCATGTTTCCTTACATTCTGTTCTTTACAAATTAGAAATGACGAAAGAGGGAGAGAGAGGTGTACTGATTGGAGCCCTTAATTCTTTAGGGCCACACAGGTTTTAGCAAAGTTCTCAGTTTCAAGAATTTGTGTTTTTCACAGATCTGCAATTCTCCAGAACGCTGAATTGAGCGTGAACACTATTTATATTCGATGTCAGATTCATTTGGCTTTGATCCACCGGCGAAAAGTGGAGCGTGCAATGGGAATTGAGATGAAGTGGAAATGTTTCACTCGTCTGACCCTTGGTAACTCTGCGCTGATAACAGTGGCAGGCGAAGAGGAACTGAGCCAATTGCAGTTGGGAGTCATTGAGAATAGCTTTAACAAGTTTATGAAGTGCTCAGAAACAGTGGCTCAGCAGAAGCAGCAGGAGCCAAAACATCTAGCTACTAAATGAAATGAGATGTTAAATCAAACCAAAAAAGGCTTTCACATTCAAAGACAAAATTAAATCTGATTCTTCAAATAACATCATCATAGATTCAGGCCACGAATGTTGCAAATAAAGGGCCATGATTTGAAATGCAACTGTAAACACCACAAAGTAGTTATCTTGTGACTTATTTATTTAAATTATGCTGAATTAACAGATTTTATATTATCTACAGTAATACATATTTTAGATGTAAGGCCTAAAAGTCCTTTTTTTTTAAATATTTAAATTATAAAATGATGATAAACATTTTTTTGGAAATACAGGTCCTACCTTCAGGTTCCCTGCAGCAGTCAGAACAGATTTGACAGCCCTCATGCCGTAATCATAGTGGTGCTGGGAAGAGAGCTGCTCAGAGCACAGTCTATACGTAGCTACAATCTTCACTGAGAGCGGTCGTGCTCTGACAAATCCACAGGAATACAGCACAATCTCAGCTATCAGAGCATAGTCTGGCACCATCATAGCTACTGTCCGGAAGAGAGCCTGCAGCAGACAATTACACAACATTCACAAACAGAACAAACACTATATGCTCAAATAAAACAGAACACAAACACACAAGTGAACAGTGACAGAAAGAAATAAAGAGACATTATAGAAACACTTTCAATGCACAATATGTATAGAATCAAATTCATAATGAATACATATACTGTATGGGCTATATATATTTATTTTCCTCTGGGAATGACAAAATGTAAACACAATCCATATGCAAGGCAAATCTTTGCATGAATTAGGTGCTCTACATGCCTTCAGGTTGTCAGGCAGCTCAGAGCGTCCTGCATAGCCAGGGTTCATTGTGATGAAGACAGCACAGGTAGGGTTCAGTTTCAGCTCTGTCCCCTCAAACTGCAGCATCTCAGCATGGGCAGAAATACCTAAAGACAAAATAATGAAGTATATAGTGTGTAAATCTCATTGGATTGATAGATTTATGCAATTTAAGTCTCCAAACACCTAATTTGACTGGACTCATCAGGTTCAGATGTTGGCATCTATTAAGCATATAGGGGGTTTGGAGAAAAAAATCTGTTGCTCCACTGAATGAACCTTAAAATCCATCGACAACACAGTTGACATTCAACTCAAAATGTGCACACAAACACACACCTCTCTGGATAGTTAGAATTTGCTGAGCCACCACTGAAAGCACTTCCAGATCAATACGGTTGAACTCATCAAAGCAGGCCCAGGCACCAGCCGACAACAAGCCCTGGAAGAGACCAAGTATCTTTACCATGACTTAAAGCACATGTAGTCTGAACACTCCTGTGCTGCAAGATAACGGACAAAGGGTGAGCAGGATGACATTAAAACGCAAGCCCTTTGCAATTCTAAGCTCTCTGATTAAGATACAGCTGTGGCTCCCTGATAGTCCTGAGGCTGTACAGTAAAAGCATTGCAATCTTTGCCAGCATACCAAACTGAAAGGAAGACTAACATGCATGTTAAATATAATGCATGTTAAATTAAATATAAGACCTTTGTTCATCTTCGGAACACAGATTAAATATTTTTGATGAAATCCCAGAATGTTCTGACCCTGCATAGACAGCAACACAACTGACATGTTCAAGGTCCAGAAAGGTAGTAAGAACATTGTTAAAATAGTCCATGTTGCATCACTGGTTCAACAGTAATTTTATGAAGGTATGAGAAAACTTTATGTGCACAAAGAAAACAAAACCAACAACTTTATTCAAAAAAATGTCTTCATGTCACCATCCGTTGCCATTCACGAGAGTAACTTGACACATACTGTACTTGTGCATTCCTCACCTCATAAACAAGGCACAGCTTGTTCTAGGCAAATGCACGTGCTACTCTCATTAATGGTGAGAGTATGGTGATGCGGAGGAGACCAGTTGTTGAATAAATGTGTTATTTTTGTTTTCTTTGCACACAAAAAGAAGTCTCGTAGCTTCATAAAATTAAGATTGAACCACTGATGTCAAATGAACTATTTTAACGATGTCCTTACAACGTGTCTGGGTCTGGTAACATTTCACTTTCATTGCTGTCACATTTCATACACTGGTGTGATTGAATTGTTCATTGCAGTACATCACCATTTGCTAAATTCAAATCTGCATTTGCTGGCTAGCGCTGAGCCAGAGACAGATTTTTTTACAGCGCTATGCATTATAACCAATCACACATGATTCTGCTGAGCTTAGCAATGACCAATGAGTGGCATTCCGATGAGTCATTGCTAAAACGCTGGAGTTTTGTACACTACTGAATTCTTCTCTCTGGTGAATTCGCTCATCATAAGCAACAAAGTGCAGATGTGCGTACGAATGTAAGTTAGATATTCATTTCACAGTGTGAACAGCTACTTTTTTTTTTTTTATGGGAGTTTTGAAAGGGCTTAAACTCTGGCTCTTTGATAATGTAAATATCATTTGCTCTCTTTCTATGAAAGTGTTACAATTAATAACTTGCAATGTTTTTATTAAATTCACATTCAATACAAAGTCAACATGAGTAATTAATGACAGAATTTTCTTTTCTGGGCGAAAAATCCCTTTAACATTCATTTTAAAGCACCTAAGTATTTGCATATGCTTCTCTTTTGCTTTAATGACAACAAGAATCAAACTTTCGAGAAGCACCTTAAGTTACAATGGAAGCACTCATTTGTTTATTTATACATAAATACAGAGAATTAACATGGTCATTCTTATAATTTACTGGAACATATTTGTATTCATTCTACTTTTCTTTGTTTTAAACGTTCAGAATCTAATCTATGTATTTAGAAAAGCTCAGTTTAATTAGAAATACTTTTGTGGGGTCAGTAATCTGGAAGACAACACAAGAAAAGATGAGACAAGACAAATCTCATTATGTACTATTATTTCGAAGAGTTCATGACCCCTTTCTACAAGCAAACATTTTTTTCTACAACAATTCTGGCATTCTGAATATGTGTTACTATAGTAACCAGTGATGGCCATGTCAGTGCTGTGCTGTTGTGTTTTGAGAGGTTTTCTCTAAAGACATATGATGCTTGACCTCATGTGTTTTATTAACCATCACTTCATATCAGTGTTTTACACGAACCTAATGCCAAATACTGAGCCGAATAATTCAGATTTAAACATAACTTTGGCATAATTCCAGACTTTGTAACACTAACCTTAAAGAATTTGCCCAGTGCAATATAGTCCAGGCCATCAGAGCAGTTGAAGACTACACACTGCTTAGCTATGGCTTTAGCCAGATCTTTGGTGGTTTCGGTCTTGCCGGTCCCTGCAGGACCCTCTGGGGCTCCGCCAAGATGTAAGTGTAAAGCTCCAAATAGAGTTCTGGTAAAGAAGATATGTTGACAAGGTAAAGCCAGAGTTTATATTCATCAAAAAAAAAAAAAATTATAATAATAACCAATAACCAATAACCAAATACTAATAACCAGGGCTACATTTATTTGATCAATTATCCAGTAAAACAGTAATATTGTGAAGAATTATTACAATAAAAAAATACTTTAAAATGTAATTCATTACTGTAATGGCAAAGCAAATATTTTCAGCAGCTGTTAATCCATTTGTCAGTGTCACATGATTTGCTGTTCAAGGAACCTTTCTTATTATTATATTTAATAGAGCATCCTCTGGGTGCAGCCACACTGAAAACTACTGCCTTTGGTTTTTATGCATAATGTGAAGAATTCTGACCTATAGCAGCGATCAGTGAGAGGAGTGATGACCAGTCGTGGTGTGTTTCCAAGATACTCATAGCCGTATGCCAAGCCTGCATTGATCATCTTTGTCTGAAGCTGGTTTTCCTTCATAGACAGGGTCCGATCAAAGAGTCGAGAGGGGAGAAAAAAAATCAAAACAATAGCAAGACACAAATCATTTTCAATCACGCTTACCAACACTCAAATAGACTTACAATCCAATAGTAGCGTAGTTGGCTGAGCCACTCAAAGTTGGTCTCGTCATCCACACCCTTCTGTACCAGAGAAGCCAACACGTCCCGCGCATGAACGTCAAGCACCACCAGCGCTCCAAGTGTTACTCGGTTCTGTTTGGAAAGCTTGCCACGTACCAGAGTTACAATGTCATCTATCTGAGCATTGTTCTGCTCAAGATAGGCCTGAAGAGCCTGAATCAGAACACAAAAACGCAGTCATAAGTACAGTAAGACAGCAATTATTGCAAAACAGACCCAACTCGAAATGAGGCAGATAATGACTACACATTATCCTGGCTATTATATGGCTAATTGGCAAATAAGTAAATAGATATGGCATTTTAAACTGAGTTCAATTTATTTTATTATATGAAAAGATAAGAAGACATGAAAATATCATATTAACTGTGTGGACAACTGTCTAGTTTAGCAGATCGCTATGCACAAATAGTAGAATGCCATAAATCACCAATAAGAATGAAGTATTCCTCAGAGCTGCACAATAAAAGATTATATTGCTATGTATGTATAACATACCTTTGGTCCCTTTGCAATGGCTTCATGAATGTCCTTTGTCCAGTAAACCTGTGACACACAGAGCACTGTCTGACCCGGCCAGGCCCTGACCCAGTTGATCCTTAGGTCTTTGGGATATGCTTCGAACGCCTCTCCGATCACCTGACAGCCAGGAGTCAAGAGAGCAGTTAGCATTTCACATTTCTAAGAATGGCAGACAGGTGAATATGAAGACTGACATGAAATTCATCCACTCTTATAGCTTAAAAACCATGATCCTAAATTAAAATTTGAGTTCAATAATGTTTAAGGTAAATAAAGTTGAAATTTTAATGTTTTTATTTTAGGTAATTCTGTGGTGTGGAGAGGAAATCTAAGAGTCTGAAAACATCATTTCATCATCATACATTTGCGTTCATTATGCATGTTTTTAAATAACATTTTCTTTCACTTGATGTCACTTGATGTTATAAAGATGTTGTGTTCATAAGTAGAAAAATAATAGCCCTAATGCTTCAAAGTGCTTCCAAAAATATATTTCCAAAGTGGGTGAATGTTTTTAGAGGCACTGTCAAAAACCAAAAATCTGTCATTGTACATCCACAAGCAATTACCTGTGCAAAGGATTTGTCAACAGAACCAATTAATGTATAAGCCAGACTAAACTGAATCAAATCCAATTAAACTGTTTCCAATTCTGCTATTCAGGAATCCACTGAGTCAGAGAAAGTTCATACACTTCTTTACCTTGTGTATGGAGTGGAGCATGCCAGTCTCCAGCTCCAGGAGCCATTTCTCCACCTGCCCACGAGCTTTAGATGTAGAGATGATATCCAGCAGCTCCACCACCTCTCCTTCACTGCTCTTCATATGAGTGATGTCCAAAACGTCAGTGAACACGACGTTAGCAATACCCTCAAAACACTTCTTCAGGTGGGGCTGCACCCTGAAACATAAAGCCGACGGTAAACTGTTGGCCGTTTCCAACACAATATTTGATATTTCATTTGAGGTGACATGCTTCAAAAACACCTAGATGTTCAGAAATGTCAGATTCAGAGAAAAAGCAATACTCAAATGTGTAACACTGTCAGATGATAGCATGGACAAATTTTCCTTGAGTCACTGACTCTATTAACTTCACTCATTATCACTTCCCCCCTCTAGTACTTTATGATACACACTTCAGCAAAACAGCTGCTGCAATGTGTGACCCTGCACCACAAAACCAGTCTTAAAGGGGTCATATGATGCGGTTTCAAGTTCTACTTTTCTTTGGAGTGTTAGAAGCTGTTCATGAATAGATAAGATCCCTAAAGATGCAAAGACTAAAGTCTCAAACCCAAAGAGATATTCTATTTAAAACGCATCCACGCACTCCTAAACCACTTCATTTAAACATGACCCTATATGTCTACGTGACTGTGTAGGCAGATTTGCATAACACTGACAAAATGTATCCGCAAAGAAAGAAGGCGTAACTTTGATTCTCGCTATAGTATTGTTGCTTCCGCCGCCACATCGTATTGATGCTGTGTTTCACTAAGAAAGCAAAAATACTAAAGAGGACACAAGTAGAAATCAGGGGTTAAGTTGTATTAACGACACTGTTCCAGAAAAGTTCAAACCAAATATTTGTGTGTGTGCAACACAGAACACTGTTTCCTGTACCTTCGTAGAGTAAGCTTAACCTACAAAGCCAGCAGTTCTGACTCACAGCCTGTAAGTATGTTTTCATATTTAAAGAATTTGCCACTGACAATTCAAATGCAAGTTTTGATATAAGACGGTACAAGTCATCATAATCAGTAATTATGTCCCCACTGGATGCAACAAATACCTCGTTTGAAATGGGTTTTATCGGTTTTGTTTCGTTGCACCGGGACACAGCATCACAGTATGGAAAGGGGCGTAACATTTCCGTCACATGCTTCAGGTATTCAGAAAATCACAACACACTGGATAGCTGGCCAATATAAGCACATCTCGCTTTTCAGAACGATGAGTTTTGTTAAAATCGATGCGTATCATAAAGCCAGGCCTTGAGGAGAAACAATAATGTACAGTATGTGGAAAATAGTTTTTTTTTTTTTTTTTTTTTTTTTTACTTAAACCGCAAAACAAATTTAATCACATCAAATACATATGATCCCATTAATTTATGAGTAGTAATATGCATTGCTAAAGACTTCATTTGGACAACTTTAAAGGTTATTTTCTCAGTATTTAGAATTTTTTTTTTTTTTTCATCCTCAGATTCCAGATTTTCAAATAGTTTTATCTCGGCCAAATATTGTCCTATCCTAACAAACCATACATCAATGGCAAGCTTATTTATTCAGCATTCATATTTCAAAAATCTCAATTTAAAAAAAAAAAAATATATATATATATATGGTCATTTTCTCAGTATTTAGAATTTTTTTTTTTTTTTCATCCTCAGATTCCAGATTTTCAAATAGTTTTATCTCGGCCAAATATTGTCCTATCCTAACAAACCATACATCAATGGCAAGCTTATTTATTCAGCATTCATATTTCAAAAATCTCAATCTAAAAAAAAAAATATATATATATATATATATATATATATATATATATATATATATATATATATATATATTTTTTTTTTTTTTTTTTTTTTTTTTTTCTGTAAAGCTATAATTCACTTTCAAATATAATAGAAATGTGGCAGACACAAAAGATGAGTGAGAATGACACAGTGAGAGTGAAATAAAGAGAAAGAAAGCAAGAGAGAGGTGATCAGAACTTGTAAAAGCAAGGCCAGCCAAGGCAAACATTCCTAGTTTGTGAAACCAAGAGCCCTATAGTAGCACAATTTGAACTTGAATTTGAGGCATCATCATTCATCATTAAACAAATATCTAGGGTGAAATATAACAAGATTTGCTTATACGTTAAGGGCCTGCACAGGGGAGCCACAGCAGAGAAACTAGGCCAGAGTGTCACAGGAAGAAGAAAAAGCACTATAATTAAATTCCCTCAGTAAATACTGGATTTTAAGGGGTTCAAATTGGGTTTTTTCGAGGCTGAGGTGAAGCCAAATTGCTTTTCATTTGTCCTTCCCTGTTCCTTTTGAGGCCCCACATACTAAATGTTTATGTAGGCAGCAGAGGTTAGGTAGGCGGCGTAACATCGGTTGGATTTGCCATGGGAGACATGCCAAAGTAGGCTATGTGAAAACATAAGATATATTCATAAATATCATAGGATTGAGATTAAAGCTCTGCAGAGTGAATGCTGTGTTTCTTATTTCATGTTACAGTAAATTACATCCAGCCTACATTCTACATCAAGGTGAAAATTCTTGAATACACTAAACCCTCTAAAGTCTTGGGACTTTATAGCAGCTTGAAACTACTAATAACCAATACTTCTTGTCAACTGTTGCAAAGCTAGATGAAAAAATACCATGTAAAACTATATTTCAGAGTGTGAGTTTTAGCGATACAGTTTCACTCACAGTTGTTCTTCATGAAAATTCAGAAAAAGAAAAAAATTGCAGCACCGCACATCAAAAATTGACCCAAACTTGCATCATCTTAAGGTTTTTTGAATAATTGATATAGCACAGACTGATCTTCCATAGTTGTTTCCGACATTCAGTCACGCAGCCTGGCTTTATCATAAAGCAATCTATCAACAAAGCGATTCCCAACAGCAAGGATATTGAAAACAGAAGACTTCAAAATCAGATCCTCTTAACTGCTGACAAACAATATTCCTCAAGCCTATACATCATGTTTCTTACAGAAGTGTCACCTTTAAGCCTCTTTCCCTTTGAGGATATGAAGAAAGTGTGAGATTACTGTAACTCACACTACACTAAAAGTGCAAACTCACAGAATTCCTGACACTTCCTATAGCTTCAGGAACATTTGTAACTGCACCGGTAGAAATGGATCAAGCAGAATGATCACTAGTGGTTGACCAATATGGGTTTTTTGATGGTCAGTGCCTATACTTACATTCAGAAAGCATGAACGCTGATGACAGTTACAATGCCAATATACTGTATACACTACCATTCAAATGTTTGGGATCAGTACTTATTTATTTCTGTTTATTACTTTTATTTATTATTTGGAATAATATAATTATTTCATTTCAGATAAATCTTTTAAACACACACACACACACACACATAAAAAATCCTTAAATAATGGATCACAGCTTCCAATGTTTTTAACATTGATAATTATGAAAAAATGCGCCTTGACTTGAGCATCAAATTGGCATATTAGAATGATTTCTGAAGGATCATGTGACACTGAAGACTAGAGGAATGATGCTGAAAATTCTGCATTGCTATCGCTTGAATAAATTACATTTAAAACACACTAAAGTAAGTTATTTAAAATTGTATTAGTATTTCACAATATTACTGTTCTTACTGTATAAATAAATGCAGCTTTGGTGAGTATAAGAGACTTCTTTGATTAAATTTGTACAAACCCTAAACTTTCAAAATGGTTAAATGTAATACAGTGATAGCACATGAGATGCCACTATATTGTTAAAATGAAAAGAAAAATTTATTTACACATTTACTCAAAAAAAACCCATTACCCTGATCTACAGCTATTAGTGAAATTTAGAAATATATGATCAAATATCAGCCAATCTATTAGACTGTCGTCACTGAGTACTTTAAAAAGTACCTGGTTGGATCCTTAGTCTCTGAGAGGATCTCCAGCAGCTCGTCATTGGACAGGAAGAAGAAGCGGGGGAAATAGAGTCTCTTCTTCTCCAGGTATTCATTCAGACCCTTGAGAATGAGTTCCAGCAACTCGTTACTGCTTTTCATCTTTTCTAGCATCTTTTCAATGGCCACCACTGCCAGGACATGCTTGTCCTAAGAGAGAAATACATCATATTTAGCTATGTGTTATGAAATTAAAATGAATGATATGAGGTAACAAGACTTTTAGTCTTCAGAATATATTATTTCGGCCTATAAAACGCGTTGCTATGATGCTTGGTTTGTTGCAGGCAATCCACACGGCATTGGTATGCATTTTTTAGTGCTCTCATAGGTTGCAAGAGTGTGCTTACAGCCCCTAGCCAAGAGATTCCACCAACAAGTCACTAAAATATTCTGGTTCTTCCTTCAGTGTACAGTAAGTCTATGTGATTCAACCATTTTCAACACCTCTCCTCAACACAATAATATCTATGCCAATGCAAATTACACCCTGAAGTTGAATACTTAAGGATTTGTTCAAATCCCTTACCGTATGTATGAGAAATATATTTTATATAAAGCGCCATTAATAATTTAGTAGATAAGTAAAGTGCATATTAGAGCGTAACGGGGCATTTTAGACTGATCTCTAAAGGAAGCCCCTGGACCGTGTGTGATGTTTTCAAGTTCAGCTGCAGTTGAGAAACTCAACAAGCCTGAAAACCGTGGGTAATGAAACACCATCAGACTGCTTTTAATTCTCTGCCCTCAAAAGTTCAGACAAATCCGGTGATGAAAAGATGATATTCATAGCCATATTTCCCTGCTTTCACAAAAGAGTTCATTTATGAAAGGTGTCTCCCACCAGGACAACTCATCATATCTTTCGCCGTCTGATTTTCAAACGTTCCTCCAAAGGTTGTGTGAAGGCCACGTCCTTCATTATAGAGAGAGGAAACAATTGGATACCCGCCCCCTCCCTATCCACCCCTCATAGATGCTCCTCACCTGTAAAGAGATAATAATTGCTTTTTCCCCTTTTCGGATTGCTATTGATTTTCTATTACCAACGGTGACTAGACTTCACATTCACTGAGAGATTGAAGTTTAACGATCACTTTTGGATGACAGAAAGGCCTGATTTCTTGACAGGGTTGAGAGGAAGTAATGAGGGGTTGTTAATAACCAAAGCCTACACAAAATAACCCTTTTAAAACATGAAAAGACACCATTGGATGACTCTAATGAAAGCGAGAGGGGATGTTTTATGCCAATTACTCTTTTAATTATTCTCCCTCTCCGTCACACTGAATTACATTAGAGCGAGAGGGTGAGTGCTGCCGGAATGCTTCTGAATGAAGGAATGCTGAAAATCATCTGCTTCCATTCACAGGGTGCAGAAACATGCAGGTGGGCTGCTCAACAGACCCAGATAGTCACAGTTACTAGATATTCACGAATGCATTCCCTTTCATTTACAGTAGCATCAATGCTTCGGCATCCAGAACAGCTTCATACAGTAACAGTATGACCCTTCTTGTGTCTTCAGCAAAATAAAAACTGGGCTCATATCTCCATGTTTCCCCCAAACACCCCACTGATATTATAAGCATGCCTTTCTTTATGTACTGCTGTTTCCTGTAAAGCAGCAACAGGCAAAAGCACCTGCCATCCAGCTGAAATAATACATGTTTGCTTTTCCAAGAAGAGTCATTTACGGTTCGTAATGTGGAAATCGTGGAGTGGCGTAGGAATTATTCAGAAAGAAAACATCCTTAAAGAAGCCCAGAATTCTGAATTCAATTACAGAATGTTTATCTCCCTTTCTGTCAAAAGGGGAAAGTTAGAAACACATTAGAAAAGAGTAAATAAAATCTGGAGGCAATGAACAGTTCTGTGAGTACTGTAGATGAAGAGAGACACCTAGTGGATAATCTGATATGGCAGTCCAGAGTATTTTCTGATGGCAGCTTGATTAAGCACAAAGCTGATTTTCAACAACATGATTATCGACTTTGTTTAGCTACGTGTAGAACGGAATATTTGGCTATAGTGAGTTTCCATTTCAGAGAGTGTTTGTCAACTGTCAGAAAATTGTCTCGGAAGAGTCTGTGATGAATTAGGATAGTGCCTTTTAACTCACCTAAAGTGCTGAGATTTCTTTTTTAAACTATGGACACATTTTTTTTTTTACTTGGGAAGGGAGGCAGGATGCCTCGTGATGCTCAATGACCTTGTTTTCTGCACACTCCTAGATTTTAGTCCCTCCAGACAAAATCCATAATTCCAATTTGACAGTACAGCCAGGTGACTTTTTTTTTTTTTTCGTTTAGAGGAGAGACAACAGATATTGATGTCTCTCAGAGCACTGAGACTGGGCTTGCCAATTACTTGCCGAAGAGTCTCTAGATGGGTGACTGTGTTTGGGTGTGTGTCTGATAGCCGTCTCATTTGTCATGAACACACTAAAGTTTGATATGTCAGGAACTTTTTCAAAGAGTTTTTCTCAGTTCTAGACATAAACAAACCACAGATTGTTTTTATATTCTGCTGCATATGTAGGGCTTTCTGGCTCACCAGGCTGACTTGTTTCATAGTGTCCCTCCAGGTTTTATCCACAGCAGTAAAGCGACGTCCCTCTTCGGGCATCTGGGCCATGATGTCTGGGGAACTGAAGATGGGCTCCAGATAGAGCCAGGTGCCCTGAACCTTTAACCACTCATCCATAATCTCCTGCAGCAAAAGCAGCTTGCCCTCCCAGTCCCTGAGACACAGACACACAGTGTAAACATGCGAGACAAATAGCTAGATACCAAACTTTTCTGTCCCAATTTGGGCTCATTAATACAGCCTCTTTTTCCCTTTGATGCTTCAAGATCAGGATTACAAAGTATGTGATCAATCAAGAGACACTAAAGCTATTAAATAAACACAGAATTAGTGCATGTACTATTTTGTTATTGTACCACACTGAACTGTGTTCTAATGGAAATGCTAATGTCACTGTTACTCACCTTGCAAAGAAACGTTCAGCCCGACTGTTGGGAAAAAAACTGCTTGTTTCACATGCACATTTAGAATCATAGCTAGACCCCTTTTAATGAGGTATAAGCCCCAGTAAGGTAAGTAAAATGTCCTTGATAAATCATTGTCTGACGAAATAAATTACAGCAGATATGGCTGAAAATGACATATAAACTAAAATACATTTTACCAGTGCTCTATAGACTAAATTAATTTGTAAAATCTAAACTAATGAAATGATCTGTACCACATACTTTCATTTTGTTACATATTATGATTTATATAAATAAGTAAATAAACCTAGAAGTTTAGAAACAAACCCCCAAGAAATTTTGAAGTAGATTTGTGAAATTCTTTGCTGGCTTGTGGCCAAGTAATGATCAATCTCAGAAAGAAATTATTATTATAAGCAAATGGGAATAGGCAAATATGACAGCTACAATTTTGGCCAACCAGAATTACATGCAATATGTATAAACTTTGCATTTTTGCATATACGTTCATATCGACTCTCACCGTATCTCGACCTCAAATGGCTTGATGAATGGTGAGCCCCTCATAGTCTGGGTTTTGACAATATGGTCATCCAGCAGCATCTGGATCTCATCCAATGAGGACAGAATGGAGGTTCCAGTTTCACGATAGGGCAGGAGGGTGAACTCCATCCCTTCCCATTCACTAGCCATGCGCTCCATGGCCTTTTCAAGGCCATGTTCTTTGCTGGCCCCTTCGCTGATGGTTTCAAAGGCAGAGAGGTGAGCTTCCAGATGCAGTGGAAGAAACTGGGCCACACAGGCATCCTCCTCTGAGGGCTTGAGGGGGAAGCCAACAACTGCAGACATTGCCTCCCAATGGCGCTCACGGAGACCGGGGTTACAAAGCACCTGCCGAAACAAATCATCCCCATAATTAATGAGCAGCCCGGCACAGAATCTGCACTTTCAGAATTCCCCAGAAAGCACAGCAGATTTCAGTCCCTTGCATGTTCTTCATTAAATATAATTTACAATGCTTTCAGCTACCAATGTAAGTGAGGTGACAGCGACTCGCCTGCACTAGAGGAATGTGTTCCTTAAAGGCTTCCACTTCTGCTTTCACGGAGGTGGCTATTTGAAGAGCTTTAGGTGCGTCCTGGAAGCTTTTTTCTAGCTTGTACAGGGAACGGCTGTAGTTACCCACGTCAGCTTCCACTTTGTCTGGGTTGACAGCTGAGAGTGGGCCGTTCACCCACTGACGATGTTGATTCTGAAACTCAGCCGCCGTCTCATACAGACGCAGATAAGGGAGCAGACAGTCTTGGACAGCTTTGCATTGTGGGTACTGAGAGACAGGCCAGCCAAAGGCCTCCTCCTCCTGGTTGAAACCTCTGATCTGATGGATAAGAGAGTGAATGAGTTTGATTGGGCAGGTGCAACAATAACAGCGGCTATTCTCAGAGGCACTCTAAAACTCTTTCACAAATCCAACTGACAAATATCCTAAACATCCCTTTCGCCTGCACTTTTGCAGATTGTGTAAACAGGCTTGAGAATATTTTATTTACATCTTGGTATTTCCATTTAGCATTTTTACGCAATATCCCATTTCATTATATAATATGGATAAAAACCTTGCTAAAGATGCAGTGAAATAAACCATAATGCTTTAGTGCAGAATACACAGTACCTTTTCCATAACCAAATCCAGTTTGGAATTGAGGGCCTGGGCTTTTTTCAGATATTTGTTGAGCTCAGAGACGTCACCAAAGGTCATAAAGTCCTCCACTTGCTGTTCATAGCTCTTGAGATCCTCCAAAACCCTCTCACATCTCAACTACATTTAAAAAACACACATTAGTTTCTGCAATAGTGCAGCATTGCCAGATTGAACAACATAGTGCTGAGTTTTAATTATGTCCTGTTGGTGAATTTTAGCTGCTTAGCTGCTTAGATTTTACTATTTGTGTCTCTGTTTGTCTCTTAGGTGCTGTTTTTTTATGTTTTGTGGCTGCGAAGTATAAAATAAACACCCATGCTTGGGGGCTCTTTATTGTTATCCCTAATTGTTGTTCTTATATGCATTATATACGGTAATGTACAAAGTGTTGCATAATGTGAAGATTTGATGTTTCTGTTTCCAGGGTATGTTTCTATGTTTGGTTTGGTCATTTGTTTTTAGAATTGACCAGCATCTCTAGTACCTTCAGGCCATTCTGGAACTGGTTGGTCTTCTCTTGGATAATCTGGCGGTGCTGATCAAAGACGGAAGGCATGCGTCCATGACACTGGAAGGTCTTGCTGTTCAGCTGAATGTCTGTGAGCGAGAATGTGACATAATCCACCAAGAAACACAACCTGCTATTGGACTCCTGAAGCTTCATTTCCAGCTGAGGCATTTCCTCAGCCTCCACCTTCATCACATATGCCTATGACAACAAGGGAATAATATACAGCACTGAAAGATGTTTTGTTTTCCAGAGACAGGTTCAAAACTAGAGATGGAGGTCAGTATTACCTTAAGTTCCATGAGTTCCTGTGTGTCTGATGGATTTCTGAGGGCTTTATTTGATATGGTATCATATTCCTCACACAACCTAGAAATCAGTGACATGGATTACTAACAGGTTACTGACAAAATGTTTTGGAAATTTGTCAGTGACTCACTTGTTATTGAACTCTTGATGACCCTGTAACATGTGAGTGACCAGTTTGTGCAAGAGACCCTCTGCTCGCTTCACAAGGGCACGGACCAAATCATGGGAATGCACTTCAAACATGCCCAAACGCACCACCTGAAACCCAGAACACAATCAATGATGGTCATAATTCTGTGGGGAAAGACTGCTAAAATGTGGACTGTAAATAACCATCAACCTTCAAGGTGTTGTATTGGATCTCATCAGCTAACTGCTGGTAGCGTGTCACCTCCATCATCAGCTCCTGGAAGGAGTGTTGCTCCTGCAGGAACTGGTTAACATCCTCCTCAGCTTGCTGGGACACCAGTGGAGCATACTTATCATAAACACGGATATGCTTCAAAGGTTCAGCTCTTTCTGCACGTATTACACGTGTGATCTTCTCCTGCTGGGCCTTCAGGATCTCCGGCAAGATGATGGGCTTCAGAGTATGATGTGTTTCTGGTCCAGGCTTGAATTGGTATAAATGTGTAAATACATGACACAGAAATGACAATAATCAGAGTACATTGAACTCTTTTATCTCAAAAGATCAATGAAAATTGGATTCCTCATGATATGTTGCTTTTAATATTAATATAGCTATCAAACAACACAGCACAAACAAGATTTAACATCAAATAAAAAAAACATGTTTACCCATTCTGAGTACAGCTTCATCTCTACTCGAGGGATCAAACTTAAGGATTTCAGCATCATGTCATACACATTTAACAGAGTGACTTCAAAGTCTTTGAAATCAGGTTCAAATCTGATAGTATTTTGATCCAGCACCAGCCTTAGGACGAACCCTGGATGCTCATAGGCTCGCACTGACCGCTTCAGTGGGTAAAAAAAAAAAAAAAAACACATATTACTTCATAGGCCATGGGGATTTATAAAGGCTGTCAAAATGTAAATAATAAAAGATACACTGAAGCAAAAAAAAAAAAGATTCCACAGTGATATAAAATGATATTTGGTATAATAAAAAATGTGGTGGTCCAGATCTTACAGGGTCCTGGGCGATGAGGTGTGTGTAGTCCTGAATAGACTCCAGTGCCAGGCTTTGGAGCTGGTAGGTCATGAGCGTGGCCAGACAGTTGTAGAAAGACTGCAGTCGAGCAACACTACTGTTGCTAGGGATCAGTTTGCGCTTGCTACTAAGACAACAGATTTGCTGCACTTCGGGTATCCACCTGTTTGATAAAAAAAAAATAGAATAATAATAATAAAAAGATACAATTGGAGTTGCATTGTTTTTGAAGAGTACAGTCTGCTAAGCTTAAGAAATTGATTTGGATTCTGTTCAGTTGTCAACAACTTGTAACTGCATACTGCAATACTGAGTAGTAAGCAAAATCATTCATTGTCAAGTTATTGTCTTCATCCGTGAAAAATTCAAAAGATAGTTGAGATGGATGATCAATTCACATGGTCACTGATGAGTTGACAAATAAAGGAAAACAGCTGAGAGTGCTTACTTTTTGAGAAGGATGCCTGTGGCATATTCAATGTGTTTGCTGACTAACTGCTGAAAAGCAGACAACTCCACAGCTTCCTGCTCGTTGTGGAAGACCTCCACATCAACAAGCCGCACTTTCCTGCAGAAGAGAACAAGACATTCTAGTCATTATGGAAAAGGCTCTTTGTGATTAAGAAGTGCACATAATGGATTGAATGTGTACCTGAATGTGCACTCCTAAAAGTATTTTTTTTCATCACTGTTTCATTACACAAAGTACACTTTGTAATAATGTCAAATTAAATGTTTTGTTTTAAATTACATTTTAGTTACGTTTAGTATAATAAAGTGTCTAAAAATGTTACATTCAGTTTGCACTTAAATACATTGTTTTAAAGTATACAAGTATTGCAATAAGTACTCTTTTACTCAGAGTTTGCTGACCAAACGTGACTTACTTGTTATTTTGAACTTTTTATAACACTGTGACATATGAGTAACCAGTATCTGCGTGATGCTAAAGTATGATAAAGTGTACTTTTTTCCACAAGGGGCTTAATATTTTACAATGCAGTTCAATGCCTTCAGTGTTCAATTGTCCTGTCCCACAGTGTCTACATGCTCAGCTGACACTTACTTAAAAGACAACTGCCACAGATCTAGTACTGCGAGCATAGTGGGATTGATTGAGTGAAGCTGGTGTCTCATTCTTTTCTGGGCCTGAAGAAATGATTTATTCCATGGCTTTGGAATAATTTCCATTCTGCAAGAAACAAAGGGGGGATTTAATACACAATGATTGACAAAATACATATATTTGTAAATATATATATATATATATATTAGGGATGCACGATATTGGATTTTGGCCGATATTCGATATGCCGATATTTTCTAAAAAATTTTGCCCGATGCCGATACCGATATCGATATATATAGAAATATATACTGATATATTTACAAATATATACTGATATATTTAAACTTTAATTTTACTGAAGAGAAATCCATGTATCTCTTTTGTACTGATTCTACCATAAATTTATTATTTTACAAATGTAGACAGACATTCACATCTGAAAAACAGGTCAATTATTTCACTTGGAGAATATCGGTTTGGCTCATCGGCAGAAATATTCATATCGGCCGATACCGATAATGGTCATTTTAAGCTTTTATCGGCCGATACCGATGTTGTGCCGATATTATCGTGCATCCCTAATATATATATATATATATATATATATATATATATATATATATATATATATATATATATATATATATATATATATATATCAACTATTGCTACAGTAAAGGATGCTAACAGGGATTAGAAGAAGGGGATCATATGAAATTTTAAAGTACTGATACCACAGAAGTTCTTGGTACATCAAAGTCACAAATCACATAATGTAAGCTAAAATTTTAATTTAGAAGAAAACTAGAATGACTTTATGCCTAAGAGATATCATTTGTCATGTGTCTTGTAGCACTAAAAGGAATTTAGCAGGACTCACTCTTGTCTGTGTGCAGGGAGATCTCTAGCTTTGGACTCCTGATTCTCTCTGGGGTCTTGCAGCACAAAATCCACTGGAGCAGAGGAAAACACCACACACAATACTTGGTCATGTCATGTAGCACAGAGACTAAAAATTGTTTGTTAAAATGATTGTTTATTAAAAATGACAGTAAGGTATATCTTGTAGGAGCATGCAGCTAGACTAAACATCAGATTTTATTCAGTGACATTGTGAAAAATGTTTCTCCAAGCTCTCTGTGCTCTGAAATATATAAATCTACTGTGTCTCCTTTGCAAACTGCCAGATTAGCCAAACAGAAGAGCATACCTATGGCCTTTTTGACACTGAGCAGATAGTCTTCTCTCATCTCATCTGAGAGAGTCTCAATGGTTCCACTCAAACTCTTCAGGTGTTCTGGGACTAAAGCAAGAACATTCTTAAGCCAAGAGTCCTCCATAGCTGCCACGTCCTCTGTGCCTATCCCATTGCGGATGTAATAGTAGTACCTCTGAAAGACAGAAAACAAGACACAACGTTTGTGGCCAAATGGCATAAGGACATACAATAATGTTAATACAGGATGGACTACCTTTTATTCGAATGCCTCACATCTGAGATTAAATAAAATTGAACTAAAATGAACATGAACATAAAAGGTCATTGCTTACCAAAATGTCCTTCTCTGTAGCAGTAGGCGATCCTGAAGTGGATGGGGTGCTGTTTTCTGTGATGGACGTAGCAATGGCATCTTCACGGTGCCTGAAATCATATTGTTCTTTTAGTGATTATACTGTATGTGACAGGTACGATTTATCATCAAGAACTCATCTTTATGCAAATCAAACCCACATAATAATGCTGACGAGAGCACTGCGAAACTGCTCACGATCCCTCTTGGGCTGGACACCTCCACGATGCCTGTAAGAGGGTCCAGAAAGCCCTCCATCTTTGGACCCCACATGCTGTGGACCTCGATGACGAGTCTGACGCCAGTGTACCCCTGTTCCTTGCAAATCTCCTTAAGGGAAATTTGAAATATGTTCTCACAGATATTATAGTCTGGATTGAAAATGTAATACAGTATATGTGTTTCATAAATCAAAATACATTGGATCACATACTAGAGAGCAAAGAGCCAAGGGTGTCCTCTTGAGATGGTCCCTTGAGTCTAAAGCTAGGGCTTGCTTCATGCCACCGAGGTTTTGACCGAACCTAAAGGTCACAAGCCACACTGTTGTTAGTTGAGAAGACATAATCTTGACTTAAAAAGATATGGTGGATGAGTGCCAGGCTTTACCTGCTGTATCTGTGGTAAAAGACCAACAGTTTTATCTGGTTTCTTGGGGGGGTTCTTTTTACCAAAGGGAAAAAAAAGAAGATATTAGATGTTCATTGTGAGAATTATTATTGTTAGGAATTTGTATTGTAAATTAATAGTGTATATCCTGCACTCCCTGTGACAGCCATTCTACGATAAATTATTCATGAGAAAGTACGTTAACAATAAACATAATCAATTCGCCTTATGTAAAACTTTACTTTTACTCACCGGCACCTCCATGTTCAATACTTTGGTTTTCGTCTTTACATTGAACTTGTCGGAACTGGAATTAGATTTGTCGTTTTCACATTGTAAAACGAAACTGCGCCGTGTCTTGCAGATGTCAACACAGCTGTGAGAAGTGAGTTTGGCACGTTTTTATAAAAACACAGCTCGTCACCTGTCCAACGGTCTGCAGGTTGCGCAATAACTTAAACACGATAATTTAATTGGAAATGTGTTTGTAAGTTGTTGTTAAGATAAGTTTAAAAGGTTTAGTTTATTAACATTACCTGTTTGCGTTCAGTAACTCCGCTTGTGAAAGTGTATTGGCGTTGCTAGGCTGGTAACCAAGGAAGCGCGACGACCGGTACACATGTGACGTAATGTAACAGTACCCTCCCCATGCACGTGTATGCAGAAGATTTAATATATATATATATATATATATATATATATATATATATATATATATATATATATATATATATATATATACATACATACATACATACATACATACATACATATACATATATACATATATACATACATACATACATACATACATACATACATATACATATATACATATATACATATACATATATACATATATACACATATACACATATACACATACATACATACATACATACATATATACATATACATATATATATACATATATACATATATACATATATACATATATATATACATATATACATATATATATATATATATACATATATATATATACATATATATATATATATATATAAACCCTTTTATGCAGAAGAGAGGTTGTATAAAATTTATGTTTTCTGTGTGGTCTGTTATCGTATTTTCAAATATGTTTAAGTAAAAATACACTATCTTCTTTGCACAAAAAAAAGCAACTGCTACATGCCAGCGAAGATGAAACGGCAATGAAAGTAACGCATTCGTTAATAAGTATGTAACAAAATTAATTAATTAATTAATAAAGTAACATTTTAGATAAGCCACATATTCTCATTCAAATGATGATGACAGAATGTGGATACATTTTAGACACAAAGGTAATATCCTACATATAAAAACGGCATACATATGCACCTAACATGCCTCTGTTTCTTCAGTTATAAGTTTATTTAGACATACTTAGCCCTAAACTCCAACTCACACAAAGACACCACACTTACAGTGTTCTGGATGCTTGGGTTCTTCTTCATTTTCTTTTTTCCAAACAGAACTTGTGCAAAACTTTCTCATAGCTATACTATTCCTGGTCACCCAATCAAAGGGGGATAAACAACCTTAAAACATAAAGGACAAGAAGTACAGAAACCGTCTAGAGGACGCGGAGAAAACTGCTGAGAAAGAGAGAGTGAGATAAATGAAATAAACTACTGACAAGCATGAAATATTTGAAATGAAGGCATATGCATGATGGGGGAAAGAGGTAAGAGAGACAGTTTCATTAACCCCTCGCCGCGGCTGAGTGCCATCAATCAGAGTCAACATTACAGTGCTCTGGCATCAGACCCCTGCTGCTCTTTCATCAGTACATGATGAGCATCTCTCCAGAGGAAACCCATCTCTCTGAGGCCATCACACACTGCATGAGGCTGTTTATGACTGCCTTTGACTTTAACAGGTACTTAACAGATACTTTGTGTTTTTTGATGGCTGATACACAATATAAAAAGGCTGTGCTGTTTATCTTAGCTGGTGCTTCTGGAATTGCCCCCAAAATCCTGCTTGACACCATGCTTGTGATGAAAAAACTTTAAAACGTCCTGCCTTAGAAATTGAATAAATGTAAGACTGGTCAGTACAAAAGGAAAATAAACGCTAATCTAAAATAATAATAATAATAAACAGTGGTCATTGTTTCATTTCAGTTCCTAAAGGGAACAACACCTGCTCCAGTCCTGCCACCACCAGAGGGAGCGTTTACACAACTGAAACACTTCTTTTTTTGAGAGAGAGAGACTGAAACATTTTACATTATATTGACAATTTCTTATGCTATTGTCTGCATAATTTAACTCGCTAAACTTTACAAAATGTTGTTATATATTATGAAGGAGAGCTCTTGATGTTTTATGCTGTGCATATTCATAAACAACATCATAAACCACGAAATCTCTAATTAGAATCTCAGAATTTTGATCAGTGCATCAGCACAACGCTTTCTTACGCACCGTTCTTCACCCAGAGACTGTTTTACCATTCTGTTTATAATAGTTTTTATTGTCTCTGTGTTGTAAGCGCTGTTTGAAGGTGCTGTAAGTTTTGCTCTCATGCTCTTCTATATCAAAGACTAGGGACTTTGGCTATCGATAGCCTAATGCTAACGTTAGCGCTCGAGCATTATGTACGTCTGTTTCTGAACAATTAAAGTATTCACTTCGTTTCTTAACATCTGAAAGATATAAAAGAAAGTTCACTAGTAATTGGACAGAAAGGCATCATTGCACTAGGTGACGTGTGTCAGGATGGCCGAGCGGTCTAAGGCGCCAGACTCAAGGTTCAAACCTTCCTGTGAAGCGGGCTTTCTGGTCTCCGAATGGAGGCGTGGGTTCGAATCCCACTTCTGACAAGTGTTTTTTTTTTTTTTTTTTTTTGATTCATGATTCCTTTAATTAACAGGACTATGCTTTCATTTTGAGCGTTTATATGATTCTGAGGTTGTTTTTCAACAAATTTAAATAGGACACTTTTCTATAAAATTGCCTGTAGATAGATTTTTTTTTACCCTTGACTCAGATCTTAAACATATATCAGTCTTATATTCTAAAATGATTAAATAATAATAAATGAAATATTTCATTAAAATAATCATTTTTAATATTATACAATATAAAATGTAAATTCGACTACAGAATTTGTTCAATAATTTGAGATGTGGTGGAAAAGAACAAGTGGTGAGAATAGGTGGTGGGGGGGCATTTTGTATAGCCAGGGAATAAGAATAAATGTGTACAGATGAATTTTAATGTTCAAATTTCAGCTGTGTGTTTTATAAATCTGAGTGAACAAATTCTCTGGCTCTCAAATGAATCCTGATTCTCTGTAACCACTCCAAATATGACCATAATAGATGTTGGCATGGCTCTGTGTTCACACACTACAATGCTTGTTATTACTTAACGGAAATGCAATGTACAACATCAAACAATATGAAAAATATATGAATCTATGCTTTATACAATTACAGCATATAATGCATGTCAGTAGCTGACCAGTCCTAGAACTCTTAACACCTGGATGTTTTTACACAGCTTTAAAATGAATTCATAAATTGATGTCTTCCTGAAGTGTCTTTCGTTTTTGCAGTCTGGCACATTTGGGACATGATTCATCACGGAAACATGAGATGTGGAAACAGGCTCTGCAGTCTGAAGAAAGAAAAAATCCAAGGTACAAGCAAATGTCATTTAATGAAATACAGGAATGCCCTTATATCAGCTTAGTTGTCATCTTCCACTGACTACTAAATGATTACCGTACAAAACATTGCTTCCAAAAGTGTCAAGACTTTAACAGTAATTATTAACAGAGTGTGTTGTAAATAGTTGTAGTATGTTAATATTTGACCTTGGCAGCGGGTGCAGGTGTCTCTCTGAAAAGGGAAAAGCACGTCCTCCCCGTGACAGAACTCACAGATAAAACCTCTGGCCTGACACAGCTGAAAAACACAATAGAGACAAGGACTGTTAAATACTCTCAATCACTATATATGTATACATTTATTATTTTATTTGTGGGCATCATACACACACACACACACACACACACACACACACATAAATATATATATATACTAGAGGTGGAACAATATATATATATCGATATATATATCGTTCCACCTCTAGTATATATATATATATGTGTGTGTGTGTGTGTGTGTGTGTGTGTGTGTGTGTGTGTGTGTGTGTGACCCTGGACCACAAAACCAACAAACAAGCTGCTGGGGTATATTTTTAGCAATAGCCAAAAAAACATTGTATGGGTCAAAATTATCGATTTTCCTTTTATACTAAAAATCTTTAAGATATTAAGTATAGATCATGTTCCATGAAGATAATTTGTAGATTTCCTACTGTAAAGTAAATATATCAAAACTTAAATTTTGATTAGTAATATGCATTGTTAATAATTCATTTGGACAACTTCAAGGGCGATTTAGATTTGTTTTGCACCCTCAGATTCCAGATTTCCAAATATTGTCCTGTCCTAACAAACCATACATCAATGGAATGCTTATTTATTTAGAAAAATGTACACTTAAAACTGGTTTTGTGGTGCAGGGTCACACACACACACACACGTGTGTGTGTGTGTGTGTGTGTGTGTGTGTGTTTGTGTGCGCGGGTGTGTGTGTGTGTGTGTGTGTGTGTGTGTGTGTGTGTGTGTGCATGCAAATAATAGCTGGACAAACCTCACAGATGTCTATGTGAGTGACAGCAGACTGTATCAATGCTTTCGCTATGGTACAGAGCTGACCCTTTTTTACCCCGATGAGGTCATGCATTGAGAAGAGATGTAGTTCCTGTATCAGATGAGCAGGAAGTTGTTCAAACTCGTCAAGTACTCTGGTTAGAGAAACAAGTGTCAAAAAATGTGTCAAAACCTACCCACACCCAACTCTATTAAAGAAATATCACATTCTGTTGTTTTAAGGCTACATTTATCTGCCCTAGAATGTTCATTATGAATTCTCTGTATTTGAACATGTCAGAAACAAGAGGGCCAGTAAATCACCCAGCTGATAGTCTGCATGCGCTCAGAAGTTTTTTAATGGATACAAGTTGCTCCTGTAGTTCCTGAAATAAATGATAACACACAATTAATATGATGCTGCCTGATTGGCCTGAAATCATTAAAAGAGATACAGACGCTTTACAAAAATCTACACAATGCAAACACTCTACAAAAAGAAGATTGGAGTAATGGCTGTTGTAAAATTCTGCTTTGCCATCACCATAAATTAAAATAAAGAAAGTCAACTAGGTTCGGGAGCGAGGTCACACTTCTACTAATCACCTCACTTCCTGAATCCTCCATATATCAGGACATGGCATAAGGAGCTGTTTGTCTCTTTCTCTCAAACCCACCCTTCCCTCCCCTTTAATCAAATCAGCTATCCTTATTCTTTTCAGGTTGCATTGGAGGGTCCTAATCGTCTGGCCTAAATATACAAATGTGATGATACCCCCATCCTGACCATCATCCTATATTCCCTTTATAGGATCCTAAACAAAAAAAAAAAACTATTCATTTACATATTTGGTTGTGGCGTGGTCCTTGCTCGTGAAATAAATAAGTTAAAATAGAAAACAGTTATTTTAAATTGTAAAATATTTTTACAATATTTCTGTTTTAACTGCAATTTTGATTTACAAAATAAAAATAAAATAAAAGTAGTCTGTAGGAGCATTAAAAGCAAAGATTCTTTCAAAAACATAGATTCTTTCTTACTGACCCCAAACCTTTGAAAAGAAGTGTTATTAAAAACAGTTCATATGTAGATTCCAAAGAATTTCAATTCAAAAAACTTCTAGCTAACTGCCAACTTGAGGCATCTGATCAGAATTTATAGTTATACTTTTAACAAAAGTACTTTAATGATTATTCTGTGATTAACATTACTTCTATAATGTAATATCGCACCAGGGCAGAATGAAGCACTCACTCTGAAACGCTGCAGCTCTTTGGCCTGACTGTACAGGTTCTTGGCCACACTTGTAAGTCTGAAGAGCGGTTGCTGCCATATAGAGTCCAGTAACTGTTTGGAGAAATGGCAAACTGGATACCGTGCAAAATCCCAGTTCTTCAGAACCCGACCTGGAATCACTGATTCCAAACCTCCGTGGCAGACATCACAAAAGTATTTACCCAGGTAGTCACAATACCGCAACTTCTTCATATACCCTTGGGAGAGAGTAGTGAAGGCCTAATGTCAGAGGACTCAACGCTTTGGATCGCATGGCTCATATACTGTAGGAGCAGCTTTATTACTCACTGGGCTCGATTTTAGTCCCACAGCCTGCACACAGGAAGTTCTGGGAAGCAATAACATCACTGCGCCTGATAAACAGATAAACAAATATTTACTTACCCTTGTGAAAAAGAAATATGCCGGTATCAATGTGCACTTGTAAAGTACTTCTAATCTTAAAATGCATTTTTAAAAACTGTACTTGCAGAGAATGAAAAATTAATCAAATAAAATACCACTTTAATGCATTTTAAAAGAATACACTTTTATGACCGTTTCTTAAAATAAAATTTAAAAAAGTGTGCATTGTCATAGTCAAATTAAAAGTTTGATTTAAGGAAAATTTTTAATGATTTTATATATTTTTTTTTAATTTAAATGTGTATATTTTATTGTGTTGACAAACAAACTAAAGCATGTGTAAAAAAAAATACAAATAATAATAATAATAAATATATATATATATATATATATATATATATATATATATATATAGATGCTAAAGTTCTTCGTAAGTGTAACACTGACCAAGAGAGTCAAGCTTTCGTGAATGTTAATGTGGATATGCCGGTCTTACTGACCTGTGTGTTGGTTGGACAAAGAAGATGATCTGAAATCTGGGTGGAGCCCAGGTAAGTGTTCCTCTCATTCTGGTCTTCTGCACAATCTCTTCAGTCAGACGGATCCTGTCATCTGCCATAAAAGGGACAGAGACCTGTGGAAAAGACAGAAGTGTGTGTGGGCATGTTTTCATTTATTATTAGTACTAATTAAAATATTGTGAAAATGAATGTCCTGTGTCCTTAAAAATGTTTCATGCGTGTACAGTATGTGGCGGATGAAGGGAGATGTGTGTCTGTTTCTGTGGCTGCACCTGTGTGTGCTCATTGCATGATTGTGTGTTTATTCATAACCATTCTCACTTCCTGCAGAGCAGAGTCGAGGTTGTCAGGGTTTTGCAGTAGCTCAGAGGGGAACCACTGCTTCCTGAACTCTGACACCAAATGGTGGGCTAAATCTTCGGCAGAACACTGCATTTCGGAGCTCTGTAGACAACTGCAAATAAAACAATGCTGGAATTTATGCATAAAAAAACAAAAAAAACACAGTGACATGACTTTGTAAGTGCAGAATTCACTGCATACCTCTGAAAAGAAGCCAGGGAGTATCTGTTTGGAGATAGTTTGGGGGCACTGTCATCTGGCAGAGAAAAAAAAAAGAAAGAACTAAATGCACTTCCTATATGACCAGCATTATTTTCCTTTACATTTGCATCAGAATTTGAAGAGATGAGCATTATGACTATAGACTATCTACAAATGCATTTACTTTATAATTAGGTAATTTAGGTAGCAGGTTACAAAAAGTGTTTTATACTTTGGCATGTAACACTTTACATTATTTGTACAACATTCATCTTGATCCACTACATAACTGAGGCATAAGATGTCACCAGTTGTGTTTAAATGGATGATACTTGGAATTAGAGCATATCTACTAAATGATCAAATATTCATCAACTAAAAACAACAGTTAATTAAATGCATTACCTAATGTTAACATTTGAACATTATTGTAAAAGGTTACCTGCAAAGGGGATTTCAGACAAACACTTGTCCAAACCAAAACACATTTGCAAAGTCAAATACTGCAGAAGTAAATGCTAATTAATGATGAGCTGTTTGTTTTACAGGGAGCAGGTCAGCATTATCTGATCTTTGGCTGAACCACATCACATGTGGATGACACGAGGCTTTGCTGCAATCTTACCCTCAAACCCGCTGTCAAAGGAATAGATTGAGTCGGTTTTTGAGGTATTTGGTTTTTCACATCTGTCCTGGTGAGGAGGATGAGTGTTTTGTAACTGCTGCAAACACACGACCCATTTCACGGCCTCCAGCATTTCCAACACCATATCCACAACCACAAAATGAGCATTTTCCTGCACATAAACAATGATAATAAATAATACACACTTTACCTTGCCAAAATTATAATACAAGACATCTACAACAGAAGCTGGATTTACCAAAATCCTCTAGGGTGTAACTGTAATTGTAATTATCTAGTTGTCGTTTTAGCATTTATTTTTTGGCAACTTTTAGAAACTTTTGATAAGTGACTCAAAATGAGGAAACCAAAGAACCCTAGCAGTACACACATCACATGAATTAAATTAGCTGCTATTTGCAATTTTTTTATTTAATAATAATAATTGAATTTTTAAATAATTGTTCATTTATGATACACTTTGTAAGTAGCTTTTACTAGTTATTTTCCAGGACATTATCCATTATCAATTATTCATTATCCATTGTAATTCTGTAATCTGAAAACACAAAATGCAGCGCGTAGTTTAAAATGCAGATAAAAAAAACCTGTGAAAAATCAATATGGAAAATGCCTTCTTATTAATATAATAGATTGTGGCCTATTTATATACTAACTAACTACTAATACTTAAACTATAATTGTTCAGAATTTGTAGTTTTATTAGTTTACTATCTAATAATATAAATAAATTGTAACTCAATAATTCAATGTTGTATTTAAAATACAGTTGTATATATATATGAAGAGTTCAGATGCAAAAGCCTCTAAATGCCATCTGAAATTTTCATCTAAAATTAGGAATTTTTTCAGGCTCCTATATTTATGTTCACTTATTTCACTTTAATAGCCTGGAAAAGGACCTGCACATTGCCATTAAAGTAAAATGACTCAACCTAAGCATAGGCGCTTGATAAAAATCCTAATTTTAGATGAAAATTTCAGATGGCATTTAGAGGTTTTTGCATCTGAACTCTTCATATATATAATTTTACATTATTTTATGAACTAATCTAAATGAACACATAAAATACTTGTTTCCTGAGATTTGATGTAATTTTGCTTCATATTTACATAATAATGTCATCATGCAATGACATCACAATGCCATTTAGCAACTTTTAGTAACAAATCGACCTTCCTTTAGCAACTTCCCCTGAAAATGAGTTGGCAACTCTGTTTATAAGTTGACATTTAAGCAACATTTCTATAAGGATCCTCAAATATTTAGGTACTGCTGAAGTTTCTTAGTTAATGTTGCTAGAGATTCCATCTGAAAATGCTTAAAAAGTGGCTTGCAAAAAATAATGCACTATATTTTTAAGTAAATCATTTTTTTTTACAGTGTACCTGGTCCAGACTGTAGAAGTCTGCAGTGGAGTGATCTACACATGACCCATGTTTCTGAGCTCGGTCTGAGCTCCTCTGAACAGATGCTGGTGGGAGGTCAGAGCAGGCTCTTCTTTTAGTCTTTGATTGCAAACCCTCATGCAATCGCCCAGAAACAAAAGAGTGGCTGCGAGTGTCCTTAGAGACAGGTGGAACTCCTTTCACTGTGCCATGACTATCTGAGAGGAGCTGTGTGTGTCCTGAAGAGCCCTTGGGTGAAACACCGTGATCAAGGGTTCTCTCTTCCTCTGAGCGACTGGACTCTACCAGTCTGTGCAGACTTGAACAGTTAGATTTCACAGTTGGGGAGATAGATAGTTCCCATATTGGAGGTGTCAAAGACAGACCAAACTGTTTTTCTGTCTCTGTGTTCTGTCTCTTGCGGGATATGACAGGGCTGCTCCGGGGTAGATGGTACTCTTCCTCAGGCTCAAACAGACCTGAATCCAGTTCAGCGACTGGAGCGTTACATTCACACATCTTCAGTCCATCTTCAGAAATACCATCATCATCATCATCATCATCATCATCATCAGTGCTGTCGGGGTGATTTAAATCAGAATTCACTAACCAGCTAACAAAGCGACAACTGTTGCCCACATTTGCCTGTAGGATGAGAGAGGAAATAACAGTAAAACACTCTGAGATAAATGGAAACCGTTTTGGTTAAACAAATAGTTTATTTTGTACCATCAACCTGTGTAAGTAGGCTACATATTACTGAGAGAAACTACAAATCACTAAAAGAATGTTCCATGTCGTTCCAAACCTGCATAACCAGTTTACTCTTTCATCCAAAATAAGACTTTGGGCGATCTATGCTTTTAAGATTCACAACTGCAACGATGTGAAGGTTGTAAACTGTATCCGTGTTTCACAATGATCCTGACAGACAGCTGAGAGCAAAGACTTCGTGTTTGATTATGTGATAGTTGATCTAGCAGACAGATAAGAGCCAGTAAAACTCACCATATTTCGTTCGGGAAAGAAGAAGAAAAGCTGCAGCTTTCGTTTATGATATGATCTGACAAGTCTCCAGCAGTTTCACTTCCTCAGTCTCTAAAAAAAATAGCCAATGTAGGCTACGATGTCTTTAGAGAAGCAGAACAGTGTCTAACTTGCTTGATTAGATGACAAGTATAATGGGGGAAGCATACCATATATAACTAAAGCAAGAGCAATCAAAGTTTTAAAGTAAAAACATTAAAGTGTGTATGTGTGTGTGTGTGTGTGTGTGTGTGTGTGTGTGTGTGTGTGTGTGTGTGTGTGTGTGTGTGTGTGTACACACACACACACACACACATACATATATAGCCTCAGGTGCACTTTCAGAATGTTCAGAATTAGTACAAAAACTTCCAGGATAGCATTGTTCTCCTCAATCTGATCAATTCATCAAAATGTTAATTCATTTAATTGTATTTGTAACATTAACGACTAAAATTTACTTTATTATAAGAATCCATCAAAAAATAATAATAATAATAATATTATGCACAATTAACTTAAAAAATATATATTATTTTATTGTAGCTCAGCACACATAGGGTTTTAAATTAAAACTAATTATTATGATTATTTTATTATTAAACTTGTGTGTGCTTTATAATAACATGATATTTTATTGAATTAAATCTTAATATTTTACTTTCATGTTACTATTTAGTTATATATATTATGTTATATATATATATATATATATATATATATATATATATATATATATATATATATATATATATATATATATATATATATATATATATATTATGACAGTAAAAAGAGAGCATGTATTTATTGTGTGTTTAATAACATTCGGTATAACAACGATGAATACCCAAAAGGTTAAGCTTTATTATTTTATAATCCATTCAGATAATTTTTCTAAAAGCATTCTGCTCATCGCCACCATTTGTTTGCAGCTGCTGTTCGCGTCCAGCAGATGGCGCTGTAGTTAAGGCCATCCAGCCCGTTGTTGGCACGCGCTCAGGTCCAGAAACAAACTGCGCAGACGCGTTATGGACAGTCAGATAGCGCACTAGGAGGAAATTCACCCACCGCTTCTGAGACCAGCACATTTTCTTTGGGATATACCGATCGCAGAGCCTCTTGACGAGCTTTTTTTTTTTATTTTTCCCCGACGGGGCGAACATGGCGACGCTGGGACCGGAGCCCCGTCCTCATTCCCAGCTGCCCTCTGCCGCATTACAGACGAACCTGAGCGGACTGGGCTCCAATACGAACCTGCCTCTCAACCGGGGTTTGGAGAGAGCTCTGGAGGATGCGGCGAACTCCGGATTTCTGAATCTCAGCACAAGAAAACTGAAAGAATTTCCCCGGACAGCAGCTAATTACGACCTAACGGATACGGTGGAAGCAGGTAAAGTGATGAAGTGATGCTTTATTTGTTTTTAGCACACTGCGCCTGCTCGGTCACATGCGCTTAGGATAGTTTCAAACGGGAATGTTTCCTAAAATATGTTTTGTCGCATTTGACCACTTAAAGATGTTTTGGCTTTTCTAAAACTTCCACTGTAGTCAACTCAACAGAAAGCGTATGAAATATTTGTGTCAGACTCAGTATCTATATAAATGTTACAGAACATGTTGCAGACAGGATAAAAAGAAGTGGGCTTCTTCAGTTGTCTATTATAAACACCCAGCTCGGAGATTTGAGGATGTGTGGTACTAAAGTAGTGGATATTATTACTGTCCATAATAAGACGTCATATGTGACCAGCTTGTCCACATCCTGAGTACTATGGAAATCCCCTGGCACTTTTGACAGGGGCTTTCATTTCCATCTTTGGAGTTCAGCAGAACACACCAATGCCTATGAAATGAAAATGAATGCATTCGTGGATTGTGTTTTGAAACCAGAACTCTGAAGGCTGATGATCATGGGATCTGCAGGGATTGGTTCTTTTGTTTACTCTTTATTGAATGACGTGAATAATTAACCTACAACTTATTGACGTCTTCATTAAGGACACTCTCATGAGGAGACACTTACGCTTTCTTTCAATATGTCCCGAACGGAAAAGAATGACCTTGTGAACTGCTTATTGTGGTAATAAGAACATGAGACACGCATCTCGGCAAAGCATGTGACGTCAGTAGTGGTAGGGATCTGTGACGTCAGTAGTGGTAGGGATCTCAGTGAGTCGAATCGATTGAGTCGCTTAAGCAAAATGATTCATTCAGTAGAACTTTCTGAGACACCAGTGAGTGTTTCTATCAGTGTGTGGTGAATGAGTCACTGAATTATTCACTTTACCAAGTCGATCAAACACGATTCCAAGCCAGGGTCTGGAGTCCTTGCTTTTAAAGGGCACATAACATATACAGTTTCTTTTAACCTCATGCTAATCTTGAGTACCTATAGACCCCTTTTGCACGGACGTCAGAGGTAAGGCAAGGCAAGGCAAGGCAAGTTTATTTTTATAGCACATTTCGTACACAATGGTAATTCAAAGTGCTTTACATAAAAGAAAGTAAAATAATCATGAAGAAAAATAATAACAAAAATAAAACAAGTAATTTTAAAACTTTTAAAATGATTAAAACATTTAAAAACAGTTAGAAAATGATTTTACATAAAAATAATAATAATAAAACAATAATAAAACATAAAACAGTGAAAATATAGTGCAATCAGTTCGGACATTGCACAGTGCTCATTCAACAAATGCACAGCTAAAAAGATGCGTTTTGAGTCTAGATTTAAATGTGACTAGTGTTTTAGCACATCTGATCTCTTCTGGAAGCTGATTCCAACTGCGGGCAGCATAGTAAGTAAAGGCAGACTCCCCTTGTTTTGTGTGAACCCTTGGTATTTCTAACTGACTTGATCCTAATGATCTGAGTGCTCTGTTAGGTTTATATTCAGTGAACATATCTGCAATATATTTCGGTCCTAGGTCATTTAGTGACTTATATACGAGTAAAAGTACTTTAAAATCAATCCTAAATGTAACTGGAAGCCAGTGTAAGGACCTGAGAACTGGTGTGATATGCTCAGATTTTCTGGTTCTAGTCAGAATCCTGGCAGCAGCGTTCTGGATGAGCTGCAGCTGTCTAATGGTCTTTTTGGGAAGACCAGTGAGGAGCCCATTACAATAGTCCACCCTGCTGGTGATAAAGGCATGAACAAGTTTCTCCAAGTCTTGACTGGAAACAAAACATCTAATTCTTGTGATGTTTTTTAAATGATAGTATGCTGATTTAGTTACTGCTTTGACATGACTACTGAAACTAAGGTCTGTCTCCAAAATCACACCAAGATTCCTGACTTGATTTTTAGTTGTTTGACCCCTAGAGTCAAGGTATGCATTCACCTTGAACACTTCATCTTTGTTTCCAAATGCAATGACTTCAGTTTTTTCCTTGTTTAACTGAAGAAAGTTCTGGCACATCCAATTATTAATTTCTTCAATGCATTGGCAGAGGGAGTCAATGGGGCTGTAGTCATTTGGAGATAAGGCTAGGTAAATCTGGGTATCATCAGCATAGCTGTGATAGGCAATCTGGTTCTTTCTCATTATTTGACTTAGTGGAAGCATATACAGGCTAAACAAGAGCGGTGCAAGAATTGACCCTTGTGGGACTCCGCATGTCATGGATGTCCACTTAGGTACGTCACGGCGCTAGCTGGAGGCAAAACAAACGGAAAACTGGAGGCGGCTAATACAAACCAACACAGGGTCGGCTACTCAAGGAGCTTAAAATGTCGTCTTGTTGTGTTGTTGGTTGCCAGAATCGACGGAGAACATTTTATATACATTGTTGTGATTAATTGTGACTGGAATTTAAGAACATGGTAAGAAAGAATAAATACAGAAAGTTTATAATTAATTTGCAGTCTTCAGAATTTTTTTTCTAGAAACTAATTACATCTTAATAATTATTTTACTGTAATGTCACTCTTTATTTAATCTAAGGATTTATACGCCCTCATTTTCTCTTTACTATACACGCTCAGTTTCTCTATCAGGTAAGTGTAGATGTCAGGCCACTTAATCGGAGGTAATCCTGTCAGATCGTCCATCCAATGAGTGATTGTGTATGGGTCGACCAATCTGGTTCCGTCCGTTAAAGTTAACTTTTTCAAATAATTATCGTGGTCCCGGACAGTGAGCGACCTTAAATATTCAGATAAAGCAGATATATTCAGATTTTCTCCAGCCATTGTTAAAAAAACAAGCTAAGAAAACTCGCTAGCTACCGTTTGTTCAAGTGTTGAGGGGAATCTTTCTGCCTCCAGCTAAGCCCCGCCCACACAAATACGTCACATTGTTTACCAACTGTAAAAGGGTCTATTGCATCCTTCATAGATCCAAAAAGTCTTTAGTTTTATCATATTTATAAAAGAAAAATACAGCTTTCTGTTTTTTTTTTTTTTTTCCGGAAAAAGCCGAGCTCCTGGAGGCGTGCCTTGAGCGGAGCTATAATACTGATGTTTCGTGTTGTTACCATTAATAAATATTCACTTATGTGCTGATTTCAAACAAAATACAGAAATCTGATGCAATTGTACTTACATGAATGGGGTCTTTTATCACAGGGGCGGCTCCATGTTTTAATAGCAAACGATCTGCAAATCCAGCTTCGACTTTGGCCTAGTTTATAAAACATCCGTCACTCAAAAGACCAGAACACACAAACGCACTTGATACTCTCCGCTACCCGGAAGTAAGATTTTCGGCACAAAAAGTCATTCTTTTAAATTATTTTTTAAAACTTTGGCCATGTTTAGCATGAGAATCCAGCTCTTTAACTCTGTGAACAACTCTGAGTTCACGAAACACCATTGTACCCCCCCTTTATGTTTTCTTTCATGTCAACAATAGATTGCAGAAAGCTGACTTGAAAGAAATCCACAAAATCTATTTTCTAACTGCACATCGTAGTTCTGATTGTGAACAATGCAACCATAAATATGTCTCATTTAAAACAAAACCAAAAAAAATCAATAGGTCATAACTGGACCTTACTGTAAAAAGTCAAATGATTAATCGTGATTAATCGCATCCAAAATAAATGTTTGTTCATGTAATATATGTGTGTGTACTGTGCATCATTATTATGTATATATAAATACACACACATACGTTATATGTTTAGAAAATATTCACATGTATATATTTATACTTATATAATTTATATTATATATAAATATATTTAATATACAAATATAACATATAGTGTGTGTATTTATATACTTATTAAATATATACAGTACACACACATATATTATGTAAACAAAAACTTTTATTTCGATTAATCGTTTGACAGCACTGGAAGATGACAGACATTTCTCTGGTGATGATATGCGGGACTTCTATAATTTACTCCACGTGTTTCAAAATAAACTGTTAACGAGTCAATTTATGGTAATGATTCGTTCACTGAAAAGATTCAGTCCCCAGTAGTCGTCATAATGAACGGCTGCGGCGAAAGCCAAGATGACAAGTTAGGAATGTTGAGAGAGCGGGAGATCTGCTTCCGTTCCCCGTGAATTTCTCCGCACTCCCCTCTGCTCGGAGGCCGGAGAGCAGCTAAAATAGGAAACAGGAAAGGGCAGACCGTAGAAATTGCAAATTCCTAGCATTCTTAAATGGTCTTCTGAAGGACTTTAATGCAGAAAATTAAACACCCAGTCCATTGTGATTTTTGGAATGTATTAAGTGTTATTATGTGACTAAACAGTCATCGTTTTAGTTGCTTATGGTGTCACAGTTCACAGAGATGAAGTCATCCTTACCATGAATAAAGGAAAATTGACCATGAGAAATATTTACTCACTCTGCATTGTTGACCTTGTTTAGATAGATTTCAAAAGACCTTAAGAAGACTTGTGTCTTCAGTAGGAGTGTTGGTTAGGACCCGTTCAGGTCCTCTGTGCCTGTTCCACAGTGGATTTCAGCTCATATTTCTCCTCAGAAGCTGTCGTTGTTTTTTGTTTTTTAACTGACTCAAGATATTTCAAGCTGGGACATGTTGTCCTCACACACACATTTTCTTTGCTGCACTCTCTACCATTTCACAGGAGTTTCATAGGTGGCGTTGGGTATTTTCCACTACTAACAAACCAGTGTGTAGTTTTTATGTATTTACGTCCTTGAGCTCTCTGTCTTTTGGGTAGATGATGCCCTGGTTATGTTGCTTCAGGACGTGCTAGTCTTCACCATCAACACTGTATATAATAAATGAGTAAATGAGATTTCAGGAGGAGTTTCTATAAAAAGTGAAAGCTCAATATATATTTGTTATATAGTTATACAGCTATGATTATAGCTGTTTAAAATGCACAGTAGTGTGCTGTAGTATGTGCATGCTAGTTTTCCCTATTTTTAACTTCATCTTCAGTAACACTCATAATTGAATAACACTGTTAAATGTAATATTTAGCAAATCACAAAATTAATATCCATTGTCACAGTGTACATTGGAATGCTGTGATACAAAAAAATTACTAAATTCATCAAAGAATCCTTAAAAAAAATCTTAAATCTTAAGCTGTTTTCAGCATCAATAAGAATAAGAAATGTTTCTTAAGCATCAAATCAGTAGGCTATATTAGAACGATTGCTGAAGAATCACGTTATACTCAAGACTGGAGTTATGGCTGCTGAAAATTCAGCTTTCCCATCACAGGAATACATATTTCGTTTTCAAATATTTTTTTTATTTTAAAACATTTTCATAATTTTAATTTAAAAATTATCCATTGGTCTGTTGATGAACTGAAAATAATTATGGGCTTATCATTATCGACAGAGTGCATCCCTAATGAAAACACCTTAAACCAGCTGAATCACGCAGTGGACTCTGTTGTAATGCAGTTCTACTCATAGCAAAAATAGATAAAACTGTGTGTATCAGTTTAAACATATCAGTGGGTCACACAAGTAAACAGAGCAGCTCTGTGTTCTCTAACACACTAGTGTTACACTGCAGTTTTAAGCAGCACAGGGCTATTCACAACCTGATGCAGTCTTGTCTGTTTGATTGTCTTGGTTGTTGCTCTTAGAGCCATTCGGCATGTGAGGTGGTATGTGTGATCCACACACTCCTCTTTGCACGCATACACCCATGTTCATTACCTGTGACCCGTACTCAACTCTCCCATAGACGCGAGATGATAATGTTACGATGAAGCCATCCACTCACTCTCACCTCCTACTTTAATCTGCTGTCAACCCACACAAGTACGTTTCACATGAGCTCACATGCATGCACACAGACTTTGTTACACAATCTGGCTTTTAAAACACAAATTTGCTCACAACACAAACGCTGTTCCTCATGATAGCATTTCCATAAATATGGGCAAGCACAAATCCTCTCTCTGACAAGCTCTCTGAGGCAGGTTTTGTTTTTGCAGACAGTCAGGGTTTATTTTAAGTGTGACAACTGCTAATAAGATTGTAGTATAGACTGCTGAGATGGTCTTCATCTCACCTTCAGCTTCCTTTGTCTATGGTACTTGCAGTGCTTGGGTGGGTGGATGCAGGGGTGTTTAATGCGTAGTTAAAAGAATTATGGGATAACACCCACACACATGTACACACAGATACTCCAACCTTCAAATATTGGGTATGTGTAGGGGTGCGTCTTATCTCTGGGGAACACCACTTTGGATAAACATTATGCATTAAAGATGCATTACATCAACACCTTTCAGAGTGTTTGCTAATGCACCATGGCAACAGCACACCACCCATTACAAAGCCCAGGCATTCACTGATAACCCGAAAACAAGGCAAGGAAGTACATACATGTACGAATCCATAGCAATTTGTTGCTCCGTAGGGTATTTTTCGGAAATCTTATTTATTTTTTCTATTCAATTGAAGTTTATTTGTATAGCACTCTTTTACGATACAAATCATTGCAAAGCAGCTTTACAGAAATTTGCGTTTCTACAATATTTAGTAGTAGCTTATCAGTGGTGACTGTCAGTTTGTGCACGTTTGACAGGATTTTTCAGAAAAAAATAATACAAGATGTAGTTAGCCAGACGATGAACATTATTAACAGCAATTATTATATGATGCAGTCACACTTTTAGCAATATTTGTTAGTTCTGTTTGTTGATTCAGGGTAAGCATCATCTGGGGTCCTCCGAGGGTCAGCATCATCTTTTCTCAGGTGTTCTGGATCCAGACTGGAGCTTTATGTAAATCCCATGGCTAAACAGAGAAACAAATAGAGACTTCATTAGCATAGCTGCTTTTCCAACAAAGTAAAATTAATTAGTTTAACCCAAGCTAATGAATAAGAATGTGCATTTGATCAGATACAACTGCAGTCCCAAATTATTAGATGCATTATTTGAATACTTGGCCGAAGAGATGTTTTTAATCTAGATTTAAAGAGAGAGAGTGTGTCTGAACCCTGAACATTATCAGGAAGGCTATTCCAGAGTTTGGGAGCCAAATGTGAAAAAGCTCTCCTTTAGTGGACTTTGCTATCCTAGGAACTACCAAAAGTCCAGCGTTTCGAGACCTTAGGGAGCGTGATGGATTGTAACGTGCTATAGGGCTAGTAAGGTAATCAGGAGCTTAACCATTTTTGTAACTGATATGGAACTTACAGTTTTTTTCAATCGCTAACAAGCACTTAACCATACTTCAGATACTTTTTCTAAACTCTTAACACAGACTCACACCTACAAAACACAATTGGCCAAATGGATAATTTTCTTCTCAAAAACACATTTTGTTAAATATATACTAAATCTTCATTTCAAAATAGAACACATCTTTGTCTGCACACACCAACTTTACCAAAACACTGGAAATCTGACTCAAAATTAAATTATTCTGTCAAAGAATAACACTTGTTTTCACCTCACAAGTTACATGCAGTCAATCAAAGTACACCAGGTTTCAAAATACTGGCTATTGTTGACATTACAAAAACTGCATAGACTTTTCAGTCTCAGATTTACAGGTATTTGCATGCAAAACATGCAATTCACTGTTTTACACTAAATTTCTTGGTTAGGAACTGTATGTCCAAATGTACAGTAATGTTCACATTCAAAAGCATTCCAGTAAAAAGCTATTTTTTTCCTTTACTGTTTACTGCAGGAGGTACAGTAGAAACACGGTATGATAGAACAGAACAGGATTGACAGTATTGCTTACAGTGAACAAAATATCCATGAAACACATAAGAGCATTCCGAACAAAAAAACAACAACAGCAAAAAGCCCAGATAAAAAAGGAGGGGAGGAGGGGGGGGGGGGGGGGTTAAAATAAAAACAATCTCTCACTGCTCCTGCTCCTGCTCCTGCTCCTCTCACTGCATCTCTCACTGCTCCTGCTCCTCTCACTGCATCTCTCACTGCTCCTGCTCCTGCTCCTCTCACTGCATCTCTCACTGCTCCTGCTCCTCTCACTGCATCTCTCACTGCTCCTGCTCCTGCTCCTCTCACTGCATCTCTTACTGCTCATGCTCCTCTCACTGCTCCTGCTCCTCTCACTGCATCTCTTACTGCTCATGCTCCTCTCACTGCTCCTGCTCCTCTCACTGCATCTCTCACTGCTCATGCTCCTCTCAGTGCTCTTCACACTGCTCCTGCTCCTCTCACTGCTCCTGCTCCTCTCACTGCATCTCTCACTGCTCCTGCTCCTCTCACTGCATCTCTCACTGCTCCTGCTCCTGCTCCTCTCACTGCATCTCTCACTGCTCCTGCTCCTCTCACTGCATCTCTTACTGCTCATGCTCCTCTCACTGCATCTCTTACTGCTCATGCTCCTCTCACTGCTCCTGCTCCTCTCACTGCATCTCTCACTGCTCCTGCTCCTCTCACTGCATCTCTCACTGCTCCTGCTCCTGCTCCTCTCACTGCATCTCTCACTGCTCCTGCTCCTCTCACTGCATCTCTCACTGCTCCTGCTCCTGCTCCTCTCACTGCATCTCTTACTGCTCATGCTCCTCTCACTGCTCCTGCTCCTCTCACTGCATCTCTTACTGCTCATGCTCCTCTCACTGCTCCTGCTCCTCTCACTGCATCTCTCACTGCTCATGCTCCTCTCAGTGCTCTTCACACTGCTCCTGCTCCTCTCACTGCTCCTGCTCCTCTCACTGCATCTCTCACTGCTCCTGCTCCTCTCACTGCATCTCTCACTGCTCCTGCTCCTGCTCCTGCTCCTCTCACTGCATCTCTTACTGCTCATGCTCCTCTCACTGCTCCTGCTCCTCTCACTGCATCTCTTACTGCTCATGCTCCTCTCACTGATCCTGCTCCTCTCACTGCATCTCTCACTGCTCATGCTCCTCTCAGTGCTCTTCACACTGCTCCTGCTCCTCTCACTGCATCTCTCACTGCTCCTTTCACTGCTCCTGCTCCTCTCACTGCTCTTCTCACTGCTCCTGCTCTTCTCACTGCTGCTCTCACTGCTCCTGCTCCTCTCATTGCTCCTGCTTCTCTCACTGCTCTTCACACTGCTCCTGCTCCTCTCACTGCTCCTCACACTGCATCTCTCACTGCTCCTGCTCCTCTCACTGCATCTCTCACCGCTCCTTTCACTGCTCCTGCTCCTCTCACTGCTCTTCTCACTGCTCCTGCTCTTCTCACTGCTCCTGCTCCTCTCACTGCTCCTGCTCCTCTCATTGCTCCTGCTTCTCTCACTGCTCTTCACACTGCTCCTGCTCCTCTCACTGCTCCTCACACTGCATCTCTCACTGCTCCTGCTCCTCTCACTGCATCTCTCACTGCTCCTGCTCCTCTCACTGGGCCCCTTACTCTTACTCTTCCTCGTCCATACATTACAGTGTTTGTCTTTTTCTGTTTCTGTTTCCAAAAATATCACTCTTCAAAGTCCTCCTTTTATTGTATAAGTGTCAATGTAATAGAAAAAAATAACCCCTGCCATTGAGTCTAAGCTGGATTGGAATCAGTTGTGGTTTGCCCAATTTACACAACATAAAGCAGCTAAGATATATTGTTTTTGAACTGATATCATTGCAGAAGCAGAGGTTTTTATACTGTATCTAAGGTTTGGAACATTGTTTTTGCTATTGTGGGATGTTGTGTGTTAACATTTGTAAATACTACAAAAACGATCCATAATTTTGTTGGGAGGTATAGCTTGTCTGTTCAGAAAATGTAAGCATTGTGGAAATGTGTTCAATGACTCCACATTGTGTGAAAACGACATGAAATGTGTGAATTGTATGGCCACAATAGACAGATGCTGTGCTAATTGTGTTTAGAGTTTTGAAAATGTGACAACTGCTTGGACAAATGCTTGTTAGCGACTGAAAAAAACTGTAATCGGTAACCAGTGCAGAGACTGTAAAATTGGGGTAATATGATCATATTTTCTTGACCTGGTAAGGACTCTAGCTGCTGCATTTGGAATACCTGTAGCTTGTTTATTGAAGATGCAGGACAACCACCTAGAAGTGCATTACAATAGTTTAGTCTACAGGTCTTGAATGCATGAACTAGCTTTTCTGCATCAGAAACAGATAACATGTTTCGTAGCTTGGCAATGTTTCTAAGATGGAAGAATGCAGTTTTTGTAACATGGGAAATATGATTTTCAAAAGACAAATTGCTGTCTAATATAACACCCAGATTTTTGACTGTAGAGGAAGTAACTGTACATCCGTCTAGTTGCAAATTGTAATCTACAAGATTCTGTGTACTGTATTTTGGTCCAATAATTAATATCTCTGTCTTATCTGAATTTAATAGGAGAAAATTATTGGTCATCCAATCTTTTACATTTTTAACACACTCTGTTAGCTTAGATAATTTAGAACTTTCATCTGGTCTCGTTGAGATATATAGCTGAGTATCATCAGCATAACAGTGGAAACTAATCCCGTATTTTCAATAATATTGCCAAGGGGCAACATGTATATTGAAAATAGAAGGGGACCTAGGACAGATCCTTGTGGCACCCCATATTTTACTGATGATAAATGAGATGACTCCCCATTTAAATAAACAAAATCGTAGCGATCAGACAGGTAGGATCTAAACCATCTTAGAGCCTGCCCTTGAATACCTGTATATTTTTGTAATCAATCTATGAGTATGTCATGATCTATGGTTTTGAATGTGGCACTAAGATCAAGTAAAGCTAGCAATGAGATGCAGCCTTGATCTGATGCAAGAAGCAGGTCATTTGTAACTTTAACAAGTGCAGTTTCTGTGCTATGGTGGGGCCTGAAACCTGACTGAAAATCTTTATACAGACCTTTTTTTTTTTTTTGCAGGAAGGAGCTCAATTGACATAAGTGGAAGATTAGAAATGGGCCTATAATTTGCCAGTTCACTAGGATCTAGTCGTGGTTTCTTAATAAGAGGCTTAATAACCGCCAGCTTGAATGGTTTTGGGACGTGACCTAAAGATAACGAAGAGTTAATAATACTAATAAGCGGTTCTTCAGCTACAGGTAACAACTCTTTCAGTGGGTACAGGATCTAATAGACATGTTGTTGGTCTAGATACAGCGATAAGTTTATTTAGCTCTTCCTGTCTTATAATTGTGAAGCACTGCAGTTTATCTTTGGGTGCGATGGATGAAACTGAAGTATTAGACGCTGTAGAATCTACATTCGCTATGGTATTTATAATGTTATCTATTTTATCAGTGAAGAAATACATGAAGTCATTACTATTAAACGTTGATGGATGTTTGAATCAGGTGGCGTCTGCTATTTGTTAATTTAGCCACTTGTGCTAAATGAAAACCTTGGATTGTTTTGGTTATTTTCTATGAGTCTGTGGATATGCTCAGCCCTGGCTGTTTTTCACAGTACATTTTTCTCTAACCTTTTTCAATTTGATGGGGGCAACAGCTTCTAAAGTATTAGAGAAGATAGTGCCCATGTTGCCAGTCATTTCTTCTAATTGAAGTGTATTTATGGGTACACAGAGCAGTTGAGATAAATTAGGCAGTTTATTTGCGAATCTGTCTTTAGTGGCTGGAACAATAGTTCTGCCCAGAACGTAACGCTGAGTCATATAGTTAATATCGGTGATACGCAGCATGCACGATACAAGGAAATGCTCAGTAACATCATCACTTTGAGGTACGATATCTATATCAGTAAGATCGATTCCATGCGATATAATTAAATCTAGTGTATTAAAACGATGAGTGGGCCCGGTGATATTTTGCTTGACTCCAAAAGAGTTTATTAGGTCAGTAAACGCAAGTCCTAATGCATCATTTGTTTTATCAACATGAATATTAAAATCTCCCATGATTAGCGCTTTGTCTACTGTAACCAGAAGCCGTCTGAGAGGAATTCTGCAAATTCTTTTAAGAATTCTGTATAATGCCCTGGTGGTCTATACACAGTAGCCAGAGCAAGAGAAACATTTGATTTATTTTGCATATCTGACAGTGTAACACTAAGCAGAAGTATTTTGAATGAGTTAAACCTGTATCCTGTTTTCTGGGTAACATTGAGAATATCACTATATATTGTTGCAACACCTCCACCACGACCAGTCTGACGGGGCTCATGCTTATAACAGTAACTATTATTTTAATTGAAAATTAAATTAAATTAAATTAAATTAAATTAAATTAAATTTTTAATTAAACATAAAGAAAAACATACAGAATGAGAATTAATCATTTTATATTAATTTACAACTGTCCTTGTTTTTATTCATATAAAAGTCCAATTCTCGCTTTTAACAAACTATTAATATGACTTAATAAACTCGTAGTTTGCTGCTTATTTTTTTTTATTTTTTTTTTTATAGTACATAAGGTAGTTGTTAAATTTAGGTATTAGGGGTGTTGAATATTGTCTTACAGAATCTGTGCTAATAAACAGTTATTAGGTTAATATGTTAATAATAGGAATGCTAATAAGCAACCAGTTAGTAGTGAGAATTGGTCCCTATAATAAGGTGTTTCCAAACAAGTATTTTTGTCATACTGAATGAAATATCCAATATGGGGGACCGTCATGTTGTTCCAAATCTGTATGATTTTTCTTCTGAACACAAGCTATTTTGGAAGAATATTTGATAACCAAACAGTTGCTGCCTGGTTTATATAATAATAGTCACTGGCTTCCATCAGCTGTTTGATTAGCAGCATTCTTCAGTTCACAATATCTTCTTTTGTGTTCACCAGAGGAGAGTTCATAAACGATGACATCATTTTTTCATTTTTCTTTTTAAGTATTATGAACTGAAAACATGAAATACAGCTTTATTAATCTTGTTAATGTTCTTATCTAAATAAATTATCAATATGGTAAGATTTCCAGTTAAATGAATATTACATTAATAATGCCTTTTATGATTACATATGAATGATCAACATTAATCGTTTACCTAGAATAAATGATGTTAAAAATACAGTTCATAATACATTAACTAATGTAACAAAATGAATCTTATTGTAAAGTATTACACACTAAATCATTACTGTTCAGACACTATTGAGACCACTTTAGGGTTTGATGAAGATCTCTAAAAAGTGCTGGTATGTGTGTGTGACTTAACGGGGGCATGTGTGTCCTGAAGGGTTTTGGCTCAGTAATGTTGTAGGGCCTTGTTTCCTTGGGTTTGGAAAAGTGTCAAAGCATTGCAGGATGTTCTGAATGTGATCGCTGTAAAATGTGGTGCAGTGTGACAGTCCTTAAACAAACTTTTGGGAAAGACACATCGCCTGAAAAGCAGGTGACCAGGGAATGACAACATATGTACGGAGATAAACATATATGATGCTTTAGGAGAACATCTTCTAAAGGAAGTGCACTTGAGTGGCTTGTCACAACATGTTGAAATGTGCTTTTGCTCATCTCAGGTTTCTTAGGATCTAACTGTCACTCACTAGCGTCTCAGGGAAAAAAAATAAAAAATCTATTAATTTGACCTATAAACATTTTTCTGATTTGTCAGTTTTGAGTTGCCTTGTAAGGTTGTTTACTGAAATTCTGCACTGTTGAATTTCTCAGTTATTTCTCAGTATCTTTTAGTTATTCTGAAGATATTCTGTTTGTATCTGTTTTGTGTGTGTGTGTGTGTGAGAGAGGATCTAGGATGGGTTGTGTCAAAAATTTGATTGATGAGGGTCATAAAAGCCATCTGTTCTGGACACCTGTTTGTACACCCCCCTCCCCTCGCCGTACACCCCCGGTGACCTAGATATGAACTTACGACCCTAAGAAGGAATTTCGGTGAGGGAGGGTGAAAATGTGTTGGATTCTATGTGCTTTTTTTTTTTTAAACTGTGGAAAGGGATGAAATCATGAAAATGGTATAAGGGAAGTTTTTATTAAGGTTTTAAGTACACAGTGCATTTCAAGAAAAAGCTTATACACACATACGAGGTGGAAACGATGTAATGCTCGTTTTTCATAGTTGGAAAAGTGTAAAACGTTGTTAAAGTTGTAACAAATAAAAAAGAAAAAAAAATAGGTTACTGGTTATTTATCTAAAACAACTAAACAAGTCAAAACTATCAGATGTGTTTTCGTTAAGCAGCACGTGAAAAAGATATGAGAGCTTGTAAAAATTTAAAAAGGTGTTTTGTTACCACCTAGAAAAGAAAGCATTTAGCATTTGTACCTTACCTCAAACTGAAAAAGAAATGAATGTAAAGCGGCGATACAAACCAGAAAACTTGGTGTTTGTCATAATGTGAGAAAAAGTTAAAACAAAAGAAAAAAGATGGTAGGCATTACGCGATCTAAAATAAAATCCATCAGACAAGAAACTTGTCAAATCTATGTTGTACTTTACCACTAACCACCATTTTAAAAAAATCGAGAGTGTTACTGACAGGGTGTTAGACGAAAGAAAAAAAGATCTCACAGCAAAGTGTCAAGGCATCTCCGTTGAGCGATACTGACAGCACCGCAGACACAGTTAGAATGAGGCTCGGTGGATGCTCCGGAAAAAACCACGCCTCCGGCGGTAGAGACTGCCCCTGCTGTAGGCGTGATTGCTGTGTCAAATAGATTTAAATGTTAAAATAATTAAACTAAGTAGTTTTTAATAAATAGACATCAGGCCTTAATTAGTGAAAACTTTAAATCCGTTTAAACATAAGATCAATTTGTACTTTTTAAATGATGTAGCTTTATGCGATTTTTATTTACTTTTAGTCTTTAAAAAATACAAAATAAAAAAATAATAATAAAAAACAGCACTGAAAAAAGCATTATTTGTTTTTAATGTATTAAGTTAATTACGCTAATCTACGACTAGTCTAAATTTAGACTATTGCCGTCGATATATCTTTTATTTTTGTCAAGCTTAATTTCTCAAGCTATGGAAATTAACACACACACACACACACACACACACACACACACACACACACACACACACACACACAGCCACCCATTCACACGTTCCTTCTGCCGAGTTTGTGTCGTGTTATCTAGTAAATAAACCATACATATGTAGTTAAAAGTATCCCCATTTAACAATATGACAGGAAAGAAATATCTCGTCTCAGGTCGTGCAGCGAAACGTGACCGTGCCGCGCATCTGGTGTCTGTGTGATGTCGCCTGCATATCAGTTAGACATCAGCGGGGGTAAAAACATCTAGGTTTTTGGGGGTTTGCAACTCGACTGTAATCTAATTAGTTTTCCGAGGGGGGTTCTGGTGTTGTAAAAGATCTGCTGCAGGTCAACTAAAGTTTAAAAAAAATTGTGTGTAAGTGCTCAGGGATCAAAGACTCAACAAATTTAAACTTTATGGCTTAGGCCTGTGATCACAAGGTTATCTGACAGTTCATTTAGTGGGGTCAAAAGGATGTGAAATCTTTTAACAAGGCAGACCATATAGGAAGATGTAATTTAATTCGAGTTAATTTAGTTTATTTTAGTTACATTTATAATTTTTATTAACCCCTAGATCTTTCAACCTCAACATAAATGTACCGAGAATGCAAACAAGTGCACAAACACAACCATACAATCATAAACACACACACACACACACACACACACACACACACACCCAGCCACCCATTCACACTTTCCTTCTACCGAGTTTGTGTCGTGTTATCTAGTAATTAAACCATACATATGTAGTTAAAAGTATCCCCATTTAACAAAATGACAGGTAAGAAATATCTCGTCTCAGATTGAAACGTGACAAACTTAGTAGTGATTCTTTGAATCCTGTTTATCAACTCTTTGAGATACTTAATCATTGAAACATTTCTATAGTCACATCTTTATTTAACATTTTCTAAAATGAGATCTGGTTTATTTCTATATTAAGTGTAAGTAAGTTGTATTCTTTCGTTGTCATATCTTTTACATTTTATTAAAATAGGTTCAACTGATTCAGGAAGATCACATTTAACACAAAGTCCAGACACATGTTTTTCCTCTTATAAATAATGACTGATTAAGTGCAATGTGTCCAATTCTATGGCGAGAGCTTCCTTTCTATCCCCAAAATTCTCCTTTCATTAAATTTGATGTCTGACATTTTAATGTTTTTATCTGATCCACTACCTTCTATTCCTATATGTGCAGGTATCTATACAAAATAAATATTTGTTTTTGGTTGTATTCTGAACAAACTCTGTAAAATGAATGACAAATTGTCTTGTTGAAGATTCGCCACACTTTAAACTAGTACTGCAAATGAGCCTGAACATATGACTACTTTAGGTATATTAATGTGTTCACCCCACTGAAGAGCCAAAAATATGACAATCATTTCTGTAGTATAAACAGACGGATGATTAGATGTTCTTTCAGGTATTCTATACCTACCCACTTGGAACATATGTGTCCTGTTTCAGGATCTTTAGTTACATCTATGTATACGAGTTACTTTAAAACTATATGCTCTTTATTTTTCATCTAAACAAAAGTCCTTGATGTTTTATTTTATTTTAATAAGCCATTCAAACTTACTTTAGTAGACTAAATCATTGAATATGTCTTTTATTTTCTTAATATCAACTTCTGGCACGAAATTCTACATTCATAAATGTATGTTTCTCAAAACTCCCCGCGTTTGGTGGCATTTAAAGAGGAATTTGTGATGTATTTGGAGACGTTAAAAGAAATGAAAAGTCTCAAAGCAAGATTTTTGTATTCTTCATTAAAGGACTTTGGTTTTTTCTTAATGTGAAAATCTGTTACTCCCCTACTTTTTCATTCTTTATCTTTTTCTTCAGTGTTGTTTTATTTATTTTACATTTATTTTGTTTTATGATGTACAGAGTGTGAACGAAAATTGAGTGTAATCTCAGACCATATTTGTAAATCTACCAGTAATGTACGCCTTTATGTTTTTAATGTTTAAAGCATCGAATAAAAAAGAAAAAAACACCCACTAACACATCCCCCTAACACCTCCCTAATAACGTTGGTCACAAAGGTTTAAAGGTATGTTAAAAGAGTTAAACAAAGTAACGTTTTTAATAAAAACACATCAGTTCTTATTTAATGAAAACATTCTACCTGGTTTTAATATTAGACCGATGTTTTTACTTAAAAATTAGGTTAACCTATACCATTTTATTTTCATCTCAACAAAAATTCCTTGTTGGAAAAAATTGTTGTTTTATTTCATTTTAATAAGTCACTCACACATACTTTAGTAGTCTAAATCCTTGAATACGTCTTTTATTTTGGCAGTATTAACTTCTATCATTGCTATATCGTTGCTATATCAATTAAAACAAGCGTTTAGGCATACACAAATCTAACTGGAATGAAATGTTTTGGAATGTCTTTGATTTTCTTACCAAAGAAACTTTAACAACATTACAGGAGAGGCTAAATATTTCATCTCAAGTAGTGCCTAGAAACGTGTCTGGTGTCTGGAATCTGATGTCTTTGGGTTTTACTGTTACGACCATATCAGCGAAGATTGTAAAACATCTAAAGGTTTTTGGGGTTTCCAACTCAGCTGTTATCTAATTAGTTTTCCGGGGGTTCTGGTATTGTAAATGGTCTGCTGCAGGTAACCATAAAATGGTTTATGGTTTAGGCCTGTGATCGTGAGGTTATCTGACAGTTCATTTAGTGGGTCAAATGGGTGTGAAATCTTTTAACAAGTCAGACCATATAGGAAGATGTAATTTAATTCGAGTTAATTTAGTTTATTTTAGTTACATTTATAATTTTTATTAACCCCTAGATCTTTCAACCTCAACATAATTGTACCGAGAATGCAAACAAGTGCACAAACACAACCATACAATCATAAACACACACACACACACACACACACACACACACACAAATGTAAACATTACAGAAAACATGAACATGCAAACTAAATAAATACTAATATACACTCAAACAAGTAAAAAAATACACAAACAAACAAAATAGGTCACAAACACGAACATATCTATATAAGATTGAAAATGAATTGTCCTAAGTTTTCTTTGAAACCAAAAGTGTTTGTTGGTACAAATGTCTGACAGAAATGTATACAATAGATTAGACGTCCTTTCTCACTTTCCAAATGGTGTTGTTAACCATGATGTTTAAAATAGTTTTAAAAAAGTATTATTTTTTAGCTTTCATGCAGGATTCATGTCAGCACTCAAGTGTTTTAACAAGAGTCCAGAGACAGATGAAAATAGATGTGTGAAGAAAAAAAAAATGTAAGAGGTTTTTAAGGATAGACTAAATGGTTTAGATTGTTTAAAACAATTGAGTTTACGCATTTCTCTTGAATGTGTGTACGGTAACCGCTGCATACATGAAACAGAACAAATACATAACTCATAAACGCATTGTGGTTAATAAAAAAAAGACTTATTTATCTAGCATAACTTACCTTCTTTTCATAACAATAAACACTCTTATGACTTTAACAACTGCAAACAAACGGTTTGGTTGGAAAAAAAATAAAAAATAAAAACATATTGTGTTTTCTTAGTTAGAATGCTTATAGTTTGTAGTAAAATCACATATATAAGCTAAAAAAAAATTTCTTCCAAACCATGCTGCTTTCACACACACACACACACACACACACACACACACACACACACACACACACACACACACACACACACACACACACACACCTCACAAAACTGTCAACAAGGACCTTGAGTTTTTGTTATAACGTTTAGCTGTAGCTGAGACCTTGGTGGAATTATTTATGTACAGTTTTGGGGAGGTTACTATGAACGTTGTAATAGTTTATAGATCACAAATTAACCCATTTAATATCTAAAAGTTTAAAAAGTAATGTAACTGATAACATTTGATTACATGTTTTAAGACTTGTAATGTGTTCAACCGTTAATCTTTTGAAACGTGTAAACAGGACAGGGGTTAACATTAGAGTACTCAACAACTAATGACCGTCAGACTTTTCAAATCCTTCATTACTTAAATTAGCATTGTGATCATTTCATTTTAAAGCACAAACACCACGAAATCAGATTTGCTTGGAGATTAAATACATATTTAAAAACACAACAAGAAAGTTCAACAGCTATGATACTGTTTTTTAAATCAGGTTTTTGCACATCTATGAAGGGAAATACCATGGCATCTAACAACGGTTGGTAAATCGGTTCAATTTAACAAATAAATATACATCGGCCAAATAGAAAATAAGCATACGTCTTTAACTCATGAAACATCTGACTCAATTTAATTATTTTTCTCACTGACTGTAACTGATTACATTTATTTTTAATCAAATGATATAATTTAACTATATGTAACTAGTTGATCCCCTAACACTGATTATGCGTTCTAACAAGAATAGTTGGTGAAAGAGTTCATTACCCTCTTTAACTTTAAAAATGCGTACAATGTCCACAAACAAGGGCTTGCTCTTAAAACAAGCTCCAGACACCGACTTGGAAGCATCGTAACAAGTATAGCCATTGCAGAAATTTGTTATAGAGATTCAGTAAGTTAAACTCTGGATGCACGATTGACCGACTTACGTTTGCCATATTATTACTTTTTCTAAAGATAAAGACAATTATTTGGTTTCAGGACACACGAATCCTAACGCCCAACGGTTCACAAGATAACATGACAACGGTTGCTCAATTACAGCATAGTCACCCCATTTTAGCCTGTTTTAGCGCATGTATATCGTATTATTGTTGAATATAGTCGTTTGATCTAAATATGTATTAACAATTATTTTTGATTGTTGTTATATGTATTATATGTTTTTGTTTTACAAATGTAATATGTTTACCTAATACCTCATTCAAGCTATGTAGATCTTCAGGTCAGGGAATTACAATACCCATCACACACCTCAGGCTTCAAACATGCCCGTCATGAATACATACTCATATAAATAAATAAAACTAAATAAAAAGACTCATATTCTTTTCTGTGATCTGTTTTAGTGATGCAAAGTTCGATTCACTTCTGAAAAATTATTTATTTGGACAGTTTGGTTCAATGAACCGATTCATAGGGTCCTTAAGTCGTTTTTGCAGTTACGTAGTACACTTTTTTTTTTTCTTCTAACAACTGAAGAGTCATTTTTATTTCTGTGAATCATCTAAATAAATGTAATTGTGTGAACACGTATTGTTGGTTATTATCTTTTGTTCATTTAAGTTAATTCTGAATCGTCTAAATAAAGTTAACTGTGTGAACACACATTAGCGGTTATTGTCTTTTGTTCATTTAAGTTAATTCTGAATCATCTAAAAAAAAAAAAAGTTAATTGTGTGAACACATGTTGGTGGTTATTATCTTTTGTTAATTTAAGTTAGTGATGTTTGTGTTTGCAGTTTTACTCACAGTGTCTCTGTCGTTGTTTAGCTTAAACATCAGTTTTTAGTCAGTTACAAAAGTGTCAGGCATTAAGTTTTTGTATTTTTAATTCACCTAATTATGACAGAGTTACAGGTTTCGGGTGTTTTTGAAAGTGTAAGCGGTGAAAACTTAAATGTGACCGTCGAGTAACGTTAGCTACTCAAACGAAGACAAATTGTGTAAGTGTTCATTAAGATGCAGAAATGAAAATAAGCGTACAAATATTCATAATGACAAGTACAATATAACCTAAAAACACTATAGACCCCCCTGCTAAGTATACCTAAAATTTTCTAGAGCGGTGAGATATTTACATTTCCTGTACATTTATTCATTTAGCAGACGCTTTATCCAAAGTGACTTACAGATGAGGACGGTGGAAGCAATCAAAAAACAACAAAAAGAGCAATGATATATAAATGTTTTAACAAGTCTCAGTTAGGTTAACACAGTACACGTACCATGGGATTTTAAATAGTATCATAAATAAAAAGAAAACAGATTGAATAAAAAAAGAATAGAGCAAGCTAGTGTTAGAGGTCTTTACACATACACACACACACACACACACACACACACACACACACACACACACACACACGCATAAATAGATATAAACCGCAATGTTTTTCATAGCGTTACACTTTGAACGATATGTTTCCATGACATTGTTAGCTCTTTCTGTTTGAATCTATTTACAGCAGTTTTCACCATCCTAATTGTAATGGTTTGGTCTTATGCTTAGGGCCTTATACGTTGTATTTTCCAGTTTTTGCTCTCGTGTTAGTGGGTCTCTTTGTTCATACAAATAAATATTTTTTCGGATTTGGGTATTAAAATATTGCTTTAAACATCGTCTTCATTCGAGACGTTTACTTAACATCATTATATCATCCTAGTTTAGATATAATATATGTTGATTATTAATTATTATTGTTAATTGTTAACAAACAAAAAAAGTTGCTGAACTCAGAGAACAGAATAGCGAGTGAAGTGGATCAATCTTTTATTTCAACACTATATTGTTGAATATACATCGATGTAGTGAAGAAAATTATCAAATTGTCATTAAAAACAAATAGTACTCATGACATTACAGGCAATCTAACCAGAATATAAAATCTCTGCAGATTAACATGTTTTGGTCCAATATAAAATCAACCAACGCTGCAACAATTTCACAGGTCATAGAATCATAATTTTTGGCAGCCAACAGCACACATTGATCTGTTATAGATGTGCACAGATAGAGAACGTCATTAACGTCCATCTCATCTTCACATTCAGACATCACTTCCAGAATTTTACGTGCAGAAACATGCACCGGGTCCCTCCCGGTTAAAAATATGCTCGTCAAATCAGGCCATGTATATTTCAGTCTTCTTACAAGTTTCATTTGGTTACTGAGATTTGTTTCCCGCTTGCTATCGCCCGTACAATCGTGATTTGGGTCGCATTCCTTCTTGAGGATCTTTTGCATCAGTCTGATCATCTGTCCTCTGTAGTGTAGTTTAAAATCAGGGTCGATAATGTCTTTGACAAAACTGGTGTTTGCCGCAGCGCACTCCAGTTTTTCGACCTCATCAGCCCCGCTCCATTTACCCTCCATGGGTCAGTTGTGCAGCGTCAGACGACTTTTTCAGAATTCGATTCTTTTCAAGGCGTAAACTTTGCCCCTAATCGATATAGAACTGTCGCCGAATGCGGTAGTCCTGTTTTAATTCACGATAAATTTCCGGTTTATTGATTTATTGTATTGTTTGTTGTTCACAGCAGGCAACTGTAGCATTTATCAGCCGGCCTTTGTTGGTTTTAGTGAGCCACCCTCAACCCTTGTATGATGTACACGATGGGGGTTTGTCATCAGGAAGTCATAAACATTGGTCACGCCCAAGATGGCTCCGCCCAAGATGATCACTCAAGTCAGTCGTGATATTTTGATGATTAAAAGGTTGGATAATAATTAATAATCAACATATATTATATCTAAACTAGGATGATATAATGATGTTAAGTAAACGTCTCGAATGAAGACGATGTTTAAAGCAATATTTTAATACCCAAATCCGAAAAAATATTTATTTGTATGAACAAAGAGACCCACTAACACGAGAGCAAAAACTGGAAAATACAACGTATAAGGCCCTAAGCATAAGACCAAACCATTACAATTAGGATGGTGAAAACTGCTGTAAATAGATTCAAACAGAAAGAGCTAACAATGTCATGGAAACATATCGTTCAAAGTGTAACGCTATGAAAAACATTGCGGTTTATATCTATTTATGCGTGTGTGTGTGTGTGTGTGTGTGTGTGTGTGTGTGTGTGTGTGTGTGTGTATGTGTAAAGACCTCTAACACTAGCTTGCTCTATTCTTTTTTTATTCAATCTGTTTTCTTTTTATTTATGATACTATTTAAAATCCCATGGTACGTGTACTGTGTTAACCTAACTGAGACTTGTTAAAACATTTATATATCATTGCTCTTTTTGTTGTTTTTTGATTGCTTCCACCGTCCTCATCTGTAAGTCACTTTGGATAAAGCGTCTGCTAAATGAATAAATGTACAGGAAATGTAAATATCTCACCGCTCTAGAAAATTTTAGGTATACTTAGCAGGGGGGTCTATAGTGTTTTTAGGTTATATTGTACTTGTCATTATGAATATTTGTACGCTTATTTTCATTTCTGCATCTTAATGAACACTTACACAATTTGTCTTCGTTTGAGTAGCTAACGTTACTCGACGGTCACATTTAAGTTTTCACCGCTTACACTTTCAAAAACACCCGAAACCTGTAACTCTGTCATAATTAGGTGAATTAAAAATACAAAAACTTAATGCCTGACACTTTTGTAACTGACTAAAAACTGATGTTTAAGCTAAACAACGACAGAGACACTGTGAGTAAAACTGCAAACACAAACATCACTAACTTAAATTAACAAAAGATAATAACCACCAACATGTGTTCACACAATTAACTTTTTTTTTTTTTAGATGATTCAGAATTAACTTAAATGAACAAAAGACAATAACCGCTAATGTGTGTTCACACAGTTAACTTTATTTAGACGATTCAGAATTAACTTAAATGAACAAAAGATAATAACCAACAATACGTGTTCACACAATTACATTTATTTAGATGATTCACAGAAATAAAAATGACTCTTCAGTTGTTAGAAGAAAAAAAAAAAGTGTACTACGTAACTGCAAAAACGACTTAAGGACCCTATGAATCGGTTCATTGAACCAAACTGTCCAAATAAATAATTTTTCAGAAGTGAATCGAACTTTGCATCACTAAAACAGATCACAGAAAAGAATATGAGTCTTTTTATTTAGTTTTATTTATTTATATGAGTATGTATTCATGACGGGCATGTTTGAAGCCTGAGGTGTGTGATGGGTATTGTAATTCCCTGACCTGAAGATCTACATAGCTTGAATGAGGTATTAGGTAAACATATTACATTTGTAAAACAAAAACATATAATACATATAACAACAATCAAAAATAATTGTTAATACATATTTAGATCAAACGACTATATTCAACAATAATACGATATACATGCGCTAAAACAGGCTAAAATGGGGTGACTATGCTGTAATTGAGCAACCGTTGTCATGTTATCTTGTGAACCGTTGGGCGTTAGGATTCGTGTGTCCTGAAACCAAATAATTGTCTTTATCTTTAGAAAAAGTAATAATATGGCAAACGTAAGTCGGTCAATCGTGCATCCAGAGTTTAACTTACTGAATCTCTATAACAAATTTCTGCAATGGCTATACTTGTTACGATGCTTCCAAGTCGGTGTCTGGAGCTTGTTTTAAGAGCAAGCCCTTGTTTGTGGACATTGTACGCATTTTTAAAGTTAAAGAGGGTAATGAACTCTTTCACCAACTATTCTTGTTAGAACGCATAATCAGTGTTAGGGGATCAACTAGTTACATATAGTTAAATTATATCATTTGATTAAAAATAAATGTAATCAGTTACAGTCAGTGAGAAAAATAATTAAATTGAGTCAGATGTTTCATGAGTTAAAGACGTATGCTTATTTTCTATTTGGCCGATGTATATTTATTTGTTAAATTGAACCGATTTACCAACCGTTGTTAGATGCCATGGTATTTCCCTTCATAGATGTGCAAAAACCTGATTTAAAAAACAGTATCATAGCTGTTGAACTTTCTTGTTGTGTTTTTAAATATGTATTTAATCTCCAAGCAAATCTGATTTCGTGGTGTTTGTGCTTTAAAATGAAATGATCACAATCCTAATTTAAGTAATGAAGGATTTGAAAAGTCTGACGGTCATTAGTTGTTGAGTACTCTAATGTTAACCCCTGTCCTGTTTACACGTTTCAAAAGATTAACGGTTGAACACATTACAAGTCTTAAAACATGTAATCAAATGTTATCAGTTACATTACTTTTTAAACTTTTAGATATTAAATGGGTTAATTTGTGATCTATAAACTATTACAACGTTCATAGTAACCTCCCCAAAACTGTACATAAATAATTCCACCAAGGTCTCAGCTACAGCTAAACGTTATAACAAAAACTCAAGGTCCTTGTTGACAGTTTTGTGAGGTGTGTGTGTGTGTGTGTGTGTGTGTGTGTGTGTGTGTGTGTGTGTGTGTGTGTGTGTGTGAAAGCAGCATGGTTTGGAAGAAATTTTTTTTTTAGCTTATATATGTGATTTTACTACAAACTATAAGCATTCTAACTAAGAAAACACAATATGTTTTTATTTTTTATTTTTTTCCAACCAAACCGTTTGTTTGCAGTTGTTAAAGTCATAAGAATGTTTATTGTTATGAAAAGAAGGTAAGTTATGCTAGATAAATAAGTCTTTTTTTTATTAACCACAATGCGTTTATGAGTTATGTATTTGTTCTGTTTCATGTATGCAGCGGTTACCGTACACACATTCAAGAGAAATGCGTAAACTCAATTGTTTTAAACAATCTAAACCATTTAGTCTATCCTTAAAAACCTCTTACATTTTTTTTTTCTTCACACATCTATTTTCATCTGTCTCTGGACTCTTGTTAAAACACTTGAGTGCTGACATGAATCCTGCATGAAAGCTAAAAAATAATACTTTTTTAAAACTATTTTAAACATCATGGTTAACAACACCATTTGGAAAGTGAGAAAGGACGTCTAATCTATTGTATACATTTCTGTCAGACATTTGTACCAACAAACACTTTTGGTTTCAAAGAAAACTTAGGACAATTCATTTTCAATCTTATATAGATATGTTCGTGTTTGTGACCTATTTTGTTTGTTTGTGTATTTTTTTACTTGTTTGAGTGTATATTAGTATTTATTTAGTTTGCATGTTCATGTTTTCTGTAATGTTTACATTTGTGTGTGTGTGTGTGTGTGTGTGTGTGTGTGTGTGTGTGTTTATGATTGTATGGTTGTGTTTGTGCACTTGTTTGCATTCTCGGTACAATTATGTTGAGGTTGAAAGATCTAGGGGTTAATAAAAATTATAAATGTAACTAAAATAAACTAAATTAACTCGAATTAAATTACATCTTCCTATATGGTCTGACTTGTTAAAAGATTTCACACCCATTTGACCCACTAAATGAACTGTCAGATAACCTCACGATCACAGGCCTAAACCATAAACCATTTTATGGTTACCTGCAGCAGACCATTTACAATACCAGAACCCCCGGAAAACTAATTAGATAACAGCTGAGTTGGAAACCCCAAAAACCTTTAGATGTTTTACAATCTTCGCTGATATGGTCGTAACAGTAAAACCCAAAGACATCAGATTCCAGACACCAGACACGTTTCTAGGCACTACTTGAGATGAAATATTTAGCCTCTCCTGTAATGTTGTTAAAGTTTCTTTGGTAAGAAAATCAAAGACATTCCAAAACATTTCATTCCAGTTAGATTTGTGTATGCCTAAACGCTTGTTTTAATTGATATAGCAACGATATAGCAATGATAGAAGTTAATACTGCCAAAATAAAAGACGTATTCAAGGATTTAGACTACTAAAGTATGTGTGAGTGACTTATTAAAATGAAATAAAACAACAATTTTTTCCAACAAGGAATTTTTGTTGAGATGAAAATAAAATGGTATAGGTTAACCTAATTTTTAAGTAAAAACATCGGTCTAATATTAAAACCAGGTAGAATGTTTTCATTAAATAAGAACTGATGTGTTTTTATTAAAAACGTTACTTTGTTTAACTCTTTTAACATACCTTTAAACCTTTGTGACCAACGTTAGGTTGGAGGTGTTAGGGGGATGTGTTAGTGGGTGTTTTTTTCTTTTTTATTCGATGCTTTAAACATTAAAAACATAAAGGCGTACATTACTGGTAGATTTACAAATATGGTCTGAGATTACACTCAATTTTCGTTCACACTCTGTACATCATAAAACAAAATAAATGTAAAATAAATAAAACAACACTGAAGAAAAAGATAAAGAATGAAAAAGTAGGGGAGTAACAGATTTTCACATTAAGAAAAAACCAAAGTCCTTTAATGAAGAATACAAAAATCTTGCTTTGAGACTTTTCATTTCTTTTAACGTCTCCAAATACATCACAAATTCCTCTTTAAATGCCACCAAACGCGGGGAGTTTTGAGAAACATACATTTATGAATGTAGAATTTCGTGCCAGAAGTTGATATTAAGAAAATAAAAGACATATTCAATGATTTAGTCTACTAAAGTAAGTTTGAATGGCTTATTAAAATAAAATAAAACATCAAGGACTTTTGTTTAGATGAAAAATAAAGAGCATATAGTTTTAAAGTAACTCGTATACATAGATGTAACTAAAGATCCTGAAACAGGACACATATGTTCCAAGTGGGTAGGTATAGAATACCTGAAAGAACATCTAATCATCCGTCTGTTTATACTACAGAAATGATTGTCATATTTTTGGCTCTTCAGTGGGGTGAACACATTAATATACCTAAAGTAGTCATATGTTCAGGCTCATTTGCAGTACTAGTTTAAAGTGTGGCGAATCTTCAACAAGACAATTTGTCATTCATTTTACAGAGTTTGTTCAGAATACAACCAAAAACAAATATTTATTTTGTATAGATACCTGCACATATAGGAATAGAAGGTAGTGGATCAGATAAAAACATTAAAATGTCAGACATCAAATTTAATGAAAGGAGAATTTTGGGGATAGAAAGGAAGCTCTCGCCATAGAATTGGACACATTGCACTTAATCAGTCATTATTTATAAGAGGAAAAACATGTGTCTGGACTTTGTGTTAAATGTGATCTTCCTGAATCAGTTGAACCTATTTTAATAAAATGTAAAAGATATGACAACGAAAGAATACAACTTACTTACACTTAATATAGAAATAAACCAGATCTCATTTTAGAAAATGTTAAATAAAGATGTGACTATAGAAATGTTTCAATGATTAAGTATCTCAAAGAGTTGATAAACAGGATTCAAAGAATCACTACTAAGTTTGTCACGTTTCAATCTGAGACGAGATATTTCTTACCTGTCATTTTGTTAAATGGGGATACTTTTAACTACATATGTATGGTTTAATTACTAGATAACACGACACAAACTCGGTAGAAGGAAAGTGTGAATGGGTGGCTGGGTGTGTGTGTGTGTGTGTGTGTGTGTGTGTGTGTTTATGATTGTATGGTTGTGTTTGTGCACTTGTTTGCATTCTCGGTACATTTATGTTGAGGTTGAAAGATCTAGGGGTTAATAAAAATTATAAATGTAACTAAAATAAACTAAATTAACTCGAATTAAATTACATCTTCCTATATGGTCTGCCTTGTTAAAAGATTTCACATCCTTTTGACCCCACTAAATGAACTGTCAGATAACCTTGTGATCACAGGCCTAAGCCATAAAGTTTAAATTTGTTGAGTCTTTGATCCCTGAGCACTTACACACAATTTTTTTTAAACTTTAGTTGACCTGCAGCAGATCTTTTACAACACCAGAACCCCCCTCGGAAAACTAATTAGATTACAGTCGAGTTGCAAACCCCCAAAAACCTAGATGTTTTTACCCCCGCTGATGTCTAACTGATATGCAGGCGACATCACACAGACACCAGATGCGCGGCACGGTCACGTTTCGCTGCACGACCTGAGACGAGATATTTCTTTCCTGTCATATTGTTAAATGGGGATACTTTTAACTACATATGTATGGTTTATTTACTAGATAACACGACACAAACTCGGCAGAAGGAAAGTGTGAATGGGTGGCTGTGTGTGTGTGTGTGTGTGTGTGTGTGTGTGTGTGTGTGTGTGTGTGTGTTAATTTCCATAGCTTGAGAAATTAAGCTTGACAAAAATAAAAGATATATCGACGGCAATAGTCTAAATTTAGACTAGTCGTAGATTAGCGTAATTAACTTAATACATTAAAAACAAATAATGCTTTTTTCAGTGCTGTTTTTTATTATTATTTTTTTATTTTGTATTTTTTAAAGACTAAAAGTAAATAAAAATCGCATAAAGCTACATCATTTAAAAAGTACAAATTGATCTTATGTTTAAACGGATTTAAAGTTTTCACTAATTAAGGCCTGATGTCTATTTATTAAAAACTACTTAGTTTAATTATTTTAACATTTAAATCTATTTGACACAGCAATCACGCCTACAGCAGGGGCAGTCTCTACCGCCGGAGGCGTGGTTTTTTCCGGAGCATCCACCGAGCCTCATTCTAACTGTGTCTGCGGTGCTGTCAGTATCGCTCAACGGAGATGCCTTGACACTTTGCTGTGAGATCTTTTTTTCTTTCGTCTAACACCCTGTCAGTAACACTCTCGATTTTTTTAAAATGGTGGTTAGTGGTAAAGTACAACATAGATTTGACAAGTTTCTTGTCTGATGGATTTTATTTTAGATCGCGTAATGCCTACCATCTTTTTTCTTTTGTTTTAACTTTTTCTCACATTATGACAAACACCAAGTTTTCTGGTTTGTATCGCCGCTTTACATTCATTTCTTTTTCAGTTTGAGGTAAGGTACAAATGCTAAATGCTTTCTTTTCTAGGTGGTAACAAAACACCTTTTTAAATTTTTACAAGCTCTCATATCTTTTTCACGTGCTGCTTAACGAAAACACATCTGATAGTTTTGACTTGTTTAGTTGTTTTAGATAAATAACCAGTAACCTATTTTTTTTTCTTTTTTATTTGTTACAACTTTAACAACGTTTTACACTTTTCCAACTATGAAAAACGAGCATTACATCGTTTCCACCTCGTATGTGTGTATAAGCTTTTTCTTGAAATGCACTGTGTACTTAAAACCTTAATAAAAACTTCCCTTATACCATTTTCATGATTTCATCCCTTTCCACAGTTTAAAAAAAAAAAAGCACATAGAATCCAACACATTTTCACCCTCCCTCACCGAAATTCCTTCTTAGGGTCGTAAGTTCATATCTAGGTCACCGGGGGTGTACGGCGAGGGGAGGGGGGTGTACAAACAGGTGTCCAGAACAGATGGCTTTTATGACCCTCATCAATCAAATTTTTGACACAACCCATCCTAGATCCTCTCTTGTGTGTGTGTGCATTGTCGTGGAAAAAAACAAACAAATATTTGATTGAATAAATATAAAGCATACCTATAATACTAAATACAAATATATGTATATGTATATTAAATATAAAACTTAAACATATTTCATGCTAAAAAACATTTTCTTGATAAAATGTAAAGAAATGTAAAAGAGCACACAAAGTTTAAGATTTTGAAAAAAATTAAAGCAAACAAAAACAAGCATTGTCACACAAATCAAAAGAGTGTAAAATAAAAACATTGTAAGAACTTCATGCTAATTTTTTCAGTTAAGCAGTTTATAATTACATATTTGGTATTAGAAGCGTTTTCATTATATGTATATGTATATTAAATATAAAACTTAAACATATTTCATGCTAAAAAACATTTTCTTGATAAAATGTAAAGAAATGTAAAAGAGCACACAAAGTTTAAGATTTTGAAAAAAATTAAAGCAAACAAAAACAAGCATTGTCACACAAATCAAAAGAGTGTAAAATAAAAACATTGTAAGAACTTCATGCTAATTTTTTCAGTTAAGCAGTTTATAATTACATATTTGGTATTAGAAGCGTTTTCATGAGTGGTTCTTAATAAGCAGGTCATTGTACATTGTGTCTGATAAACAGGCTGTAGCTCTGTAGGAAGTGACTGAAGTTCAGGTCATGTTATGAAATGCCACTTTGTGTGTATCTTTGTCAACCTGCTTGAGTAATTGGCACAAAATGTAACTTAGACACTCCATATATTGCTTAGTTATTAAGCATGCTAAAGGGGTCAAATGATGTGATTTAAATTTTTCCTTTCTCTTTGGAGTGTTACAAGCTCTTGGTGCATAAAGAAAATCTGTAAACCTGCAGTTTAATGTCTCAAATCCAAAGAGATATTATTTATAAAAGTTAAGACTTGTCCTTAAACGACTCGTTTAAACACGTCTACGTCACTGTGTGGGAAGATTTGCATAACACTGCCCAAATGTTCACGCAAAGAAAGAAGGTATACCTTTTACTCTCTTTGTTGCTGCCAGCGCCATGACGTGGAGATGCTGTGTGTTTCATTGTGAAAGTGAAACTACTTTCTTTGGCCTTCCAAAAGAGGATGATATTGGCTTCGTCATGCCTTGAGCTGATCCGTGCTGGTCACTGAGGAAATGCATCAACTTTGCGTTGTGGATCGCCCGATCGACTTTCAACGTGGATGAAGCAGAGTCACATGTGGTTGCTGCAACCCACGGCCACTGCTTCGTCGAATCCACCGGCCGTTCCTCGTTCTAGCCACTGGCTGCTGCTCACTGAAGCCGCCGGCCGTTCCTCACTCTTGGCAAGGACAGTCTGGTGCTTCTGACTCACGGTATGTAAGTAGGTTTACATATGTAAAGGATTTTCCACTGATGATTCAAAGGTGAGTTTTGAGCAGTGTAGAGTAGCGCTTGTTTGTCATTTCCCCAATCACAAATCCAGATATGGTTTTATGTTTATGTAGCGTGATGCAACACAACGCGTAAAAAGACCGTATAAGTCATTATAATCAGTAGTTATGTCCCACTGGATGCAACAACTGCCTTGTTTGTAATGGCTTTTATTGTTTTTGTTCTGTCATGCCGGTGTTCTGACCGGGACACGCCATAACAGTATATGTTGAGGGGCATAACATTTCCATCAGACGCTTCAAACATTTGGCCAATCACAACGCACTGGATAGCTGGCCAATTAGAGCATACCTAGATTTACAGAACGAAAAGCCTTGTAAAAACCAACACATTCAGAAAGGCAGGGCACAGAGGAGAAACAATAATGTACAGTATGTGGAAAATAATGTTTTTTTTTTTTCTTTTTTTTACCTTAAATCACATAAACACATTTCACTACACCAAATACACAAAATAATGTTCTTTTTAGCAACATCATATGACCCATTTAAAGTAAAGAATATTAGGATAAATTAAATGACCAAATAAAGTATTGAGGGATTTCTGGGCAGGCAGTATCCGAACAGGTTTTCATATGTTTGGGAAGGGGTGTGTAAATGTGTGTGTGTTTCCCACGTTTCTCCAGGAGGAAATGGCCTTTTCTGCACATGTTATCATACAATGAGCCAGGGAGGAGACAACATCCTGCCTCTGTCTTCCAGAACAAACCTGTGTGTTATGCTGGTATACAGTTAGAAAGATAAACAAATTAAATCAGGGGCATCTGAGCAAGGTCAGAGAGAAAATCAACACCATCATCAGTCAATGATAATGTGGTTCATTATCACACCCTGCTCTTTTGTTTTGAACCAGTATGGTAGACTAAACTCCATAAGTTATGTCAAAATATGTAAAGCAGTATTTTAATGTAATTGCTCTATTTACATGGGCCAGTTCACAAACTTCCTACCACCTAGAAGTACATTACTGTTCAAATGTTTTGGTAAGATTCTGTAAGATTTTAAGGCTGCATTTATTTGATTAAAAATACATTGCAACAATAATACCATGAAATACTATTAGAATAAAAAAAAAAAAACTGTTTCTATTTTATGTTAAAATGTAATTTATGTGATGACAACGCTGAATTGTCAGCAACCATTTCTCCAGTCTTCAGTGTCATATGATCCTTCAGAAATTCATATTATTACTGAAAATTATTATTATTATTATTATTATTATTATTATTATTATTATATAAATGTTGAAAACAGTCGTGCTCAATATTTTTGTGGAAATGTAATATATTATTTTCAGGATTTTTAGATGAATAGAAATTTCAAAAGAGCAGCATTTATTTAAAATAGATTTTTGTAGCATTATTAATATCTTAACTGCCCCTTTTAATCATTTTAATACATCTTTTGAAGCTTTTGAATATAGGGTTCCTGCAGGTCCTTGAAGTCTTAAAAAATGTCTTCAATTTATTTTTTTTCAAATTTAAGGCCATTGAACGTCTTAAATATCTTACGTTGTATAAGAAAAGTCCTAATATCATAATAGAAAAATATAAAAATCATAATAATTTCAAGGTGTATTAAATTGGGGGAGAGAAAACAGGAACCATGATATGGCATTATGCATTGAATATGAATATTTAAATTCTTGTTATTACAGTTATTTTGCTGATGTTACCATAGACATTGCTCTTCCTCACCTTTTTTGGCATTCATTTTATTATTGCAGATCTTAAAGAAAGTCTTAAAAGTCTTAAATTTGATTTTAAAAACCCTGCACATTGTGTTTGCCTGGCGAATGGTGACTGTTCTGATCAGTGGTCCAGTTTAATATAATGTAGTATGTACAGACGCCAGCTGTTTGTGTCCTTGAAACTGATATTACCCAGATTCATCTGCCCTACATACACTCTGAGACACTCACTTTATTAGAGCTCCACCCAGACACCAAAAAGAGGGTCAAAGTGTGTGTGTGTGTGTGTGTACTATTGATGGTGATATGTTTGTAATATTTCATCAGTAGATCATTCTCTGGATCTTTGAATTAATCTTTGAATATGTCTATGGCCTTGCTATTCATTTGCTTATATGGTGGTATGCAAAAGTTTGGGAACCCCTTGCAGAGTTAACAAAAATAATAGAGATCATACAAAATGCATGTTATTTTTTATTTAGTAATGTCCTGAGTAAGATATTTTAAATAAAAGATGTTTACATATATTCCACAAGACAAAAAAATAACCCCTTCAAAATGTTGGGAACCCTTGGTTCTTAATACTGTGTGTGGTTACCTGGATGATCCACAACTGTTTTTTTGTTTTGTGATGGTTGTGATTGAGTTGTTTTTTTCTGAACAGTTAAATTGAGAACTGTTCTTCAGAAAAATCCTCCAGGTCCAAACTTTTGAACAGGATGAAGATTCCAAATTTGTCTTATTTTTTTTAAATATAATTTTTTCCCATTTAGTACTGCCCTTCGGAAGCAGAAGATACTTGCATGTTTCCCGGGACACAAATTAAGTACAATTTACCTTGATCTTCAAATTCCAAAAGTATTCACCCCCATATCTTTATGTATCATGTTTCCTTCTGGAGCATCAGTGAATGTTTGAACCTTTTTTAATAGTTGTGTTTGAGTGCCTCAATTGTCCTCAGTGTGAAAAGAAGGATCTCAAAATCATACAGTCACTGCTGGAAAGGATTCAAATATGCAAAAGATGATGAAACACTGAAGAATCCGCAGGAGGATTTTTCTGAAGAACAGAGCTCAGTTAAACTGTTCAGAACAAACAAGGGACTTATGAACAACCATAACGGAAAAAAAAAAAAAATCATCATCCAAGTAGCCACACAGAGTATTAATTCAACTTTTTGCTTTTTGTGTTGTGGAATATATTTAAACATATTTTATATAAAATATCTAACTCAGGACAGTACTGTATTAAAAATAGCATGCTTTTTGTACGATCCCTCTTATTTTGTAAAAATGATAAAAATGCCACTGTAATTGCTGGAAGATGTATACATACATGTATGTTTGATGGGGACAGATGGACTGAGCTTGCTAATCAGGTCACAAGTCTTATGGTAGAATAAATCAGACAATTCTGCTCAGGGTGTAGAGTGCAGTGATGCATTGATCATGAAAATTAAGTGAGACTGAAACAAAGCAAACAGCAATGTATTTCAGGTTTTCTCCATTCATTTAGATAGGATTGTATGTGGCTGCACGGAGGCATCTCAAATATGTTCCCTTGAAAGGGACTTTGATATCAATCAGACTGTCAGATGCACAGCATTTGACAAAATTTGTTGTAAAAAAAAAACATAAATAATCAGACAAATTGTCATTTTGTAAGTCTTTCTGTAATCAACTTGATTGCCTAATGAACCTAAAAATTCATCAACATGTTGAAAATAGTTGTTGAAATTATCAATATTTTATTATATTAAACAATTGTATTTATTATTTTTGGTATTTAATTAATTCACAGAGATCTTCTCTCCAAATCCGTGATGATCCAAATGTACGAATGAACGCAGTGCTGTCTGGATTGCCAGCTTGTTCAAAGTTATTTTTGAATTTTTTTTTATTTCCTCACATAGCCTATCATTACATCAGACTTCACTAAAAGGGCTGTAAAGTTAGAAAAATGAGATTTGGTTCCAGACATAAACACACACTCACTCCACTCATGCAGTGTGAGCCGTGGTGCCGCTGTCTGTCAGAGAGGAACAGTTTGCTTATTCAACAGAACTCAGAGAACACTCTTACACACTCGCCATCATGCTGAGAGTGGGCACACTGAGGAATGCTGAGTTGCAGAAATGCACACGTACAAAAAATGCAGCACTCCACTTGTACGCACATTTAACTGTTGTGCACGCTTGGTATAAATCTATGTCGGAACCATCTGTTTGATTATATACTGTTAATTAATGCGCACACACACACACACACACACACACACACACACACACACACACACATGCTCAGCTGATTATTCCAACTCTAAGCCGCGGGATGAGGCCACACCCAGAGCAACATAATGACAGACTGCGTTTATATGCCCTTTTCCCGCTTCAGAAACACTATGAGGACAGGACAAGAGTGTTTGAGTGAAAGAATGAGCAATTAGAGGTCAAATAAAGGAAAGAGGTGTAATTAGCTTAATGGAAACTTCACTCACCCACTCAGAAGAAGTATGTCTGTGTCTGCTTTTCAGATTCTGCTGTCAGCAGGGGATGTTGATTTCTACTGGTTTAAAATCTTATCCATTGCATAATTCTGTAATGTTGAAATCAACTATGAATATGTATGTATGTATCAGTTGTAATTTAAATTTAAATTTAAAGTTGTAATTTTTCAGAAAATACTGTAAAATATGTTCATTTGTTAACTTTAAATGATCATACAGTATATGGTGAAAAATGGTTTTATATAGTAAAAAAAAAAGGTGTTTTGTGCTGCATTTTATGTTATTTAATGTTTATTGCATTATTATATTGATTTTGGTAGTTATTAAAATAGATTCGGAAATTTGCATTATATCATTTATAAAACTATAAAAGTTGATAAAACATACAGGCACCAGTATGAGATCCTAATATATATAATGTTTAAATTTCTATATTGAAATGTATAGCTAAGGTAGATAAGCTTGTTGAAGTCATGATAGTCTTGAGTGTATCTGTTAGAATTAGGTTGAAAATTATTAACAAAAAATATTAAATATTACAATTTTAAATCGGCACAACAAGATTTTTGACTATAATTCAACATTTTAACTGGTTATCATAGTTCAGTGCTGTTGCAGTACAGGCTGCCATCACAGACCTACATTTCCCAGAATCCTCTTGCATCACAGCGCTCCCTTGACAGCCCGTGTGTTGACAGAGCTCACATTCAGCTTCATTCTCTTCTATCCTTCCCTCCTGTTCTCTATCTCATGTGTCTACTAACATTTGATCTTTAAACCTCCAGTACTACATACACACACACACACACACACACTTACAGAAAGAGGTGTTTTTTTAAGACTGTGTGTGTGCTTTTCGTCAGGGGTTAGTCTGATAATCCATGCCATCTGTGCCATCTCGATGCCCATTGTGTGCTCTGAACAAAACAAACTGCCTCAAAACAGACCGCAGTTACAGCTCAGTAAGATGGAGAGACCCTTCAGACAGAGACAGATCGCAGACGAGAGACAGTTAGAGTGACGTCTGTGTCTCTAAGATCATCAGGCGTCTGTGAAAAGGTTCTGACTTTTGTTCTACTCTGTTGTACTCCTGCAGCACATGTGTTTAATATAATGTTGTTCAGTAGAGCTGTTACAAACCTCATTTTGTTGTTTTGTTGGTCTTATAGGCTTATCTGCACAAGCTGTAGATTTGACCTACAGGCTTATAGTCATTAAAAGATTAATATTCATCCTTTGTGTTTTGATCTTTCCCCATAAAGCTGAGACTGGGGTCAGCCAACAGGGCTTTGTGATGGCACACATAGCTTAATAAGTTGTCTAAACATATTTTCCTTACAGTAAACTTATGCTCTGTTTAATATTAAGCACTGGCGGTTATCCTTTGCCCGTAATGGTTGCATCCATCATGTGACCTGTTCACACACTGAAGACACATCTAGGTTATCTGCCATGTTCACTCTGGTTTTGAGGTGAAGCGCTATTTCTGTTTTCAGCACTTGAAATGAAATTGGTACCAGATTAGACATGCATAATGTATCTGTGACCGTCATATTAATCAACATCAGCATGTTTTCACTGGTTATTAGATATTGCATCAAAAATAAATATTTATTAATCTCTTCTGCTTTACAGTACAATATTATAAATACATTTTTTGTTGTTGTTGTACAGACTAGTTAGGCCTTTGTGAGAAGAAGGGCGCTACCTTAAAAGTAAAAGCTAAAAAACTGAATATTAATTAAATGAAAAGCGATTTAAGTGTACTTGAATAGAGTACACTGTTAACACACTTAAGTACAGTTTATGTAAGTGCATATTATAATAATGGAACATTTTATTTTTCAAATTTTATTAACATTTTATTTTAAAGTAAATTTTAAATTGGTTAAATTATTATTATTTTTATGGTGTGCTTTAAACAAGAAAACTCATTTTGTATTCTTGTAGTATGTTGATATTACATTTATATTACATATTTTATATTATACATTTTGCTATATTTAATATATGGAAATCACAGTGATATAAAATAGATAAGAAATAAATACAAGATATAAAATAGACAAGAAATAAATACGACATTCAATTTTATAGTAGTTTACCATGAATGTTTGTCAGTACATTCTTTAAATATAAAATTGTTATGTTTAAAAGCATGCTAAAGTGCACTTACTTTTAACAACAGATAATATTCTAACAATATTATAAACAAAATATTGTAATTTTGTGCAATACACATTTTCACCGTATCACTTTCGGTAGAATAACGATAGAATAAATGCTTATTGGGGTTATATTTTGTAGGACTCTTTATCTAGGTCCTTTCTCAGGATATCGGGGTGTGTTTTGACTATGTACAGTATACTGTAGTGTATTATGGGTGCCTCATTCTTGCCAGGCTTGTTTAATGCATGAAAACTACTATGTGTGTGTCTTTTGGACTGTCTTTTGCTATTAGCACTCATGCAGTCTCTCATAGGGCCGTGTGAATGGTTTCCATGGAAACACTAATGCATAGTGACAAGGTGGCACAGTCAGTGGTCTGTTTGTCATTTGTTGTATCATACATAATGTATACAGGGAGAGAGTTTAGTCACATACTAACACAAATAAAGTCAACTGCTGCACACATTCATTAATGTTACTATGAATTTGATATAAAAACATGGCCCGAAACATCAGCGAAACACTGATCACTTTGATGAAACGGTCTGCTGGTTAAACCCTCACACACATTTGTTAAATGACATCATTTAAACAATGACATCACCTTTAGGCACAAGAAATACTAACTGCGCTCGGGCACTACCAATTATGGCTTTTGAAATGAGGTGTGTGTGTGTGTGTGTGTGCGCAGGATGGGAACTTAACCTTTGGATCCCCTCCTTCACACACTCACAGATGTTTTTGTTAACGTTCGCTGCATTGATCTCTGTAGTTGTGAAAGCACCTCCCTGTGTTTAGTTAGGGTACTACAACAACACATGTAGCATTGACTACAATGTACAGTCGTGATAAATGCATCAGCTTTAACTGAAGTCTTTCTCTCTCAGATCTGTCGAAGAATCGTTTGATGGACATCCCGTCAGAGGTGTGTCATCTGGTCTCTCTAGAAACGCTGAACCTTTATCACAACTGCATCAAAAGCATTCCCGATACCATCATCAGCCTTCAGTCCCTGACCTGCTTAAACATCAGGTGAGCATCGCACTAACACATATACACACACATTCACAGAGAGATGTGACTCTAGACTCATAACGCATTGACATAATACTGTGGGAAACCGCCAGAATGTGTTAGTATGCCTAGAAAAGCATTCTACTGCTAGCATACTACTAATATTTCTGCAGTGAGCATTATGTATACTGTCAGTTTGCTGTATGTATTACCCAAGCTGCTTTACATTTGCTATATTATACATTTTACAACCAGAGCACACTGTGTGCTACAATGCAGCCTTCTGTTTCTAATTTGATAAATGAACTGTGATTAAACCTGTGCAATGTTTACAATCTCCCTGATGACTCAGTATTTTAGTATACTGACAAGAATAAAGGCATGCCGAATAACCATAATTATTCCCAAGGCATTATTTTCCAAACACTATATAGGATTGCGTGTTTGTGCATCAACAGACCTAACCTAATGTGGTATTCAAATATTTTCTTTTGCATATGTGTTTTGAATGAGACTGAGTGAAAGAAACGAATTAGTGGGTGGTTTGAATGAGATGATCAGTCAAAGGAGCCCCGTATAACTAGTGTCCACCGGACCTGATAATGTGGTCTTTAGGTTGCTTCTAAAGATCTGTGGTTTAATATTTATGGTATTTCAAATAACTGTATGGTATTGTCACATATTTAGCTTTTAGATGCATATACTTTCCAAGAGGAAAATCAAAGTGCATAACATATATCATAAAAAAAAATGAAAGTGAACTAAATAAACATGTTTTTATCCCTCTGGTTGTCCTTACTGCTTCTGTTAAATGTAAATGCATCCACACACACACAGAGAGAGAGAGAGAGAGAGAGAGACTCTGTTTTGGTTTCTCTCTCCAGCCAAATGTCTCCTGCAGAAGGCCTGATATTCATACTGAGTTAATTAGCGATGGGATTTGTTTTGTAAGAAGTTAATGAAGCACTAAGCTCTTAATGGTTGAGAAGAGTGAACATAAACTGGAGATGGGAAATCAAGCAGAAAAACCAAGCGAGATCATATGAAAAATGGATGAAAGATCATTAGAATATAAAGTGAAAAGAGACTGACTTGCACAAAGATTTATATGTTTTTCCTCTTTTTCTAGTCCTTTTCTCAGTCTTCAGTGCCACAATTGAACTGTTGTGTACAGATTTAATTCTATATTTATATATATATATATATATATATATATATATATATATATATATATATATATATATATATATATAGTATATTTTGGGGGAAAATGTATATGTGTGTACACTGTTTATATTTTTGGATTTTACTGTTACATATTATAATACTATTACAGTAATTGGTAAATAGGATTATTTAGGATATTTAGATAATGTATAAACCTCAACACCCAAAACCAAAGAAACAACAGTAGATTGAATTTAAAAGTATAATGTTCACCAACTCATTTAACTGTATGTCTCTATTTTTCTACTAACTGCTGTGATTGACCAATCAGAATGAAGTTTTCCAGATCCATGCTTCTGCTTGAGGAGTTGCATTAGGAACGATGGTGTAACATGTTTTGTGTAAACTTTGCGGTGCTGTAGCCGGAACCAGCTGTCGGTGCTGCCAGCGTGTGTGTGTGGTCTTCCTCTACGAGTGCTCAACGCCAGCAATAACAAACTCAACGCACTTCCAGAAAGCATTGGCCAGCTCACCAATCTCATGGAGCTGGTAAGTGTGAGCATGTGTGCTGTACCTCTGATGTCTGCATATGAATGAGATGTTTGTGAAACTTGCTCTGTGTTTTATCTTTCTCAACTTGGCTCATATCTGCTTATATTCAATACTGCTTTTCTCTCTTTTTAGTTTTTCTCCTGCTTCTTTTTGTAACTATAAATGAGAACATACACAGACCAGGTTTTGAAGGTGTATGCCATGTGGGATGTCATATCATATAGTACAACAAGCACTTAGTTAGAGTGAGTGTAATGAAAGGTTTGTGCAGAAGCTTGTGTTTGAGAAGAAGGTAAACATGTAACTCTAAACTCCTCCTCTTTCTTTTCCCCACCAGGATGTAAGCTGTAATGAAATCACAGCTCTTCCACGTCACACTGGCCAGCTCAAAGCTCTGAGGGAACTCAACGTGCACCGAAACCTTCTCTGTGTCCTTCCAGAGGGTGAGACTGTCTGTGTTTATGTGTGTGTGTGTGTGTTCATATCGCTCACACACTGCTACACCCTTCTTATCACTGCTGAAATGATTTCAGCTTCTCTGACCAGTTCACCTCGATAACTCATGAAAGTTGTAGTGGAGACAAATAAACCTCATGTTTCAATAAAAATATATTCATTTGTGTTTAGAAGATTAAAAAAATTTGACATGTTTGGAATGGCGTGAGGTTGAGTAATTGATAACAATTTTATATTTTTTTTAACAATCTAATCCTTTAGCTCTTAGTATTGAACTCTATTGCTCAGTCTGGCCAATCTTTCCTTCATCCGTCTCATTCAGTGAGCAATAATTTTGGAACAACAGCCACGACATATTGTAACAAAGCCAAATAAAAGCCTCAGCCTCATGCTGTATTTATATAAACCTATAAACTAACATCAACACAACACTCTGGTAAGTTGTTAAAAGCAGTAAAAGCAATATGGTGTGTTCCTTTAAATAACAGCGAGAATACATTTAGTGTTCTTAGTGCTAAAAGGATTTTGTGAGCCGAGCATTGTCTGAAACATGTAACTGGAGTTACATCAACAGCTAACCTTGACAAAAAAAAAACAAAAAAAACAGTCTCTAGCTGAGATTTTGCAGCTCAACTAATTATTGAGCTAAATTATGCTGGCAGTTTAAGAAAAACAGGATTTGTAGTGGTCTCTCTCTCTCCAAGCAAACTGCCAAAATGACCTCATGGAGCTGAAACATTAATATACAATAGATTGCTTGAGAGATCTGCTGATCTGCTGAGACAGATTACTGTCTTTTAGTTCCCAGGAGCAGTAAATAACATTTATAAATGACTGTCAAAATCCAACAAGCACTCTTTTTGATATAAGAAATATATTTTTATGTAGCTGATATGTTTTTTTTTTTCTTGACTTAAAGGAGCCGTATGATGCGATTTAGAGTTTTCCTTTCTCTTTGGAGTGTTACAAGTTGTAGATCAGATAAAATCCCTAAAGTTGCAAAGACTAAAGTCTCAAATCCAAAGAGAAATTCTTTATAAAAGTTAAGACTTGTCCACACCCTCCTAAAACGCCTCATTTAAACACGACCCACATGTCTACATCACGATGTGCAAAGATTTGCATAACTCTGCCCAAATGTTCACATAAAGAAAAAAAGCCTAACTTTGATTCCTCTGTTGCCGCCGCCACCATGTCGTGGAGACGCTGTTTCATTTGTGAAAGCGAAAAATAATTTGTTTGGCCTTCCAAAAGAGGACACAACTAGAAATCTGTGGTTAAGTTGTATTTACAACACTGTTCCAGAACAGTTTGACCCAAATATTCAGATGTGAGCCTGATCCTGGGAGAGAAGACCACAATTTCGGCTTTTCTGACTCACAGTCTGTAAGTACTTTTACATACAGTCTTGTTCAAAATAATAGCAGTACAATGTGACTAACCAGAATAATCAAGGTTTTTTGTATATTTTTTTATTGCTACGTGGCAAACAAGTTACCAGTAGGTTCAGTAGATTCTCAGAAAACAAATGAGACCCAGCATTCATGATATGCACGCTCTTAAGGCTGTGCAATTGGGCAATTAGTTGAATTAGTTGAAAGGGGTGTGTTCAAAAAAATAGCAGTGTGGCATTCAATCACTGAGGTCATCAATTTTGTGAAGAAACAGGTGTGAATCAGGTGGCCCCTATTTAAGGATGAAGCCAACACTTGTTGAACATGCATTTGAAAGCTGAGGAAAATGGGTCGTTCAAGACATTGTTCAGAAGAACAGCGTACTTTGATTAAAAAGTTGATTAGAGAGGGGAAAACCTATAAAGAGGTGCAAAAAATGATAGGCTGTTCAGCTAAAATGATCTCCAATGCCTTAAAATGGAGAGCAAAACCAGAGAGACGTGGAAGAAAACGGAAGACAACCATCAAAATGGATAGAAGAATAACCAGAATGGCAAAGGCTCAGCCAATGATCACCTCCAGGATGATCAAAGACAGTCTGGAGTTACCTGTAAGTACTGTGACAGTTAGAAGACGTCTGTGTGAAGCTAATCTATTTTCAAGAATCCCCCGCAAAGTCCCTCTGTTAAAAAAAAGGCATGTGCAGAAGAGGTTACAATTTGCCAAAGAACACATCAACTGGCCTAAAGAGAAATGGAGGAACATTTTGTGGACTGATGAGAGTAAAATTGTTCTTTTTGGGTCCAAGGGCCACAGGCAGTTTGTGAGACGACCCCCAAACTCTGAATTCAAGCCACAGTACACAGTGAAGACAGTGAAGCATGGAGGTGCAAGCATCATGATATGGGCATGTTTCTCCTACTATGGTGTTGGGCCTATTTATCGCATACCAGGGATCATGGATCAGTTTGCATATGTTAAAATACTTGAAGAGGTCATGTTGCCCTATGCTGAAGAGGACATGCCCTTGAAATGGTTGTTTCAACAAGACAATGACCCAAAACACACTAGTAAACGGGCAAAGTCTTGGTTCCAAACCAACAAAATTAATGTTATGGAGTGGCCAGCCCAATCTCCAGACCTTAATCCAATTCAGAACTTGTGGGGTGATATCAAAAATGCTGTTTCTGAAGCAAAACCAAGAAATGTGAATGAATTGTGGAATGTTGTTAAAGAATCATGGAGTGGAATAACAGCTGAGAGGTGCCACAAGTTGGTTGACTCCATGCCACACAGATGTCAAGCAGTTTTAAAAAACTGTGGTCATACAACTAAATATTAGTTTAGTGATTCACAGGATTGCTAAATCCCAGAAAAAAAAAATGTTTGTACAAAATAGTTTTGAGTTTGTACAGTCAAAGGTAGACACTGCTATTTTTTTGAACACACCCCTTTCAACTAATTGCCCAATTGCACAGCCTTAAGAGCGTGCATATCATGAATGCTGGGTCTTGTTTGTTTTCTGACAATCTACTGAACCTACTGGTAACTTGTTTGCCACGTAGCAATAAAAAATATACTAAAAACCTTGATTATTCTGGTTAGTCACATTGTACTGCTATTATTTTGAACAAGACTGTATTTAAAGGATTTGCCACTGATGATTCAAACGTGAGTTTTGAGCAGTGTAGAGTAGCGCTTGTTGTTCTCTGATCACAAATGCAGACATGTTTTATGTTTACGCTGCACAATGCAACACAACTCGTAAAAAGACAGTACAAGTCATTATAATATTTCCATACTGGATGCAACAACTGCCTCGTTTGTAATGGCTTTTCTTGGTTTTGTCGCGTCATGCCGGTGTTCTGACCGGGACACGGCATCACAGTATGGTGCGGGGCGTAACATTTCCGTCACACGCTTGAAGCATTCAGCCAATAAGAGTACACTGGATAGCTGGCCAATCAGAGCATACCTTGCTTTTCAGAACGATGAGCGTTGTAAAAATCAACAAAATGTTTCAGAAAGCGGGTCATAGAGGAGAAACAGTAATGTATAGTATGTGGAAAATAATGTTTTTTGAACCTTTAACTGCATAAACTATGAAAATGTCATTACACCAAATACACAAAATTTTGTTATTTTTAGCAACATCATATGACCTCTTTAAGACTGATGCAAATATTTTAGTATTGACCTTCCAAATGCTGAATGTCTCCTCTTTGCTTTTCAAGAGCTGTTGTGTTTCCCTGTTGTTTTTCATATTTTGGCAGCCCTCTCTGCCCCCTTGGTGTGAAAGGTATTCACTTAATTCTCAAATGCTTAATAATTCCCTGTATGTGTGTTTTAGATTTGGCAGATTTACCCCTGGTCAAGTTTGATTTCTCCTGTAATAAGGTCTCTACTATTCCTGTCTGTTATCGAAATATGACCCAGCTCCAAACACTACAGCTGGAGAACAATCCACTTCAGAGTCCTCCTGCACAGGTAACACACACACACACTCACACAATGTATTCTTCAGTTCTCTGCTTCTGACATTATTTTTGCTGCTTTCAGATATGCATGAAGGGCAAGATTCATATATTTAAATACCTCGCCATGGAGGCATGTCGTAGTGACAAGATGGTCGATGCCCTGTACCTTCCTGTCACACACCGCCTCAGCTTGACACGACCCACGAATGGGAGGTCAGTCCTCATGATTAATAAGTAGTATCAAGTATGCTGAATTAAATTGTGTTTGAATTCATTAAATTGTGATATGGTGATTTTAAATAAAAAATGTTTGTGTATATATACATAAATATATATACAATAGTTTATAGTTATTATAAATTCAAAAGTTAAAGTGCACTGTTTTCCTCAAAGAAAGAAGTGGACTAAAAAGAGATCTGAATCCAAAGTCAATACAATGTCCTTTCATTCTTTTAGTCTTGATATTTAAGCACCGCCATATGCTATATAAAATCTTTATACAATATGAAAATTTGTCAAAATAAAAGATATATAATTTAACAAAGTTGTGCATCTCTAAATGGGTGTATAAAAAGATCTGAATGTAGATTACAGTGTGGAATCTAAAAAAAAAATCCAGGTCGTGTGTGTATGTGTGTTGCCTGTCATTATCATTCTTATCTCAGGAGAATCCTTTTAATAGACTGCAGGGGGCCACTCTTCTGATGGAGAGAGAGAGAGAGAGAGAGAGAGAGAGAGAGACTGGAAGATTTTTTTCTCTTTCTCATATGAGAGACATAGGCTGCTTCTCTCTCTTTTTTCTGTCTTATGCGACCCTTGTTAACTTCTAATCACTCTCTTCCTTCTGTCTCAGCACTGAGGACATTGATCAGCACAAAAAACTTGACAGTGACTCTGGGGTGGGCAGTGACAATGGAGACAAACGCCTTTCTGCTACAGAGGTCAGTCTGTATGTGTGTGTGTGTGTGTGGATTTGAGTACAGCAGAAGAGCCTGACCATCTGGTCTACTGTATATGCTTTGAATATTGCATTTCTGATTTCATGTATCTGCTATATTGTGTTTTCATCAGTGTTGCAAATTTAAAGCTATAACATTATTAAAGAAACATGGAAGTTTGCTTATGGCTGGGCTGCAATAAAACTGTAGCAGGATTGAGATCATATGCTTTAGGGACAAAGGTCTGATAGCTGGTGTCTGGGGCATACAGTGTCACAGTTACATCAGTTGTAGTTGTAATACACTGTGAATTTACATTGGTCCAAAATCCCGCTCAAAATAACTGTATGTTAAACATTAACTATACTCTGATTGGCTGTTATTGCACCGTGTTGCAGAGCATTTTCAATTTCTGTGTGAACAGAAAAATTACTTGATGCTGGAAAATTTATTGTGATGTGGTTAGTAAGACTTGATGCTGATGACAATATTAGTAATGATGATAAAAAAAAAAATATTTATATCCATTTTATAATAAAAAAATATAAAATATACCTTAAAGGCTGCTTCTCACTGTGCTTTACTGAGTACATCAAAATGCTTCAATATACATTTCAAATATAAATACAAATCACTTTAGCTGTAAATGATACATGATATGAAAATAAATATCAAATTAAGACTATACAAATAATTTTAAGACTGGAATTAGTGATACAGTGTACTATTCTATTATTATTATTATTATTTTATTATTTTTATTTTTTTTATATTTGGCAGACAATTTTGTCTTCTCTCTTTTTCATAAAGAGTTTCTCAAGTCAGAAAGTTCCAAAAGCCAAAATCAGACTTTATTGCTCAAGACAACTAAGACAAGAATGCTTGCAGAACATCCAACAATCACACTTGTAGCTCACATTTTTATACCGTATTAAATAATGATCTCATCGACACAATTTACTTTTCTTTTCAGAATTTTCCCTGTATTCCCATCACAGATTTTTCAGTACTCTGCTAACTTTTACCTAATTTTGGCATTATACGAGCTGGTTTATGTTTTTGCTGCTTTTAACTATAATTCCTTCATACAATTAGAGACACTAATTGAGACTAGTACATGTATAATCAATGCTGTTTAAAACTGATTCCATATAGAATCCTTCTAAAAATATACAATAACAATTCTAGCACAATTACTTTACTTAAATAACCTATACATTTAAAACAGGGTATAATGTATTTTTTTTGTGTGTGTTCTCTAGCCATCAGATGAAGACAGCCTCAGCTTGAATGTGCCCATGACCAACATCACAGAGGAGGAGGGCTTGAGCAAAGACGACTCCAGCGAACACATCAGCGCTCTGACAGGTGCTGCTCACACGCACAAACACGCCCTCACATGTGTGGACAGGATATTAAAAGCCTGTAGAGAAAAACATCCTCTTACTAGGCTGACACAACAGTGGAGCGATACGGAGAGTTTGTGAGACCGACCCAGCTTAAGCCCAGGGGAAGGTCCTGGACAGGAAGTGTGGATACTGGCTGGGAAGTCAGTGTCAGCACATAAGGAGAATTAAGGGAGGAGGAGATGAAAACCGAGAACATTGCAGGAAGAAAGGAAAAGTGTGTGTGTGTGTGTGTGTGTGTGTTGGTGTGTGCTGTACCTTAGAGTGTGTGACAGCGAAGCTGATAAGAGAGTCCTTTAGACTTTAAACTTTCAATAAGATTTCCTCGACATGTGTGCAGTTCATTCTAGAAGAACACTACAATATATACTTCTTTAGGTTTCTGTTTGTTTTCGGTTAGACAAATGTTCCAGTGTTCAAATTAAGTTTATTTACAGCAATTATAGCATAATGTCAGTATTGTTTTTGTTTTGTTTTTTAAAGCAAAAACTGTGTTACACTTACATTAGTAGGTAATTGAAAGCAGGTTTGATTTACATTTAGTGTCAGTGAAAAACTCTTTAACATAGTATAATACTTTAGTAATTCAATGTGTGTGTGTGTGTGTGTGTGTTTGTGTGTGTGTGTGTGTGTGTGTGTGTGTGTGTGTGTGCGTGTGTGTGCGTGTGTGTGTGTGTCCGGTAGGAGACAGAAGTTCATCGGAATCTCTCAAGGAGCATCTAAGTTATCGAGACTCTACCCTCAGCTCACCGTTCGTCAACTATATCAAAGTGAGTGTGTTCAAGATTGATCTCTCCACGGTCTGTCAGGAGTGTGTTTGTCCTGGAAGCTTGATTTCAAGCACATTGAGGATCAGGAGGTGGTACTCCACCCAGGCTAGTTTAGATCAGTTTCATGCACATTTTCCAGTCCCGCTTTCTTCTCTCTTTTATCACACTGTTATCCTTTTGCCAATTAAATGGTGCTGTGCAGAAGCCAGATTAAGTTGTTGTTGTTTTTAAAGCTACACTTGGTGAGCACATTATCCTGCCCTGAACTCTGACGTTAGCAGTTTCTAGTTTAAGACCCAAGAGATTTTTGAGACAACACATTTTCTGTTTAAACTGTGTGGAATAGTTCCAGATCGGCACTAGCACTGGCACCAGAGCCCCCCATTGTCCACAACAATATTCAGAAATGACTTTTCCATTTGTTTTTAACTTAATAGATATGGGATATGGATCAGTAATTAAAAAAAGAAAAGAAAAAGAAATTGAACAAAATTGCTCCATTTGATGGGGGGGTCAAGACATTTGCAAATATGATTAAAAGATGAATATGAGACAAAACTACAGAATGACACATTTTATTATTAGCGGTTAAATGTTTTACCAAATAAAAAGGAAAGCACTTTTAGAGTTCATCCCACTATCTGATGTGAGCATAAGTAGTTGGACAGATGAATTTAAGGCAGATGTAAAAGATTAAAAGCTATTATTCTGTAGCAGATCTCCTGCGTGCAATCAGAGCAGTGAGTTTGCAAGTGCGATCCAAAGACACCAGAAGTCACCAGAGTCTTGGTCTCATTCTTTGAAATGCTTTTCCCCCATGCCTTTAATGCAGCCAATTCTAACTGTTGCTTGTTTTGGGGAGTTTATTCTCCTCCTCGGCTCATGAAATTCATGTTCAATCGGATTTACAGCTGGAGATTGGAAACTCTAAGACTCTACATTTCTTTACCCTGATAAACTCATTGTCCTGATCCAATATGAAGCACTTTATGATGAGTCTGGTCGCATTTTCTTAAATATTGGTAGCCAAGATGATTTTTTTACCCTTCCAATTCATTATGCTACGGTCATCATTCATTCTAAGTCATCATTAAATTTGAGAGGGCCTGTTCCAGAGAAAGCCATGCATTCCTATGCTATGACACCAACTCCACCATGCTTTACAGATGAGGTAAGGATCACTTGCAGAGTCCTTTTTTCCCACACCTTTGCTTTCCCATCACTTAGATAAAGGCTAATCTTTCTCTCATCTGTCCATAAAACTCTGCTCCAAATCTCTACTGGCTTTTGTAAACTCTAATCTTGCTTTTCTATTTTTGGTGCTGATCAGAGGTTTGTATCTTGCTGCGTGGCCTCTGTAATTCTGTGTCAAATTCTCCTGCGGACTGTAGATTGTAGATCACCCCAGCTTTCTGAAGGTTGTTGGTGATTTTACAGACCTGTATTTTAGGGTTCATTTTCACAGCTTTTATGATTTGTCTGTCATCAACTGCTGTTGTTTTTCTCAGCCGATCAGGTCGTTTTTGGTTGCTGATGTCACCGGTGGTTTCCAAACTCTTGATTTCTCCATGCCCTTTGTTTTTCCTATAGCTCTAATTGACTTCCTCTTTTCTTTTAGCATCCAAATTGCTTGCTTTTCTCTCAAAGTCAGCTCCCTCTTCTTCATCCTGGTTTGTGTCATCATTGAATGCAAGACTCAGAATGCAGAAGAAATGGATATAACTGATAAGACACATCCCCTTACTTTTATTGTCTGAAGAATTAATGCAACAGGACACAGCTGAACACTTAGAAAGACCTGTGAGGCAACTGTCCTAATACTTATGCTCACATCAGATAAGTGGATGAAACTCTAAAAGTGCTTTTTAGTGCGTTTATGTGTTGAAACACCCAATAAAAAATGTGACATTCTGTAATTTTGTCTCATAATTATCTTTTAGTCACATTTATAGATTTATTGACGCCACAGCAAACAGAGCAATTTTATCTTTACTGTTCCAGTGCTTATGGAGGGCACTTTCTATTTTCTAGAGCTTGGCATATCTAGAAGAATGTGTGTTTGTAAATTGTATAAAAAATGGCCATGGAGTTTTATTAATATTTCAATCATTTTGACTTTTCCAGTAAATCAAATGAAATTAAGCCTGGTTCTTTGGAGACAAAGTGCAGTTGTTTGTAGTTGTTTATGTTTAGTTATTTTAATTCTTATTTTAAATCATTTAAGTTCTTTTTTTGGGCCTCATTGAAAAACACTGCTCTAAATGGAAAACAGGCATGTGAAATGTTCAATAGGGTATTTTTATTTATTTATTTATTTTTTTGCTTTGAAAGATTCATGAGAAATTATCCCACTTTTCAGAATTTCGTGGGAATATCTGATTTGAAACTGGTTAGGTCTGTTGTTTGTTTAATTTGATTGTGCTTTTTATGTAATGTTGGCTGTTGCCCATTATAGTTGAAAAGTCCTAGTTTGGGCCCCAGCTGGAGTATTTTGAACATCATTTTCTTCTCTTTTCTGCCTTTATCTACCCAGTTTCCCTTCATTCCATTCTTTTCTTGTCATATTTTTCATCTGCCTCTCTTGGCAAAGTGCTTTATGTTCCAGTAACTGTTAGATTATCTGATAACATCTCACTGCATCATTGGATTGGTGCAGACAGTGATATTTGTGCATTAGCAGTTCCCTTGTGAAGTCATCCACGTCTTCTCTAGAGGGACATTAAGGCATATAAGGCGTTGTGTGTGTGTATTCCCATCTGCGTGTGCGTCACCCTTTCAGACAGGCGGTGGTGAATCTGTTTCATTCAATTCTAGCCAATTAGGCCTTTAGGCTGCTGTCACATGATAGAGATTGCAGCTGAAGTTGGTGTGTGTGTGTGTGTGTGTGTGTGTGTGTGTGTGTGTGTGTTTGTGTGTTTGAAGGCTCGAGGTGCGGATTTCGATGAGCCCCTCAGGATAGAGGAAGACAACAACTGGACTTCAGAACAAACGTACGTTTATATCCAGATATTAATCGTGTATCGTTGTGTTTCTGTCTTTCTTTGATTTTGGTCACTAGTTAAATTCTACATTCTTATGTATGTTACTGGGTCCAACAGGTCAAAGGTTAACATGATCAATCAGTTAAAGGAAGCAGTGGAGATGCTACAGGATCCTAACAGGTAGGATAACCATGTTAATGATGATAAATGATATTGTCCAGATCTATTAAATGCAATTATAAGACCTGAAGATTTATTAACATACATTACATTATGGTTTTCTGTAAAGCTGCTTTTTAAACAGTGTGTGTTGTGAAAAGTACTATTGATTGAACTTGTTTGTGTTTGTATATAGGGTTAACATGAACTCAACTGATCTCTCTGGTATTAAGCTCTATCCTGTGGAAATGGCTACAGTAGATGAGTCACTCAAGTAAGTTACAACTTCACAGCTCAAATGTTTAACAGTAAATACAGAACAGTAGTAGTAGAAATACATTCAGATGCTGCTTTACATGTTACGGGTTTCATCAACACCCCATTCCTGTTCGTGTCTTTCTGCAGTGGCCAAGAGAGTGACGAGGGTCAGGCGACACCTAAGGTAAACCGCTGGTACAAGTGTCTCAAGTTAACATCAGACACATGTACATGAGGACCTTACTGGTTCCTCTAAGCTTCCTGTTGGTTTCCCTCTTTATAGTGCCGCTGTAGACTGCAGTGTTTCTCTCGAGTTCCTCAGAGATCAGTGGGCTATTGTTGAAGGGTAGACCAGTTTCCCAGTTTCCCAGGAGGATTGTCTTTCATATACCTTTTAGACTGTTTATGTGATGTCAGTTATTTTGTGACGTTCATTCATTGAAGAGCAGCTGCAAAAATCCATTCCCTTCACCTAAACTGTTCATAATTAAAGACAGTAGCCTCTCTGATCTGATTACAAAGCACTGTTTGGTTTGAAATACTTAATCTACAAAAGTTTGGGGTTGATAAAGATTTTTTGAATGTTTTTACAAGAAGCAGTAAGAATCACCACGGCTGCATTTAGCTGATAAAAATGACAGTGAAACAGTGATATTGTGAAATATTATTACAGCTTAAAATCACTGTTTATTTTTATTTTAATAGATTTTAAAATATATTTTAGTTTTTGTGATGATTTTACTGTACCTTTGTCTTCGGTGTCACATGATTCTTCAGAAATCACTCTAATATGTTAGTTTGGTGAACAGAAAAATAGTTCTTATTATTATCAGTGCTTTTATTTTTTGTGTTCAGTTAAATGTATCCCTGCTGAATAAAAGTATACATTTATTTAAAAAATATATATCCTACTGACCCCAAACTTTTGAAGTGTGAAGTATGTTGTGCGTTCTTTGTGCAGTGGTCTGTTGTGGTAGTTTTTGTGTTGCCGTTTGTGTATGTACTGTAGATGTCTTTGCAGTGTTGTGATGTAATTATTTGGATGATAAGAAAATATTTTGTATTATTAAAACTGTAATTAACTGTAATTATCCATGCTGTGCAGTAGTTCTGGTTAGCCGTGCAGCTTGTGTGTTGTTATCCAGTTAAACTCCCGGGCTGTTTTTACCAGCGTGATGTGTGCTGTGGTTAGTGTCATAGTTTGATGGTCTTAAGAGCCGTGATTATCATTGAAGGCGGCTCCTGGAGAATGCTGGGAGTTCCAGAGGAAGAGACAGTACATTCTAGAACGGGCCCGGCTCGAGGCCCAGCTCGCATGTCAACAGTATGCCCTGCACCTGGCACAACAGGTAATCTGACAAACTAGTCCTGCCATCCAGCCTATAGATGCATCCTGTTTGACTGGTGAACACTTGGGCAACGTGTGCAAGTCAAGTGGGGATAATGTTATAAAAAATGCAGCTCATCTCAGAAATGATTCATCATTTGGCGCAAATGTGTTTGTCATTTGTATGCATTGCACTTTGTACTGAATTGCCCAAACAAATGGTTTAGATGTAGCTGCCACATACATGCTTTTGGTTTGTGCATTGGTGATCTCATTCTCATTGTAGTTGTGCTTTTGTAAACGTGCAGCTCATTCCTAGCAGACCCACGCAGAATCTGTACACAGATCTCCAAAGAATACAGCACAGATTTCCACGGAATTGGAGCCACTGCCATTTACATGTTCTACATGGCCTCTGCATTTTTGTTCATTAAAATCAATGTTTTTGATTCTTTTGATTTTATTCATCTGGAAGTGACTGAATTATAAAAAGAAGGTGTTCCATACCAGAATACAAATATATATATATATATATATATTGGCTATTGGTTAGCATTGTAGTTTATATTTCAGGAGATAGTTCGCCAAAAATATAATTTTCTCATCGCTCATGGCATTCCTTCGTGACTTGGTTTCTTCTGTGGGACATAAAAGTAAACATTTTGAGAAATGTATTTGGCTAGCAACATTTGACAAAATATCTTCTATGTTCTGCAGACGAAAGCATGTTTGCAACAACATGAGGGTGAGTGAATGATGACAGAATGGAAACGATCCCTTTAACGTTGTTTAAGGGAAAAGCAAGTTATTACATTTTGATTAAAGATTACAAAGGCTAAAATATAATTTATTTGGAATAATGTGCACTGGTGAATCATTCGCAATAACACTAGAATTTGATTGTGCTGTCATCTACCACAGAGTGAAGTACTCTGTTTAGCATTTTACCAATTCATTCTGCATAATTCCACAGTGTTTGAACTGTGAGTGCTGCTGGATGCATTTGTGTTAGTTTATTAAAATCGCAGTCCATGATGTAACCTCCATGACTTCATAAATCACAATTTTAGACTGAATAAAAATCATAGATTTAAAGCAAAGTAAATGTACTCACATGGGGATTGAGAATCATGTAATTCTCTTTCTAATCTAATGAAAGGGGGAAAACAAACAAACGAAGACTCGAGAAGGAAAGACAAAGAGTCATATGGAAGCAGAGAACAGTGATGCATTGTTGACTATGTTTAAAGAGCTGGTCTGTTAACGTCTTACATCATCTCAAGAATCCCACAGACTGTTTTTTCTCTCTCTTAGGGTGACGTGATTGGCCAGGAAGGATCAGGTGATAGTTGTGAGAACCAAGTTACCAAGGTAAATCTTTTTGCTGACTCATAGTTTAATATTACTGTGGCTTTACACCACTGTGATGTTATGCAATGAAATTTTACTTTTTAAAAATGGTAAAGTGCACTTATGCTGAATGTGTTTGTCATTTACCAGAGTGAAGACAAAAACCCAGTTTCCAGCCCCACACTGAGCTCCCCTCCTTTTGGTCTGAAGCCCAGATCAGGTGAGAACTGTGTTGTTTTACTAACACACGTGGTGCCAACGTGCTGGTTGGCATTTTGATGGTGAGGTTGGCATGGGTGGCGTTGCACTTTAGAGAATGGTGCACATCTTGAGCTCTCTCATCATCATCACATTTCAGTAGTAAGAGGGCGGAAGTGTTTGTGTATAAAGATCCTTTTGCCTGTGGCCAACACCTGTTATCCTGTCAAGCTCATAAAAACCATACAATATTACAGTCAGGCTTTTTATCCATTCATATAGCTGTCTTGGCTTCAAGGCCTAAACTGCATATGAATAGGTTTAGAAAGAGCGCATGGTAACTGAATATGTCCTGTATTTTCTTTGTATTTACACAGAGATTCATTATTATTGTTAAATAATACAAAAAACAGCTTGCTTCATCTGGATGCGGTTTAATTCATGTAGCTGTTTGTTTAGCTTCCTAGATGCTTCTTGTTGCTTCCCCTCTAACATCTAGTTTAGCATTTGCATCATTATCTATGATCTGTTATTTTTGTCTAACATTACCAGCAATATCATGCCCCGAGTCTGATAGTTAACATAAATGATATTCATTTGTACCAGGTGCTTTAACAGCATGCCAACAAACTGGTACTGAAATTCTACTAACATTTGAATTTGTTTTTAATATTTTCTCTTTTTTTTGTTGTGCTGTATTTACGTGTCATTTTGCTTTGCATACCTTCCTGTTTCCTTCTCTTCCCTTTTATTTATCTGTATCCCTGAACTGCTGCTTGCTTGTTTGCTTGTCTGCTTTTGTTACACTGCTGTTGCTTGGCACCCTCCTATTTTCTGATACCTGAAACTCCTACCTGTTTCCTGTGGTTTTCCAATAAAAATTATTTGTTTGGCTCCTCCTCCTATTGGCACTATGCTTAACATTGATACCTACATCTAGCTTCACCCTCTGTGCCGTGCTCGACTCCGCCCTGTCCCCTCCCCCTTACACAGGCCTCGCCCACTGGTAGAGACACGCCCCCTAGCCCAGCTGAAGGAGACATGCCAAGCAGTGGTAGGTTTGCTCAATGTATCGTCCTGTGCAATCACATGCATTGCAATTAGTCTCTTTGTGTTTTTTTTGTATAGATTAAATTGTTTTGGGTATTTTTATTCTTATATTATTCTTTATTAGTTTATATTTTTAGTGGTGGTTGCCAAGCTTTTGAGTCACTATCATAGAGATTTGAATAAGCCTTTAATTGTAAATATGAAATATAAAATATGTAACTCATTTTCCACGCTACTGGAGTAAGAAAAGCAAAGACTTCTGGGAGTGGAATTTTTTGACTTTGGCTGGTAAGCAATCAGCCAGAAAACCCTAGCTACCACATAGCAATGCTTTATAGCATCCAAAAAAACCTAGCAACTGCTTTGTAACTTCCTACTGCATAGCAACACTCTGGCAACCACCCACATTACCCTAGCATGATGGCAGCTGATTTTTCTTGGGCAAGCATTACTCTCATTATTCCTTAGACAATGTAGACATTTAGTCTGTCCACCTTTTTTTCTTATTTTAAAGTGCCCCTATTATGCCAATTTAAGGTTGCTAATATTGTTTCATGAGTCTCCTAAAACAAGTTTACATGCATGCAAGGCCAGAAAACACTTAGTTTTCTTAAAAAATAGATTTAATTTTACCTAATTTCTAAATTATTCGTAAATGACTTGTGAGAAATAATCAGTCTCTCAAAACTACCCCTTTCCACGAGCCCTCACTGCTGTGATTGGTTAGATGGCGCAGTCCTTTGTGATTGGTCCAGAGCCAAAGAGAGATTAGCTCTGGTTTGGTCTACCATGTATAGCATGTGTAAGAAACAAACGTCCATTTCCATGATAGAATGACAGCCCTAGAGAAAAGATTGTGCCTCACCAATTCGAACTAGAGTCTGATGATGAAATGGTTGAACTAGCTGATCGACACGAGACCGAATCACAAGCACGACTACAGCAGGATGTTTCTCAGTGGTAAGTGTCAAGTGTTAACAAGTTTGTGGTAATTCTAAGATATTTACAGCATAGGTTACAGCGTCTTCTCAACATGATGTTAACCACACAGAAATATTACTGTTTTTGGCGACATAGAACGAGTGCAGACATTATCCAAATGTGTTACTTCATGATGTAGAGCCGTAACAGAATAAGATTCAAATTCCTAATGACTCGTTTAGGAGATTGTGAGCCGACTCTTTGTTCCTTCCTTTTTTATAGACTTTATTTATCGTGCACTTTCGGCTTAACAACTTTGCAGATAGTTTATGTTCACATACAGCTACATGACACACTGCATGAAAGGTAATATTCAAAAAGGCATAATGGGGCACTTTAATGCTTTAAAATCAAAATTGAAAAACAACAGTTGTTTTTCAAAGAAGTCTGAATACTTCAGACTACTGACTGACATTTCCTATTTGGCTGAGAGAATTTGAATATTTTTGTTAAGTTGTGTGGAAGAAATTGTTTCTCAAAGTGAAAAAGTATGATTCACTAGCAGCCGGCGAAAGATTTGTCAACATATACTCACCCTTATGTCATTCCAAACCTGTATGAATTTATTTCTCTTGCACACAAAAAAAGATCTTTTGAAGAATGTTGATCACCAAAGAGCTTTGATGACCATTGACTTCCATTGTATGGACAGAAAAATATCAAGTCTTGTTCCATGGAAGAAGTCAAGTCATACAGGTTTGGAAAAGTATGAAGGTGAGTAAATGATGACAGAATTGGCATCTCTGGGTGAATTGTTTCTTTTAGCTTAGTATAAATTTGTACTCATCATGTGTAAACAATTTTTTGTGTGTCTGAAAGTAAGAAAAAGTGTTTCTGAGGTTTGTGGTGCAGTGTTGCAGGGTCTTTTAAGACACGGGGGTGAGAGAGGGGATGTGGTTGAGCTGAAATTTGGGGTGGCCCAGTGGCTTTAAATGGAGCTGTGTGTATTTATAGAGCTGCTATTTTGAAGCACAGATAATGGCCCCAGAGGGAAAATCAGACCTCCATTTAAGTGGAAATGCTTTCAGAGGATGAAAAACTGCCAGGAGACATCTGTACTTACTCATCGTCTTGCGAGAGAGAAAGAGGAAGAGGGAATGATGGAACGAGAGAACAGTTTACTAATGAATAGCTCTGTACTAATGGTAGTATTAAACTTTATATTAAAACTTGATTGAACCCAGATGGAATCTGGCTCCTTTTTACGGGAATCTAAACAAATAAATCTGTGAAATGTTTTTAAACGTAAAATATCTACACTGTACTCCACCCTTATTGGTAGTTAAAATCATAATCAGATTATTCTACAGAAGTTTATTTCTGTCCACAAGAGAAATACTATACTACAAAACTTGGAGAATTTGTAACTTCCTCTTGGACGTCAGAAATTATTGTCTTTTCCTTTTTTTTCTGTCTGTGAAGTGTCTTTAAGTGCACATTTTGTCAATAAATGTCTGGAATACTTGCTGTCCCTTGCACACAGTTTAACAGTAAACATGTTAACGAGTCTTATTTCTGCCAAACACAAAGTTGGTTTAGGATGTGTGCTGCTCTTAGAGTTTCGAGACATTGAGAGAAAGAAAATGTGAGAGGAAAGACACTTTGCTTAAAGCCAAATTGTTTAATTTGCTTCAAGCTTTAAAAAAATGACTGTTTTCAAACAGCTTTCCCCAAACACAACCCTGTTTTTTTATTGGTGCACAAGCAGATAGCCTCGCCCCCAAACTCACACCATTGGTTGAGCTAGTGTTGCTATGCTAGGCTGGAGAAATGTTCTGGAATAACATCCTTTTAATGTTCCCAACATACTGTCATCTTTCTTTCATTTCTCCACAGGATGAGAGGTTATGCAACTACAGAAACACACTCAGATGTGTGGAACGGAATGAAGCATTGTGTTCTTGTCTTTCTCAAGCTCCCTCTTCTTTCTCTCATGTCTAGAGCTCCCCCTTGTGAAGAAATATCATATACTAAAGACACTATCAGCTGTCACATTCCCTTAAGAACTCTGGATGTTCATTGTGATGTAAATAGACAATAAAGGCAGCTTGTCATTTGAAAGTAACAATGGCAACAGTAATAGCATTTGATTACTGTTTAATCCCCTCATGTCAAAATTGACACTACCCTAAAGTTTAGAGTTTTGGGATATCCCAAAATGTGACGTTAAAAGAAAGTGATTAATTTAGAGTGAGTCTTTATGCATGTGAGAGTAAGACAGGAGATATAATGTGCTCTGTGCAGGCTGGTGACGCTTCAGTTGTGTGACAGTGTTTTTCAGGACGCACAAGACTCTGGAATCAGTGGATCCTCAGTTCACCATGAGGAGGAAGATGGAGCAGCTCAGAGAGGAGCTGGAGCTCATAGAGCAACTACGAGAGGTATGCAGACACACTCACACAGAAGCCAACTATGGGAATTAACTGTATAACACAAATATCCATATTATTTTAGCTACTGTATATGTTTTTTTTTTTTTTGTAAAATATTTGTATGACAATGTTTAATTTATTTCCCAATCATGTTGATTGTTCCAGAGTATTGAGAGCAGACTGAAAGTAGTTCTTCCTGAAGATCTGGGCTCTTCTCTCATGGATGGGGTCGTGCTTTGTCACCTAGTCAATCACATCCGGCCGCGTTCAGTAGCCAGTATCCATGTCCCATCCCCTGCAGTGGTGAGTCACCTCTCAATTATCCACACATTTACACAAACACTATAAACTCCCATTCATGATGTTTGAGGTCAGTTATATTTCTAAATGTATATTTTTAAAAGAAGTGTTTGTGCTTACCAAGGCTTCAACCGTAATATTCTGAAATACTATTATTTTAAATAATTGTAAATTGCGGTCTTGATCACTTGACTACATAAATGACATATTTCCTGTATTTGGCCCAAGTGTTCAAGTGAGGATGAAGACCACAAGTGTGTGTACAACTTTTCAGCACCTGATAGGACACTTGTAGTGTTGTAAAAATGTGTTTACAGAGTTTTCATTTTTATTTTCAATACTTTACATTTTAAAATAAAATTTTTAATATCTGTTCAGTAATCCCTATAACAGATGACACATTTTAATTTCTGGTGCTTCTAATTAAGTGATAAAAAGCAGTTGCAAATGATGCACAAAATAAATATACTCACCTTGGCACCATTAAAACATGTAGCACTTTGTTTTAGTACCAAATTATATGTAATGTCTAATTATTATTAATATAATAAATTACATTGTAAAGGTTTCCTTGACCTCTTTCGATCTTGGCAAAAAGTCTTGCGAATTATTTCCACGTGATGCATGATGGGATACACTAAGCCTTAAATACCGCTCCGGAGTGGTATTTGAGATAGTGTGGATTTAGTGTGCATTAAGGCCACTGCACTGCACGGCGTTTTTAAGATCTGGAGCGCACGCGCTCTCAAGTGGCCAAGACAGCAAGTGTGGGTATTTGGACAAGGCATAAGTTTGAATAGATGTGGCGTATTGTAGACCTGGAAGTAAACACCCACTGCTATGATTGGCTAACAGATGTTTGATTGACAGTCTACGTCCTTCACAGATGGGTGCTGCCATTAGGGTTAAAAATGCATAAATACTCAGTACATATCAATCAAAGGATATGTGAAAAGATCAGGGGAATTTTGGTTTCTCAGGTCATGAGCCCTTCGCTTTTTTTTCACTTTTTTTCACTTTTGATTAGTTGAATGCGTCCTTGATGAATAAAAATAATAATACTATGGTAATAATTTCCTTAAAAAAACAACAACATTTGAATGATAGAGCATGTGTTTGTTAGCCTGAAGTTTGTTAACCTGTTCTCTGTCTCTCTCTCTCTCTCTCTCTCTCTCTCTTGACATCTGTATATGGATACATTAAACCTTCAGCCCAAGCTTAGCATGGCTAAATGTCGCAGAAATGTGGAAAGCTTTTTGGACGCCTGCAGGAAAATGGGAGTCCCTGAGGTGAATATTTTTATTTTTTAATGCCAAATGAACTAGATCTGTTTCTCAAAGGCCACTGTACAGGTTTTGCTTTACTGGTTTCTTATGTGCAATCCTAAACTAATCCTAAACATTATTTACTGGTATTGGTGGTCAGTAAGGACAATTTATCATACTATTGTAGTCCGGGTTATTATATATTTGAAATTTATTATAATAATTTGACCTTGACAAACATTGTCTGACAGTTTCAGTTTTTCCCCATATTTCCTGCATAGAATAATACTTACGGTATTAACACCAGTTGCGCTGTTTGTTCTACTTATTCTTATCCGGTGAAAGATTGCCTGTAAAGCTGATTTTTCATTCCTGCTAAAGGGGATTTCCACTGAATTTGCTGTTTAATTTAGAAATCTGAATCTCAGTCTGGAAAACTTGTTTGGTTAGTTTAATTAGACTTTGTCTGACAATAAACCTGTACACACAGGGCTTATGAAAACAAATTCTGGTGAAATTCATGTTATTACTTGACTGATTTTGTTCATTAGCCGCCTCTAATCTGATTGGTTGAAGCAGATGAGATTGCCTCACACTGTTCTCTGATCAGTCACGCCCTTGAAAATGTTTTGGAGACATTTCATCCCTGTTTATCAGCTCCAAGATACTTCTAGACTTTTTCTGGTCAATAGATGTTGGGAAAACTGATCATAGAACAGTTTCTTCATATAACCCTACTAGAGCTGCATCATGGCGTTGTATTAATATGTTATCATCATGGCTTTAGGCTTCATCATCCATCATCCTGTTAATGGCTCTGACCTGCTCTCTGATAAATGATCATGTTTCCTTGAGCTGTGACAGATAATCGCGGTGTACTGATAAGCAGACAATGAAACATAACATATGAGTGGAAAGAATTTCTGTGTAAATTGTTCATGAAACCTTTATTTCATTATTTCATTGTGACAATACAGATAAATTCCAGATAAAGCTAGAAGCAATTAGAGCTCTCACGTCCATGAAAATCTTTGTATGTCTTAACTTGCCAAAACGAGCACAATGTCCACGTTCCCTTGAAACATGGACTAATAGTTTTTTTTTTTTTTGCCGATATGATGCATCTCTTTTCGTGTGCAGGAATCAAGCGAGGGTTGTGGGTCAATTTTGGGCCAACTTTTTTTGCTCAAACTGTGCAGAAGTTTCTATTGGTTATGCCACCCTACCCACTAAAATGGTTACAGTACCATATCCCTGTTGAAAAAAAAACAAAAAAAAACATTTGCTCATAGATGCTAAATCCACACCTTTCAGTTTTGAGATCAAAATAGGTCACCTATGAGATTTGCTTAGATCCAATTCAAAAGTTTATTTATTTATTTATTTATTTTACATACCTATGCAGCAAATGTTTTTTTTTTTTTTTTTTTAATAGGTTTCAGAAACCTTTCTAGAACCCAGATGTTGTCTTCTGCTTTAAGGGTTGAGCTTGGTCCAAGCCATTTATAACAGGCTGTTCTGATTAGCCTGTCGTTCAGGAAGCTTTTAGTTGTCGTAGCTTGTGTCTGTAGTAGCAGCAGCTACTATGAGTCTGCATGGCAGCTAGTTTTGTCACCATTTGTCTTGTGTTTGCTATCCTGATAGCTGATGTTTATTAAGCTAGTTTATTCTGTTAGCGTGTTTAGGGCTAATGTGGCAGGCCTTGTTTGTTTTCTAACTTTTGGTTTATATATCATTCCCTTGTTTATCAACTTGGTGAGTTATGCAACAGTCTAGCTTGAACTGCTCTTCTCTTTACTGGTTTTTGCAGCTCTCCTGCTTTGTATAATTTTGAACGGCTGTAGCTTGACTTGTGCCTGGCATACGCTCACTACTGCACATCCGCTAACCACCATGCCACCTGTGCATCTGTTAACAGCGTCTGCCCCAGCACACCTCACAGACTCACACCAGCCACAGCTGCCTCCTGAACGAGAGACAGACACTGACAGTGTTCAGCCTCTCTGACAGAAAACTCTTTTTCAGAAGGCAGTAAAGAGGGTCGTTCTCAGAAAATGATGCCATTTGTGTTTGAAAGTCTGAGGGTTTGTGTTTTTACTTTATTTTATAGGGTTACAAATATGATTTAGGAAAAACATTTTTTGGATTTAATGAACAAAGTAATTCATTAAAAATAAGTCACACTTGATTTGCTACTAAGATTAGATGACCGAGGCAGGATATTACACAGTATTAGTTCAATGGTCAATTTCAGTTTATAATTTATACACTTGTAATATGTGTACATTCACATATCATATCATTATAAACACTACCAGTTATATGTTTAGGGTCAGTAAGTTTTTTGTTTTTTTTTAGAAAATGTACATGTATTCAGCAAGTATGCATTCAATTTATCAAAAGTGACAGTAAAGTCATTTATAATGTTGCTGTTCTTTTGAATTTTCTATTCATCAAAGAATCCAGAAATAAACGTGGTTTACACAAATATATGAAGCAACACAACTGTTAACAACACTGATAATAAGAAATGTTTATTAAGCACCGAATCAGCATATTATAGTGATTGCTAAAGCAAAACAAAAGTATTTGTACCACACCACATTATTTCGACTTATTATTTTCTTAAAGAAAAAAATATTGATATTTTGATGAAAAACACAAAAATTCTTCAAATTTAAATTTTCTCAGTATACACTAAATCGAGGGAAACTTGAAACAATGCGACTTCAGTATCTTGTTAACTACATTATCAGTAAAGTAATCATGGGAACACATATATTTATTACACAACTGGAACCGTTTCCTGAGAATGATCCAGAATTCTTGCTGTTTGTTGAGCTTATTTTACCTTTGACCTTTATCATTGTCTAATCAACTTCCTTATCTTTCTCTGGTGCTAAACGGATGATCTCTCCTTTTCTCATTTCCCTTCTTACTTGCTTTTGTTCTTCCTTTCTCCCTTTTTCTCTCTCCATCCATTCTTTATTATTACTCTATCTCTTCTCCTCTTCCTGGTTCTCTTTGTCATCCCCTCCATGTTTTTAATCTCTATCAGTCCTCTCTCTGTACGGCTTATGACGTTCTGCAGTTTAACCTGCGTCCGCTCTGGGCCGTGGTCGCAGCCTTGCTCATGGTGGAGAGCACAGGAACAAGGCAGAAGGAAAGAAAGGTGGAGAGTGGCAGGGAGAAAGAGACAGAGGTCAAGAAGCTTATCCCCGAGTCCACTCAGACTCCGCCCCCTTCCTGGCAAATATGGGATCTGATTGGCTCAAGTCTGCTTCACGTTTTCTGTCTGGTGATGCTGTTTGTGGCCTACAGCTGGAGTGAATTGAAATAACATACATGACCTAAAAACACACAAGTAACACATTATATCATTTAATGGTCCTTGAAAGCACTTTGAACAGTTGGCTTCACTTAAAGGAATAGTTCACCCAAAAATGGAAATTCTGTCATCATGTATTCAAGTTTTTTTTTTTTTTTTGGATGGATAGTTTCATATGTTTGACCAACCCTTACATCTTGACCTGGCTGTGATGGAAACCATACTTAACTGAGGAGCCCCGACACATGACATTCAAGATAAAAAAAATAAATTGTGCACACAATTTACTCATTCGTTCCCTCTATGTCCTAAAACGTGCGCACAAATTACTCATTCGTTCCCTCTATGTTCTAAAACATGCGCACGATTTACTCATTCGTTCCCTCGATGTCCTAAAACGTGAGCACGAATTACTCATTCGTTCCCTCTATGTCCTAAAACATGCGCACGATTTACTCATTCGTTCCCTCGATGTCCTAAAACGTGAGCACGAATTACTCATTCATTCCCTCGATGTCCTAAAACATGCGCACGATTTACTCATTCGTTCCCTCGATGTCCAAAAACGTCCGCACTCCCTCTATGTCCTAAAACATGCGCACGATTTACTCATTCGTTCCCTCGATGTCCTAAAACGTGCGCACGATTTACTCATTCGTTCCCTCAATGTCCTAAAACGTGCGCACGATTTACTCATTCGTTCCCTCCATGTCCTAAAATGTATGCACGATTTACTCATTCGTTCCCTCAATGTCCTAAAACGTGCACACAATTTACTCATTCGTTCCCTCGATGTCCTAAAACGTGCGCACGATTTACTCATTCGTTCCCTCCATGTCCTAAAATGTATGCACGATTTACTCATTTGTTCCCTCAATGTCCTAAAACGTGCGCACAATTTACTAATTCGTTCCCTCTATGTCCTAAAACATGCGCACGATTTACTCATTCGTTTTCTTGATGTCCTAAAACATGCGCACGATTTACTCATTCGTTTTCTTGATGTCCTAAAACGTGCACACGATTACTAATTCATTCTCTCAAATTATAAATCCTGTACACGATTTAGCAAATCGAGGGAACAAATTTGTAAATCATGCGGACAATTTATAAATCAAGATAACGAAATAGGAAATCGTGCGCACAATTTAGCCTTCTTTTTTTCCAGCATGCCATGTGCTGGGCTCCGTACGTAACACCAAACATGCAGCATTTTTGTTAGAACAACATGTTCTCCATGAAGAGATGTTTTCATGTTTGAGTAAGTGTTATTTATTAGTTGGTGAATAACATATTTATAAGTCCTTGCAAAATGCTAAGGAAACCTTCTTTAAACAGACTTTTTGCAAACATTTACGCAGGAGGTGCACTGAGCACTTTAATAAGGAATGACGTATGGCCACGTTCTCACTCACTTCCACCTCTGTACAAAACTTGTTTCAGAAACTTCAATTTCAGCCGTCATAATGCTGAATTCTGTTGGATATTTCACATATAAACAATCTAAGTGGTATATTTATTAGCATCTGCATGACAAAACAAAAATAATCCAAACAGATATGGAGGTCTTGTCTCATGCCAGTCATGCCAGTGCTCAGCAATATATCTACAGGAATCAAGTGCACATTTGGTCTGCTTCACAGAAACAATTTACAGATAATAAATCAGGACACTTTTGTTAGTAAAGTCCCAGATGTCATTAAAGCAAAATTATAGCTTTTCTTTGCACTGAAGTCTTGTATGGTGAGGTTAAACTTATAATTAAAAACATTTAATCATTCGCATAAGGGCTAATTTATCTGTTGGATGTAAAAGCAGCTGCTTTTGGTTAAGAGTGTTTTTAAGAGCATGATGTGTTGTTTATTAAATATCCTGCATAGTCATTGTAAATTATTACATTGTTACTTTACCCAAAACGCCATCTATAAGATGAAATAGACTAATTAATTCTTGGTTTAATTTCCTGTTCATTAGTAAGACAGAATGACAAACCAAATCAATTTTTTTATTAATTTAATAAGCCACAGTCCACAGCGATGTGACTAATCTAAATCGAACAATGAGGAATAAAAGCATTGGAGGATAAAATCTAATTCATGTATTCTATCAGTGATCTGTAATAGCGGCTGAGGTGGATTTTTAAATTATGAAGTATCAGATTAACGCAATTTTAATAATTGAGTTATCAGTGTAGTGGCTGCATGTATTTTACATGCTGTGAAGGTCTGTATGCAAGGCGTCTCTAGAACAGAGTCTCTTCTAGTTGTTCCTGTGGCTCAGTGGTAGAGCACTGCATTAGAAAAAGGATGTGGGTTCAGTTCCCAGGGAACATTCATAGTGATTTAAAAAATAAAAATATATATCCTGAAATGCACTGTAAGTTGCTTTGGATAAAAGAGTCTGCTTAAATGTAATTGGATCTTCTGGTCCTATTTTAGGTGCTGATCTTTAGCTCACATAATACAATGACCTTGTTTATCTAATCACAGATAAAATAAATCTTTAAAGGGAGCCGTTAGTAAATGAGCAGACAGAAAGTGATGTCACTGAGGCCTCTTGACATCACTTCCTCAAACTACAGAATACTTTGAACTTTATCGGAATGATCACAGCAGTTATAATTGGCATTGCTTTCATCATCCAGTTGGACAAAAATAAATGCAATATTGACTATTCGGGACTTTTTGTTCGTTATCATTTCCCAGTTATTTCCTCCTTTGTGAAAATGCTGCAAGATGCAAAAAGTATTTGTATTGCTTAAATTAGATTGCGTTACGGTTCAGCTGCTTCTCTCTCAATAGTGTTCAGTGCTGCTGTGCTGCTGCTAGTGGACTTTGTAAGGCTTTCTGGTTTTTATTACCCTGTATATGTCAAGGAATAAATGTACAGTTTGGGTTGTTTTCTCATCTTTGTGTTTCTTTGAGACTCTTTTTGTACTTAAAAATACAGTTCAAAATGTTTGGGTTCAGCATTTTTTTTTTTATTATTTGGTTGTTAGCATGACTGATATCACGTTTGTCATCAGTGCTAAACAAAGGTGAGTCTCTTAGTTCCACTAACTGTATTCAGTAACAAGAACATTCAGTTTCATGTGATTGTGTGTAATAAATTCTGTTTTACATCACTGGGTCTCTTTCTTCTCTGACATGACACTTTGTTTGTCCTCTTTGTGAATCTCTTTTCCCAGGATAAGTTATGTCTGCCACATCATATTCTGGAGGAAAAGGGCCTGATTAAAGTTGGCATCACTGTCCAAGCTTTGCTGGATGAGACTTCGGCCAGTGAGACAGTCATCACATGAGTCTCACTGACACACACACACACACACACACACTAACACCGCCAGACGATCTTCGAGAAATTCCCTGGACCGTGTCCATTTCTTTCTAATAGAACAGGTGATCCTCAGCTTTCAGGTATATGCTCATGTTTTCCTCACTTTCTTTACTTTCTTATTTAGTACTGTAATCTGATCACTGTTGCCCAGGCCATAGTCGTATAAGCAAAATCAGCTCAAACTAGCTTGAGATAAGAAATTGCTTTATTTAAAATACATTTATTTATTAAACAGTTAGTTGAGCTATATTCAGAATTGTGCACAATTCCTGATGGTTTTTATATATACATCTACCTATATGATATTTGTGTTGGGCCTTTAGTGATCTAGATTTAAAACACTCCTCCTCCCAGAGTCCTTCGAGTATGTTTTTGGAGCCACTTTTGAACTTGTTTTTGGGAGACGCTGATGTTTAGTCTCAGGGGAGGTGTGGCCTCACTATAGTTTCTAACAGTCTCTTCTGTCGGTCAGGTATGATTTCACTAAAAGAGTATGTTTTTGAGTTTGCAGACAGTAGAACACCGTACCTGACATTAGTTTTTGTTTTTTTTTGTTTTTTATGTGTGATTGATATCTTGAGGAGAGTGTTTGTTTTGTGAGAACGAGAGCACATGTTGGCACTTTTTTTTTATGCAAGTTTGTGTGTTAAAGGACTTGTTTGCATATTTGTCTGATGTCCAAAGCTTCAGCTCCTCACAGATTCAGCCATGAAACAGACCAAAACATCTGAAGCTGATGTCTCACTGGAGATTATTTGACAGTTGCCAAAATGATTTACAAACATAATCATTTTATAGTTTTTTTTAATTATTATTTTAAATGTATTTTTAAAACGAGTTTTGTTTTTGTAGAAGGATTTGTTATGTGATATTGGTGTGTGAACGTGTAAAATGTACAGAGCATTTATATTTGATGTGCTTATTTTAATGTTAGATTTGGTGTTTATTTTACTTAAACCTAAAGCTCAATTTATTTTTACTAATGTGAACGGACCGTGGAAAAACAACTTTATTATCTTCTAGGTTCTTACATGAAAGCAGTTATAACACTTCCATATGGAATTTCAAAGAGACTGTTGGCTGTAGTTATTTATTCATGACAATGCATTCAGTACAAATACAAAACATTTACTAAGGATTATCTCTGTACTGTAATTGCCAAACAAAAACACATTATCTGCTCTTAAAACTTAATGCACATTATTATATTGTAGCAAATATTAGGGACAATATCTAGCCCAGAAGCTTTAAACTGGTGCATCATGGGTTAAAATTCTACATATTACTCTTCCTAGACTTTTTTACACCATAAACCTATCATAATTTGATTAAAGCAAATGGAAACAAAATGAAGGTGTGGATTAGAAAATTTAATTTTAGAGGCATTTGAACGGGATAGCACTTAGATTTTGGTCTTTGATGGTAGCTTTACATGGTTTTTATTTTGCACTTTTTTTTAATTCATGCATAGTTTAGACAGTAGACACATCCTATAAATTCACTGCTGTATCTTTTAAGACTTTTCTGTTCTTAGAGCAGTCCTTAAAGATTAAAAACACTGATTTGAGGTTTATTGATTATATTTAAGTACAGTATCATCTCTGCTACAGTGGGCAGGTTCTGCATCATTCCACACCACTTTTTAGAAAAAGTAGTGACACTAGGCCTACTTCATAGAAGTTTAAATGCAGATTTGATTTTAAAAAATGATCGTTTTTGCACTTTACATATTTGGGACTGTCTTTTTTGGCAACTGGCAAATAATATTACGCATGGTATTCTTATTACAGTATTTGGAGAAAATATCAGCTGATCAGATCACTAGTGTGTTTGATACAAGTAAATCACTTTAAAGTGGGATACAAATCTTTAACTGCTGAATGTTATGTGGCTATTTTGTAGTCTTCTTTGTATAAGGAGAAAAGGCTTGTACTAAACAGTTTTGTACTTTAATTTTATAAAAAAATGAATTATTTTTCCATGTCTTTTCAGTGTTTGGGATTTTTTCCCCTTTGTAATTCTGTGAACTTTAATAAGAGCATGTACAGTAATGTTTTTGGGAAAAGCATGCATGTCTTTCTACCTTTTGCCTTAACCTCTGTAAATAAGGTTTATTTGTACCAACTTCTGCCAGTAAATACTTCCACCTCCAAAGACTATTTTGTTTCTTAATTTTCAAGGTAATGTATCCATGACAATAATGTCCAATCAAAATCCAATCATTCACTGCGGAACAAAAAATACAAAATCGCAACCAAATGCCTTTATTTAAAGAAATGTAAACGTGTCAGAGAGTGGCACAGCGATTTGAGGGATAGTGTGAACCAGTCAGGACATGGCTGTGATGTCATTTCCAGCTGTGTAGATCCTGCAGGTGTTGATATGATCTGAAAGACACAAGGGCTGGTTGCCATACTCGTGACATGATGCACGGTTTCAGGCATTCAGATACTTGGCATGGTGCTTGATGTGGTCGTTGATGAAGGAGAAGATGAAATAGTAGCTGTGATCATAACCCTGTAAAACAAGATGGATATACACACCATTATAATGGAAAATCATTTTAAATATTCAAATATTAAATTTATTAAAATCTAATGGCCTGACCAAGAATCAGTCTAAGACCAAGTGAAAATGCTTCCATTTCTTTACCATTTAAATACGAAAACAAATTAATACAAATATTCAGCCCCTAAAATGCGAAGGCATGTGACTTTCAGCACTACTGAACGAGATTTCCCTGCATACAGTTCCTCTTAATCATCATGCGTTGGTTCAGTTCTGACCTGCTGAAGGCGGAAAACAACAGGAATTTTCTTCTTGGAACAGGCAGCGATCAGATTGTCAGGAAGCAGCTGACTGGAAGACAAGAACTGGTCATCTCGGCCTTGATCAATCAGAATATCAAGCTCAGGACCGGAATATGATTCAGCCAATACAGTAGCATCATACAACTGTGGAGAAGAGGAAGACAATTAAGACAAAGGGATACCTGATGCTGGACAATATGGCTGTTAAGGTTTAAAAAATAAAATAAAACTTTGAATACACATATGATCATCCCTCACCTCCCAGGTGGACTTGTCAGGTCCAAGATAGCCAGAAAAAGCTTTCTGTCCCCATGCACATTGTATGGGGTTACAGATGGGTGCAAACGCTGACACAGACTGAAACAGGCACATATGAAAATTTAATTTTCAATATTTTCATTGCAGAAACAACTAAACGATGAAGCAGTCCATGTAATCTCAAGCATATACATGCCTTATATTTCCCAGGATTCTTAAGTGCACAAATGAGAGCTCCGTGGCCCCCCATGGAGTGACCAGAGATGGACATCTTCTCCGGGTCAGCAGGAAAGTTTGAATTAATCAGCCGTGGGAGCTGAGAACAAGAGAAAGTTGAGTGCGAAAGCCAATGTTTAATATTTAATTGTAAAATGCTTCATATAAATACTTATTAGGGCATCACTTTGTTATCCTAGTGACTATCAAGGCTTTGGAGCATTATGTACACACACCTCCTCAGTGACATACGAGTACATGCGGTAGTTGGTCTTCCAGGGCTCCTGGGTGGCATTGACGTAAAACCCTGCACCTGTCCCAAAGTCCCAGCTCTCATCCTCTCCTTCAATGTTACAGCCACCTGACCAGAGCAGAATCATCATTTTCTGAGCATGTGCTTTTGTGTTAAGGCTATATTAGCATTGGTAGGCTAAAATATTTCTAAACATGACAATAACAAGTGGTTTATCAATTTCTTACCGCGACACTACAGACTTAAATGGTTAAATAATAATATACATTTGATTTATGCTTTAATTGGCATTTTACCAAGCAGTGGAATGACTGTCTGGTGGGAAACTCTAGCCCCTTGCCCTAAACTTGGAAGTCACAAAACTATTTGATCCTCAGAGGAGACTCTTAATTGTTTATCTATATGTTGCAGTAATGCACTGACCTCCCAAGGGATCTCAGTATCAATGATTATTATATTTTGGCCCATGTATCTCTGGGATTAGGCTGAGCAGAAGTCATAGTAATAGAGTGTAATCTCTCCAGAGATGGACCGGCAAGACCGTAAACTGTAAATGTAGAGATGTTTACGTGGACTGGTGTCTGGAGCTACGATGATGATGCCATGTTCAGAAGCCGCCTGCTGACTCGCTGCCTTAGTGATGAAGTTTTGCTCTGTGCATGTCAATCCTGCAAAACACAGTGGAAGGTTAAATATAATTTAAAGTGAATTACTCGTTGTGTATATAATGAATATTGCCTCTTTGACAAATTGCTTTTATTTCTCTGGATAAAAAGTTCCTGCTGACTGCATAAATGTGACCCTGGACTACAGATCCAGTCATGAGGGCCAATTTTTTGAAAGAGATTTATTTATACATCTTCTGAAAGCTGAATAAATAAGATTTCAATTAATGCATGGTCTTTTAGAATAGGGTGATTTTTGGCCGAGATAACCACTTTAAAATCTGGAATTTGAATATTAATATTAAGAAAATGAAGTTCTAGCGAATGCATATTACGGATCCAAAATTAAGTGTTGATATACACTGTGTGCACAATTATTAGGCAAGCTGTATTTTTGATTATTACATTTGTTATTGTACAACTACAGTGCTCTTGGTCAATCCAAGATGTTAACAAACCCTCAAATCTAAGTAGTAAAGTGCGGTTTTGGTGTTCTTAAGATAATATCTACATGTACACCATTATTAGGCAACTATTAGTGTGCAGAATTATGCAAATAAATGAAAAACAAAGATCTTCTCCATCTCACTTGTTTATTTTCACCTGTTAAAGTGAGAATAAACAAAAAAAAAATTTCAAGAAGAAAACCTCAGTGACCAGTATAGCCACCCTTCTTTTCGATAACAGTCACAAGCCTTCCGTTCACGGAGTCAGTCAGTTTCTTGATCTGGTCAGAATCAACTTTTTGTGCAGCCGCAACCACAGCCTCCCAGACACTGTTCAGAGAGGTGTACGGTTTATCTTCGCTATAAATTTCCTGCTTAAGAAGGGCTCAAAAATTCTCAATAGGGTTTAAGTCAGGTGAAGAAGGGGGTCATGTCATTAGTTTCTCATCTTGATGGCCGTTACTGGCCAGCCACGCAGTGGAGTGCTTTGATACATCCATCTGGTCCGTCAAGAGTAAAAAATAAATAAAAAAAATCGGTCTTCAGATATTTCTTGGCCCATTCTTGATGATTCAACTTATGTGTCTTGTTCAGAGGTGGTCGGGTTTCAGCCTTTCTCACCTTGGCCATGTCTCTGAGAACTGAACACCTTGTCCTTCTTGACACTCCAGGTAGGTTGCACTTGTGGAATATAGCAGCACTGGAGACTGATGGGTTCCTGGTAGCTTCATGTTTGATTCTTCTCAAATCTTTGGCAGTTAATTTACATCTTTTCTTCTCAACACGTTTCTTGCAACCCTGTTGACTATTTGCTACAAAACATTTGATGGCTCTGTGATGAAGCCCCAATATCTTAGATATTTCAAAAGTGCTGCATCCCTGTGAAAAACTTTCACAATTTTTGGACTTTCCAGAAAAAGCTTGGACTTGGAAATTATGGATAAAATGATGATATGGTTAAAATAATCACTTGCTTAATAATTGTGCACACAGTGTATTACAAGAAGGAAATTTACAAAATAACTTAATGGTACATGATCTTTACTTAATATCCTAAGGATTTTTTGCATTAAAAAAAATCGATCATTTTGATTGTTGGCTATGGCTACAAATATACCCGTGCTACTTCTGAATGGTTTTGTGCTCCAGGGTCACAAATGTAAATACACAGACGCAGTATAAAATAGCAGTAGCTCGACTCGTTCACTCAAGAGAAACGAAATTAAATCAAGCACCTGAAAGCCAATATAACACTGGGCATTTGGAGCTCTCAGCCTTGGGAGGAAGGTAAATGGCGAACTTCATTTTGCATTTTAACTCTGAGCTGGAAATAGAGTTTTTGTTAAGAGCAGGAGGTGAATATTTCATTCAGGCAGGTGTTTTAATGAAGCCTCCAGTCTCGTCTCTCACCTGTCATGCTCGAACACTTTCTGATATCCATCGCAGCACTTATTAGAAGAAACTTGCGTTAGTGCCATTGCACCCTTAACTGTGCTGAGAAATATCAAAGTTTGAGTTATTAAAGATCATATTTCAGAATCACTCTTCACTCGCGTGCAAACATGTGCACAAACATTACTTCATGATTTGACTTTGGTACATAAAGGGTGATCTTTTTATCATGATTAACTTTTATGTATCTGAGCAGCATTTAAGGCTTGTTAACTAATTTCTTTTAAAAGATTCATTTCAACACTCATGGACTAATGGAGTCTGCACATGCGCACTGGAATTAACTGGCCTGCCAAACTCACAGCACCGCTTGCAGGATTTGCAGAAAACGAAAAGAAGCGCCTCAGGACGTTTGAAATGATGCCAAAACTTCCGCTAAAGAAAGTTACGTTTTATTTAACTCCAGTTTATAGCTATTTTTAATGCAAGATAATAGCCTGGATATTATTTTGTAGCACTTACCGCTGCAGCTACAGGATCCAGAGTTCAGTGTGTGTGTGACGTCAGGGTTAGCTTAAGACGTAAAGTCACGCCCCCTACGTTTTTCGTTCAATCTCTGCTTCCACGTTTTGGACAAAAAGGGGCGCTCGAGAGATATGTTTGTTATGTTAGAAAGCGTATTGACTGAACCTGGTAGTGTGCGCATTTCCCAATTTATAGTTGCAGTTCTTTAAATATAGCTATAATTGTGATGCAATTAGTCTGTTTTTGTTCAAAAGTCAGAATTAATTAAATGTAAATGTCAAATTTATTGGACAGTGGTACAATAAATTATTATTGAAAATTAACATAGGCACTATTTGTACTCTAGAAACATGACACTATCCTTCAAGATGCATATAAACACCCTGGGTCAGATAACAGTGAGCAAACGACCATTTTCAAGTACTATTAGAGAGAAAGTTGTTCCTCAGAGTTACATTTTGTGTAACACAAACGTTTGAGTAATTTTTGCAGCACATCTGCTCCTTAGATCACATCATTCAGTTGGAAATGGATATAAATAGGTATCTCTCTTTCTGTATAGGCTACACACTTAAACTTGCCATTGAAAATGATTAAATGTACTCGTACTTTGTTAATTACGACATAATACAATTATGAACTTTGTGAATAACATTGTCAACAGAGGCCAAAAGAGGCAGTCGTGGATAATGATGTATATAGTTAGTGAAGATTAAATTAGAACTTGATGGTTATGTTGTACCCATGGTGCATACAAACGAGTTAATATTAAGATTGTTTTGGATACTCTGTCATTTATAGTGCAGGACGTGCAGCTGTAAATGATATATCAGAGCTCTGCCTATCATTGCAGATTACATTACTTCAGTTACAATAACGCTTTTGGCTCTACTAAAATCTTAATTTGTCTTTCACATGACACCATCTAATTTCCCATGAAATCAAATTGTTTGTCATCAAATGCCCTAGATGTATTGACTCGCTTATCCTCATGGGCTGTTAATGGAGTTCATTCTATTGGTGTGCTCCACCTGAAACCGACTTCTGTTTCAGTCACCTTAAGTACTGCCATCATTCATAAACCACTCCGCATGATTCAGTGCCTACTTCCACTGAACTGCATGCTAAATGTGATCAAGATGAAATGACAAACTCCATGGAAACATGTCACGATGAGCATCGCAAAACAATAAGCACGTCCTTTCTAAAAATGAAATAAACAGTAATGACCACATACGGCAGAAAACGCATTTCTGTCCCCTTGTTAAAAACAAATCATAGGCTGTCCAGGCAATTGCCCAAGCATGGAGCGGAATGCTTACTTAATTTAACTTCAAAAACACAGTGAACTGAAGAACAGGAAAAACACAATCAATCTCTCTCCATCAGCTATATTTGTAAAGGCATTTTACCTTTAACATTTTTATTATTATTGTTTACTTAACAGAGACCTCAAACATTTAAGAGAAGCATTTGCTTTGTCTGGTAGCAGCTAGAGTAATCATTTGAACAATTATTTTTTTCCAGCATTATAATATTTTAAAATATGCATTGTTGGGTTTATGTAAGCTTGTTTCTGCCACAGGATACAATTAAATAAGTTTTTTTTTTTTTTTTAATTAATAAGACAATTTTCTTTTCATTTTTAGAATGAAAGTCTTAGTTGTGAGTTATGCGCTACAAATGTACATATTCTGTAAAACAGGTTGCGTCACTTCCGATTTAGGTCTTTTGTATGTGCTTTGTTAAAGGTTTTACTCAAGATACCTTAAAAGGAGCATCACATTTTTGGTAAAATAAAAAAAAAAAGACAAGGTACACTTCAAATATACTCATAATTAAAAAAAAAAATATGATTCACTTACTTATCCCACCAAAGAACAAAGTGGATGCTCCATGCACTTGAATGGCAAGCTTTCCTTACACTTCTATGCTCAATGATAAATGCAATATGTATGTCATTTGGGACACAAACTATACTTTCAGTTGTAATACACCGTAATACTCTTTATCAGTACACTCTATAAGGGCCATTATTTACATGTTGTTAATTTAGCGTCACACATGTAGCATCAGTCAAGAGATCCACAGTCTTTGGTTACCAAAAGAACTTAGACTGTCGACTGACTAACACACAATATATCTGTCTAGCTGAAAGGGAACTTGATCACACATCCACCATATGATGTATGGATGATTTGTGTATGATGTGTGATGTATGAATCATCACTAAGGTCTGAATGGCTTACTGATTTGAAAGGCTTAATAATGCTCTAAATGTTCGCACGTTAGACAAAAGGCTAACCTCTGATATTAAGATGAGGTGAGCCGTAATCACTTTTTTTTATTTTAACTATTTTTTTTTTTTATAATTTAGTATATGTACATACTGATGAAGCATGAAAAAAGTGAGATTTACAGCCAAGGTGATGCACACTTGCAAACTGATTTGATTTACAGTTATGCATCAAGACCAAGGCTAGTGATTTTTATGGAGTGCAAAAGAATATAGTCTAACCTTGGTTAAGGTGGATTGCTTTTGTCCTGCTGAACACTAAATCATTCTAAAGCATTCTCTAACTGATACTGAATGGAACCTTCTATTTTTTCTACATAAAAAAAATGAATGTTCGCTTTCAGTCATTAACTCTTAACGTCACGTCGGATGACCAACGAATTGGGATATTGCTTCAATAGACCAATCTACTTTGAGTGTAAACTAAACAAGCCAATACACATTGTCATGCAATTATTGCATCCAGCTTTAGCTGATCACAGCATGAGTATAAGAAGGCAGCAGGTGCAGTGCATACCAGCTTTTCACTTCGGAGCCCAGTGTCAATATGTGAACCGTCACGGAAACCAGTGACACAAGTCGGCTGCACAACTTTTGAGCAAAATGAGAAAGAAGCGGTTTTTTTTTTTTTTTCAAAATTGGTGATTTTCGTTTTTTTTGCAGAATATGTTAGTTGATATCACAAAAAAGCCTCTCCGTGTTTGAGATAGCAGTATTGGTATATTTAAAAGCGTACATTTTGAGGTTGAAATCAGCTAGTTTGTCGGAGATTCTAGCACGCAGTAGGGGCGTTTCATTGTCTGTCTGTATATCCATACTGGATAAGCCGGCTTTTGTTTCTTTTGTTATTGCCCCCGCCCTCCGAGGGACGTGTGGCTACTTAGTATGCAGCGCTCTGGCCGGCTCTAGCTGATATGAGAATTCAATGAAGATGTACGCCGCAAAGATGAACGCAGACGAGCTGAACCGTGGCCGTTACACCGAAAATGCTTTGAAGTACTTCTTTGTCAATCCGGATGCTTATAAACATGCACTCACTGATTCTGAAGACGATCTGAGTGACGATGAAAGCGGCATAATAAGACTGTATAATATCCCTACAACTGAGCAAAGATGACGACGAGGAATAATGTATTGGACTGGCGTCAGACGAGTTGGACCTTAATTTATCAGAGGCTATATCGATAGTAACATTTGATGGGGATAAAGACAGAGAAATGGGGAAAATCCGTAACATTTAGAGGCAAACAGACGTACAGTGCAAACTTCGGATCTGCAAGAATACTTTTCTGTTTTTTATGGGGTGAGTTTTCATAAACATCAAAGTTTGTCGTCTTGTGTTCATTCTAAGAACACGTACACGTTATCTCATGTTAAGTCCATGTTTAGACTTTCCCATATCTACCTATTGTTATTAGCTAGCTCATCGGTTATCACAGAATCCTGTTAAAAAAGTCCTAATGCTACACAATGAAATCAATTCACCAAGTTTTATGTAGAAAACCAGCAAATAACAAATAAAATTAGCATCAATATGTACTTTTTTTTTTACATAAACATTAAAATAATAACATTAAAAATGATGGCCACATTTTAAAGATTAAAGATTTTTTATAAAAAGGTAAAACTCACATATTTCAGCCTCTAAATCATTTTTATAAAAGTCAAAAAAGATAAATTACTGACATTTACAATGCACATTCTCCTTTATTATTAATAGTATACGGTCAGATTTTTCCCGTTGTGTCTGTCGTTGTTATGCAGGGGGTATGGCTTATCTAAATGAGATGTAAATGAGCCCCATTGTCACTGGCAGCAGTGAGAACTGCACGATCTTTAAAGGCTATTTTCTGCTTTTTGAGGTTTTTTGAGTGCCTACCTTCAAATGGCCACAACTTAACCAAATATTATCAGATTTTCATGTGTTACACATCGTTGGAAAGCTTGGAGACTACACTTTCAGAATCTGTGAATAACTCAAAATGCCCCAGAACCGACTTGTGTCCCTACTTTCCGTTATTGGTCACATATTGTTTTGCACCATTCAGTTTTCATTCCAATGACTACGAGCTCAACGTGCTCTTGGACGCTTCTAGTGTTGGCAGTATGGAGCCTCAGTGGTGATCGTTCTGAGTCGAGGGGGTTGCACACTACTGGCTGCACTACCCCCTAACACTGTGTGCCTCAGCACTAAAAGAGGATTTCCCTGAAAGTGCAATTTCTCTAAAAGAGCTTACATGGGTGCGTCTTTGTAAAGACGATGGATCGTAGGGTGATGGTCATGATCGCTGCCTCATGTGTCTAGGCATTAAACACATTGACTTGGCATTCGCAGATGAGTCATGTTCCCATTGCGGGAAGATGACCATCTCTGAACTGCAAGCCAGGCTCTGTTTCCTCCAGGGAGGCGGAGCTCTGTTGCCTCTGCCGCTATTTCCAGCAGTAGCATGAGTGGTTTGAGGATTACAGTGGTGGCAAACCCCAGTTCTACTCTTTGACCGAGGGAACACTTGGCATGGACACACTGGTACACAGCTGGGAAAGGATATACTGACTCCGAGACAGGGAACCCTATGGCACCCACTTCCAGACCTCTGGAAACTTCATGTCTGGTCCCTGGATGGGACGCGGAGGTTCTAGGGGACCTACTCCAAGAGGTAATGGACCCCATCACTTCGGTGAGAGCACCGTCTACGAGACACGCTTATGCTTGAAGGGGAACCTGTTCGTCAAATCTTGTTCTTCTCGCCGAGAAGACCTAGAGATGCCCGATCAGGGTTGAGCTTTCCTTTTTGCAGCAAGGGCTGGAGCGAAGGCTGTCTCCCTCCACCCTCAAAGTTCAGGTTGCTGCGATTGCTGAGTAATATGACACCATAGAAGGGAAGTAGGTGGGTAAGCATGACCTGGTCATCAGGTTCCTTAGAGGGGCCAGGGAGTTAAAACCTTCCCGGGCCCCCCTCCCTACTCTCCTGGGACATGTCTAAAGTGCTTAAATCACTACAGCAGGGCACATTCGAGCCTTTGCACTCAGTCAAGCTAACGTTTCTTTCATTGAAACTCTACTCCTGCTTGCAGTGGCCTCTGTCAAGAGGGTAGGGGACCTGCATGTATTTTCAGTCGACAATTCTAGGTAACCCTGAGGCCCTGGCCAGGCTATGTGCCCAAGGTTCCCATTATTCCCTTCAGGGATCAGGTGGTGAACCTGCAGGCGCTGCCCTCGGAGGCAGACCCAGCCCTAGCTTTGCTCTGCTTAAGGACGTCAGACCAGCTCTTTGTTTGTTACAGAGGCCGGCAGAAGGGGAAAGCTGTCTCTAAACAAAGGATGGGACATAACCCTGGCTTTTCAGGCACAGGGTGTGCCATGCCCATTCAGGTTGCGAGCTCACTCAACTAGAAGTGCTGCATCCTCCTGGGTACTGGCTCGTGGCACCTCGCTGACAGATATTTGTAGAATATCTGCGGGCTGGCTGACCCCTAAGCCATCGCTATCCAGTGAATAGATTTTAAAATCTTGCTTATTACTTCTAAAGCCCTGAATGGTTTAGCACTTCATTATTTGTACAAGCTCTTGTTACATTATAGTCCCCCACGTTCTCAAAAATCTGGCAATTTGATAATACATAGAATTCCAAAATCAACTGCGGGCAGCAGATCCTTTTCCTATTTAGCACCTAAACTCTGGAGTAGCCTACCTAACATTTCTTGGGAGGCAGACACACTCTTGCAGTTTAAATCTAGATTAAATACCTATCTCTTTAACCTGGCTTACACATAACACACTAATACGGTTTTAATATCCAAATCTGTTAAAGGATATTTAGGCTGCATTAATTAGGTAAAACAAAACTGTGAAAACTTCCCATGACACCCAATGTACTTGCTACATCATTACAAGAATGGCATCTATTATTGGAGAAGTCGTGGCCTAGTGGTTAGAGAGTTTGAATCCTAACCCTAAGGTAGTGGGTTTGACTCTCGGGTGGGCAATACACGACTTAGGTGCCCTTGAGCAAGGCAACGAACCCCCAACTGGTCCCTGGCCACTGCAGCATAAATGGCTGCCCACTGCTCCGGGTGTGTGTTCACTGCTGTGTGTGTGCACTTGGATGGGTTAAATGCAGAGCACAAATTCTGAGTATGGGTCACCATACTTGGCTGTATAATACGTTACATTAGTCTGTTTCTCTCTTATTCCGAGGTCACTGTAGCCACCCGGATCAGCATCTAGAAAGGACCTCTATAGCCATGAAAGACAGTGGAGACCAGGACAACTACATGAGCCCAAGATACAGATCCTCTGTAAAGACCTTGTCTCAGACGACCACCGGGACTAGACCACAGGAAATAGATGATTCTTCTGTACAATTCGACTTTGCTGCAGCCTGAAATTGAACTGCTGGTTTCGTCGGGCCAGAGGAGAACTGGCCCCCCGACTGAGCCTGGTTTCTCCCAAGGTTTTTTTGTCCATTCTGTCACCGATGGAGTTTTGGTTCCTTGTCGCTGTCACCTCTGGCTTGCTCAGTTTGGGACACTTCATTAACAGCAATATTGTTGACTTGATTGCAAATGATTGCACAGATACTATTTAAACTGAACTAAGCACACATCTGTTTTGTTTAAAGCGCTATACAAATGAAGGTGACTTGACTTAACACATTCACTAGATGCTATAGTAGGGCTGTTACGATATTAGATTTTTCACACCAAAGTTATCGTAGGCAAAAATTTCACTGTATCGCAATATCTATAGAAACCTTTGGGTAAAAACTTTATTAGTCAAATTATTTTTTACTTATATATATATATATATTTTTTTACCCATGCAACAAACATAAAGGGCACATGCATTTTGTCACGGCGCGGTACAGACGGCACCGTGGAAAGAACAAGAAAAAAACTTTAATAAGAAAGAAACAAAAAAGGCCAACACGGTAAAAAAACAAACCAGAAATGAATCACCGAAATGCAAGACACGTAATGACAACAAACATTAGCAAATAACATTACAATAATCCAGGCAGCCAGAGTGGTGTGTGAGACAAAACTATATACTAGTGAACAAATGGGGAACAGCTGTGTGTAATTTAACAGCTGTGAGTAATTGAACAGTTTGTGCAGAGTGAACCAGGTAATGAGTCCGGGAGCAAGGGAGAAACACAGGTGGAGCAACTAAACAGTAATGAGGTGACAAAGTGGGCGGGGTCAGAAAAGGACAGGAGAGAGCACATGGTACCAAATAAACACAACACTCACAGAAGACAGTGACAGAAAGATAGAAGACTGTGACAGAACCCCTCCCTTAAGGAGTGGATTCCAGACACTCCAAAATAATAAATCACGGAGGGAGGCGGAACGGAGGTGGATCAGGGGGAGGGATGGAGGGCCTGATAAAATGGTAAAACGGAGACAAGAGAACCAGGTAAAATGGGGAAACAGAGACAAGACGACCAGGTAAAATGGGGAAACAGAGACAAGAGACACAGACAAGAAACACAGGAGGGAGGTGGACCGGCGGAGGATCGGGGAAGGGACGGAGGGCCAGGTCCATAGGAGGAAACAGAAAGACACAGACAGCAGAACAACAAAAAATAAACACAAAACCCCAAGTCCAAGAAGCACATCACGTGACGGCCACAAGGGCGGAGCAGAAGACCACCATAACCATGTGGTCGGGACGGATGCCCCCCCAGGGCAGAGCAGAAGACCACCACAACCATGTGGTCAGGGCGGAAGCCCCCCAGGCCGGAGCAGAAGACTACCACAACCGTGTGGTCAGAGCGGAAGCCCCCCAGGGCGGAGCAGAAGACCACCACAACCGTGTGGTCAGAGCGGAAGCCCCCCAGGGTGGAGCAGAAGACCACCACATCCTTGTCGTCGAGGCCAACGGGAGGACAAGTCTGGTTGGGCAAGTCTGAAAAATAAAACATGAACATGGCCACAACAGGAACAGTCGGGTGCTCAGAGAGTTTGGCTGAGGCATGATGAGTCTCTGGAAGTTCCGCAGAGGCGAGGAGAGACTTGAGTAGTTCCACAGAGAAGTGACGAAACTCTGATAACCTCATGGTGTTTATACTGGATTCCAGAAGATGCTGACTTGACTCTGCTCATGAAGATTATTGGTGACTTGCATTTGTTCATGAAGATCATTGGTGACTTGTCTTTGTTCATGAAGATCATTGGTGACTTGTCTTTGTTCATGAAGATCAGTGGTGACTTGCCTTTGTTCATGAAGATCATTGGTGACTTGTCTTTGTTCATGAAGATCAGTGGTGACTTGCCTTTGTTCATGAAGATCACTGGTGACTTGACTCTGTCCTTGAAGCTCACCGGTGACTTGACTCTGTCCTTAAAGCACACCAGTGACTTGACTCTGTCCTTGAAGCTCACCGGTGACTTGACTCTGTCCTTGAAGCTCACCGGTGACTTGACTCTGTCCTTGAAGCTCACCGGTGACTTGACTCTGTCCTTGAAGCTCACCGGTGACTTGACTTGACTCTGAAAGGTCAACTGTGACTAGCCTTGACTCTGGAAAGTCCATGGTAACTAGCCCTGACTCTGGAAGGTCAACCGTGACTAGCCCTGACTCTGGAGGGTCCATGAGCACCTGAATCGACTCTGGAAGGTCAACAGGAACTAGCCCTGACTCTGGAAGGTCAACAGGAACTACCCCTGACTCTGGAAGGTCAACGGTGACTAACCCTGACTCTGGAAGGTCGACGGTGACTAACCCTGACTACGGAGAGTCCACGAGCACCTGACCCAATTCTGGAGGGTCTACGAGCACCTGACTCGGAGCGGTCACCGCCACCTCGGGGGAATCGTGAGCGGACTCCGCCGCCTCGGGGGCATCGTGAGTGTACGCTGCTGCCTCTGGGGCATCGTGAGCGGACGCCGCTGCCTCAGGGGAATCCTGAGTGGAATCTGCGGTTTTGTGAGTCCTGCGGGCCGACCACGCTGCTCGCACCGACATCAACGGTAAATCCCGCATGCAGCGCATCAGCCCGTGATGCTCCAGGAACAGGTGTGAGGCACTGGGTGCAGCCGACGAGGCCTCTGCTGACTGGAAAAGAACAAGGAAAGAACAAGGTCAGGGTCCAAGATGCAGGGAAGATTAACTTTAATAAGAAAGAAACAAAAAAGGCAAAAAAGAAACGAATCACCGAAATGCAAGAACTAGAGACACATAATGAAAACAAACATTAGCAAATAACATTACAATCATCCAGGCAGCCAGAGTGGTGTGTGAAACAAAACTATATACTAGTGAACAAATGGGGAACAGCTGTGTGTGTGAGTAATTGAACAGGTGTGCAGAGTGAACCAGGTAATGAGTCCGGGAGCAAGGGAGAAGCACAGGTGGAGCAACTAAACAGTAATGAGGTGACAAGGTGGGCGGGGTCAGAAAAGGACAGGAGAGAGCACATGGCACCAAATAAACACAACACTCACAGAAGACAGTGACAGAAAGACAGAAGACTGTGACACATTTCCACTTCTTACATTCTTAATCTATGGCACATTTTTTTGAAGGAAGACAAACATTTTAAGTTTCTCTGGTTTCAAACTGGAACGAAACATTGTCTGAATTTTTCCGGAAGAACTGAAAAGTCTTTCTGATGCACCACTGGTGGCGGGAATGCAAAGGATCTTCTGTGCCAGTTTTACCAACCTTGTAAAATCCTCCTCATTGTCCTTCCACTGCTGCGGTGGGTCTTTATCCACAGAAATAGTGGGCAAGGCTGTGTATGCAGAAACATCTTGAAATGCTGTTGTAGATTTGACCATGTCTGTTGTTTTTGTTCTCCTGTTTTTTCATCGTTATCATTTTTAGAATACCAGCCAAGCCTTTTGGGGCCTCAGGGATAGAGACACTGGTCCCCTGATCTTCACATTCTTCTCTAGCAGAAGACTCCTGTGAGACAGTACAAGTGCTACCTACATTTTGAGAAGACTCCTGCATGAGATGCTGCTCTAGATGTCTTTTAATTGAATCTGCCTCATCCATGAAGTTCGACTTGAAGTGGGGGTCAAGTACGCAGGCCATGTTAATCACTGTAGATGAACCAAAGAGAAAATTTATTATTAACAGAGCTCATAAAACACAATCAGTCATGTTGAGTAGTAATGTTATAAGGCTATGAATAAGGTGAGGTTGGAGAAATTTGTGGTACTGGCCTACTAACCATTAGCCATATTGGAATCATCATACCGCTCTTGTAAGTTCTTGCAGATTGCATGTTTCATGCTCTTCACCAGGCTGCTGTCATCATCCTTTTCTGCCAGGATGAAATCAGTCAGATGCTAAAGGACAGGCCTCAGGGATTGTTATACAGGTCTCTGCAGCAAGGGAATCATTAAAGGTTCTGACTGGCGTAAGCACCGTGTATGTGTCCTCAAGTGTAGAGATGTGTGATCCCCTTAGCACAAGATGTCTGGTATTTCTGTCAGCCATGACAGTTGCTGTCACTGCAGTATGTTGTTCAACAAATCTGCAAACAATATATAAGACGAAGTCAGAAAAATGTTGCAAATCTACACAACAGGCTTGCTGAGAAGCATACAGCAGATGTGTGTGTGTGTGTGTGTGTGTGTGTGTATGTGTGCTCTTGTTTTTGTGACATATCAGGACACAACTTTGTTTAATGACATGGGTATGACACAGGTATTACAAGGAGAGGGTGACTTATGAGGACATAACCCATGCCCTCATTTTTCAAAACACTTATAAACCATACAGAATTAGTTTTTTTGAGAAATTACAAATTTAATTTCCTGTGAAGGTTAGGGTTAGGTGTAGGGTTAGTGTAGGGCCATAAAATATACAGTTTGTACAGTATAAAAACCATTACGCCTATGGGATGTCCCCACTTTTCACAAAAACAAATGTGTGTGTGCGTATGTGTCTAAGAGTGAGAAAAGGCAAGTGAGTTTGTAAAACTAAAGCATTTCTTTAACTGTTGTTTTCATTTACATGTTTGTTTTCATGCACCCTTTAGCCTTTTAAGCATACGAAAACTAATGCTGAGTTGACACTGACAGAATAATTAAATAAACTTTTTTTTTTGCCATTATAGCATTATAAAGTTATGACATTATAACATTATTGCCATGCACAAGATATTCAAACCTACCCAGAAATCATGTCATACATAGACCCCCATATAGACACAACGTCGTGGATCAGTGTACGTTGAGGAAGATTAAGTTTTGCTTGCTTTTTCGTGAGCTCTCTCCTTCTCTTCCATGAGTGGTTAAATCCTTGTATGACACTCCTGCAAGCCCTCACAGCAGCATCCACTTGTTCAATCTTCAGGGCCTTTCCAAGTGCAAGATTTAAATTATGTCCAAAGCAGCTGAGCCAGATCGATGGGAGGAGGGATTTAAATGCAGCCTTCATATTTGTGCCATTGTCAGTAGTGACACACTGCACTGCTGACTGCTGAATTCCCCACTCTTTACTTAGGTTTTTGTATGTCACTTTAATGTTCTCACTGGTGTGATCATCAAGAATGCAGTCTCTAGACATGCAGCTTTCCTTTCCCATGCTGGTGTGATGAAATGAACAGTTAAGCTCATATAGGGGTGTCCAGTATTACTGGTCCAGAGATCAGTTGTAAATGCAAGGTGTTGGTAATCTCAGCTTTTAATTTTAAGTACATGTTTGGGATTTATTTTTTAGAAAAGTGTTGTCGTCTTGTGATTTTTTATTTTGGAGCAACTGTTTTCATCAATTCATTAAATCTTGGCCTCTCTACTATTTTAAAGGGCATCATGTCCTTTGCTATGAAGTAGGCTAGTGACTAAGTGATGGCTGTGTCCACACATGCACTAGCCATGTCTGCTTTCCTCTTCCTTTCCACAGACTCAGAAAGTGTCAGCTGACCTGAAACTCTGGCTTTCTCTGTCTTTGAAGCACACCTATGATATAACAATAGAGAAAATACTGTCAAGATCAAAAGTATGACAAATAAAATATCAAAACTGATACTTTAACCTGTTAACTCGGCACCACCACAGATGAGGCATTGAGTCCATGGCACTGCACAAATTTAAAAGAATCACCCTTTATTTAAATATGAAAACCCAGAAAACCACTGTTAACAGGTTAATGAAACATCTCCCATTTCATGATTAGTAAAATAATAGCAACTTTACTTTGTAAAACAGCGTAATCCGCAGAGTGAAGGAAACGGAGGTGGGTCAAATGGTTGGTGGTGTTGCCTTTGTGTGGAGCCAGTATCCTCCTGTTTTCTCCTCTCAAATGGGTAGTGCCTCTGAGAGGACCCGGTAAGTGATGGGTTGCTAAAACCACTCCAGAGAGTCCATATTGTAGACCCTGTCGAACTCCATCTCCTCGGCAGCCAGACATGGTGGAGCATGCAGCACCAAAAAAAAGGGGTGCAGGTGGCCCACACAGGGCACTGGAAGGGGCAGCATCCATGGCACTCATGACGTCGAGAGTGACTGACTGAAAGGGAACGTCTTGGTTATGTATGGTAACCCTCGTTCCCTGAAGGAGGGAATGGAGACATCACGTCCCATAGCCACGGCTGCTGTACTACCACTACTGAGCCGTTAAGATTTAGGACTACAGTCTGTGATACTGACACATTTTAGTGTTATTAATTTGTAATTTTATTTTATTGATTATTTTAAATTAAATTCTAATAGAATTCTCCTTAATTTATGTATTTATTGCTGCTATTTTACACATCAGAATTTGTTTTATGAATTTTAAAATAATTAACATACTATATTATAATTAATTAGCTATTTTGGAACATTAATGTTCAATAAATGCATATTTAAACTACAGTATTAATAATATATGAATTACCAGAAATGATACTTCTATCCTCTTGTCTCCCTCTCTGCCCTAATTCTTTACTGATCACCTGAGGATAAGAGCACAACTGAAAAAAGGAAATGACATGGTCACGTGATTCACTGCTCTTGCCGAAAGTGTGAAGATCAGAACCGACAAGGGACCTTTCAACTGATAAACCATTTCAATAGACTGATTTCACACCGAGCGATGGCCTGCACTCCAGCAATTTCCAAATGCTCTGTTTTTGAAACTAAAAGCATGTTATTTTCTTGGCACTCTCAAAAGAAACATGAAGCATGGCTGCATGCAGAAACTAGCCAACTGGCCTTGACTGCACACAAATCTTCTGCAGATCTTTGATTCTGAGAACGTCCTCTAGAATTATTATGCTTTTATTGTGCGGTTTAGATTACAGCTGTAAAACTCAATAAAGTACTTAGAAATTGTTCCCTAGCAGAAAAGGCAGAAAGTCAGAAAAGCTGTGGAAACAGCTTTAGTGCGGTGGGTGCCTACATTCACCCTGAGAGAGAATATATCTCACACGTCGGTGTGCTATTTGAAAATTAATGTAGATAAACACTATCACACAGGATGAGAAACACATAATACATTTTTAAGTGTTCTTATGACATATTTAAGTGGCCTGTATCACAATAACTTTAACATGCTGAGTCTCTTGCGCTATTATGACCAACATATTTACTGCAGACCGCATTACTCAAATTAAGAGTCACACATGCTTATGTGTGAAAATATACATGCACTGAATAGTCTATTAGCCAGCTGACTAGATAATCATCCCATTAGAAAGATGGAGCCTTCATAACAGCTTAAAAGAAATCGCAGAGTGTCAGGCATCCATAGTCAACAGGAAGCAGACGTGACAAATGCTTGTCATAGCCGCTGCGGTCAGTGAGAAGCTCAACTGCCAATTTCTGGTCAGATCAGCAGCATCCGAGATCATTTCATCTACTACCTGTCAGTCTAAAAGTAATTTAGCACGAGGTAAGAAAGGGAAAGGGGAGAGAAAAGGAAAGTAGAAGATAAAAACGGAGGGAATTTGTTTGTATATGGTGATTTTGGCATTTTAACTGCAGTAATCTTTTTCACCTTTGTTCCTTGACTAAGTGCTGCACTCTTTTAATGAGCTTCCCATGAATCACAGAGATTATTCATTAATTAGGATTACAGGCATGATGTGACATATGTGAATAATTTAGCATCAGCTCAGAAGAGGGTTTAGGAGAACCCCAGAAAGATACATGAAAGGAGTGTCAAACAGGGTTCATTCTTTACTCGTGCCTCTTACACAAGCTTTCTCTCTCTATTTCTCCCTCGCTCTCTTTTTCACACGCTCTCATTTTTGAGCAGCTGTGACAGTTGGCATTTCATACTTAAAGTTCAAAGAACTTTGCATTGAGCCTGGCTTTTCCATCTCTCTCTCACATACATATAACTCCACCCTTGGAGGACTGATACTAATCTAGATGGGCGTACTAGTTAGTTCTGGGTGAGATGAAACACTCCAGCACAAAGACTGAACTGTTTACAAAGCACTCTTTAATTGATTTCAATAACTGTACGTGTGTGTGTGTGTGTGCGTGTGTGTGTGTGTGTGTGTGTGTGTGTGTGAAAGAGAGAGAGAGAGAGAATGTTTCCATGTGTAGGTGTGTTTTTTAGGTCAGCAAATGAAATGAAAAAATAAAAATCACCTTAAGGTTATTACATTTTGAAGAAAATGCCACCCACATGTCTTCTGATTCCCAGCAGCCACGGCTGCACCTTGCTGATTGGGAATCGTGCAGGTGCCAGTCATATCATAAATGCCTTCTTGATACAACCCACACACAGATTAAGACACACTTCAGACGCACACAAACACTTAACCTGACATTAAATTTTTATATATAGACCTATATGTCAGTGTTAGACATAAATTTACATATTAATATACAACCATGGAACCTCAGCAAATTTCCATTCATTAATTGCTTCAATAATAAAGAATTGCATTTATAAAAGCCTTAAATGTATGATAGAGCCTACTAGCTGAGACTCTTTTTTAATGTTTATGGACGTGATGTAATAATCCTCAAGCATTATTAAATTCATATTTCTGTATTGCAGGAAGCTAGGACAAATCAGTATTGTAGACATTTAAATTCAGAATATGTTTTCTATGTATTTGTTTATGTACCATTTTTCCTCACACAGTTTCTCACGCAACTGCAAACATATTGTAGTGATTCAGGCAGCTGGCCTGAGCCTGCGGGTAATTGGCAAATCACCCTGCGGCTGATGGAACATGACTATTTCTCACAACTGGTTGTTTTACAGTGTACAAATATTCATCCTTATTCATGACTTCTTGTAGTGACTCAGGGGAGTCTAGTAAAGTAGGAATCTAGTGTACAATAGCGGCAATTGAGTCTGTGCTCTTGTGACGTTTAATGGAATCTCTGGCACATATTCAGCTCTTACTCTTTTGTTTTTGCTGTCAGAAGTACAAGATAGTTACGTTGCAAGGACAGTTCACTATAGACAGCTGTTTCACTTGGTCTATAGTCTAACCGGAAGGCTAATTCACAACATGTTCTTTCAGGATTTTTCTATGGGTTGTAGAATAACATTTTTAAGTCATGATTATCTACCATGGTTTTATGGACTAAGTACTGAACAGCTCCCATTTTCTCCCAATTTATTTTTGCCACATTCATTTAAAATGAGCAACATTATTTTATTGAATTATTCATGTGCAGTGTGGCTTAATGTAACTTCATGCTTTTACTGTCATCGCCAGCCATAACAGAGCCAAATTATGATCAGTCAGGTCAAGCGGTGGACTTGTTAAATATAGAGGCTGGCAGAAAACCCTAGAAAAACCGTGTTCTCTGAAACACTGAGTTGCAAATGTTTATCTACAGCTATGGCTGTCAGGCTGCTTAATATGTCTTTGATATACTGGAATGAGGGCAGCTAAATATTGCACCTAAACACATATATACCTGGCATAATTATCCACTCTGAAAGATGAAACAGAGATGAGTCATTCAATGTCTGCAAACAAGTTTATGACCATCACCATAACAACAACAACACTACTGTCAATTCAGACACTGGAAATAGAATCAGAAAACAGAACAGAGGTTTTCACAAGATGCTGAGATCTGCACCCCTCGTGTTGCCATAGAACCCTGAATCCAGAGGTACATTTTCAAAACCAAAAGCACCGGTGTTCTAAAAACCATGTTTTCAAAGAACTTCAAAAGTGACAAATGTAAGTGTTGGGTTTGAATACTACCACTATCTGAACAATATGTGCAGCTCCAAAAGGTTTCATAAGTAGTTTTTGACAGGTTCAAATGACAAGATGAAAAGCGGACCCCTTAGTTCCGTTTTAAATTGAAAAGCTTAGACTTTTCATGCTGCGCCAGGCTGGTTTATGCTGCTTTCCTCTAGTTTGGGTTTGGTCCTGCTGGTAGACCAAAATAGCTGATGTTTACCACCAGAAAAATACTGGTCCAGCAGCATCCTTTCTAATCTGGATTGTAGTGTTTTCAAAAGATTTATTTGAAAAGGTTTCTATGGAAGCTCATTTCCACCTCAGAGTAAAAATAAGTAATTGTGACTTTATTTCTTACAATGTAATTGTGTAACAACTGTGGATTTATACACTACAATACATGATGTAATTTATGAATACAGCATATTAGATCAGTTTCTAAAGGATCGTGTGACACTGAAGTCTACAGTAACGGATGCTGATAGTTGAGCTCTCTCACAGGAATAAATAACATTTTAAAATACATTACAATAAAAAACAGTTATTTTAAACTATAACGATATTTCACTATATTACTATTTTTACTATATATTAAAAAACAATCCAAAACAAAGTCACCCAACGGTAGTGCATCTCATTTTATAGCTTTATATTTTACAATATGACTCTATTTCTTATGTTTACTCTGAAGTGGAAACTAATATATATATATATATATATATATATATATATATATATATATATATATATATATATATATATATATATATATATATATATATATATATATATATATATTAGTTTGTATCCTATAATAGGAATAATTTAAAAAAGCCACTTCTAATAATTAAATAAAAGTGGTCTTTATTTGTTGACCGCAGACACCGTTTGTTTCATAAGGTTAGGTAATGTCCAAAAACCAGTATCTTGTCCTGTGTCTGGATTCAGTGTATACGTATGCTAAAATGATAAACCAGCAGCACAAAAGTCAGCTTATACGAATGAGGCTACAGCATCTCAATCATTTGACACAGTACAAAAACTCTAGTCACATTACAACTTTTATCCACAGTTGTTTTCCAAAACCAGACGCTGTAAACAAAACACTGCTGATCACCCATGAATTTAGACTTCACCCTCTGCCATATAAAGTGCTACATAAAAAACCTACAAGTCTTGACATCAAACCCAAATTTTGACTTAACACTTATATACAGTTTTTATAACCCTAGAAGGTTTATGCCATTGATTCAACTGACATCAATGGTTCAGGACAGATCCCGATCAGACAAAGGTCTTTTGATGCATCAGTACCCTGTGATAAAGTCATGGACCATGAAGCTGCTCGTTCATAGATGCATTTGGGCTTTGAATACTAATACTTTAGACCAGTCAGAGCTTATTTCTGTAGAGGTAAAATGGGGAGAATGTCAAAGATGAAATCCAGAAGAAAATCCATGGTTACTGCTGGCATTTTGTGAGTTCACAGAGAGAATTCACAAGCAGCTGACACTCTCATTTTTGCTGCTTTTGGACAGATGGTGTTTTTTATTGGGAAGGGGCAGAGAGAAATCCCCATTGCCTATTGATCCAGTGAGCGGCAGGTGTGTGGACTGATAGGCCAGCGGTGGAATGGTGTTGACCAGAATTAGTTGTAGCGGTTTCTTCTCCTCATGAAACTGGCATCGGATGTATCTGGCGAAGGCTGAGCGGTAAGTCTTGTTGAAGAGTGTGTAAACCAACGGGTTAACGGCGGAGGACAGGTAACCAACCCACACAAACACATTCAACAGACTGTTCATTACGTCGGCATCACACGTCGCTGGCTCGCAAACCACCGCTAAAACATTAGTGATGAAAAATGGACACCACATGACTACGAACAGGAAGAAAACCACGCCCAGAACTTTGGAGGCTTTTTGCTCGTTGCTGATGGACTGCACCGTATTCCGTCCGAAAGGTGGCATCACAACCCCTGACTCTGCCCCCACCTCACGGCTCAACGAGCGCCGCAAGAACAGTTTTTTCTCAGAGGGCGAGAATGAGGGTCCTGGGAGGAAGTTGAGAGTGAACCCTGTGCTCCATTTGGGCCTGGGCACCAGTTGGTCGAGACAGAGAGTGGCCTCACTCTGCAGAGCGCTGATAGTCAGGAAATAGGTCACCACCATAATGGTCAATGGCACAAAGAAGGCCACAAAGGACCCAATCAATACGAAAGAGTTGTCCGTCAATAGGCAGCTGCCATCCTTGAAAACTTTGGTGTGATCACGCAGACCCAGGACTGGGATTGGCATGGAGATGCCTGCAGAAAGATGTGGGGAAAAAAAGTGCATTTGTTGTTTAGGTAAATCGGCAGAAATTGTGACAGACCAAAAACAAGGTGGCAAAGAAACCCAACAACAGAGGAGAAATGATGACAGTTGCTTATTTCACACAAAACACAAAATCAGCAAAGTTGTGTGACCTGCAGTTTGCCTGTGACACATGCAGCTGTTCTGTTTGTGTCCTTTTCAAATTCAGTCCATTGGCACAAGCAGACACAAATGAACAATAGTTTATTTAGTGCTAAAAAAAAAAAAATCTGACATAATTCTTTTATTCTATTCTGTGATTTTTTTTCATCACTAAAGGAGGTAATGGGATACCCTTTTAATTGAGAATTTATGTTCACAATCAAAATAAGTTTCAGAGTGATTAATTATAATAATAATAATAAACTAATATTACAATTTATTTACAACCCTAATAAATAATAAAGTTGTTTTAACAACATGGTAATAAAGAGTATGGGTTTAAAATGTTGTTTTATATAACATTGCTTTCATAGATAACGTTAGCATGCAATTCATCCACTTTTTATTTGTAATGGCAGCATAATATTTAGAAAATCTAACATTACAGTTCTTTTATTTTGTTGTGTGAAATTTTTATCAGTAAATGATGAAAAAAACTATAAACAAGTGATTCACTGCATTTATAATAAAAATCATCATAATCAACCTCACCAATATTGTTATTTAGCAGCCGAATAAATAGTAGAATTGAAAAATTACTTTGAAAAATTTACATATGATTGACGGATCTCTTGTTCAAGGACAGGCTTGTATTATTCGACTTACTCGGACACATTGCTTATGCTTAGGCAGCAAAAATGTCCGTCTTTGTCACATGCCTTTGGGTAACTTCACAGTAAGTGATGGGACTTTGTTTCTCTCGTTGCCTGTAACAGTTTAGAGGCGTAACCTCAATAACACAACTATTTATGAACATTAGCGTTCAGTTCAGCCTGTATAATATGATATACTTCATATTTGCGCTAGCATCTTGCAAATGGAAACCTTTTATCGCTCAAGGACAAACGTTCAGTGAAACTGCCATGGTGATAAGACATCTCCATGGCAACAGTAAATCTCTGCAAATCGTGTCTGATCTCTGGGGTCTGTTGGGGGAAACCGAGCTGGGAAGGACGGGGTGGGGGGGTTTCATGATGGACCCCGTGCCTCTGGATGATGTGTTGGGCATTAGCTGTGCATCTGTGGATAACTGCAGGTTTTGGATGACAATGATAAGAACTGTAGAGTGTAAAAAAATGGTTGCCACTGTGTGTCGAAATCTGAGAGGAAGATGAGGAGATTAAAAGTATATATTGGTAAGGTTTCTCCTTCAAAACTGAGTTTAAAGTGGGGTTACTTTATCTTAGTCACTATCAGCCTCCTCTGACATCACATTTCTTATCCTGGAGATGAGAGTAAACAGTTGAAAGTTAGAAAAGCAGCATTATAATGTAAGTTGTGATGGTGCTTTGCTCAAATCCACTGACAGCTCTCAGGCTTCAAGGGTTGCATCTTCACTGTGGATTTATTCACAATCATCTCAGTTATAGATGTTATGTGCTGACTGACTTACGGCATGACACCAGAGGTAAACTGGGTACAAATTTTGACTTACAGATGTCACCTAATTCTCGGTCGATTAATCAAAATTGTTTTGCATTACAAAGTCTGAAATGTCATTTTTAAGATGTAGATAAGAAATAATCATATTAAATGTGCACTAATTGGTTCAGAATACTTGTTTCATTTAGTTGACATATTAAAGTATGATTTTCCTTGTTGAAAAATAAACAAATAAATAAAGCAGCATAGCATGCTGGCTAGACATGTTTTGAATCATGGCTGCTTGTCATGGGCTGGTTCTGAGCAACTAGCTTCTGCTCAAGACAAGCTTAGGACCAGCAAATGACCTACTTAAACCAGCCCATGACCAGCAGCCATGCTTCAAAACATACCTAACCAGCATATGCTGGATTTTTCAACAGGGTTTTCAGAAGCAATCCTTTTAAATCAAGAAACACTGTCAACAGACAGAAGAAAAAACTTGTTTTAAGAATAAAACGTTATATAAATCAGGTGAATTATATATGAACAAACTCCTCTGGAAAAACCTTCAGAATATAGATAGAACTGCAAAGTTTTCTAAGTGCCTCTGAAGTTGAGATTTCTGGCTCAGTTCATGTGAAAAAACTTGTTTTGAGGAAATGTAACTATATATATATATATATATATATATAAGGAAAATCCCAAATTCAGTATCTCAGAAAATTAGAATATTGTGAAAAGGTTCAATATTGAAGACACCTGGTGCCACACTCTAATCAGCTAATTAACTCAAAACACCTGCAAAGCCTTTAAATGGTCTCTCAGTCTAGTTCTGTAGGCTACATAATCATGGACGACCACTGACACTTTGCACAAGGAGGGCAAGACACAAACCTGGCTTACACAAACTTGGCTTACACATAACATACTAATATGCTTTTAATATCCAAATCCGTTAAAGGATTTTTAGGCTACATTAATTAGGTAAACCGGAACCGGAAACACTTCACATAACACCCTATGCACTTGCTACATCATTAGAAGAATGACATCTACGCTAATAGTTGTCCGTTTCTCTCTTATTCCGAGGTTGCCGTAGCCACCAGATCCAGTCTGTATCCAGATCAGAGGGTCACTACAGTCACCCGGATCCAGTACGTATCCAGACCAGATGGTGGATCAGCACCTAGAAAGGACCTCTACTGCCCTGAAAGACAGCGGAGACCAGGACAACTAGAGCCCCAGATACAGATCCCCTGTAAATACCTTGTCTCAGAGGACCACCGGGACAAGACCACAGGAAACAGATGATTCTTCTGCACAATCTGACTTTGCTGCAGCCTGGAATTGAACTACTGGTTTCGTCTGGTCAGAGGAGAACTGGCCCTCCAACTGAGCCTGGTTTCTCCCAAGGTTTTTTTCTCCATTCTCTCACCGATGGAGTTTTGGTTCCTTGCCGCTGTCGCCTCTGGCTTGCTTAGTTGGGGTCACTTCATCTACAGCGATATCGTTGACTTGATTGCAAATAAATGCACAGACACTATTTAACTGAACAGAGATGACATCACTGAATTAAATGATGAACTGCCTTTAACTATCATTTTGCATTATTGACACACTGTTTTCCTAATTAATGTTGTTCAGTTGCTTTGACGCAATGTATTTTGTTTAAAGTGCTATATAAATAAAGGTTACTTGACTTGACTTGACTTGACAAAAGGTCTTTGCAAAAGAGTCTGGCTGTTCACAGAGCTCTGTGTCCAAGCACATTAATAGAGAGGCGAAGGGAAAGGAAAAGATGTGGTTTGAAAAAGTGTACAAGCAATAGGGATAACCGCACCCAGGAGAGGATTGTGAAACAAAACCCATTCAAAAATGTGGGGTAGATCCACAAAGAGTGGACTGCAGCTGGAGTCAGTGCTTCAAGAACCACTACGCACAGACGTATGCAAGACATGGGTTTTAGCGGTCACATTCCTTGTCTCAAGCCACTCTTGAACAACAGACAGTGTCAGAAGCGTCTCGCTTCAAAAAGGACTGGACTGCTGCTGAGTGATCCAAAGTTATGTTCTCTGATGAAAGTAAATTTTGCATTTCCTTTGGAAATCAGTGTCCCAGAGTCTGGAGGAAGAGAAGAGTGGCACACAATCCACGTTGCTTGAGGTCCAGTGTAAAGTTTCCACAGTCGTGATGGTTTGGGTTGCCATGTCATCTGCTGGTGTTGGTCCACTGTGTTTTCTGAGGTCAAAGGTTAACGCAGCCATATAACAGGTTTATATAACAAGGTTTATATAACATATAACAAGTTTTAGAGCACTTCATGCTTCCTGCTGCTGACCAACTGTATGGAGATTCAGATTTCATACATTGCCAAAGTTTCTAGTTCCTGGTTTAAGGACCATGGTATCCCTGTTCTTAATTGGCCAGTAAATTCGCCTGACCTTAACCCCATAGAAAATCTATGGGATATTGTGAAGAGGAAGATGCGATATGTCAGACCCAAGAATGCAGAAGAGCTGAAGGCCGCTATCAGAGCAGCCTGGGCTCTCATAACACCTGAGCAGTGCCACAGACTGATCGACTCCATGCCACGCTGCATTGTTGCAGTAATTCAGGCAAAAGGAGCCCCAACTAAGTATTGAGTTGTGTACATGCTCATACTTTTCATGTTCATACTTTTCAGTTGGCCAAGATTTCTAAAAATTCTTTCTTTGTACTGGTCTTAAAGGGGGGGTGAAATGCTATTTCATGCATACTGAGTTTTTTACACTGTTAAAGAGTTGGATTCCCATGCTAAACATGGACAAAGTTTCAAAAATTAAGTTGTACGTTTGAAGGAGTATTTTTGTTCCAAAAAAACCTCTTCCGGTTTGTCACAAGTTTCGGAAAGTTTTTTTCGAGTATGGCTCTGTGTGACGTTAGATGGAGCAGAATTTCCTTATATGGGTCCTGAGTGCGCGCTCTTCTGCCGGAAGAGCGCGCGCTCCAGTATGGCAGAGCACTGAGAGGCTGAGCACAGCCTGATCAGAGCGAGAGCATCGCGAAAAGTCACAAAAGAAGTGTGTTTTGGTTGCCAGGGCAAGACAACCCTGCACAGATTACCAAAAGAGAAACAGCATTAAGGGACCAGTGGATGGAGTTTATTTTTACAGAGCATCAACGGAGTTGTGCAAGTGTTTTTGTTTGTTCACTGCATTTCGGATTGGACATCGTTTATTTCTGAAGGATAATGCAGTCCCAACGGAAAAGGGTCACGATTGTGTGTTGGAACCACATGCGGTGAGTAAAACTGCTTCAAATATCTCGGGTGTTGTTAACTTAGCTATCAGCCCGTAAGCACGTCAAGTAAACAACATGCGATGTTGTCATCAAACTGCACTTTCCACATGTACAGCTTAAAAAAAAAAGACGACATAAAGTGGAACTTAGTCATTTTCCAAAACCGCTAAGCAAATATATACAGTTTCAGTACATACCACATAGCATTTGCTGATGCTGCTCTTGTTAAATTTCAGCCTCTGGATCTGTGTCACAGCTTCCACATGCTCTCAACTCAAAAGCCTACTGGCGCTCGTGATTCTTTAGCTCCGCCCACACGTCATGCCTCTAGGCGCTCGTGTTTTTCCGGGAAAAATCGGTACAGACTATCTTTCTCTTATAAATATAATAAAAATAAAGACTTTTTTGAGTTATGAAGGATGCAGTACTACTCTATAGGTACTCAAGATTAAAAGGATATTGAGTGAAAACGAGCATTTCACCCCCCCTTTAAGTAATATTAAAATTTTCTGAGATACTGAATTTGAGATTATCCTTAGTTGTCAGTTGTAATCATCAAAATGATAAGAAATAAACATTTGAAATATATCAGTCTGTGTGTAATGAATGAATATGATATACAAGTTTAACTTTTTGAATGGAATTAGTGAAATAAATCAAATTTCTGATGATGTTCCACTACAAAAACTAGCTAATTCTGCATGTTTATGCTGTCTCAGTTCTAAGCGGCTTCTCAACTGATAATTAGAAAACCACTTTTAAATCTTAACAACCAGACTTGCAGTGTTTTGAAAGGCATCTGACTCATGCTCAAAGAGCCCCAATCTCCAAAATGTTAGTAAATCTACTTTGATCCCTGAATGACACATAATTACCATCTGGAAGTCGTCTTCACTTTAAAGCAGCACTAGCTCTCAACTCTTTAACCCCCCTGAAGCTCACAAAAGCTCTGTTGACTTTAGTTATACAGTATAGGCTTTGTATCATAAATATGTTTTATTAGACTGTTTCATTTTTTTTTTTGCACTACTGTAATGTAAATGGCATTGTGGCATTTACTTTATTGAATTTTCTGCTCATAATATCGTTTTCTGCCTTTCCTGCATGCAGCTCAAACTACTGGGGTGGTCTGAGGTCATTTTGATGCCGTGCGTGAGCATTTCTTCAACTTCGGGCACAGCAAAGGTTGTTTTTTTAAAAAAAAAATAATATATATTTTTTCTTAGTTTATATGAAGGTCATACTAATATTTTTTTTTTTCACGTTTTCATTATTTTTTTTCTACTTTTTATTACTCTATACTTTTTTCAATAGTAAAGTTTCTTAATAAATAAACTATATATATATATATATATATATATATATATATATATATATATATATATATATATATATATATATATATATATATATATATATATACACACACAAATTATTCTATTAGTTTTGTAAACATTTTCCATACTTGTTTACCAAGGCAATATTAAATGTGACATGATATGAATAAAACAAGAAAAATAAAGGTCAATATAAGTTTTTTTATTGAGAGCAAGCTTGAAAAGTGTAAAAAAATATATATTTATTTGTGTGTATTTTATTATCCATGAAATGAAATAAGTATTAGCAAAGATGGAGCCATTTTAAAATGTCATTTCCACCAAAGTATGCTATTAAGCACAACACATGATTTGAGATGTGGTGGAAATAACACTGTGCATGCTGGAAATATTCATGACTTCAGCATTCAATGACCCAGACCTGTAAAATTCATTAATTTTTAGCTTTCCATTATGCAATTTCTTTTTCTCCCTCTTCTCAATTATTTCTCCCTTGTGGTGCTCCATTGACATAATCAGCAGGATACTGATGAAGCTGCACTCACTACTGCAAGTTTCATTGTTGCCTCTCAGCTGCAATCTATAATATAACTGAATATTGCTGCAATTTTACTTCTCATTTACAGATACCCAAATCTCTCCCCCCACTCATGTATTCAATCGCCAAAGTCATGGAGGTTTATTAGCCACTGATTTCTCTAGTCCCAAAAGTAATTCAGATTCAAGTACACATAAATGCTTAAAGACCCTCTTTGGAACGCTCTTCGTTTCAGCGGCGGCTCTAAACAGCCATGGTCATCTCAAGCCAATAAGGAACATTTTCCAGTATTTTCTAAAAGCAGACTCAGTGGTTGATACTGTCTAATTAGATCAGAGTCATGACATTTTGTTCACAACAGTCTAATGATAATGGCTTCATGTCACACTACAGCACGGTGTCGTGGGTGCCAAGTTGATGGAATCAGGTGTACCTGCTGAGATGGTCCAGACTGCCGTGATCTTGGCCCGGGCACGGGAGCGTGAGTTTGACCGATTGTGTCGGATGGGGTTACGGATGGCCACATAACGGTCCAGCGAGATAGCACACAGGTGCATGATGGAGGCAGTGGAAAAGAGAACATCCAAGTAGATCCACATGGGACACAGTGATGCAGGGAGTGGCCAGGAGTAACCTGAAGAAGAGACAGACATTTAGAGGATGGGGCCCAAGGAATAAAACTGATAGCAAAAGCCTTAAAGGTACTGACTTTCCTCCGTTCCATGCTAATGGCCCCTGTGAGATCACTGAATTGGCTTATCCCACTAAGTGTTTTCACTGGAAGGCATGAGTGTGATGAGCTCTTGAGAGCAGCACAAGAGCTTAATGGTCACTGACAGTGTTTTCAGTTCATACGCTGATGAAATACAGTTTATTTTCTAGAACACTACGTCCATCCAGTGAGTACAAAATGGTTCTTGTATGGCATTGTTGTGAAAACCCCTTTTACTTTAAGAGTGTAGTGCTCCATCCATCCATTAGGCCTTGGCGATAAACAATATCATATCGCGATTGCAAACAAATTTATGTTGATAACGATGATAATTTCTGGACATTTTTCCTCAAAATGGATTAATCTGACAGGTTTTCACACACCAGATGCACTGACTGGTGAAAGAAGCCAGTCAATGCATGTTGCTAATAAGTCTGTTTGTTACGCATGTCTCTGTGTGAATGAATGGTGCAAGTTTCATCTGATACCCACTGTTTTCAATGTCTTTGTCTCAGTATATGAGGATATGAACACATGAACTTCATCTCCAGAACTGCTCTGAGAGTCACCTCACCAGCTTTAAACTGTTTCATTGGAGAAAAATAAAATAAAACTACCATCAAATACACACTGGGCATCATTTATTAACATAGAAATGAATGCAGATATGTGCGCACAAATCAACTTACAACAGGGTTCATGTGTGAATCATGAAACATTCATATGCCGTCAATCTCATCGTACAAATTGTCATATGGTGATAAATGTGGCGGTTGAAAACAATTGTCATTTGAATGTCATACCCCTAAAAACACCCTGGTTTAGAAGCATTGCCCCTAGATTTTACAACACAGTGAAACAAATCGCAGTCAAAAACAGGATGCAATCTCATGAAAGAGAAATTAATCTTACTCCAAAAACACCCGTTAACCTGGGAACTGTAAACAGTTACATTAATTTATATGTACAATATATTAAAACTTAAGCAAAGTAAAACTGAAAAATCTTCACAACAACCCATCAAAATAAATGTCTGGTTAAAAAAAAATTATGACAGAAACATACTACTTTTTATATTAAAATATAATTCTCGAATAATAATATTATTATTTTTATGGAATACTATATAACCAAGATATTTTTCAATAATTCATACATTTCTGATGTGCAGCATCTTGCTTGACAATAAAAATGCTAAGGTTTGTTGAAAATTAATTTCAATTGATTACATTTTAAAAGTGATCGAACTGACAAGGTTTTATTAATTACATTTAATTGGAAAGATAAATAAATTTGTATTGAATCATAAAACTCAGAATTCAGAAATGGAGAAAAATAAAAAAGAATTCTAGATTTTATGGGGCCCTAAATTAATAGATATTTCACTGTGTGGAATTTAATTGTAAACAAATAAAGTTATGTTTATATTTATTCTCAAGGTCTATTAAACATGTCGTCCCCTTGGAATTATAAAGTTCTATCTGCGTTCTGAGTAGTTTTGAGATATTGAGCTTTAAAATTTTTGTGTTCCATAGACTTCTGTAGATATAACCTTATTGTTTTTTCAATAAAAAATACCAAAATGTACACTACTTAAAATAAAACATCACATAATGTAAATAAATTGTCACAAAATAAGAATATGTGAATAACTCAATTTTGACAAAAATGTCAGATAGAACCTTATAATTCCAAGGGGACGATGTGGAAAGTATTTCCTTCCCCAATAACAGTAAATCAATATTGTGGTGAATATCGCTAATGTATTATATGGAAAAAAATATATTGTGATAATATTTTTGGCCATAACACCCATCTATCCATCTATCTGTATACCTACTGTGTCATCCTGTCCTTCTTTCTATCTATCCAACAATCCATCTCTCCAAGCACACTGAAGCCACTGGTGAGGAGTTAGTTCAGTTTTGTGAGTGCAATAGAGTTAGCTCACTCTGCTCTGTGCAGTCAGGCAGAAAATGACCATCCACCAAAGACTCATCACTGAAACTGTAAATTTCAGTCTTAATACTTCCTGGCACTTTGTACAGAACACACACAGGCACAAACTGTGAAGGGAGGAAATACTGAATTAATAATACATGTACAGCAATTTGAAGTTACTGTCAGGTACTTTCTTAAAAAATTAGCCCTTTCACTAGATTTTTTTATTTATTTATTTTGTCACTGACAAAAGATTGAAATGAAGCACAAAGGCTAAGCCAAAAGAGCCAACACAAATTAAGTGCCACAAAAAGGAAATGAGGTAGAAAAATAAAGAGAACTAAATGAGTGAGAGAATAACAGGAGGCGGAGCTGTAGGAAATGCGATGCATGCAGAGAAAGGAAGTGAAAGGAAGAATGTGGATGAATTAATGTACAGAGCTTGTGTGCAAAAATATGATAAAGACCATCAATCACCAAAACAAAGATCACACACCTGAGTTTTAGAAACATCCCTCTGTGATATTGGATTGTACCTCAGCAGAGCTGTATTACTTTAGTTTCCCTGTGTGTGTTGTGTTTACTGTGTTTTTTTCAAAGTGACAGAAAAATTTGTGGTTTCCCTGCCGTTCCATTCAACACTCAAAACAGATTCTGTGAATTTCTCTGCAGAAGAAAATGTCAGTTTGGGCTTCAGCTAAAATTTGGTCTGTGGTTCTAAACTCCATTATCTTAGCTTTGAAATGCTCCCACACTCTCCAGCCTTCACTATCAACTGAGGTATGAAAAGATGTCTGGGTGACACACTAGCTAAAGATAGATGTGTTTTACTATGAACATGAAATGCAGGCTGCCATCATCACGGCTCAAACATAAACATTTTTGGTAGTAGACATATGACAGTCCACAGACTTAAACTATACAAGTAGACTTACTTTCTGTGAATATGGTTTGCTTTTTTAAAGTAAAGTTTGGATAAGGCTGAGACACACATCGGGCCATCGGCAAACATCTGTTGGGCTAGTTTGTTTGGTGTGTTCCACGTCTGCTCTGCTTGGGCTCATGTCAGAGGCAGTTTGCCCGATTTAACATGTTGAATCAGCATTAGGGATTGTGGGTGCAAGTGAGAACTCTGATTGGATGTTCAGTTCATGCTGGCCACACACTAGATGATTTTAAGGGTGATTTTTAGCCCGATTAGCTCCCCTGAATGATTGGGAGGTGTGGCGCGATTATTTTTTGTCCAAAACATCCTCCATTGTGTGGTGTTATGACAATTATTGAACTGGTCCCAAATTGAGATTAAGCACCTGAAGCTGTCTCCATGTCTGTGGTCTCCCATGGTTTTAAAGGGGTCATATGATGCGATTTCAAGTTTTCCTTGTGCATAAAGAAAATCTGTAAAGTTGCAAAGACTAAAGTCTCAAATCCAAAGAAATATTCTTTATAAAATTTAAGTCAACCACACCCTCCTAAAACAGCTCGTTCTAACACGCCCCCAGATCTCTACGTCACTATATGGGAAAATTTGAATAACACCGGCCAAATGTTTACGCAAAGGAAGAAGGTGTAACTTTTATTCTCTCTGTTGCCACCGCTGCCATGTCGTGGAGTAACCATGTGTTTCATTGTGAGAGCAAAACTACTTGTTTGGCCTTCCAAAAGAGGACGCGACTAGAAATCAGTGGTTAAGTTGTATTTTCAACACTGTTCCTGAACAGTCCAACCCAAATACGCAATGCAACGCGTGAAAAGACAGTATAAGTCATCATAATCAGCAATGATGTCCCCACTGGATGCAACAAATGCCTTGTTTGTAATGGGTTTTATTGGTTTTGTCTCGTCTGGTGATGAATCTAGTGAGTGATCGCGAATTAATCTTCCTATTTAACCAGATCTTTTTAAAGAACCGGTCAAAGCAGTTCACCAAATCAAACAGAATCGTTTGAAACAGTTCGTGTCTCCAATATGCAGTAACACTCCCTATCACAGGGGAAGTCGTGGCCTAGTGGTTAGAGAGTTTGACTCCTAACCCTAGGGTTGTGGGTTCGAATCTTGGGCCAGCAATACCATGACTTAGGTGCCCTTGAGCAAGGCACCGAACCCCCAGGCACCACCCACTGCTCCGGGTGTGTGTTCACTGCTGTGTGTGTGCACTATGGATGGCTTAAACCTGCTGGCCTGAGAGATGTCATATGTTAAGGGGAGTAACATTTCCGTCACACGCTTGAGGCATTTGGCCAGTCACAACACACTGGATAACTTAACAATAAAATAGCTTTTTCAGAACAATGAGCCTTGTAAAAATGGGTTTGTTTCAGAAGGCAGGGCATAGAGGAGAAACAATAATGTGCATTATATGGAAAATAATGTGTTTTTTAACCTTAACCCCTTAACTGTCATTCACATTTTTGAACATTGACTTTGTAGTACACGATCCAAACTAAAAATTTTATAATTCATGAATGAAAATATTTTGTAACATGATATTGATGTACCATTTACGTGGTAACGCAATGTCTGATTTTAAAATGGGTTTTAAAGGATGAATTTTGAGATTTTAAGTTTTCAGTCGATATATAATTTCTGATGATTTTTAAAATGTGATAAAGAAAAAGGCAACAAAGAAGTCTTTTTTTTTTAAACAAAGGTCAAAAAAAAATTATAAAAAGTTATAATTTAGATTTTTGAGGGTGCACTCTTGTCATAAATTAATCGATTACTTTTCCTACATAATTAAAAATATATATATATTTGTAAAATATATATTTGGGAGTCTTACACCTTTCCATCGATATAAAGTTTGTCAGGATTTGATTAGATTTAATTGTAATATAGTGAAATAAATGTAGGTGTCCCACAGAGGGGATGGGTGACGGTTAATTAAACTGCATAAACACATTACATTACACCAAATACACCAAATAATGTTCTTTTTAGCACCATCATATGACCCCTTTAAAATCAGTTAAGATTTGAAAATCATCTGTGTGGCCAGCCTTGGCAATTGAGTCAGTGCTCGAGAATTAAAGTGAAAGTGATGAAAATGAGTAAGTAAATGAAGGTGGCACCAACAGAAGGCTGTTCTAATGTGATCTTTCCCAAGCATTCCAATATGCACATTTTCAACATGAGCCGCTTAAAATGCTGCTTTGTTTACATTATCTGCATTTATCTCGTATATCTTTGTTTCAGTTTGTCCTCTTAAATGATGAATATATACTATTAATTGCCGCTTATATAGACCGTTCATTCCTCTCACGCAGGCGCAGAACGCACATGTTTATTTTGAGGTCAGCTGTAGTCTGAGCTGTGTGTTCAAGCACAGTTTTTGGTCCAGACACCACTGATGCAAGGCGACAACACCGTCATTTTTTGTTGCCACTAGTTCTTTGAAGTCAGTTTGGTGTGTCCCAGTCAACAGTACATCTCAATTCCTGCATCTCTTCCTCATGTCATCCTCTCACCCACATTCTTTATTTATTCATTCATTCATTATTTATTTTTCTCAAAATCATAATTTGAACTGATATTAAACAGTAAAAAGTGTAAAAGTATTTTAGTTCATATTTAATTATTTTACATTTAAATGAAAGGTAACCAAAAAATTTAATTTGATGTTTATCTGCTTAAAGCCAGGGCATCCAAGATGTAGCTGACTTTGTTTACAAACCAAGATTTTTAGCTCAAACCATTGCAGACCTCTGTGTTCTACTGAAAAAAAAAAACAAAGTCACCTACATCTTGGATGTCCCGGGGTTAAGCAGATAAACATCAAATATTCATTTTTTGGGTGAACTATTCCTTTAATTAAAAATGTTATTAAAGGCACAGTATATAATTTTTCATCACTAGAGTATTATATAAATAAAAGTATATAAAGTATATAAAAGTGTATTATATATAGTATTCAAAATAAACAAAGACAGGGTAGCGTAGCTTGATGCAGTGAGTGTGGAATCATGGGAGTTGTCGTCTTTGTATGAAATCTGACTGGAATCTGGCAGAAATTATGTTCATGGATGAGCTAATGATTTATTAATGTAGTAGAACTGAACAGGCGTAAGGCTGAAATCCATCGATGCCAAATGAGGCCACTGAACGAGCGTGAGACATGGCTCGAAAGCAGCTCAGCTGTTATTATGCCACAGTCAACAGCTTACGCTCCTTCCAGTCGTGCGTATGTAGGGGGAAAAGCAGCGCTGTTTTATTCTTTTGAAAGTTCTGTTATAATGCTACTGTGTGGTTGTGACCGCTCTATTAAAATGCACAACATATTAAATCTTCTTTTGGTGTTTCCATGTTTTCTACAAAACAAAACCAGAAATCGAGGGGTTCTGACATCATTTGCAGGCGACACAATAACTATGGACATGGTCCGTGTCACTAGTTAAAATGTCTTATTTCTCTGGATTTAAACATTCTTTGAAACATTTGGGATAATGCAAGTAGACAAGTTAGCAAAATATATAACACTGTTCTAGTGTTTTTCGGATATTTTAATAAAATAAAATAAAAATCTTACATATCATGCCTTTAATTTTAGCACATTTTAATTACCAAAAATGTAAAACCACACAAATCAGAGTTTTAAACTGTAGACAGTATTAAAGGGTTAGTTCACCCCAAAATGAAAATTCTGCCATTAATTATTCACCCTCATGTTGTTACAAATCCGTGAAACCTTCGTTCATCGTCGGAATATTCAATTAAGATATTTTTGATGGAATCTGAGAGCTCTCTGACCCCCTATAGATGCCAATGATATTACCATGTTCAATGCACAGAAACGTAGCAAGAACATCGGTAAAATAGTCCATGTGACATCAGGAGCTAAACTGTAATTTAACGAAGCTCCGAGAATACTTTTTGTGTACAAAGAAAACAATAATAATATAATTTGTTCAGCAATTCTCCTCCACAAGTTAGCGTCTTCTTCCATTTTGGAGATTACCCCAGAACGCAATCAGTGTTGTTTACATTCAGCATGACAGCGTGCACATTCTACTGCTTATATAATGGTCATATAGGTTGATCTTCTCAGACCATTGATCAACATATTCAGAAGGTTAAACACCTCATTTAAATTACTATTTATTGAGAGAGAAAAGAAGAAGAGTTTCAGGCCTACTTTATACCCCATTTCGTGGAATTGCCTACAGCATGGGTTGAAAGAGAGAGAGGATCAGGGCTTATGATAAGAAGACATCAAGGTCTTTTTAGAGAATATTAAGATGTGGGGACTGTTTGATGTAGCGGTATGCATCATGGCACAAATAAAAAACAAAGTCTTGATGAAAGAAGCACAAACAGGAAAAATATAAGTAAAAGAATAAAAGGTCAATCACTGGCAGGCAGAAGAGGTGCTCATGAATAGACTATGAGAGATGAAGAACATCATCTATTTCTCCACTCTGAGGCTTCTACCAGCTGGGGCTTTATTCCATAAATCTCAAACAAGAGATGCCACATCAAAACCAGAGGCTAATTAATAATCCATTAATATAAAATGAATGTGAACGTGTGTGCGTGTTCAATCTATTAGATACATGCATGCGTGTTTGTGCTCGTGACTGAAAGGGAAAGAGAAACAATGAAGGGCAGAGACTCTATTTAAAACCCTTCAGAACGTTTGTCATTGGAGTCGGTACAGTCTCGGGGGATGTCCTAATTACTGAAGGCGTAATCACCCCTTGTTTAATACTCAGACCTAACAAAAACCTAACAAATTCCCTCAAATCTGTAGAGTGTTTGTGCCTGTGCCTCAGAGGAAAGCCAAATGTTATCTGGGCAAGCAGGATAATAGCCTGATTTGGTTGAAGGACACCTTAAAAAGGAGCAAGTGTGTCTGAGTCTGTATGTGTGTACCATTTTTTTGGGACAAATCTGAACCTAGAACTGAGCTAAATCTCATTTGTTAAAATTGTATTAAAATATTTAATTAAAGGGAAAGTCATTCACCCTCACGCCATCCAGAACCTGAATGACTTGTGGATCACAAAAGAAGATATTTTGAAGAATGTTGATAACTAAACTCTTTCTGTTCCCATTGAGAAAAGACACAATGTAAGTTAATGGGAACCGAAACAACAAAGCAACACTAATCAGTCTACGGAACGTGTTTGCAGAGCTGTTTATGCTATCACAGTGAATTTAACCATACAGCCTCTCTGAAAACATGAAAACACACACACATACGCACATTACCGCCACCTTAAAAGCTTTGCCTTTTGACCACAAGACAAAGATTTCAGCAGGCTGAATTATTATTATTTTTATTTTTTTTGCAAAGACTGTAGAGTGCCAGAACATTTTGAAATGCATTTCATCTAAGCACTGATTTGAGCCAGATGCCACTGAAATGACAACTGGGGGTATGATTACATTCGTCACTGTGTGTCACCATTTCCAAAAAAAACAAAAAAAAAACACATTCTATGATATTTGCCTAAAGCAGGAAGGAATCTGTAATGTCACGAGGAGTGTGTCTGCGGGTGCATTTGTATCGGTTGAAGGATAATTATAAAACCACTGGCTCACCCCCTTTTCCCTGACCCTTCCTGAACTCATCCTCTGCCTCGTTAAACAGCCCTGAATCTATCAGACTAATTAATCACCCCTTCCTGTCCCCGAACACACACCTTTCTCACTACTTTACTCTGTCTCTTTACCTCTTGTTTGTCCTGCAAACAACTCAAAATGCCTCAGAGGAAAGCCAAATGTTATCTGGCCAAGCAGGATAATTGCCTGTTTTTTGAAGTGTGTATGAGTCTGCATGTGTGTACCATATTTTTGGGACAAATCTGAAACCATAACTGAGCTAAATATGACAAAATATAGTAAATTAAATGATGATGAGTTCCCAGGAAAAAATAATTGCCATTGCCCTTATGACTGGATGCATTTTTTAAATAATGTTGATGTCTTAACATTCAGTGACCAGTGGCTATCAAAAAAATACTAATAATTACAGTACATTTTTAACTATTTATTATTCAGTAGGCTCCGTGGAAGAAAAAAAATGCCTGTGGCAACATTTCTACAAAATCCCATTATGTTGCTTCATGTGTATTTCATGACACTTTCAAAGTTAAATTTCCAGTCAGGGTCTCGGAAAGCATATTTAATTTCATCCTGAACAGATGAACATCAATCTGGCATTGTTTTTACTTTGTTTGGTTTTTGTGTACTAGGTGTGGACGATAATAAAAGATTGTCATCAGTGTCAATATCACAAAAATCTAATAGCCTAAAAATAAAAAGACAAGTAAACCGTCATAGATTAAATAAGAATTCAAAAATTAATTACAAAAAACAGAAAAAAAAAAAACTAAAACACTGCATATGCTTCACTGTGTAAATTAAATAATTGTTTCTTCTTATTAAAGTTACAAAAGTGGTTTATTCAAGGGCAGTGAGAGCTTTTCTTTTCTTTTGTTGTTTGATATTATTGCAGGAATATTAGGCTGCTGTCACTTTAAGAGTTGCCTTGATCCAATATACTGTGACACATGTTTTCTTTCTCAGCTGTTTGGTTTCACTTAAGAACTAAATTACTGTGTTTACAAGGATACTTGTAAGGACGGCGTTTTGACACATACAAGTGCATGTATTCAACCGTTCAAGGCATATAAGGTGCCAAAAATAACTGTGTTCCTGTGTTCAATACTCTTGTGTTCTATTAGCACCGTCTTCACCTGCATGCACCTCTCTGACAGCACTCAGAAACAGTCTATATGATAACACGTGCATTTAATAAAATTAGTTTTCTTTTGCTGCTGATTGCATTTTAACAACTTGAAATGACTTGTTCTTATCACAATCCTTAAAAACATGTGCAAAGGATACATTTTAGTGACGATGCAGCACAGCACAGTAGCATGATAGAAACCATAGTCCAAAATCTCTACCACCCCTATTCCATACTTAACATAGCAGTTAAGAAATTAAATGTCCAGTGAGTGGTGCTAAATGTGCTCTATTGCATTTTTTTTTTTTATGGACCAACTATACCAAATCTAACCAAGTGTTTAGAAAGTAAATGTGAGATAAAAGATCATTTGCTGAAGCAACCGTGTCTTTTTTTAGCTTTGGATCACAAGTGCAATGCTGTACCAGATGAGCTCCCAAGCAAGTATACCATGTCTGAAATCCATACATATGGAGCTGGATATGTAATGCAAACATGAAAATGTACTAGTTTACAAATCATGGACTATGTTAAAATAGTTCTGAGTTCATACTATGGTGTGGAAACATTTTTCCTTTTATTTATAATTTGTGTTAAGAAATAACTTTGTTTTACTTCCACTAGTGTATGCATGTACATTTTTATTATTTCCTTGAATTATTTAGGGTTGAATGAATTATAGCATTATTTATTTGCACACCCTGTTTGCATTGGTTTTAGTGAACACAATCATTCATATAATCTTAAAAATGCGGACATGCTCTTAACTACACCACATATCGGGATACATTTCTGGTTATAACGGCATTATTTGACCTTTGTTTGATAAATAACTGCTCCCATGACCAATAGAAAATAATTTTCTTTGGAAGTGCAAACTGCGGCAGGCAAATAGCAGTGAGTTATTTTTAATAAAGCACAATCTGTGATCCTAATTTACATAGAAAGGAGGCGTGTTTGTGTTGAAAAGAATGACAATGACTTAATTTGAATATACATTTGAATTTGTATACAATTTGAATGTGCTATTCCAGCACAGTCTGCGCCTGATTAAACTGAACTGCGGGTGGTTTGTGAATAAGACGCAGGGTTTTATACTGTAACAGATGCAAAAGTGCAGATGCAAAAGTGCTCCAGCTCACATTTAGGAAAGTGGCGATGGCTATTCATATCCATCCAGAAGATATTACAACCCAACCCAGATCTATAATGCAGGTGTATAATCAAGAAGCAGCCATTACTGATGTGGCACAGGTGTCAAGTGTTTAAAGTGGCCACGACCCTAATGAGAATGAAATGAAAGATATATTTCAGTGTCTATGCAGATGCTTGTCATTAGTCCTTCATGCTGCTCATTAAGTCACTCCACTCTTTTTAGTCTGCGAGTGCTGTGGCAACCTAGAGACCACCTGTGCCAGAGAACCATCAGTGCTGCATTAACAGCAGCTATTGAGCTTCGAGTGTTGCTCTGGAACACTCTATCGTCATGGTGACATGACGTGGCAGGGGATTATGCCAGAGCTCTGCTGTGGAGCCGTTTGGGAGATTGAGAGGTTTTAGAGAATCAGGGAGAAATTAGTGTCTGTGTGCATTCTGATCCTATTTATTTTGGCTTCCCTCTCTGTCATCCGGATCTATGGAAAACAAACAAAAACAAAAGAGGAACAATGAAGACAATCATATACAAACCTATATAAAAAAAAAAGACTACTGTATATCTGAAATTCTGAAATAGCTAGGGCACAGTAATACAATACATTCTATATTAACATGTGAAGTTGCTTGGTAACTGTAAACAGCCTAAAGTCAGATTTGGGAATTATGTCATGTAATAAATGTAGCTATTGGTTGAAAACGGGTGTGTTTATAACTATTAATTATCATTAACTATGGTATAGTAACAATAGAACATGGCCTCTCTTGGCTTTATTGTTTTATATGCTTCAGGCACATTGAATATTCAGTCATATCCAAAGTGTTGTTTGGGTATCAATAGTCACCTTCTTTTAGGGCCACTAATCTAATTTTATCTAATCAGATTTTAATCTTTTTTTTTCCCCTCCCTTGCCTCCTATGAGATAATGGACACACAACCACGGCTATTCTTACCTGTTTGGATAATAGGTTAGAAACACACGCTGCTATTTATAAAATGCCTCTGATTACCAATGGTTTACTCAGTGTGTGCCTCGTCACAGCTCTAGAACGTCATTGCTGAAACTCAATGGGAGTTCCTCTCAGATTTGATCACCCCTGCTGCTTCAGATGTGATCCCTCTCTCGAGGACTTTTTTAAAGTCTCTGTTCAATGTGTCTGTTCAATTTTCTTGCTCTCTCTGTCATCTCCGCTCGTTTGAAAGGACTCCAACCTTTCTGCTCTCCTCTAAGAAAAGTGGAATCCATCTGTGTTTACAAGTGATTCAGTGGAAGTTCCAGTTGCATTTCATTGATCCTCATCACTGTTGCTCAGAAATGTCTCAACGAAGACATTCCCTCAAATGATAATGTGAAGATAGCTTCCATTAAATATCATCATAAAATGATGATCAAACGATAATAGCCAATCATGTAGACCTATTGCAATTTAAAGAGCCAGTTCAGGTGGTGGATTGCAGCAGTGGAGAGATGCTTTACAGTCCCCAAGATTGGAATTTTGTGGGTGCATTTATGCTGGATTTGGAAATTTTATATTTTATTTGCTTCAATAAACATCACTCTCAGCAGGTGCAATTCATTTTTTTGTGTATTCCCCCATGACCATTATAACCGTTATAAGTGTTTTTTTTTTTTTTTTAGTGTATAGTACAATATAAAAATGACAGGAAATTGATGTGGGTGAATAGATAATTGAATAAAATGACAGTACTGTGCAACTGTGTCTTAGCATGTTGGGACACATTAAACTGACTCCTAATGCCACTGCCATTGTCAACCCTTTATAGAACGACAAGTGTCTTTGTGTTCCCTCTTTACTCTGTCATTGGTTTGCTTTTGTCAGTTCCATTTCTTTTCCATTGGGTAAATTGGCTAAGCTGAATGCAATGCTCAAAAACCACCTGGCATTGCTCGACTTTCAACTTTGGCTTGGTTTGTAACGGAAAAATTTAATTTTGTCATCATTTACTCACTCTCATGTCATTACTAACCCGTATAAGTGTCTTTCTAATATTAAACGCAAAATATTTTGAAGAATTTTAAAAAGCCAAACAGTTGTTGGTCCTCATTGACTTCCGTAGTAGGCAAAGAAATACTATTTAAGTCAATGGGGACCATCAACTGATTACCAGCATTCTATAAATATTTAAAGTCATATATTTGAAATGACATGAGGGGGAGGAGATTATGAGAACATTTTCATTTTGGGGTAAACTATCCCTTTAAAGAGGTCATTAACTGCTTTTTGTTTGAAGCAGTCAAAGTTGTGTACCTAAAGGACTTTTGTGTGTGTGTGTGTGTGTGTGTACTGTTCTCTGAGGTCCACTTATATTATCAGGATTTTTGCATAAACAAACATATTTAAGAAGTAATATTCTAATTTTTGTCCTGTTTTTAACCCTCCTCATCAGAATGCTCGGTTTGAAAAAACATGGCAGACTGTAGACTCAGAAGTAAATGCACTCTGCTATGATTGGCTAACAGTTGTGTATGTTTGCCAGCCTACATCCTTCATAGATAGACACTGGAGTGATTTAGGTTTAAAACGCATAAATACTCAATACATACCAAATTATCTGTTTAACAGAAAGCAATAGAGACCACATAATAAAAGCAGTTACTTACACTTGTGTTGTGACAATAATGTCATATTCAATATACTCGGAACAGCATAGTCTTTTAGTTTCGATCTTTTTTGAAATCATCTCAGGTTACGTTATGTAACCATGGCTCCTCAAGGGAATGAGATGCTGTGTCGGAGAATGCTTTGGGGAACGCCTCCAGTGTGACATCTCTGAATCACGTCTATTAATCAGGCAAAGACGTCATAGGCAGGTGACTTCAGAGACCAGGAAGCTTAAAAGCAAATGTGGTGAAGCCTGCATTCAGCCTCAAGGGATGAAGCAAGCGCCAGCAGAGATGCCAGAAGTGTTGCACTGCGAAGCAGCGTCAGAGGACTCATAAACTAAGGAAATGGCATCTACTATCCACTGACTAGGGGTCTGTTTAGTAGCGGGGCGACCTCTCTTAGGGGGACCGTAGCAAATGAATAACTGGTCTGCCCTTCTCCACAGGGCAGCTCTGTGGACACAAACAATTAAGCTTCTTCTGGTCTGGCTCCCTGAAGGGAGGAGAACTGAAGGCATGGATTATGACAGGCCGTGGTGTAGAAGAGGGGACCTTAGGGACAGACCGGGTACAAAATCTATATAGGACGGGGCCACGGAGAGGGCCTTTAGGTCCCCAACGGGAAAACAGAAAATAGACTTTATAGTGGGAAGGTGATCCGAGATCTCCTTGATAGGCTCGAAGGGAGGCCTACAGAGAGCCTCTAACACCACACCCAGGTCCCATGTGGGGGACACGAGAACAGACCGGAGGCCTCAGACTCAGCACACCATGGAGAAAACATATAACTAGGGGTTGTCTGCCCACTGACTGGCCACCAAGAGGGGCATGGTAGGCCGCAATGGCTGCCACATAGACCTTCTGGGTGGAGTGGGTCAACCCTGCGGAGAAGCGGGCCTGCAGGAACTCCAGCACTGTACCAATTGGGCAGTTAACTGGGTCGAGGTGGTGGTCTCCGCACCAAGAAGTGAAAAGCTTACACTTCAAGGTGTAAAGTTTCCTCATTAAGGGAGCTCTGGATTGGAGGATGGTCTTAACATTCTCAGTTGAGATACCGGAAGCTACAAGTTGTGACCCATCATTAGCCACACCCATAACTTCCACAGCTCCTGACGGGGATAGACTTTAGTGCCCTCCGCTGGTGAGAGGAGATCCCTCCTGACAGGAATCTCCCATGGAGAGGAGGGAAAAGAGGTCCGAGAACCATACTCGGCCCGGCCAGAATGCGGCTACCAGCAGCAGCCAGACCCCGTCCCAGCGCACTCATCCCAGAACTCCAAAGTTCTGAAAAAAGGCTCCCTCCACAAAGAGATCCCTCCTAGAGCAGAGAACATGCAGGGCATGCTGCTCCCTCAAAAGCCAACACTGCATGCTCCGCTCCAAGGTAAACAACACACAAACTGTGAGTATCCCCACCCGAAATGTAGCGCGGACAGGGAGGAACACACAGTTTGAAATGCTGCTTGTCCTCGACCAGTTTATGTTTGGTCTTAGAGGGTGCTTTTGACATGATGGGAATGACAAACAACACTAAATAAGACTTACAAACAAATATTGAAACAGTACACAAACATAGTGCTTGCTAAAGACAGAAGGCTAAATGCTGGCTTAGCCACGCATGCTTTTAAGCTTCCTGGTCTCTGACATCACCTACCTATGACGTTTTGCCCATCCATTGGACTGGTGACACACATGATTCAGAGATGTCATGCTAGAAACGTTCCCCAAAGCATTCTCAGAAGCGTTCTCCAACGCAGCTCGAGTTCCTAAAGAGGAATCTGCATCAAATTGTTCCATGTTTGCAAAGAAATCCACAGTAAAATTAAGTGAACTAAGGGCTGAGTTCTTACAGACACAGTCTGGTAGTTCATTGAACATTAAGTTTATCCACTCTTTCCTGATGTTGAGATCAGAAGGAAGGCAATGCAAACAATGTTTTTCCACAGCTTGGAACTGCAGTGTCTTGTCTTGTCTTGTCTTCAGAGCCATCTTTATCATTTGATTTCTGCATAGACCTGCATTCGTCTCGTTATTTAAAAAGGCAGTTATGTAGAAGCAGGCGTTGATATTCATCTGTGGAGGCGGTGCTTATCCACAATGTTACGTCAAAAAGTGGTGCATTCCACAAGCTGTCATTTTAGCAGATTGGCTTTTATATAAACTGTGCTTAGACTAATGAGAAAATTTTGAATTCTGAAACTTACAGGATGTCAACTTTAACCCCTTTAATGAAATACATCTGTCCATGGTGACTTTTTTCAAGTCTCTCTGAATGTGTATACACTAAGTTTGTTTACAATGTTCTTTATCAGAATATCTGTGTTAAAATACACTGTTCTGCAGTTTTGAACTGGGGGAGCAGCCCACAGTATTATAGTGATTAGCTTCTTTCCTCCGTGACTGCATGTGGCCATTGCTGGCACAGTACAGAGCAGCTGGCTGCTGAATCAACCCTTTATCAATTCAAAGACACACTGATTATCATCTGATCAATCAGATTATTCCAAACAAGACAACTTTTACACTTTCTTAAGAAAATTTAAGTGGTGTCTTCCTGTGCAAAACTTGCTCGTCACTATGCCAGAGGGTTTGGTTAGCAAGGAATTGTTATGCAGATGCTAAGTTTTTCTGATTGGCTGTTTTGGATGGTTGCTAGGTGATTGCTTATGATATTGTCTTTATCATATTCTCTTTTTTAAATATTCATTTAAATACTCCTAACTCAGATTGCACTTCTCCGAGCCACATGATTCAAGCTATCATATGACAATACGACACTAAGGTAAATAAACAATAATGATGACTATATCAACATGCAATATCGTTGCCGATAAAATATGAGGCTAAAATGTATTTTAAAAAAAATATAAAAACTATACAGAAATGTACTTTTATTTTTATTGAAAAAAGGAGAAAATTTATTGTAGACTACTGTACAATTCTACAACGCGTGCTTTCGTGTGTGCGTTGCCAGGTGTCAAGAGTTAAAATCCCCAAGTCAAAGCCTCTCTGTTAAAAGGATTCATTTTCTGCTGGGGTTTTGCTTAATTTTTGCAGGTCTGGAAACCATGCATACATGCTCGCTCCTCATGGAAGTGCCGATGATGATCAAGGATCGTCGTGTTCTGTCAGAATGGACTCCACAATATTGTTTGCTGAAGAAATGCATTTACTCAACTGCTGTTGTTTTAAATGATTAGTTTAAAGAATAACTTCCAGAATAAAATGTACTCACTATAATGTCATCCAAAATGCTCATGTCTTTCTTTCTTTCTACAGTCAAAAGAAATTAAAGGGGTCATTTGATGCTTTTATTAAAGATCATTATTTTGTGTATTTGCTGTATCAGAATATGTTGACATGCTTTAATGTTCAAAAAACACATTATTTTTCAAATACTGTACATTATTGTAGCTCCACTATGCCCCGCCTCTCTCAAATGCATAGTTTTCTACAAAGTCCCTCCTTCAAACAAGTGCAGTTTGCTCTGACTGGCCAACTGACCCAGTGTATTGTGATTGGCCGAACATCGCAAGTACTCGTCGGAAATGTAACGCCCCTTTCCATAATCATGTGCTTCATCAATACACACACACACACACACACAATGTGCAAAACTCAGCATTTGAACATTGAATAGCAAATACTTAAACTAATAAAAAAACCAACTTACAGTAGCTGTTCAGAAGTGCCAGCGTCTTTCCACATAGTGATGTAGACGTGTGTGGCAGAGTCTTAACTTTGATAAAGAATATCTCTTTGGATTTGAGACTTTAGTCTTTGTAACTTTACAGATCTTCTTTATGCACCAAGAGCTTGTAACACTCCAAAGAGAAAGGGAAAATTGAAATCACATCATATGATCCCTTTATGGTTTTGGTTTTGAAGAACATTTTCCAGGATTTTTCCCAGAAAACATCACAACTCATATCCTTTAAACAGAGCATTTAGCCTACGTTATCTGTTAGCAGCCCATGTATCTGTCAAAGCATCTGACGGGGCAAGCCACTTTAAACTATACCTGTTAATTTCAAATATATATATTGTAAATCTCAATATGCCGCCCTGTACTATTTGAAATGCAATGCAACCTAAACATAACCAAATATCTATTTACAAATTACTGTTAGCAAATTTCTTAAAAGATGACAACAGTAACAAAATAGCAACATCTGAGGAAGCACTGTGTTTGTGTATGCATATGCATGCATGTGAGACAACGAGAGAGAAAAAGAACAGACAGAATGTGACTCAATCATCAAACACAAGGACAAAGAGCTAAATCAAGCCAATTAATTTGGCAGAATAAAGGTTCATAAAAATGCTAGAGCAACAATATTGTCATTATTCCTGAACAACAAAACCAAAAAAAGCACCGCTAGCCAAGAGACAAAGACAAATTGCTCCATAACAGTACAGGTACAGTGCTGAGTGCTCCAGCATACAATGAATTTGAATAGCATCAGTCCAGTATTTGAGGAGCTGAAAATAATTGAAAATAACTGTTTCTCAAAATTCTCCCTCAACATCATCTTCAATGGCTTCTTTTGTCTGGCAATGTAACAGACAGATTTAGTGAGCAGTAGAGGTCATTCCACTCACACACACACACACACACACACACACACACACACACACACACACACCTTGAAATGTTAACAAGGTTTTAGCTTTAACATGTGACTCTGTCCGGAAACAGTGACATGACATTTAGTCACATCCACAGTCTGACTAATAGTACTAATACTTCCCACAGCAAATACAAAGAGGACGGATGAGCAGAAGAGAGTCACAGAGAGAGATAGAAACTGTGAAGAGGGTGCCATGTTTCTCTCATGCACACTCTTGTGCAATCTTAACCTCTCTCTCTTTCTTAGTTCTTCAAAGCCGCTGCCTCGGCACACAGACAACAGCCTGAAATGCAGCGTGACAATGACATTTAACTGTCAAGCTCCATCAGAAAAACACATTTCCTATTCCTACTAGAATAGTAAACACATCTTCAAACTCTATCATGAACGAAAATTAAATCTTTTGTGCTAAACCATGCATTTTTCATGTGTTTGGACCAATTATAACATATAGGGGCAATTAAATTAATCCACAATGTCATTCAGCAAACCATTCACATGAAAATAACCTCATCAGTGCATACAAGGCCACTAATGATCAATTAACACATCCACTTTAAGTACACAAATAGCAAATTAGACAGAAATTAACATTTCCCCGATGAAACATGACAGATAATGAATCCAAGGCAAATTAACAGCACAATGTTGAATGATAACTAAACATGACCATAAATATATTACAAACGTGAAAATGAAATATCAGAACAGTAAAAATCAGTTAATTAAAATTTAAAAATGCATTTAGAACAGTGGCAAGTAAAAAAAATTACCATGAAATGCCACAAATACTGTAAGGTTCGAAAGTCACTTTGAGCAATGTGTATGTTAATACACCTTGCTTTATGCAAGCAATGTTTCAAGAATAAAATATAATTGGTTTGAATGTTACATGACTCAAGAAGTTGTTATATAATTTGAAAAATGTCCATAATTTGATTTTGCTGAAGTGTTTATTATCATATTATACAGTATATCATAATTTAAAGGGTAACTGAAGTGTATACAGAAAGTTGTCTAGTCTAATCACATCTGCCTCAAGGTAGTGACATCAACACGAATGTGTGCTAGGTCTAGTTCATAGGCATTTAAATGAAAATTATGTAACCGACTAGTTGACTACTGTGTTTATATGCAAACCATTTGAAATAAACGATTTGAATCAACATACGCACACAAAAATAACATAAGCATTCACGTTATTAACATTAGCCAAAATACAGTTTTAAGTTCAAGTCCAAGAGAGCATAGTCCACTGCAATATCCACTTTGCAAAATATTTTATTTTCAAAACATTACATTAACATAGCACTAATTTGAATTTAGACTTTGTAATATATAAATATATATTAGGGCTGTCAAATGATTAATCGCATCCAAAATTAAAGTTTCTGTTTACATAATATATGTGTGTATACTATGTATATTTATTATACACATAGCCAACAATACATTGTATAGGTCAAAATTATTGATTTTTCTTTAATGCCAAAAATCATTAGGATAGACCATGTTCCAGGAAAATATTTTGTACATTTCCTACCATAAATATATATTGAACCTTAATTGTTGATTAGTAATAAGCATGGCTAAGGACTTCATTTGGACACTTTTAAAGGTGATTTTCTCAATATTAAGTTTTTTTCTGTGTTTATTTTTTTCCCTCAGGTTCCAGATTATTAAATAGTTGTATATTGGCCAAATATTGCCCTATCCTTAGAAATACTGTATATACATCAATGGAAATCTTATTTATTCAACTTTCAGATGCTCTATAAATCTCAAAAAAAAAAAAAATACCCTTTTGGCTGGTTTTGTGGTCCATGGTCACACACCCACCCCACACACACACATACATATACAGTATGTTTGTGTGTGTGTGTGTGTGTATGTGTGTGTGACTAGTCTCACACATCATCCCTAGACATTGTACCTTCACTGCTCCAATCATGTTGATTTTGATGCTGATTGGATGGGGAATACCAGAATATACTTCAAGATGGTGTCCTGATTTTACAAGATTGTAATGTGTTTTTATGCTAATTATGAACAAGTCCTGAATGTGAACGGCTCATGTTCGCTTTAAAAACAGCAGACAGAAAGCAAAAAAATATAATATTTATACCATAACATTAAATTATAAACCTAACATTGTGCCATTCTCATCAGTTGCCACCATCTTTGACATGATATCAAATGATGCTTCTTGCTGAGGTCAAAGTTAATCAATCTGATCTAATCCATGTCCGACATAGCACTGTTCCAGTCATTATTTTCAAGGAGGTGGGGAAATCCTGAAGTCTGTGGTTGGAAAAATTCCATCTTCGCCTTATTAAAATCAAACACATCTGTACATCAAACTTTTCCAGTGAAAACACTTATCAATAACTCTTTAAATGGTTTAGATGCACTGGTTGGAAACTACTGCAACCTGACAGATATACACACCATGTCTTGTGAAATTGAGATTCCTACAAGCGTACCACACATTACTGCTATTCAGAAACAACAGTGTGAGTGAAAGCTCACATCCAAGCATTACTGCCAACCATAATTAATTACTGCTGTCAAAATCGAAGCAGACTCACCATACACAATGGTCACCATGGAGACAGGCATGACCAGAAGTCCCAGAAGCATATCTGCCACTGCCAGTGACATGAGAAAGTAATTTGTGGCATTTTGCAGTTTTCGTTCCAGATTGACAGCCATGATTACTAAAATATTCCCGGTAACCGTAATAATGACTACAACCAAAATCAGTAGCGCAGCCCAGTTTTTCCGAACTAACTCCTCTTTGCTTGTCTCGCCGTTGCACCTTTGCCATGACAGCGGTTCTGTTTTTTCACTGGAAGTGCTGCTGATGGATACGTTTGGAAAGAGAGATGCTTCAGTGTCAGCCCAACTTCTGTTACAGCCAAACGAACTGTTACGAACCACATTACCCAGCATGATGTCCGGACTCGGTGTCCAGGTGTCAGGGTCAAAGGGCATGAGGTGTGAAGAGGTGAAGATGCTTTTAGGCACAGGCTTTGAAATGTTGGCATGCAAGTTCATAATGTCCCTTATTAACACTGTTAGACTCTCAAAGACAAAAGTTTGTTACCTCCCAAGTTTGGTTAGAGGTCATGTATCCTTCTTTTCTTTATAGCATCTTTGATCCAGCCATTAAGTCCAGAGGTTTGCTTCATTCTGTCCTCTTTAAAATCCTGAGGTCTTCCTGCTACTCTTTTACTGTAACCAAAAAGCCTGAAAAATTGAAAATGCAAGGTGTAACAATTAAATGTTCCCATAATTCGTGCATTTCTGAAGGCGCAGAATGTGTTGTGTCTGTTCAGTGAAGTCTTCTTGCTCCTCTCTGTTCTCGTTGTCAGAACACAACAGATTTTACGAACTGGATGACCTGATAGTTGAGCGCACACTCTCTCTCGTTCCCTCTCTCCGCTCTCTCTGGCAGTGTGCGGAGCTAGCAGATTCTGGTCCTCCTCAAGCCAGTGATCATTCTGTTCAATCCAGCTGTGGTGAGAGAGAGAGGGAGAGAGAGACTGAAGTGTGAGTCAGGGGTTTAGTGAAAGTTCCTCAGGTGTTTCCTCTTTCTTTTGCACCTGCGTCTGTAACTACCAAGACAAATCTTATTTAATGTGACAGGCGACACATATACACGCTCCACTTGCTTCAGGCCCAAAGAAAATATGATTGATAAAAATAGGCAAGATTAGGAAACATTTAGACAAAGATATTAGCACAATCTTACAACAAGAACTCAGTCTTTTCATCCATCCATCTATATGTCCATCTATCACTCTATCCACGCATATATCTTTATATCTATACGTATATTTATATATGCAAATGTCTTATCTACCCCATCAGTCCATTCATCCATCTATTCGTGGTCATACATCTAAATACAGTATCTACTGAAAAAGTCTATCTGTGAACGTCTTATTTATCCCTCTTACCACATTCATCCAAATTTTCTTCGGTCTATGCATACATCTACCTATAAATCTATATCTATCCCAATCTGTCCACATCATGTTCCATATGTCTATTTATCTATCAATCTATTTGCTGATCCATCCTTCCTCCTTCCACCTACAGTACTGTGCAAAATTCTTAGGCCACTAGTATTTTCACACACAAAAAAATGGTTTTAAGTGAGTTATTTCTATATTTTGCTTTAGTGTGTAAGTAGGAAATATCAGTTTAAATTTTTGTCTGGAATACTGTAACATGAAGAAACAGAAAAAAATTGAGAAAGTCTCAATCCAAAAAGAACTGTGGCAATGTCTCCAAAACATTTTCAAGAAACCTACCTGCAAAGCTACCTGAAAAACAATGTGCAAGTGAACCTAGGACAAAAGTTTTTTTAATGCATAGTGTGGTCACACCAAATAAGTTAATAGAAGTTAATAAAAAAAATCTATTTATGGCTTTATTTTTATGGCATCCTCACTTTACAGCATTTTTACACAAGTGCCTAAAACTTTGCACAGTACTGTAGCTTTGCTGTATTCTTGAAGCATTTTGGAGACATTGCCACAGTTCTTCTGGATCGAGACAGCCTCGATTTGTTATGTTTCTTCATGTTATTCCATACAGACTAATGATGATGAGATCAGATCTCTACTACTTACACATTACAGCAAAACATAGAAATAACTGACTTAAAACCATTATTTGTTGGTGAAAATATTAGTGTAATATTATATTTTGCACAGTTTTGTATATCTACTGTATGTGTCAATTTATCCATACATACATCTATATGTCTGCGTAAACATCTTATCTACCCCTCTATCAGTCCATCCATCCAATTATCATATACAGTGGCATGCAAAAGTTTGGAAACCCCTTGCAGAATCTGTGAAAATATTAATGATTTTAACAAAATAACACAGATTATACTAAATGAATGTTTTTTTTTTTTTTTAGTACTGTCCTGAGTAAGATATTTTACACAAAAGATGCTTACATATTGTCCACATATTGCTGGAATTATTTGTAAAAATCCTTTCAAAAGTTTGGGTGTCATGGATTTGCAAGGTCCTCCTACACTCACAACCAATTATCCCGATCACAATCACATGACTTTTGTTCTGCAGCACCTGTCACCCCACATCACACACTACAAAAGCCAGCCACAAGCACCAAGACACTGTCCGGTCTCGTCTATGCAACCTTGAGTACATGTGTGGACTAAACCTGACTCTCTCTTGCCTCTTGGAGGATTCTCTCGTTGACGTCATGTGGATACTTTGGAAAACCAACTCCCCTTCTGCACCTGGTGGCTCTGGAGTGTGTCTGTGTGCCCGTGGCTTAATCCTGGACTGCCATTCATCCCTCATCTACCAAACACTACCATCCTTTCACTAAACTGTTCAGGCTTTAACTCAACCTCTGTCTCCGTTGTCTTCTGTGTGTGACAGAAGACTGGACCAACAAACTATTCATGTCTCAAATGGATTTGGATACACTCCAGAGCCTGGTGGACATGCTGCGCCGAGAGCTTCCAAACTACCACCTCATCGGCCATGGGACTGTGCGATTGATCTCCTTCCAGGTGAGCCAGTGCCTAAAGGAAAGATCTACTAATTCACCATCCCAAAACAAGACGCAATGGGGAAGTACATCGCAGATGCTTTGGAACAAGGGTACATACGACCATCGACTTCCCCTGCTGCTTCACCATTCTTCTTTGTGGCTAAAAGATGGAGGACTTCAACCCTGCATAGACTACAGAGGGTTGAACGTCATCACCAAGAAGTTTCGCTATCCTTTTCCCCTCGTCCCAGCGGCGCTAGAACAGCTCCATGGTGCTTACACCTGTACAAAGCTAGATTTACGCAGTGCCTATAATCTGATCAGAATACGTGATGGTAATGAGAGGAAGATGGCTTTTGTGACCCATACTTGCCACTTGGAGTATATGGTGATGCTGTATTCCCTTGTCAACGCACCATCCTTGTTTCAAGACTTCATGCATACCATATTTCGAGATCTGCTAAATCGCTTTGTAATTGTCTACACTGATGATATTCTTATTTATTCCAGTGACCCTGTTACTCATACAAAGCATGTGAAGGAAGTCTTGGAGAGGCTACGTCGACTCTTTATCAAAGCTGAGAAATGTGAGTTCCATAAGCCCACGATCAAATTCATTAGCTACGATGTGTCCAACAGCAGAGTGAGGATTGATGAGGGGAAGGTTGCCGCCATTAAGAACTGGCCGAAACCCACCACAGTGAAAGACCTTCAAAAATTCCTAGGGTTTGCCAACTTTCACCATAGATTCATCAAGAACTTCAGTGTCATCATCGCCCCATTGACGTCTGCTTTAAAGAGTAAGCCCAAAAATCTGAATAGGAGTGACAAATGCAGAACCTGCAGTATCTATGCGAGGCAAAGAGACTAAACCCTTGACAAGCCTGGTGGGCCCTCTTTCTAACCTGTTTTAATTTTACCATCTTGTATCGCCCAGGTAATATAACTGTAAGGCAGATGCCCTGTCTAGACTGTTTTCCTCAGAGGATGACACATCACCTCCCGAAACCATCCTGCCCGAAAGGGTCTGGGTCTGTCCTATAGAGTGGAGTGAGGAAGACACCATCCCTGACACCTCGAATATTCCGCTGGGTTGTCCAGTTGGTCACAAGTATGTACCCTTGAAACATCAGACACTGGTAATAACCAAAGCTTATGTCTCTCCAGGCACTGGTCCTCCTGGCATCCATCCAACCATCTCGCTGCTAAAACATCGCTTCTGGTGGCCCCACATGGCAGAGGACATCAGGAGGTTCGTGAGGGGGTGTTAGGAGTGTGCGGTGACAAAAACACCTAAACATCTGCCCTCTGGAAAACTCCTTCCTCTTCCTATTCCCCGTTGACCTTGGTCACATCTCGGAGTAGACTTTGCCACAGATTTGAACCGATCTGGAGATAAAACCTGCATATTCGTGGTGGTGGACTGATTTTCGAAGATGCTTAAACTGATACACCTTAAGGGATTGCCGACTGCCAAGGAAAGTGCTGAAGTTTTATTCCAACATTTGTTCAGATATTTCGGCATCCCTGAGGACACTGTATCAGATAGAGGCCCACAGTTCATCTCTCGAGTGTGGAAATCATTCTTCAAACTTCTGGACGTGTCCATAAGTCTCTCCTCAGGCTATCACCTCCAGACCAACGGCCAGACAGAGAGAAAGATCCAGGAAGTAAGTCGCTTCTTCTGAACCTTCTGCCATAGCCACCAGGACTCTTTTGGAGCCAGTTCCTACCTTGGGCTGAGTACGCAGAGAACTCTCTTCGCCAACAGACCACCCGACTCTCCCCATTTCAGTGCCTGCTCGGCAACCAGCTGCCCATGTTCCCATGGACCGAGGAACCCAGCGAAGTACCATCTTTTCAGCACTGGTTCCGAGAGAGCGAGAGGGTCTGGGATTCAGCACACCATCATCTCCAGGCAGCTGTTCGTCGCCACCAGTGGCAGGCAGATGCCAGATGTGCCCCGACACCCAACTTAATAGACCCTCAGGAGGGGTGTACTGTCACGGATTTGCCAGGGCCTCCTACACTCACAACCAATTATCCCCGATCACAATCACCTTATTTTTGATTTGCAGCACCTGTCACCCCACATCACGCATAAAAGCCAGTCACAAGCACCAAGACACTGTCCGGTCTCATCTATGCAACCTTGAGTAAATGTGTGGACTAAACCTGACTCTCTCTTGCCTCTTGGAGGATTCTCTCGTCATCGTCAAGTGGATAATTTGGAAAACCAACTCCCTTTCTGCACCTGGTGGCTCTGGAGTGTGTCTGTGTGCCCGAGGCTTAATCCTGGACTGCCATTCATCCCTCATATACCAAACACTACCATCCTTTCACTAAACTGTTCAGGCTTTAACTCAACCTCTGTCTCCGTTGTCTTCTGTGTGTGACATTGGGAACCCTTGGTTCTTCATACTGTGTACCTGTTACCTGGAAGATCCATTTTTTTGTTCTGAACAGTTAAACTGAGCTCTGTTCTTCAGAAAAATCCTCCAGGTCCTGCAGATTCTTTAGTTTTCCAGCATCATTTGCACATTTATTCCCTTTCCAGCACTGACTGTATGATTTTGAGATTCCTTCTGGAGTGTGACTGCTGTGACTGTTGACGTACAATGCTGCTGATTGTTATCTTTGTTATTGCGCACGGCAGAAAACACATCATACATCTGCATTCGCACTCACAACAGACCCGGAAAAGAAGACAATGCTAAATAAAGTCACAATTTTTGTTATCTTTGGACCAAAATGTATTTTCGATGCTTCTACAAATTCTAAGTGACCCTCTAATGTCACATGGACTACTTTGATGATGTTTTTCTTACCTTTCTGGACATGGACACACTGTAAAAAATTGTCCTGTAAATTAACGGTAGTATACTGGCAGCAGGGTTTCCAGCAGTGTACCGTAATTTTACAGTTTTATTACCGTTTTCTGAATTACGGCTTTTTTGTAAATTAACGGTAATATACTGGCAGCAGGGTTTCCAGCTGTGTACCGTTATTTTACAGTTTCCAGAATTACAGCTTTTCTGTAAATTAACGGTAATATACTGGCAGCAGGGTTTCCAGCTGTGTACCGTTATTTTACAGTTTTCTGAATTACAGCTTTTTTTGTAAATTAACAGTAATATACTGGCAGCAAGGTTTCCAGCGGTGTACCGTAGTTTTTCAGGATCATTACTGTATTCTAGTTTTTTTTTTTTTCTAAACCGTAGAACTGGCAATTTTGCCAATCATTAACTTTATTAAAAATATCTGTATTTTAACAAATTCACAAACTGGCATTTCATTTATACTAAAAAGTGGCAGCAAATAGACAGAAAAGAGAAGACCAAGGGGGTATTTCTTATAGAACACTATTTATTTAAGTGCCCAACCAATAATTCAAATGCTTTCTCCAAAAAAAATAAGCAATCAAAATGGAAGAGTCAGTCTTTGTATGTGTTAGAGAAAGATGAGATGAAGAGAGAAGAAAATTAACCAATTTACAAAACAGACAATGTGCAAAATGAACCCTGCAGAAGTCTGTGGACATATTTAAACAAATTTAAGTTGACCATATAAAACACAAAACAAGCAGCCATTTTAGGTCTAGCTTTGTGCTATGAGTATGACAATGCATGGGCATGGGCTTGTAGTGTACGTTCCCCTAAAAACAGCCTTTAAGAAATGGCAAACAACTTCTGAACAAGAATCTTATTTTGGTGTAATAAGTCAAAACCTGGCAAGGATTTGTAGAACAGTCCAAGAACGTTTCAGAAGCATAAAACTGTCACCAAGTGTAGCCAGGGAGGGGTGTAGTCTGAAACATAAAAATTGAGAAAAATCCTTTTTAAGTTAAAATAACATCAGCAGAATTTTAATAGAACGTAACAAAAAACATGTATACTGCATAATAATATAAAACATTTCAGAAACTTAGGACCCTACGATTTCCACGATGTGAAAAACATGGAGGCAATCACGGAATCAAATCATGAAAACGGAATTAGGCAAATAATGTGGATTGTCACAGAATTTGTCACATTTGTGATGAATACAATAAAATAGTGTTGTACACTAACTGAAATCGCGATGTGGATTAGTGTATTAATTAATAAAAGTTGCAATATTATGTAAGAAGTTGTACTTATAATTTTTGTAAAGTTATCCAAAGGATTAATTAGCTAATCAAAAAAGGGAACACTAGATTAAAGGGGGGGGGGGGGGGGGGTTGAAATGCTATTTCATGCATACTGAAGTTTTTTTACACTGTTAAAGAGTTGGATTCCCATGCTAAACATCGACAAAGTTTCAAAAATTAAGTTGTACGTTTGAACGTTTGTACGTTTGAAGGAGTATTTTTGTTCCAAAAATACTCCTTCCGGTTTGTCACAAGTTTCGGAAAGTTTTTTTCGAGTATGGCTCTGTGTGACGTTAGATGGAGCAGAATTTCCTTATATGGGTCCTAAGGGCACTTCTGCCGGAAGAGCGCGTGCTCACGTATAGCGAGGCTGAGCACAGACATTCCCTGATCAGAGCGAGAGCGTCGCAAAATGTCACAAAAGAAGTGTCTTTTTGGTTGCCAGGGCAAGACAACCCTGCACAGATTACCAAAAGAGAAACAGCATTAAGGGACCAGTGGATGGAGTTTATTTTTACAGAGCATCAACGGAGTTGTGCAAGTGTTTTTGTTTGTTCCCTGCATTTCGAAGATGCTTGTTTTACAAACAAGGCCCAGTTTGACGACGGATTTGCGTATCGTTTATTTCTTAAGGATGATGCAATCCCAACGAAAAAGGGTCACGATCGTGTGTTGGAACCGCAGGCGGTGAGTAAAACTGCTTAAAATATCTCTGCCTCCTTGTTAGTGTGTCCGCCTCCCATGCCGAGACCCGGGTTCGAGCCCCGCTCGGAGCGAGTCGTTGCTGCTGCTGCTCTCGTTCAGTTTCAGCCTCAGGATCTGATTCTGGATCATAAATAAACGGCTGAATCTGACTGTTAACCATGGTTTGTTTTGGATGATGTTTTTTTTTTCCTCACGCTAATGTCACAACTTCCAAACGCTCTCAATGCAAAAGCCTACTGGCGCTAGTGATTCTTTAGCTCCACCCACACGTCACATTAGTTTACAGAAAAGATAATCAATAGTTGCAGCTCTATCCCACATACACAAAAAAAAAAAAAATCAAGTGTCTTCACATCAATCCTTCAAAATAAAGGTTCGGTCTAATGTGATGTGATTGTGACGGAAATATATCACTTTTGTACAGTAGAATATGTCATTTTCAAAGTAATATAATAATACAAATAAGAATTATAGTAATAAAAATAAAAATAATCATTAAAAATGATGTTTAAGGAATAATTACACAATTGTTATTCCATGTTTTAATTGTAACAGGAATAAAAATGGAATTTGAGAATAAAACGTATTTCTAAAATGTATTTTAACCATTAAGATGTAATTTGAAAAAGTTAAAACAAAACAAAAAAAATCATAAAACATATTTACTTAATTTCTTCATGAGTGTTAAGTTAAATATTAAGCAGACTTTGAGCAACATTAGTGGACCAACTAAACTGATTAATAGTGTGCATGTACTCAAAAAAAAATAAAAAATAAAAAAATTCATGGTTTTAATAAAATCATTATATTATTTCAACCTCAAATTTTTTTTTTTTTGTGTGTTTGAATAGTTTTTGTGTAACCTGGGACAGAACAGTCGCAACAACATAGGGGTTGTAATGAGTGCGGACTGTATCCTCTTCAGGGTAGTTCTCAGTGCCACTGACGACTTTTTTTTGGGTCAAATATAGGTTTGTGGATTTTATTTATAAAACCGTTTCTTTGCTGTAAATTATTTTATTTTATGTAATGCAAACTACAGGGACGCAACGTTAGTAACCAAAATGAGTCACACCAGTCTTCTTCAACTAACTACTTTTAGATGTTGATTTTTTTTTTTTGTTAAACAAGTTTCAATGTGAGAAATATTCTGTGTGTGTAAACTGTGAAATCAGTTGTATTAAGAACTGTATTTAATGAAAATGTATGTGTAACTTCACTTGCCTAGATGAAGTCCCATTTGAAGTCCATTCGATTTTTTTGTAGAGTGGCAACCTTTGGATTGACTGTAGTGGACTTCTTATTCACCACCTTCCCCGTCTTCTTGGAGACTACCTTGCCTCGGCAGGTCTTTGAGCCTCTTTCTGGGTTTATTCCATAGAATCATCTAAGGAAAGTTGCATTACACATTACCGAAGTGTATAATAACCATTTTTCAAAATTCTGATTAATTAATTTGGTTTAGAATTTAGATTAATTTTGTAAAACTTTATAATAAGTATAAAGTAATAAAGCACTTATAAATCATTTGCAAACGATCTATATATATATTCTGACTCGTTTGGATTTAATGTGGATCTACATGCCTTTCTCCTATTTTCTCTGTGTCTGGCATGCGAATAAAACCACATTTGACAGTGTTTCAGATGATGAACTGAAAAAACTGAAATGGAAGAACACAAGTAGAACACAGGAGAAAGGTTGAGGTAACTAGTTTGCAAATAATTTATTACTTTACTACTGTATACTTATTATAAAGTGTTACCACAGATTCTAAGAGAGTGATTAAAACATACGCAAAAAGGAAAACACTTACCTTTGAAAAAACTCTAACGTGCAACAAGCCGCCTCTTGATACTGCAGGTTGAAGATGTAGTGCACAGCAAACACTTGCAACTGCAGTCAAAAATGTTGACTGGACACTCACAAAAAAAAAAAAGAAAAAAAAGAAGCAATTTTAACAATTGTGCACAACAGCAATGTTAACAATTTTAGATCTCAGCCATCAGTAAATGTTTCTTCTTCATCATGTGCAATGACACACTAACCCAGCAAAATCAGATGAGGATTGGCAGGTAGATTGAGTGTCTTCTCAACCTCAGATGCAGATGCTGCAACCTGTAGAGAACACAAAATACACAAATAATAATATTACATAATATAATGTGGTGAAGTGGAAAGAAGAAAATTAAATACTTACATCTGCATGTGAAACCAGTCCATCTTCATGTTCCTGGAAGTGGGACATTAACGTTAGAATCTTGACAAGCAGGTGTACCATATCTTTGTTCTCATCCTGGGACATCCTCCAACTTTTCATTAAAAACACTTAAAAATATTCTGTCTACTGCTCTCTCCTCTTCCTCTTTCTCTAACTCTCTCTCTCTCACACACACACACACACACACACACACACACACTCACTCACTCTCTCTCTCACACACACACACTCTCTCTCTCTCACAAACACACTCTCACACACACACAAAACTGTATTTGAGGCTGAGGATCAAGTTAGAATGTAAGTTAATGAAGTAACGTTTCCTCTGTGATATAGAGATTTGTGCCAATAAATCCAGTGCAAAATTAAAATTAAAATGTGCTCACATACAAAGCCCACTTTATTAATAATAAGTTCGAATATATTTAGATTACACTCTAACTTACGCTACTCTTTCCATCTATCCAGTCAAGTGCTCATGCAAAAGGCGATGAGTTTATGCTTCCTAAGTAAAATTAAGTTTACAGGCCTATTTTCTTTTTCCCAATATATAAGGATAATATATAAGTTACCAACTTTATACGCACCTAACTTAGCAACATTAATGCAAATAAAACAAATCCTCCATTTTAAACTACACTGGGTTGGCGCCAATGCAAAATGTAAATATAATTGTGCAAATAAGTGTTTCAGAAAATCAGGAAAACACACTTCATATCCTCGTTATCTGCAATCTGTAATCGAGATTATATTTGAGATAATATCCGTTTTATTCACAGAGACTTTTCTCTGGTATCAGACGCTAACCGTTGCTCCCCTCCCCCACCGATCACGTGCTCATCTTCTAAAGTTGCCAAATATTTTCAATTCATATCCAATTAAATAATCAGCGAACGCAAGTATTTTATATTTAACTATTTACAAGTTTAACATTTACAGGATTTTACACCAGGAAAAAAAAAACGATGCAAATCCTTCACAAACACACTCATACACACTTAACTTTCAGGAGAAATTTGTAAAAATTGCATACATGCTAGTTCACCGTCTTGGCAAGATTTGTCAAAGGTAAATTCAAATATTGTGCCCACATTAAAAAAAACGCTGCAGTTTAAGATAAAAATGTATTCAGACTTTGATCTGCTTACCTGTAAATGAGCCTCAACTTGAGATGAAATCCATAAAACTTTGACTGAAACCATGCTCCTCCATGCGTCAGCTAGCCTTTGGTTCCCCCTCTCCCACCGATCACGTGTGCATTTACGGTAAGACACCGTAATTTTAGAAAACAGTTCAGTACTGTATATTTACGCTGTTAATATGCTGTAAATTTACAGAAATTTTTTACAGTGCAGTATACCGTACACACAGTTTCAATGCAAGGACTGAGAGCTCTTGGACTAGATCTAAAATATCTTAAACTGTGTACCTAAGATGAACGGAGGTCTTACGAGTTTGGAACAACATGAGGGCGAGTCACTAATGACATCATTTTAATAATTGGGTGAACTAACCCTTTAAGCTCTCTTCAGCTTCAGCTCATTCTGTCTCTCTTTCTCCTCCCACTCTTTACATTTGAACTGTTTCATTACCCCAAGCACTGTGACGCTTATCTTCTTTTTTGTTGTTCATCTAACCTGGCAGTCATGTCTTGTAGAATAAATGTTTACATGCGAATGTGTGCATGCGGTGTGAAATGGAACTATATTATGCTGGGCATGTGAACTTTATTGTGTTGACTATAGACATGAGACGTATAATAAAATAACCTGTCGGTTGTTGACTATCAATAGCTCAGTTCCAATTAGATGTCACCTTTTAATAAGCACTGTTCAGAGGTTTACACATGAATTCTTCACACTTTGACAAATTAACAGATTGAATTCATAATTTGAATTCTTTATACAGAAGAAGGACGCATGCATGCAAAAATAAATGAATATATCAAACAGCTATTTAGATTCATTCAGACATGCAAAAAGAAAATTATTGTAATTGACTTTAGCTTTGTTAAAAAATGTTTTGCACTTAAAGAGTCCATCGGTGGTCATCCATGATGACTTTTTTACAAGGTTTTTTTTCTGTGCTTGAATGTTTGGAAATATTTGCAAATAATAAGCACTATAACAGAATGCCTTCGGTCTTTATTCTGCTCGGCTCATTAGCAGCACAAATGAAAGTTGCCGAGGTGCAGTAATGAATAAGTTATGCAAATATTAACATCACATTTTCAGCTGCATGCATTTCTTGCTTCATTTCTCAGCTCTAACTTTATTTCAGTTGACATTTTCTGGTACAGTGATGCTTTTGTCACAGCATACAGACATTATGATTTCCCATTCAATGACAGTGGCAACAGGCTGCTGTATTTCTGAATTAAGACTTTATAGTCAGTGATAAGATCACAGTGATATAGGCACTGATAAACTAAATGGTTTCCTTTTACTGTATTTTTAATGCAAGAAACATCACACAGACATCATTCAGTATTTATTAATGTGTTCATTAATTAATACTGAATGTGTCTGTGTGATGTTTCTTGCATTAAAAATAGAGTAAAAGGAAACCACCAACATGTGCATATTTCAAGTTTCAGCTAAATTTTCATAAGAATACAAACAGTGGAAGCGTGAGCTGTTTCACTCCAGACCCTCAAAACAACTCCAGGTCACTGGACAAGACATCAGTACTAGCCCTCCAGCTCTGCTTTCCACTCAGATATCAGCAAACTCGCTGCCACTCACAGCCAGTTGTTGCCATGGAAAGGCTTTGTCGCTAACAATGCATTCAATAGGGAATGAGATAACCAAACGATAATCACATTGTTGCCTCTTTTTTGACCTATCACAGGCTCATAACCATGGAGATGCTCAATGCTTGAACAGATAAGAACAAAGAGACTGCAAAGGCCAAGAGGTCATCTACACAAATAGAAGTACATCAGAAAGAAGAAGAAGAAAAAATGCTACTACAAGGATAATGCTTATTTCTGTGCAATAAATGGCCATAAAAACATATTTGTATAAAAACGATATAAGAATAATGTACTTTATTAACATAAATATATCTTGCACACTCTATATAAAAAGTAAGTATCAGCCTGGCCACTTTGAGGCTTGAATAGAAGTTATTTAGAAATTATGTATGACTGAAGCTTAAAATAATCCTTTGTTGCCCTTGGCTTTGATAGTTCTGCAGTGCCACACCACGTTCCAAAAACAGAATCCAATTTAAATAATGATTCAAAATGCACTACACAGGCATCTTCTAAATCTGTGCATAGCATAGCACCGATTTCCCAGTGTTTTATTGGTCTGTCAATAACACATAGTGAAATCCAGTGTCTTTAAAATCTAGGTCCGCTCAAACACCATATTAGCAAGTTTTTTGAGTATAGGTGTGATCACTGCGCACTTTTTATGCAACACCATTTTTTACGTACCTTGTTGTACGTTTCAACGTAGTTTCAAAGAGCAATGTCCATTGAGTGGTGCTAAAACACTGGTTCAGTTCGTGAACACTTGCATGTTTTTATGACGTTGAAATAGTTACATATTGCCATGTTTTTATTATGTTGCTTCTGGTACGTATTACAGTGGTTCAGATTTCAAATGTCTGGGGACCGTTGCTAAAAGTTATTGCTCTGTCATGTTGGAAATATGCCCTAGTGCAAACTCAACCCAAAACCTACCCGATACTGTTAACAAATACAAAACTGATATAAAAACACATTTGCTGATGCAACCATGTCATCTTAACTTCCTTATATGCAGATTTAAGCTGCTTTGTCGAACCATTTTTACTTGAGATTTGAACCGTAGCTCCTCACCTCGAATAGTACGTCTCCTTGCTCTGGGAGTTACCGAACAAACCGAACACCTATGAAAACCCATAGATATGAAGCTGGATATGTGCGATGCTAACGTTCAAAAGCATCATTTTTCCCTTGTAAATGACTTGTAAATGAAATGTTCCCAGGAAGCTCTCGGATTTCATAAAATGACAATCAATGTCATTCTGCAACTAGACGGATGTACTGTTACTTCCTCTACAGTCAGAAATCTGGGTGTTATATTAGACAGCAATTTGTCTTTTGAAAATCATATTTCCAATGTTACAAAAACTGCATTCTTCCATCTTAGAAACATTGCCAAGCTACGAAACATGTTATCTGTTTCTGATGCAGAAAAGCTAGTTCATGCATTCATGACCTCTAGACTACTATTGTAATGCACTTCTAGGTGGTTGTCCTGCATCGTCAATAAACAAGCTACAGGTAGTCCAAATGCAGCAGCTAGAGTCCTTACGAGGTCAAGAAAATATGATCATATTACCCCAATTTTACAGTCTCTGCACTGGCTACCTATTAAGTTCAGTATCAGTTACAAATTATCATCACTTACCTATAAGGTCCTAAAATGGTTTAGCTCCTGCATACCTAACTAGCCTTCTACCACGCTAAACCCATCACGCACCCTAAGGTCACAAAACGCTGGACTTTTGGTAGTTCCTAGGATAGCAAAGTCCACTAAAGGAGGTAGAGCTTTCTCACATTTGGCTCCCAAACTCTGGAATAGCCTTCTTGATAATGTTCAGGGTTCAGACACACTCTCTCTGTTTAAATCTAGATTAAAAACACATCTCTTTCGCCAAGCATACGAATAATGTATCTTTTAAATTGTGAGTGTAGTTGCATCTGATCAAAGGTGCATTTTTATTCATTAGCTTGGGTTAAACTAATTTTACTTTGTTGGATCAGCAGCTATGCTAATTATGTCTCTATTTTGTTTCTATGTTTCGCCACGGTATTTACAAATTTTTCCCCAATTTTCACACAATCACAAATAATAATTATATTTTATATTATATTTTAGGTTTATATTAGTGCTGTAAAAACAATTAATTAATAAAAAAAATTAGAAGGCAAATAATTTTTACAGTTTAATGTCATTAATAATATTTAACTTAGCTGATGCAAGGGGTTGGCCACCAAACTCACAACTGCTGCCTCTGACTCGTTTTTCCTGACAAAAACTGTGTTTTAGTTAGGTGCAGAATGTCTTTACAACCACACGAGTGTCAGGATTCACCATCAACACCGTCCTCATCATCACTCCCTCCTCCCACTCGCTCATTATCCCCTGAATATTAATTATCATCACTTGCATCTCTTCATCCTCATCACCGTCATCTGCTATCCTTCATCACTGCTCAGCTTTATATACCCACTCTCACCCTTCAGTCTTTGTCTGGTCTCGTCATCTCATGGCATACAGACTCTATTTCTACACTCACCTGAGAATCCGCGACCCGTCAGTCATCTCCCAAAGATCGGCCAGTCTTCCTCTGTCTTCAGTCCTCCTTCGGTGATCCCTAACTCACTTCCTGTGATCAGAGACTCTTCAGTTAAGTCGATATTGGTTCTTATCTTCCTGTTCGCTCTCATATTCTCCATCTGGTTCGGAGCATTCTGTTAATAAAGCTATTAGACTTACCACCTTGTCTGCCTCCTGTCTCATCCGTGACAACGAGCAGGAGACTTTCCAGATGTGCAGTTCACTTCGCCTCAGTACCAGGCTAAGCACTAAATGAGCACAGAAAAGGTACAGGTGACAAGGGAGCTTCAGTAAAACATCGGTGAATAGCAGTCAGATGAGATGTTGTCAGGCCACATCAGTAAAAATGTATTTTCCTGTCCTTTCAACCATTATACTATGGTCGTATCAAGTGCATGCACAAATAAGGTGGTGTTCCCTGTAGCCTGTATCATTTCTTATTATAGGATAAATGAAACTATGAACATGCATGTCAGATCTGTGTCATTCAGCAGCGGCAGCTCTTAATAGCAGCCAAAAAACGTAATAAACCAGCTGGAGTAATGTCTGTTAAACATAGAACAAAACAGGAAATCAGTAACTTTTGTAGCTTTAAGGATTCATCTATATTTAATTTAGAATGTAGTGTTTAAAAACTTAATGCAATTTCTGTGTATTTCCTATACTTGCTGAAGGAAAATAACATTTATTAAACTGGATTTATGTAAATATTGTTTTAAGTAACATAATAAATGTTAAAATTGATAGCTCTCAGTTATACTGTAATGTTAGTATAGTCAACATTACAGAATAGTCAATGTTAGATATTAGGGGGAAAAAAACTAGAAATCAGTAGTACTCAGTGATAAATTCAGACAAAAAAAATGCTTTTAAACACATTAAAAAATGTTTTTACAATATTTTGAGGATTGAATGTAAAATTATTTCAACATAAAAGTAGATTTAAAAAGTTTAATGTTACGTGGGATTAATCGTGATCAATTGATCAATACTTTTTTTTTTTTTTAATCGATTGAAAGCGCTCGTTTATACATGTAACAGCACTCTAATGGTGTGAAGAAAAAAATATAGCATGAATGTGAAAAGTAAACTCAAATTTGTGACCTTAGTCATTCAGTCTTTGTTTCATTATTCAGGCATGTATGTAGCAATTATAGATATTGGGAAATCATCTGAAAACTAAAATAACATTAAACTTCCTTCTAAGTAAACTGCAGAACTAAATCAGACAGTGTCTTCACTTGTTGACAGCTCAGCTGACACAAATGTCATTTTCTTCTTTTTAATTGTTGCTCCAAAAATATAATCATGAACAGTTTGTCACTCATTTCATCATCATCATCATCATCTGTGAGTGTTTTTTATCTTATATATAAATATAAACACTGAGACACAATACCTCTTGTTTTAACAATCTGTTCCTTTCCAGTCAGTGAATCATCTGAAGATTTGAAATTTTCTCAATCTGCACAAATTCACTACTACTTTAAGATAAAATGTGAATGATAAATAAATGTGAAAGAGATTCTAGCTTCAATTGACAAAAGTTATAACATCTTCAAAAACCAACTTCAATGCTTTTCATTGAATGAATTAATGTCAAAGCAAGTGGATAACAGAGATAAATCCATGTCAGATTACTCAATTACATTCCTAACAAATCTCGCCTTTTGTTTAATGCATTATATTTTCCATCAAATCCATTCCATCCATATGAAATATATTGCAGACTTCAGACTGCTACCAAACAATAAAATCTATGGAAACAAGACACAACCAGGCTGATACAGTGTCCCCATTCAGTATGCTAATGTTTAGGTGCCTTTTGTCCGTTATTAATATGTTAAAATTGGATGCTCTAAGACTTGAAGATGCACTGATTGTCCTCTCTTTGAAAAATGTACAATACGCACCTTCTACAGAGTGGATAATACTTCCCAATTCTAAAATCTGAGAGGAAAAAATAATCAGGTATGTTATAAAACAGATGTTGTGACAGGAACAAAAAAGGCTAGTTATCTAAATCCCATAAATATGCAAAGAGGAAATCTGCAAATACAAAAAAGTGAAATAGTTATCTCTCTCTGTTGTAAAAGAGTGGGGACTCATTATGACTAAACTGAATTTTAGGATGTGATAGGAAATATTTAAAAAATGACTTAATTTTTAATTGCCGAAAAAAAATATGAATGGTCTTGACTACTGTGTTAAAAACTCACAGGAACCAAGTAAGTCAAGAAATTATTCTGCAATATTCCTGTTACATCATGATTTTAATTGCTTCATCTAAGAAGTGAACAATGCAATTAAAATTGCCTGTCACAGCTGCGGTTCTGTGATTTTGATCCATGCATGTCTGTTGTCCTTTCCTTTTCCCTTACTTGTAACTCTATTACAAGATGCCAATCAAACATTTTTGCCATTTAAATTTTTTTATGAATTAACTCACGGTTCAAGATATTGGCCAGTTTGTAAATCCCTTCTGTGCTCACACCATCCCAGCTGGCACCCATTTCACTGATGACCGTAAACAAACCTCCTCAGCAAATGCCAAATAATAAATAAGAGTCTATTTCCATGAAACAGAGCAGTCAGAGAACCAGAAGTGGACATCTGGAGGAACTTCCCCAGACATTTCTACAAGCATAAACATGCCATCCACCGTGTTCTGATTAACTTTATTATAGCCAATCAATCAATTAAGAAAAAAAAAAAAGTAAACATTAAACGTAAAAATGTAATGTTAATAAATTATGCAAAGACCATTTTACAATTAAACTTCAAAACATATAAAAATTAATTGTGTAAAATTAAAGAAATCATCCAATCAGAGGACAGACTGATTGACGATTCCAATTAGTGTTTGCAATTTTTGCATATAATTTGCAGAAGATACATGGGCTGAGACTATAGCTCTCAAGGAACCAGCTTTGTTCATATGAGATTTAATTTTACATTGACATTGTTGACACTGTGACCAACTTGGACATGACAGGTGCTAGAATGGCCAGTGAAAAAGGCCAAGAGAGGCCTTCATTACAGATGTCAGAAGATGTGATTTGCTGAGAAGAGAATACAGACTGATACATCAGGCGATCTCTGAGAAAGAGTCTGTGATGTTCTGTGGTGTTCGGGGAACAGAAGTGTTTAAATGGTGTTTTTTTCATCAGGACTGTGAGTTGGAATCAGTTAATGTGGCAATCCTGAAGAATTAGGTCATCAGGATACGGTGCTCTTGACTTCCTGCTTAGTCACATGGAGAGAGATCAGAAAGAACTGTTCTCACATCTTCTATGTAATTTCTGACTTGTTATTTTGGCATTTTAGACAGTTGTTTGTGATGTCTTTTTTCTATAAACCATGAGAAATCTATAATTGTATCCACCTTTTTCCTGAACAACCAATGAGTGCTGCCATGATGATTCGATACTTCTGTTTTAATGTTTATATGTCAAGTCTCCTTAAAAATCACTGTAGGAGGTACAGGCACATGCATATGAGCTCAGATTTAATATGTGCTTTGATGATTGCCACAAAAATAAGATTTAAAAAAGAAAATATTAATAGTGAAGTGAAAGTGACATTCAGCCAAGTATAGTGACCCATACTCAGAATTTGTGCTCTGCATTTAACCCATCCAGAGTGCACACACACAGAGCAGTGAACACACACACACACACCCGGAGCAGTGGGCAGCCATTTATGCTGTGGCGCCCAGGGAGCAGTTGGGGGTTTGATGCCTTGCTCAAGGGCACCTAAGTCGTGGTGTTGAAGGTGGAGAGAGAGCTGTTCATGCACTACCCCCACCCACAATTCCGTCCAGCCCGAGACTTGAACTCACAACCCTTCGATTGGGAGTCTGACACTGTAACCATTAGGCCACGACTTCCCCAAATATGCAATACCACTAAATTAGAGAATAATGCATTTATCCAGGGGAAAAAAAAAATAATTGAAAGTGTATGTGTTAGTGCAACACAATGTTAAAGGGGTCATATGATGTTGCTAAAAAGAACATTATTTTGTGTATTTGGTGTAATACAATGTGTTTATGCAGTTTAAGGTTAAAAAACTTAATTTTTCCACATACTGTACATTATTGTTGCTCCTCTATGCCCCACCTTTCTGAAATGCATCGATTTTTACAAAACTCATAGTTCTTTAAAGAGCGAGGTATGCTCTGATTGGCCAGCTATCCAGTGCATTGTGATTGGCTGAATACCTCAAGCATGTCATGGAAATTTTACGCCCTTACCATACTGTGATGCCATGTGTCCCAGCGGACAGGACAAAACCAATAAAACCAATTATAATCAAGGCATTTGTTGCATCCAGTGGGACATAATTACTGATCATAATGACTTATACTGTCTTTTTATGCATTGCATCGTGTATTGCACTGCGTAAACATAAACCATGTCTGCATTTGTGATCGTAGAAACAACAAAGTACTATTCTACACACTACACTACTCTACACTGCTGAAAACTCACGTTTGAATCATCAGTGGCAAATCCTTTACATATAAAGTGTACTAACAGACTGAGAGTCAGAAGAGCCAGACTGTCCTTGCAAAGTTGGACTGGCCCCACATTATAGAATCAGGCACTGGCATTGTAGGCTACTCTCACAGGAAACGGTCCTCAGCCTCCGTAAAATGCACTGCACACATCTGAATATTTGGATTTAGCTGTTTTTGAACAGTGTTGTAAATACAACCTACATAAATACAACACAGTGACTCCACGACATGGCGCCGTTGGCAACAGAGAAAATAAAAGTAACACCTTCTTTCTTTGTGTGAACATTTGGGAGGCATTATGCAAATCTTCCCACATCCCAAAATATTTGTTAAGTTGTATGAAATTATCTTGTTTTCTACAAACGACTTTCTTGCAGTGTATGTACACACAACAACTTGTAAACCATAAATAAACTCAAACCATATAACTGGTATAGAACATCTTTGAACACATCCCAGACAGCAACCACTGTCGGCCCAGATCCGGCCCACATCTGGCCCACATCTGGCCCGCATGGATTTCACGCCGGCCAGATGTGGGCCGGATCTTGGACAACACTATGTTGCTGTCTAGTATGCTACTGATAAAAAAATTTCATGCACAGGATCTCTGCAGGACAACTGTTAAGTTTTACATACAAAAATCTATTTGAAGCAGAATTAAATTTACATTGCTACATTTACCTTCATAGAGATTTCAAACCCTCTACAGAAGTGAGAGAGCTTGGACATCACATAAAGTGTGTCTGGAAGCACTGTCTCTCCAGGACTCTATGTGATTTTACATAAGAAGTCTGTAAACACAACTCCATTGATTTCTCTCTTTCAGAAAACCTATACAGTAGCACTTGTCCCTCAGCTGTGCATTTCATGCAGTATATTCACATGAATCTGTAAAGAAAAAACAGCATTCTACAGAAAGCCAAGTTTTCATTTCATTTCCATATCCATATTCGAACAAGTGGTGAATCACAACTCTCCTTAAATGCATTTCCCTTCTTTGTTCTTCGACTGCCTGTGGTTATTTCTTCGAAGCTCTACTCTTAGCCTGTTGTTGAGTGAGACTGCCAGAAGCTGTGTGCTCATTGATCTGAAGCCTCTGGGTCTTGGCAGCAGGTCGCTCAGCTCTCCTCTGAAGCCTTTCTACCCTTTGAGCAAGTCGTGTTCCCCACACAAAAACAGACAGGAGTGTGGAGACACAACATGCTAACTCGCTAACTCAACCCGCCGCTTCCCTCTCTCTTTCTTTATTGAGCTCCTTCACCTGCAGAGCTTCACATAACAAAATGATCTTCTTCTAGCCCCAGGAGGATGCCGCTTTTCTCTCTCTCTCTGTCTCTCTCTCTCATGGCTAGATAAAAGCAAGACCAAGAGCACAGGAATCATACCCGTTTAAACTAAGTTGATTTTGAAGGCATCTTCTCAAATGTCTACAGGTGCTTCTCAATAATTTAGAATGTTGAGGAAAAGTTCATTTATTTCAGTAATTCAACTCAAATTTTGAAACTCATGTATTAAATAAATTCAATGCACACAGACTGAAATAGTCCGAGTCTTTTGTTCTTTTAATTGTGATGATTTTGGCTCAAAAAAAAAAAAAAAAAACTACCAATTAATGATCTCAACAAATTAGAATATGATGACATGCCAAACTAATCAACTCAAAACACCTGCAAAAGTTTCCAAAGCCTTCAAAATGGTCTCTGACAATCGTTGACATCCTTTACAATGGGACAATGCGGAGAGCTGACAAGACAGGAGGTTATAGTCTAGGTGGAACCTGCCCCAAAAACACCAACTACGCCACCCTGGGACTCTCAGCCAGAGAATGATGTTATTTATTTCCTAATTGCAATGTTACTAATCACTCAAGGACACACAGGTACGTAAACAATTCAGCCAGAGACGAGGTACAGTTTTTAAAAGAAACAACAAACTTTATTTCAAGTTTTAAAACTAATTCTAGAACACATTCATACTTTTGGGGTGGGGAACAAATTGTAATTGCTGCTGAGGCTTACCAGTAAAGGAGAAGGGAGCCACAAAGGCAAAGAGGAATCCACAAACTGATCACCTCCATGCCACGCACAGTAATTAAAGCAAAAGGAACCCCTGCCAAGTATTGAGTACGTGTACAATAAATTAACATCCTTTCCAGAAGGCCATCAATTCACTAAAAATTTTTTTTATTGGTTTTATGAAGTATTCTAATTTGTTGAGATAGTGAATTGGTGGGTTTTTGTTAAATGTGAGCCAAAATCATCACAATAAAAAAAAAAAAAAAAAAAAAAAAAAAAACTTACTTCAGTCTGTGTGCATTCAATTTATTTAATACATAAGTTTCACAATTTGAATTGAATTACTGAATTAAATGAACCTTTCCTCAACATAAATTGAGAAGCACCTGTATATCTTTACTTACAAAGTGTTTTACTAAATCAAATATTTAATAGCTATTTAGATAAATGTTTATTATATATATACATGGTTTCTGAATGATCATGTGACACTGAAGACTGGAGAAATGGCTGCAGAAAATTCAGCTGTCGTCACATGAATAAATTACATTTTAAAACATTAAATTGGAAAAAGTTATTTTAAATTACAATATTATTTCACAATAAAACGTTTTACTTTTTATTAAGTGTGTGTGTGTGTGTGTGTGTGTGTGTGTGTGTGTGTGTGTGTGTGTGTGTGTGTTAATTAATATCTGGAACTTCTAAGATGTTTTAATAAAAAAGTCTAACATAATTACAAAGTTAGATAATCATTCTATTAAATGATTATCAATATCAAAACACCAAATGCAGTATCATTACAAATAGTATAATATTATCTGTTTAAAACTAAAATTGTACAAATAATACACTTTTATGAGGTTTTTTTTTTTTTTACCTTTTGTTCAACAAAACAGAAAATGCTCTCCACTGTTTCAAATGGGACTAGATTCTATTTCCCTTCTGCTAATGCACTGACCTCAGGTCAACGAAAGGAGAAAATGGGTCCCACTTTATATTAAGTGGCCTTAACTATCATTTACTTACATTTTATTTAATCATTTGGTACAATGCACTTATTGTGTACATACATGTTTTTACAGTGCACTTATATTTTTAAAATACCTGCATGTAATTACATCTGTAATGAATTTCTGTAATTACATTTATAATTACCAAGTTGCCCCATCCCTTACACCTTAACTTACCCTTAATCTTACCGAAACCACCAAACCTGTCCCTGACCTTACCCGTATCCAACCTCAATAGCAGCAAAAGTGTTTTGCAATGAAATATGAACACAATAAGTACATTGTGCATGTATTTGATGTGAGTACGTAGTAGTTAAGACCACTTAATATAAAGTGGAACCAAAAAATCACAGAGTGCAATTTTTATGACGTTAGAACTGAAAACCAACCATCTATTTATCGTAGTTTAAACGTATTATTTGGTGAGCTCTACCTAAAACACTGCCGTAAGCTGTCTTTGAAATATTCTCCAGTTGAGCAGAAAAGGGGCGAGACACTGGTGACCCAGCAGGGCGATAAACACATCCATCAACTAAAGTCACCCACATGACCCGAGATGGCATGTACATGTTCTATTATTCTTTTTCATTCAGGGGAAGGGGGCAAAACAAGACTGTCTCTAGGTCAATGAATATTTAAAAGTATGATATCATGATCATAAATGGGTTAAAGCTGATTTTCAAGTCTGTTGAAAGCGATATTTTTTGAGGAAGTTAATAAACACAAATAAACAACAGAAACTGATCTAGAGAGCTCGATTTCCTGATCCCATGTGAATCTCTCATTAATATAAAACCATGCACATTAACCTACCGAATGCAAATGGAGAGAAATCTCCATGACTAACCACTGACTAACCACTGACAGTAATGAGTCCTCATCAAATATTCTCCAAGAGGATTGCTGAGGAAAGACTTTGACAAGAGCTTTTGACTTCACGTGAATTCCTGCCGTTATAGTGGAATTTTCATGAATTATTCATTTTCTTTGACGGTTGACTGCAGTAAACAGAGGATGCTTGGAAGTGTGTCAATCTATAAAAAGGCTTCATGTGGCAATGCAGGAATGCTTGAATCATTGTAGCTTTCCCGCCGCTCTAAATTCACCCTTGATGAAACGTAAGGTTTTCCTGCAGGGATGAACATAACTTGAGTACGATTTGTGCGTACACATCACTTTTCATTTGGAAAAATACAATCTGCTGAGAAGTGCTCTACATGCTTGCCGTATATAATAGAGCTCCTCAACAGAAGGTAATCTCTGGCTTTCTAAAAAAAAAAAAAAAAAAAAAAAAAAAAAAATAGTTGGTAGTTGTTAATGTAAGCAGGAGATTTCCTCATCCCACTACACTTGTCCCAGCCTCTCTGAAGCCATTGCATACACACTTGAAAGATGTTCAGCTATTAAAGTGCAAGAAAACAGGTAGGCTTTGTATGAAGGAATTGCTTATGTTGCAGTCCACTCATGTCACTTTGGATAAAAGCATTTGCTAAATCAATACATGTAAATTGTAATGCAAAGCCATTATCATTACTCAATTGCACGTAATTCTGTTCGGAGCTCTTCCTGTGTTTTATTGAAATCATGTTAAGTGATTGCTATTTAGCTGTGCACATGATTTGCTTACAACAATGAATCATGTCTGCTACTGCAAACTAGACACGTGCCGGGTCACTGCGGTTAAAACTCCTTATTTCAGAAAGAGTATCTGTAATTTTATCCTTGATTATGTGCATTCAAATGGTGACTAATGCATTAACAATCTGACAACAATTATGGACGAGTGCATTGTTAGAGTGAGCATTTACGTGATTTACTGACCTACGTAATCAACAACAACCTAAGCAGCACACTATTATTAGGATTATTGTTATTATAGTCATTTTTCATTATCTGAAGCCTTTTTCAGTACTGTAATGGCAGGGACAGTCTCTCCAGGACCAAGATTTCTAAAACTATATATTTGAGAGATGATCAGAAATAACATAAAAAAATAACATAAAAAAAATCATACCAAGGAAATATTGCTTATCATAAATAACAGCCACAAAAGAACTCAAGTTCAGAAAAACATGAGTGTGAGGAAATGTTAATTTTGGGTTAATTTGGTTAGAACACCCCCCCCCCCCCCCCCCCCACACACACACACACCAAATTGTCATTTAACTAGTTTTCATCAGAGGTTTACAATATAAATACACTATGCACTACTTCAGCTAAAAAAAGAAAAAAGAAAGAGAGACAAAAAACATACATTGAATAAATGCCAATAAAACCCACATTACATTTATTTATAATAAAACTGATTTGGTTCATGCCTCAGAAATAATATATTGCCTGCATGTTTGCTGATCCCTTTATCTGAATCAGGCTTCCAATGTCCCTCCATCTGCACAGTAAAAGAACTGAGCAAATAATCACATACAGGCAATGTTTGTACAGATATTTCTTAAATAATTTAGTCACTTTTGTAAACACTTAATATGGACTAATCAACCAGTTGTTTGTGCTGTAGAGTCATTGTGTTTGCTTGAGTGAATGCCACACAAAGCTGCTCTAAAATGTATTCAGTGAAACTGCTCAAAGGAAACTCTGATGTGACACTCCAGTGCTTGTCCACAGTCAAAATCAGATAAGATATTCACCGTAGATGATCAGAGATATTTCTGTTTGGTACACCAATTTATTATTTGAGATTTCTCTTTCACTGCAGAAGAGAAGAACTGCAAAAGCTTTTACCCACGTTATGAATCACACTTGTGCTTTCACTACCTGTTTTTGTCTAACACCCTATTCTTCCTGACACACACGCAAGCCACACGGAAAGATTTCATTACATGAAAATTGCCCTCATTTTCCCTATTTGTATTATAATTTTGTCGGGATCTCCATTCTGTACAAATGTCAGCTACAACATTTGGCTTCTAAATCATCTTGCAAAGGTTATTTTCCTGGATGACATTCATTATTCTAACGCACGCACACCACCGAGAGAGGACAGGGAAGATGCAGGCTACCTGAAACCTGCTACAGCTCCCACGCTAAACAGAACGTGCATTAGCTTGCTCATTATTTGGGAGGTGACACTGAGCTAAATTGTATGCTTTTTCTTAACTTACAAGGCATCTACATTTAGGACCAATCATCTCCAGTGAGAAAAGATTAGGAAACAGTGATCAAGGAGATGAAATGTCAATCATTTTTAACAACCGATGGAATGTCTAATGGCTGTCAGTCTAAGAACAAACATTTTTAATAATCCTGAAAAATAATAAAATAATAAAAATGTATTATAGTTACACTTGTTACCATTAGTTCTTAGTATCTGGAACTAACAATAAACAACATACAGCATACTGTATATTAAGAAAATTAACGGTTGTTGTAAGTTAAATTATCTTTGCCCATAAGTCACTTTAAGTATTATTAATGTGAACAACTTCAGTGTTTAAAAATGTATTATTATACTGTATTTAGAAATTCAACTCATCCAAAAAATGCAGATTCTCTTATAATTTACTAATCTTCATGTCATTTCAAACCTGTATGACTTTATTTCTTCTATCAAAATGATATTTAGAAAATGATTTAATGTCTCGGTGGGTTTCAGTGTTGTAGACCTGTGCTGTGTGGACAAAAACATTCTTTAAACATTATTTGTACTAAACAGAAGCTTTGGAATTACAAAAGGGTGAATACATCGGCAGTCTTTTAATTTCAGAGTGACTATTTCTAATCTAGATTATTAAACAATATGGTACCATTTTATAATAAGATTTCATTGGTTACCATTAATTAACTATGTGCTAACAGTCAACAACTAATATTTTTACATTATTTATTAATAATGTTAATTTTAACATTTACCAATTAGTTTTTAAATCAAGTTTTATATTTAGTTAATGCGCTGTAAGCTAACAATTGCATTTTTATTAGCTAACATTAACAAAGGCTTATACATATTATGAAAAAATATACTGCTCACTGCTAGTTCATGTTAATTAATGCAATAACTAATGTCAACAAATGAATTGGAAAGCACTTCCAAAATAATGGTGAACATTTAGAAGATTAGAATTCTCCATGCAGATAAAAAAGGTGAGAGATGTTTGTATTGTTTTAAAATGTTGTATCAGAGGTTTCAGAGTTTGAAAATAGGTCACTGATGATATACATGTGTAAGAGCTAAAGGGAGACAGAGCATGAAAGTGAGTATTAGAGAATGTTTGGCTTAGAGACCGTCTGGACGAATGTGTTTGAATTGGTAAGTGTTGGTAATTGGTGTGTGTGTGTGTGTGTGTGTGTGTGTGTGTGTGTGTGTGTGTGTGTGTGTGCAGGTCCCACTGCTTGCAGTAATCCCCCTAAGAAATTGGCTGGTAGAGAAGGAAGGGTAGTAGTCTGATATAAGCTTTAAATTAGAACACATTTCACAATGACCTTTCCTTGAAGTATGAGGTTATCTTTTTTCATTTCCTCTTGTACAAAGGGTCAACTGTGTGACTCACGGGTGATGGTGTCTCAGTGGGTAAGGCCTTTAGATTGGTTACCATGGTTTGACCATCCTCTGACCACTGCTATTGTGCCGAAACACCTTACTTGAATCTACCTCTGGGTTCCTAAACTTCTCTTTCCCTCAAGACCAGAGTAAAGCAGAGCTTTCAATGCCAGGGGCATCGCTAGACCCTTCTTATTTTCTGAGGCACAAGCTCCAGTGAAATACAGCTATGCCCCAGTAAAATATGAGGCTACTGATAAATCTTTGTCTGGTGATGGAGATCATTGTACACCGACATAAGAACGATTTTCCCTGACAATATTTTAGCAGTTTTGCCATGTGTTTTATTAGCTATTCAGAATCAGAAGTATAAATGCCAAATTTTACTAATGTAGAAAGGTCTAAAGCTGTTTCTGGTTCACTGCACATGCAGCGTGTGAATGAATGAATAAATGAATGAATGAATGAGAATGTGCTGCAGGTAAAGACAATTAATATACATGCAATAATATTAAAATACAGATATTTTGGAGATTGATGGGAGTTTGTTCCCCAGTGCTGATGGAAAACTAGAAATACACCTCTTCCTGGTGATGAAATCCCTGAAATTAAAACAGACACATTAGAATAATAGTTTTCCTGCATGACCGTAGTGAAATGCAGACGAGAGTAAGCCTCTGAATATGAAAACAGCAATGCAACAAAGGGAAACAAAAAGAGCAAACTTTTACATAACAAAGCATAAACAAGCGAGCGTATTGTGTGAAATGAAGCAAAACGAATTCTTAACATGAATTAAAAGAAAATCAAATAATAGATGCATACAAATAAGAAGGAATGAAAGAAAAGAGAAGGCAGCAGGGGAATAAACAAGTGTTTAAAATCTATAAATCTGCTGCCATTCATTTTCTTGTGAACTGTTTATGCCAGAAATGAAAAGAGGAATTTAAACTCATTCTATTGTGAGCGGGAAACAGAAATGAAGGGAACTAACAAAAACATATTAGTCTGGGTTTCTAACACTGTGCTTTATTTTATGAAGTTTCCCAAATATTTAAATGGCTTGTTAAGTATACATGAAGTGGATTGTTAAGGGCCCTGTTAAGTTATAAAAAAGGGTCAAACATGTTATCTTATTAAGACACACTAAGTTATTATAGAGTGCAATATAGCAAAATAAAGAATTCAAACCTTGTATTTTAGAAATGATAAAGTTACCACAACCTACACATATGTTCCTTTGGTTGGAAATTTAGATGTACACTGAAGAAGATTACAATGACAGCCACTTTCAAATTCATAGATCATCTGGTTTGAGGCGTAAACACTGGATAATTGCTACTTCCTCTGCAATATGGGACTGTCATAAAGGTTTATCTTACTGCCTGTCAGGTTAATTAAGATATATTACAGGACAAGCTCAGTGTGGGACTATTGTTTTAATAGGTGACTTTTTTTTTTTTTTTTTTTTTACCCATCATTTTTAAGCTTATATTTTTAACCAGATGAATATAGTGTTCTCTGCTTTGCAATAACAAGGAGAAAACAAGTTTAACTTTAACTACTAAATATTGTAGAAACGTAATTTTCTGTAAAGTTGCTTTGCAATGATTTGTATTGTAAAAAGCGCTATACAAATAAAGTTGAATTGAATTGAAAGTCTGATTGATTAATGATCATTTTATATACTTAGATAACTTAACTTTTGGGAAATGTGCATTATAAGCTACTAACATTGATCTTCCGGGGGGTGGGGGGAAGGGAAAGGGAAATGCAGGCCACAAATCTTCATTATAATACAAAACTTCCCAAAAGAATATTCTTGCCTGAGCATAACTCCGTACTTCTAGCTAGATCAATCAGGACTCTCAAACAGCATGATATTTACTGAGACACTTAGTTTTGATTTATCCTTGCTATCTTATCAGTATCAGCACAAACCTTTCATACTGTAGCTTTAAAACTTTTAGACGTGTGTTATGAGACTTGAAGTACATCAGAGGATGCACAAATATAATATGCTATACCTGTCATTTAATACTGCAAGCGGAAGCTAAAACTAAGATTTGAATGGAGAAATGTCAACGTCAGAACTAAGCCAGAGTGACAAATGAGAATCTGCGCATGTATAGCCATTCTAAACAAAAAAAGAATGTGGATTACTTAAATCCACAGTATTAAGCAGGATAATTACCAACGTGTCCTGAAACATCAGCATTCCTCTAAAAATGTGAAAGACAATGTACTTGGCATCTGAAATGACACAGAGTATAGGCTGGACAAAGCACAGACTTCACAAAGGGACAATATCCAAGGGAGGCTACTGAACACTCTGAACACAACAGGATGCCCAAAGTCTAAGCTGCTTTTTTATTTATTTATTGCTGCAAGGGATGTGAAACTTGTCAAAACTTTGAAAATAAAACATTCAAAGAGGTTTTCATGCAAAAGGGGAATTGGGGGCACATATAAATAAAACAGTAATTGATAACTTACTCATCTAACACAGATAAAAGACCTCTTAAATTAAAGCTGACATCTTAATTGTCCATTACTTAATAATCTTATCTTAAATAATTCCCATCTCTCCAACAGGTTATTTGGATTTGGCTCTGAAGTTTACCAACTACGACATCATTAAAGTGCTCATAAAAGAGCTGGAAAATGTTTGAATATAAATGGCTGCTTTTAACTAATGAGGGACTATCATTTCAGTGGAGAGATAAATGAGTTGTGGAGAGCCCTGCAATTAGAAGCCAGTGTTCAGGATCTCGTATCAAGCCAATTTAATGCTGAGCAGCTTCCAGTGACCTATGAGAGGCAGTGTGTGTGTGTGTGTGTTCGTGTGTGTGTCTACTATCCATACAGTTTTCCAGGCACAGACAAGCACCTCCAGGTTTTTAACACGTATCAGCTTGGATTACACTGAAGAGAAGTATAGGTGAGATCAGGGACGGCTGCAGCACTCTTTGCTCTAATGTTTGTATCTGAGTTTTTTGTGCTATATTTATCTCAAACATGTCTGCTACAATTTAATGTTGTTTTGTTGTAACGAGTGCTGTTGTTGTAAGCTACCCCACTACAGGGGTAAATTGTATCAGTAGATGGGGTGGTCTGAAACACTTAAAAAGATTAACATCAGAAACCTTCACATGGAATTCACAATCGTACTGAAATTAGAATTTCAACAGAATTTTCTCTAATTTTCCACTGAGACTGGTGCTAGAGCTGGTGCTCAGCCGAGGGTGGCACTCGTTCACTGGCAGGTAATAGCTACATCACCAACATGTGACTGGAATCACTTGATATCTATTGTGGAAAGAAAGCATTGTTGTTGTTGTTTTGTTTTTTTTAGTTTTTTTTCCCTAACTACTGCTGAACTGACATATTTAAATTTTTCTTGTTAATGTTGCTAATTCACCTGAACTCCATAGGTCCCTTGTTTGAGTCCAGCAATGTCTTAGGGCCAGTTCGGAACCAGGATCATGAAAAACCTGAAAAGTGTAACCCGGTTCCCAACAGCCCTGATGGAAAAGTGGTATAAGTCAGCGTTCCTCAGTGGGGGTAGTGCTATCCGCCAGTGTGCATTCAGAGAACATCAGGGGGCATTTATTTAAGGTGAGCTTAGGCCAAAGATTAACAATGACACAAGCTGAAACATTATATTTACTTGCTAAACGTTTGAAACATTCATACCATGTTTGGATGTGTCAAAGCAAACGTTCCAAACCCATTAGTCCTGTTAACAGTGCATGGAGTACATCCATGCACTGTTAAAAGGGTCATCCGTTGATTACCTGTGTTTTCTGTCAGTGCGCATTCACTGTTGATAACTAATTGTAATGGGTTCTATGCTTTTGACGTAACACATCTGGTGTATTAAAATGCTTAATGTACAAAATACTAAACATGGCTTAATGTCCTAAAACCTCAACCACTGAAAACCAATTTCCTCTCACATTCCTCTTCTCAAAACACAAATAATTTTGTGTTTTCTCCCCATAGAAAACAAGTTATAAAGAAAATGTTTAACATGAGTTAATGCATTAATACAGTGATATAAGACCAAACTCAGTATAAACCTTACTGATGTTGCAAACCATATACAGACGAGCAGATGTGGCCAGAATATGAATGCATGAGCCAAAATGCATGTTAGGGGTTTTCCTCCCATTGAAAATCATTATGAAGAAAAGCCTTAACAGATAAAGATATAAAATGCTGTTTATACAGTTTATATACTAAAATATATAACCATGTACAGGCGAGCAGATGAAACCAAAATATGAACGCAGTATGCTAAATCGCATGGAAAGTGTTTTCTTTATAATGAGGAAATGTTTAAAGCCTGGGTATACTTTATATTCATGATTTATTTTACAGTGAATGGTAAATATACACCTGATAAATAAAAAATAAATAAAAAAACATAACATACAAGTCAGTCATTATTAAATTGTGCCAATGTTGGCTTATACGCCATCCCATTTTGTCCAATCTTTGTAGGCCCAGGACAAGAAAATAAGTGAATACTTGCAATCAAATCCAATTATAAAGCACACTGCAGGTTCAAACAGTGGTTAACATTACAGTGTTACAACCATCCCCAGGTTCTGCTCCCGTGTACACCCACAGACACTTCTTGTACTGTTTCTGTAAAATACTTTTCTTATTACAGAAGTTCAAACCTGCTGTTCTACAACAATCAGTATCAGTCCTGACCTTTACACACACATGTAGTATACAGTGCTAAACGTAATACAGAAAGATGAACCTGTAATTGCTTATTTGCTTTTTGTTGACCAGTAATTCCAAAAATCATCTCTGCCTCAGAAAATATACATCATTTTCTGTGGACAGTATACAGAATTCAGTCTCTTTCATTGTCTTGAGGGTATTTCCCCTCCTCATATTTCCTCTCTCTTTCTCTTCTGGCTGTGTGAGACGGACTTCATCATGTTACCCTTAATAAACCCAAGTCACCTCTATCTCTCTCTTTTTAGCCGTGCAATAGAGGTGACTCATCCACTGCTCGCTCTGTGCAGATAAGAACACTTGCCTTTTCATTCATGATTTTGACTAAAGGGGGAAACAAGCTCGAAAACAACCCACTGTCTTCACGCTTTCACTACAGTGTGATAAACAGACCAAAAAAGCGGAAGGACAGAAAAGATTTAATTATCCGTCATGATAAAAGAAGAAAAGGATGAGAGAAAAGCTCTTCATTCTGTCCAGACGTTACGTAAGTGTATCACTGGCCTTACTGTGTGAAAGACGCACACAATTGAGATATTTCTACATTTAATGATCGATCCAGACACTATCTGCTGTTATTTATGAAATATCTGTGTGCAAATTAAAGTAAAGACCAGCTGGCACTCCTAGTGCTCTTCAGAGCTTTGTTCAAGCAGCTTGAAGCCGCTGACACATACAGACACCTACAGGGTAAATACCTTCATCTAGATATGAATATTTTCTGACAGTGGAGACAAATTTTCCTACTTTAGCAAGAGTGCATTAATATTTATTGTATGTGTGTCTTTGGAACACATGCACTGCCCCTAATGCTGTCCCACACAGAGTAATGTGTTATCACTGCTGCACAATGTACTCAAAATGACATGTTTTTCAGAATCATAACTGTGCCATAGCATTCTGTCAGGATTAGGATAAAAAGACGACTGCAGCCAGAAAGAATGAGTCTTTGCTGGAGATCTGTGTTTGATGATCAACAATTGCTGCCCCAAGAGGCATAAACCCACACACTTGTACACAAACAGCATGATCGGAATTTAATTCAGCGTGGCTCTGTCTTGTCAGATCGTTTTATTTGCAGTTGAATGTATCTTCTCTCTCTTTTAATGTTATACCTGTGTGAAATTGAGAAAATGAGTTGAAGATGAGAGGCAACTTTGAATCAACACTTCTTCCTGTGCCAAAATATGCTCTGATTCCCTTCATTAAATTCTCTGCAAAAACACATTTTCCTCATCTGGTTGTCTGTAAGAGTTCATTACAGGAAAAATGTCCCAACGCAATTATTCCAAGAAAGACGCTGCATAAATTGAGCCCATGTTCGTATAATGTATCTTCAAGGGCAGAATTATTTTAATTATAAATAGATAAAAGCACTCTGAATTCAACAAAGTATCAGAGCACCGCAGTAAACCGCTTTCAACAGGATTCATTGTTGTGCATGAGCATCCTCACTCCTACAAGACAATCAAACTGACAGAGACTAATCACACCAGTGTAATACACACTACCATTTAAAAGTCAGTAAAAAACGTCTCTAATGCACAAGGCTGCATTTGTTTGATCAAAAATACAGTAAAACAGTATCAAATATTACAACTTCAAATATCCCTCTAACTTTCTATTTTAATGTATTTCGAAATGTAAATGATTCTTGGATGGCAAAACTAATATTTTCAGCAGTCATTACCTCAGAAATCATTCTAATATGCTGCTTTTTTTTTTTTTTTTTTTAAGAAACATGTATTACTATCAGCGTTGAAAATGGTTGCTAAATATTTTGGTGGAAACCATGAAACTTTTTGTGACATTTGCCATGTTTGGTAACCCATAGTTGGAATTGGTGCTCTGCATTTAACACAGCATTGAGAAGTGAACACACAACGCTATCTCATGACCAATTCGTACGAATTTGTACGACCTCACTCGTACGATTTTATACGACCCCAGTGATGGTTAGGTTTAGGGGTGGGGTTAGGTGTAGGTCATTCGTACAAATTCATAAGAATTGTGCAAATCCTAAAATACTTACGATTTGGCAACAATCGTATGAATTTGTACGAGTGTGGTCGTACGAATTTGTACGAATAAGCCACCTTGTGAAAAATGTACGAATTGCCATGAGATCGGGTTGGAACACACCGTGAATACACACCCAGAGCGGTGAGCAGCCATTAATGCTGCAGCACCCAGGGAGCAGTTGGGGGTTCAGTGCCTTGCTCAAGGACACCTCAGTCATGGTATTGCTGGTGTCCTGACATTTTATCCTACCCGTCAGATTTTCCTACACGGGTTTACTGCTCACGCGCACATCAATATCGTGTCCTTTTTCTCATGCTAAATAACGTTATTTAATGTATCTGCATTACTGTAAGGTCAGGTTTAGGGTTGGGGTAGGTGTAGACTTTAATAAAAACGCAATCTTGTTTTTTTTTAATTTGTAGAAAATAATATTAATTGTTGGTTTCCTGTAGCTGTATCCCTTCTAGCTACAACCGCGGATATAACACATAATTACTGTATTTGCAGTACTTTAAGGGTAGGTTTAGGGTTGTGGTAGGTGTAGACGTTAATAAACCATAACTTTACAGTAGCATTTTTCGTTTGTCGGATTGTACCACCCACTGTTTTAGTGGGAGGTAGGAAAATCTGACAGCGTAGGACAAATCAACAGAACACCGTCCCAAGACTCAAACCAACAACCTTAGGGTTAGGAGTCATACTCTCTAACCACTAGACCATAACTTCACGTGTTAAAAAGCCATGCATTGAATCCCCATATTTTAATGCTGGACACAACCTGTGAATGGACTGAAAATAAACTTTTTACCCAGAATTTACTAAAATAGAATATACCCAGTCAATGCTTTTATACAGGATCAGATCATAACATCTGAAAAAATAAGGATATGTCTGACATCTCTGAATCTAAGTTATTTCCAGCACCCGGGGAGCAACTGGGGTTTCAGTGCCTTGCTCAAGGGCACTTCAGCAATGGGTATTGAGGGTGGAAGAGAGTGCTGTTCATTAACTCCCTCCACCTACAACTCCTGCCAGCACAGAGATTCGAACCTGCAACCTTTTGGGTTTTTAAGTCAAACTCTCTAACCATAAGGCCACAGCTGCCCCCATTATAAAATATTAACAGCATCAATAAAAAGAAAATATCCTTATGATAAAAGCTAAAAGTCTTATAATTTAAAGGTTTTATAGGCCTTATGGCCAAACAGATTACTGACCAGGTCATTTTTTTTTTTTTTCAGAATCCCATTACCTTTCCGTCAGTGAGACAGTTATTCCCGATTGAAAACAACATTCTACTTCCTGTGTGTTGTGGCTAATTTAATTCAAATTTGCAATATGAACTGGTGTTTTAAAATTCTGTACTGCCAGTTTTGTAATTCTGAATTATGCCCAGCTCTGGTATTTTCAGCATGTTCTTGTGTATTTAAGACATAAAATAGGGGGGGGAGCAGAAATGGCCATTCTCCATAGTCTTTAACAGTTTGTTACAGAGTGCAGTCAGTGGACAGACCCTCATTTGTTACATAGGGGAGAAATACATGTTCAGACAGACTGTATGGTGGGAAAAGAGCCAGCTGCTCTCAGCGGCAAAACAAACACTCACACCCCTGTACAAATCTGACAGAAGCAAATACATTTTTCTAAACCCTTTTCTCCAGCTGCCTTATATCAGCTTTTATTATCTGATCCAAGTTAAAACATTTATTTGTCAGACAGACTTAAATAGTAAAGTCTATATTTAAGGACAGGATTAGTGACAGGGATAAAATGCACTTGGTTAATGAGACCTTGGCTTGATTTCTTCAGTATCAAAATGCCTAAGTTCATGCAATGTAAATATTCATTATCACAATCTTAAATGCAAACATTCAATGACAAATAATAGGCTACACATTTTATGTGGTCTAGACACGTTCAAAATCAAAATATGGAGAAAGGTGTTTAGTTCTGTCAATTCAAATAGTAGGACTTTAAGGTCTTGTGAAGGAGTTTGAAAGGCCCAAATGACACATGTTAAGTTAATGCCATAAGTTAATAATATCTCTTTTTTTAATTTACAGGGTTAGTTCACCCAAAAATGAAAATTAGCTTGTGTTTTACTCAACCTAAAAACATCCTACGTGTATATGACTTTTTTCTTTCAGACAAATCAGTGTTATATTAAAACTTATATGTACTAAAAAAATTAAACTGAAATTATAAATGAATAAAAACACAGACGTAATAAAATTACTAAAACTTTAACTAAACTGAAAACAGAAAATACGGAAATAAAAATATTCAAAATATATTAATAAAAACTATATTAGTGTATAAAAGATACTAACAATGTCTCAGATGACTTCAGTGTCCATTTTACTGTAATATTGTTCACTAATTGTTTTATGCATTGTGCTGGATTTGTTGTTTTTCTTATAGACCATACATTATGCCTTACACAAAGTAAATAAGTGTTATAGAACTCTCTAGAAGAAAGGAAAGTCACAAGATGACAATACACTCCCGTGAGTACCTAATCAACCTCTCAAATCATTTTGTGCTCTTACAAACCCTAAACGAGTCTCTATGTAAATTACTATAATTATTGATGGTAATTATCTAACATTGCTATTATTTTATAATTGAGTACTTTGATGATAAACTAACAAAGGCTAAAGATACATATCGGAAGGGTAGACAGAAACACAGAGACACATGTGGTGGGTAAGCAGGTGAGAAGTCCTTAGAAAGTCAGTTTCCACTAATAGCACATTCTCTCTAGAGAGCAGAGACATGCCCGCAGCTCATCCATGTGATCAAAGAGACCCTAATAGTAGAATCATCATTTGCAACTAAGTCTTTAATGTAGTCGTTTTGTCTTACAAAATATTTAACAACGTGAACAAGATTAGATTTTCATCACTATTAATTCTGCAGAAGAGCATTATACAGTACATCATGTAAACATGGGAGCATTGGGATTCTAGGGTGCAAAGACCCCAAGTATATAACGAAACACATATTTCATATAATAGGCTACATACTGAAGTGGAACTATGGGATCATCACTTCATTTACACTCCTTTTGCATTATGGGAACGTGTTGATGGACTGAAGACGGCGATGTTGTCGAATGAGTCAGAGATTGCCATAGAGACACTGGCCACCCTGTCGTGATTTACTGAGTCATTATGTGCCCCCTTGCAAGGTGTGTGTTTGATGTACATGCTGTTGAATGACAATGGTGGAGACTTACAGCGAGAGAGCTATTTTTGATTTCAAAATATGTGACATAATGAACTGTGTTGGAAAAACTTGATGGTGTTTTAATTTTATTTTGTATTTGATTATATTTTAAAATGTATTGATGTTTTTATGTTTAAACATTTATATTACTAATATTAATATTAATTAATAAATACAATAAATAAATTTAATTCTAGCATTAAATAACAACTGTTAGTAAATAAATAAATAAATAAAACATTTAGCGAGTGTTTTCTATTTTAATATATATATATATATATATATATATATATATATATATATATAGTAGCAATTTAAATTAATTTATAGTTAATTTATAATTAATTTATATATTTATAGTAATTATTTATATAATAATTAAGGGGTTAGTTTTTGAGGGTGAGTAATTAAAGGGTTCATATGATGTTGCTAAAGATAAATATATATTTTTTGTATTTGGTGTAATGAAATGATTTTGGTTTAAGGTTAAAAAATATATATTTTCCACATGCTGTACATTATTTTTTCTCCTCTGTGCCCCGTCTTTCTGAAACATGTAGTTGTTTACAAAGCTCATCAATCTGAAAAGTGAGGTGTGCTCTGATTGGCCAACTATTCAGTGCATTGTGATTGGCTGAATACCTCAAGCGTGTGACGGAAATGTTACGCCCCTTACCATACTGTGATGCCGTGTGTCCCGGCACAAGACAAAACCAATAAAACCCATTAAAAACAAGGCATTTGTTGCATCCAGTGGGACATAACTACTGATTATAATGACTTATAATGTCTTTTTATGCATTGTGTTGCATATCGCACCGCATAAACATGAAACAATGTCTGCATTTGAAATGACAAACAACAAGCGCTACTCTACACTGCTCAAAACTCGTGCTTGAATCATCAGTGGCAAATTCTTTAAATATAAAAACACACTTACAGACTGTGAGTCATAAGATCCAGACTGTCCTTGCCAAGAGTGAGGAACGGCCAGCAGATTCGATGAAGGAGCAGCCGGGGGCTTGCGGCAACCAAATGTGATGACCCCGGGCTGGATTCTGCTTCTTCCACAGTGAAATCTGATCGGGCGATCCACAGCGCAAAGTTAATGTATTTCCTCAGCGACCAGCACGGATCAGCTAGTTCATGCATTCATGACCTCTAGACTGGACTATTGTAATGCACTTCTAGGTGGTTGTCCAGCTTCGTCAATAAAAAAGCTACAGGTAGTACAAAATGCAGCAGCTAGAGTCCTTACGAGGTCAAGAAAATATGATCATATTACCCCAATTTTACAGTCTCTGCACTGGCTACCTATTAAGTTCCGTATCAGTTACAAATTATCATTACTTACCTATAAGGCCCTAAATGGTTTAGCTCCTGCAGACCTTACTAGCCTTATACCACGCTACAACCCATCACGCACCCTAAGGTCACAAAACGCTGGACTTTTGGTAGTTCCTAGGATAGCAAAGTCCACTAAAGGAGGTAGAGCTTTCTCACATTTGGCTCCCAATCTCTGGAATAGCCTTCCTGATAATGTTCGGGGTTCAGACACACTCTCTCTGTTTAAATCTAGATTAAAAACACATCTCTTTCGCCAAGCATTCGAATAATGTATCTTTTAAATTGTGAGTGTAGTTGCATCTGATCAAAGGTGCATTTTTATTCATTAGCTTGGGTTAAACTAATTTTACTTTGTTGGATCAGCAGCTATGCTGATGATGTCTTTATTTTGTTTCTATGTTTCACCACGGGATTTACTTCCCATGGTAACTAGGATTTACACAAGCTCCAGTCTGGATCCAGAAAACCTGAGAAGAGATGATGCTGACCCTCAGAGGACCCCAGATGATGCTAACCCTGAATCAACAAACAGAACTAACAATTATTGCTAAATGTGTGACTGAATCATATAATAACTTAATTAATAATATTGATAGTTCATCGTCTAGCTGACTACGTCTTTTATTATTATTATTATTTTTATTTTTTCTAAAATCCTGTCAAATGTGCACAAACTATTAGCTACTACTAAATATTGTAGAAACATAATTTTCTGTAAAGTTGCTTTGTAACGATTTATTTTGTAAAAAGCGCTATACAAATAAACTTGAATTGAACTGAATTGAATCAGCTCTAGGCATGATGAAGCAGATATCATCCTCTTTTGGAAGGCCAAAGAAGGTTTCGCTTTCACAATGAAACACACAGCATCTCCACGTCATGGTGCCGGCGGTAACAGAGAGAATAAAAGTTACACCTTCTTACTTTGCGTGAACATTTGAGCAGCGTTATGCAAATCTTCCCACATCGTGATGTAGATGTGGGGGCTTGTTTAAACAAGGCATTTTAAGAGGGTGTGGACAAGTCTTTTATAAAAAAAAAAAAAAAAAAAAAAAAAAAATATATTAAAATATATATATATATTTCTTTGGATGTGAGACTTTAGTCTTTGCAACTTTACAGATCTTTGTAGATCTTGTAACACTCCAAACTTTCAGTATATACAACATACATTCTCTGAAAACATGTCCTAATACCTAATGGCCATATTCCTTTGAAGTTAAAATGAAATTGTTTTAAATATGTTGAGATGTCTTTACTAAAACACAAGACAAAAATCTTGTTGTCTTTCAACATTGTACACTAAAAGACATTCTGTTGGGAATTTCAGTCAGTCTTGAACACAGAACAAGCAGTATAAATAAACTTACATCACATCAGATTAAATTTAAATCAGTTCTTTTCCTGAACTAAGGTTGTGATACCAGGTGATTAATCACTAGCGTCTACGCAGAGGTGTGAGATGTCTCTGACCCAAATGTCACAGGCATGTCTTTCATAATCATGGGATTTGGCATGATCTTTTGAAGATTTCCGGCTGCTTTCCAATTATACATTCATCAAATGAATGTCTCTGCCGATGACGAATTACCTGTAATATTGGCCAAGTGTTGAGCACTGAAGACAAAACAAAGTTAAAGGCGAAGAGCAGAAAGAGAAGCAAAGAGATATAAAAGGAATATCTGCTCAATTTAAATAAGTGTTTGTACTGTAGATAATATATAGTTAATAAAGGTTGAATGTGAGTGTGATGTGAAATTAGAAAGCATTGTTTTTGGTTTGTTTATATATTTCTTTGCACATTTGATCATGTAAAAAACATTAACCTTACAGCTGAGCAAGGTTTATAGGCAAATTTGTGGCTGAGTTGTTTTTTGTTAAATCTGTGAGCTGAAGCAATACATCTGATCTTAACGTTTTTTTATTAAAGATTATAAGAACACATTAATAAAAAAAAAATAAAAAATAAAAAAAAGAATTGCACTGATACATTATTTATAATAAACAGTATTCCATTAAAAAAATAAGAATTTAACATTTTATTCTCATGGTGACTTTAATCATTCTTTCCACCAACTTTTTGTTCGTCCTTCCCCGTTCACCCCACAGCTTGCCCGGAGCATAGGCAGGCAAAAAAAATCTAAAAAGAAGAAATTAAGTGACAGAAGCAGAGAACACAGAGTTTGTTCCCTTACCTTTGTGCTTGTAAATGAGGCACAGATGGGAAATAATTAATTATTGTGATTCACTAGCAGCTAATTCAATCTTAAAGGGGTCATATGATGCAATTTAACATTTGTCCTTACTCTTTAAAGTGTTATAATATCTTGGTGCATAAAGAAGATCTGTAAAGCTGCAAAGACTAAAGTCTCAAATCCAAAGAGTTATTCTTTATGAAATGTTAAACTTCTCCACGCCCTCCTAAAACGGCTCACTGTAACACACAGCCCACATCTACATCACGATGTGGGAGGATTTGCATAACACCGTCCAAATATTCACGCAAAGAAGATGTAGCTTTTATTCTCTCTGTTTCCGCTGGCGCCATGTTGTGGAGAGGCTGTGTGTTTCATTGTGACAATGAAACTACTTTCTTTGGCCTTGATATCTGATAAAGAGGATGATATCTGCTTCATCATGCCTAGATCTGATTTGTGCTGGTCCCTGTGGAAATACATTAACTTTGCGCTGTAGATCGCCAGATCAGCTTTCACCGCGGACTAAGCCCCGGCTGCTCCTCACTCAAGCCGCCAGTAGTTCATCACTCTCCGATCACAAATGCGGACATGTTTTTATGGTTATGCGGCGTGATACACAATGCATGAAAAGACAGTAAAAGTCATTATAATCAGTAATTATGTCCCTACTGGATGCAACGAATGCCTCGTTTGTAATGGGTTTTATTGTTTTTGTCTTGTCATGCCGGGACATGGCATTACAGTTTGGTAAGGGGCTTAACATTTCCATCACACCCTTGAAGTATTCAGCCAATCGCAATGCACTGGATAGCTGGCCAATCAGAGCACACTTTCACCTTTCAGAAAGGTGACTCATAGATGAAAAACAATAATGTACAGTATGTATAAAGCATGGAAGCATTACAACAAATACAAAAAATTATTTTATTTTTAGCAACATCATATGACCCCTTTAATTACAAGCAGGAACAGCTCTAAAATGTCCTGACACAACTATTGGTACACTTAACATTAGCACGCATTAACGTCGTGTGCTAAAAAGCATGCACTGAATACCCATATTTTAATGCTGGACACAAACTGTGAAAAGACTAAAAATAGACTTTGAATCAACACAGTCAATGCTTTCATACAGGATCATCAGATCATAACATCTGGAAACAATAGGATATGTCTGACATCTCTGTATCTACACTATCATGTAGATATTAATAATTATTACATTTTTAATAGTCTATATTGTCATATATTTGCCTGATTCTATATTTGTTTAAACAGATGTAAGTATTTTGTACATACTAAATAAATAATAAGACGTATTAATTCATGAAATATAGAACGATTAAAATGCTGTGCTAATTAGTGTTAATGCGCCATCTGGTGGCCAATGTTAAAACAGCACCTATGCCCGACCAAAAATATTCATAAAATGTTCAAAGTATTAATTCAATGCTCAGAAGGGTATTCTGGCACCATTACACCCAGTCACCATGTGCAATATAATAAAAGATCAAAGTGATTTGGATCACTAGCTTTCTAATCTTTTTGTATTCTGTGTTCTTTTCATTTATTATACAATTAACAAAAGCAAACAAGACCTCTAACACTAGCTTGCTCTAATCTTTTTCTGTTTTCTTTTAATTTATTATATTATTTAAAAGCCCTTGATTTGTGTACTGCTTTAAGCTAACTGAGTCTTATTATAGCACTTGTACATCATGGCTCTTTTCTTGATTTTGATTGCTTCCATTGTCCTCATTTGTAAGTCCCTTTTGGATAAAATCGTCTGCTAAATGGCTAAATGTAAGTTCAGAATGTATTATTTTAAAAGAGAGGCAGTAAACATGTTTTTACAACTAATATTACTAGAAACACTGATTCAAGCACATTATGTAGTTTGTCTAGATTTTGTTTCTAACTAGTATGAAAAAAAGATAATTACAATTAGATAATTTCCTAAATGAAATAGCCTACATGACCCTAAAAGTGGATTGAAAGTATGTTAAATAAAACTGTAGTTAAACTAGAAACTTGAATGTAAATGAGGAAAGGACAGAAAGGCTGAGACTGATGGATGTACATAAAAAAGCAAATTCTGGGCCAGGTGTGCCCAAATCTCAAGACATTTTAAATAAATTATCAATATTCAGTATGCAAATAAGTGTGATTCAAATGTTTATGGTTAGATTTTAAATGTCCAGTCTCAATAGGAGATTCTTGAGAATTTTATATGAATTTAAGAGAAGGTTTAAACTAAAATTAGATACCCAAGACTGAAAAATTATCTTTGAAACAGTTTCAGACAGTGCCATTTGTATGTTCAGCCTAACCTGAATGTTACAGCAATATCAAAACTGTCTAGCAAGCACTATAATAAACTGAAGTCGACAGTCTAAGCGCAATGATCATGCACAGAGTAGGATACGTGCAAGCACTTTTAGAGGTCATGGTATACTATATATAATGGAAAACTGAACCCGAGGGGTCATTTAAATCAGACCTATTCCTTTACTACCTTACCGCAGCTCCACAGGGGAAACAAAGCATTTTAAAACTACAACGCGCTTCTGTATACACAAAACAGACAGGGTAAAATGAACAAAACTATATATATTTTTTAAAAAGGTTTTATTTACAGACTCTGAAAGTTCAGAGGTATTTACATTGCTATTTATATTCCAACTGTAAACCAGAAATGCTTCACTAGATTACAAATAAATGCAAATGAGCCTGTCACTCTGCACACATTGAAAACGACACACTGGTGACATTTGAGACCAGTGGGATAAAGTTATACACAAATGATGACCGCAAGGCATCTGAAGAATGAAAGAAATAAGCAAATGAGGCTTTGCTGAAAAGAGAACTGATGTAGGTTCGGTTCTCGTGAAAGCAGTGGATGTTCTGGATCTATAATCACAGAAACTAGATGCAGACAACACTTTCTTTACTGTGGACACACACACACACACACTCAGTCTGAGTCACTGCTGCTGCTGGAGGAATCTGTTGACATGGCCTCAACATCATCTTCATTTTCCTTGTTATGACCAGGTGGCTCCAGGCCAAAATCGTTGCCATGGTGAGGAGGCAGAATCCCCATGGAAACATCAGCGGACTGCCATGGATATTGTGGGGTTAGAATATCTAAAAGCGAAAGGAGAAAGACATTAGCCAAAAATAAACATCAAGGAAACATTCAGTGCTTCAGCAGAAATGTCCACAGCCACACACAAACCACAATATTTGTATGATAAAGAAAACCGGAGGAAACGGAAGAGTGAACCTGCCTGGCAATCTCCCAGCAGCCAGTGCGTCTCCTGGCAGGTGCCCGTTCACTCCGTTGGTGGGCATGTTGCTCATGTTACCCAGTATTCCACTGCGCATCTCCAGATCCGTGGGGTACGGCCTGCGGGGGTCACCTACAGATACATGCACATCATAAGAACAAGAACAAATATGTGAAAGAGACAAATAAAAGAACTGTATAAAAGTCGGTTTACCTGGAACCCAGTTGAGAGGAGCACACACTGCGTTACTGGCACTGATCCTGTGAGCGTATTTGATGATCTCCTCTGAAGAGATACTCCCTGGTGACAAGAGGCCATCTTTAACTACAACAGGATCTATTTGATACTATGGTAAATCAATACATTAAATCAAGTTCTTGCATCTCGGTATCATGACTTAATCAATTCTACTGAGAACTCCCATATTTTCCTGAACATATGTCAAATATTAAATCATCTGAAACATGCTGGAGCTTTAAATCATGTCAGGCGTATGTGAAGCCAAGTTTCTTTGTATAGTGCAGTTTAAATCGGTTCCTTTAGGCTTGAAGATCATGTGTTGTTTTTTGTTTTAAATAATGAATGCCATTTTAATTTATGTTTGTATTATATTTCTGTTCATCTCGGAGTACCATTAAAATAAAATATTTCTTGTTTAGTGAAGGAATAATGTTCCAGAAAGTAATAATTAAGTGTCTTGTACACCGATGTCATTCCCCTCTCAACAATGCAAAACGTAAATATGACCTAGTGTGAATTATAGTAAGGAGAGAATTATTTTCCAGAAAATATGGTCATAATTTCAATAACACAATAATACCATTTCTGGCCTTTTCGATAGACTTCAGCTTTTCTTTGGCTTGGTAGACAGCAGTGGCCTGAGAATGAATGAAAAACAGAATTATTGCCAGTTTAAAGAACATAAATATTGTGAATAATATCTAAAAATACTGTGTGTTGCACTTTATCTTGAGGTGTCCATGTTAGTGTAAATACAGTTGCTTGTCATTACGCATAATTTACTGGAATTCCTATAGTAATAACAATGCTGACGTTATTTTTAAGGTGTCCTTGACTCGAATTAAAATACATTTGTAATGTTTTTGTTAATTTTGTTAATTTCAATGATTTCTCTCAAATCAAACTCACAACACGCAGTTGTTTTTGCTGGAAATTAAACATCTACAAAGTTGCACAAAAACTGATGGTTTGTGGTGTAATAAAGCATGCTGATCTGTAACTGAATGCTCCTGAAACAAACACGTAGTGGCTCAGTTACCAGTATATGCTCAGCCTCTTTGAGTTGTTTCTGGAGCTGCTGGATGTCGCTGTCTCTCTTCTCGACCTCCTTCTCCAGAGCCTGCATCTCCTGGTGCACTTTGCCCTGCTCCACCGCCGTCTGCATCAGCTCCTGGAACTCTTTATCTCTCTGCACTAACAGCTCCAGTATCTGCCCACAGAATCAGCAAACGGTCAATTCACAAGGCAATTATTAATACTTATGCTGAATCTAATTAAACAGATAATGCAAAATGCATTTCTTAGTTAGAAATTCTTAGGATTTTTTGTTTTTTTTAATTTTCCCAGGCTAAATCAGAATTAAACATCAGTAATTATCAGATACAAATCCGTCTTCTTGAGATTTCAATGATGTCCTAAGTATTGTGTGTGCTTGTGTGTGTAAACAGTGTCTCTCACATCAGTGTCCTCTCCAGGCTGGGGCAGTTTCTGTGTCCTGGACAGCGCCAGCATCTCTATCAGCTCTCTGCAACACAAACAACAAAATATGAGAACCGAAGAGGAGCTGTGTGTGTGAAAAGTAGTAGTCTATAATGTGTTGGCAGTTGGGAAAACCGCAAACTCGAGTGGACAACGGAGACTGTGATTTATTTATTCTATTATGAGCTAATCCAGCAACTGTTGGCAGGAATGAATGGGGAATTCATGAATGAACTACAGCAGTTTAATATCATACTGCTTTGTAACAGCTAAAAAATCAGACAGAAATAACATCAAAGCTTATTTCATCTAAACATGCAGAATATATGCACACAAACCTTGATAAAACTTCAATATCATCCAGAGTGGATAAAAGCTTCTCTTTCGTCGGTTTCTCTGCCGCCGCCATGACAGTTTCTCCTCGTCTGCGCATGCGTGAAAAATAACACGCAGAAGCAAGAGAGACAGTGACGTCTGTTGGCGGAAGGACCACAGCATACACTCGCTCTCAATTAAATATTATTATCCGTAGTGTTCATATAAACATTTCTAGGTAATACAGTAAACGACGAAACACATATCACTTATGACACTGTAATTTGGTACTTGTTTATTTCCTCAGCGCTGGTGAGAATCAGCCAGTATTCGTTTTTGACTCCTGGATTATTAGCATATTTTGCATTATATGTTTAAAATGCCAAGAAGATGCAAATTTTCTGTTTGAATGACAGTCAGAGGAGAATTTGTACGTCTAATCGCAAATGTTGAAATTCTATAGAGATACGTGATTATGTGATTTGTCAATAAGCAAAAATCCACTTGTCGTCATCTTTATAGCCTATAACACTTTCATCTTACCGTTAATAATTTAATTGAAATTATTTAGCTGAAGAATTTAATTAAATCATCAAATTAATAGTTACAAATAAACCCAAAGACTCATTAACAACAGCAAGATCTGGAAACATATTACTTTTTGTTATACTAGGTGGTTCTCCAAATTATGGAGGAGGCAGTGAAATGCTCCCAAATAACAGACATGTTCTGGGCATCAACGGGCAGAGATCCTACAGGTGAAATAAACTGAAGCACATGCATAGACCGTAAAATAGAGCACATGTCGTCAAAGCTAGGCACAGATGGAAATTAGCATCTAACCATTGATGTGAGCAGTAATGGTGGCTTTCTTAATATAGTCTGTGTACACTGAACTATGAACCCCCCCCCCCCCCCCCCCCCCCCAGTCACTTGTGCAGCATTGGTCTGCTCACTACCTCATTCGGCATGGAACTGACGTCATTCCACTACCTCATCAGTCAGTTAAATAACTGCTCTTGGTCACTTGTCACTTTAATCAGACTTAAGATATTTTTAATAAGTGATTTTTTTGCACTAAAAAATCTTTTAACTGCACTATTGTTCACTTCATTGATTTGCACTATATCTGTCATTTGCCTTGCGCTGCTTTATTTAACTTTATTTTTAATTTTATTATATGTCTTTTTTTATCATTCCCTTATTGTATCTACATTTTATATTTGATCTAGTTATTTTTTAGGCTTTAATGTTAATGTTATCTGTATGCACCGGGGTCTGAGAGTAACGCAATTTCGATTCTCTGTATGTATGTACTGTACAAGTGGAAATTGACAATAGGCCTAAAGCAGACTTGAACTTGAACTTGAATATATAAAATATTTTTGCAAGGGTTCTATGAAGTCGTGGCCTAGTGGTTAGAGAATTTGACCCTTAACCCTAAGGTTGTGGGTTTGAGTCTTGGGCTGGCAATACCACGACTTGCCCTTGAGCAAGGCACTGAACTCCCAACTGCTCCCCAGGTGCAGCATAAATGGCTGCATACTGCTCCGAGTGTGTGTTCACTGCTGTGTGTGTGTGCACTTTGGATGGGTTAAATGTAGAGCACAAATTCTGAGTATGGGTCACCATACTTGGCTGTATGTCACGTCACTTTCACATGACGTCAGTAGTGTATATATATATATATTTTAGACCACAGTGGGCCAGTGGTCTACGAAATTTCCCGGTAGATTTTTTTGGTCGCATTCCGCCCCTGCGGTTGTCACTATATTTTTTTCCCTTATACGTCTACATTTAACTGCAAAGTACTGGTGATTTTAAAATAGTCAATTGTAATAATGTATTGAGAAGTAGAAAATTCTTGTCATGGTGGTACTTTCCAAGTTGATCTTCTAGTAGTTGTCACTAGAGGCAGTTGAGAGGCTGAGCTGGAGATGTTGTGATCTGTCATGCGTCACACACAGACTTGCTGCTGAGCAGGAAACCAACTAAACGCTTTCATTTTGCGCTTTCTTTCTCTGTCGAGCTCGCGAATCTAACCACTTTACAGACACTTTTCAATATGGTTAAAGTCTCTTTTAACAAGGCTCTCGCCATAAAGGATACAAAGAAGGAATGTCTTATTGCTGGTGTACAGGTACTGTAACGTTACTAACAAATATTGCTGAATATTTACTTCTATTGAATTGCGTAACAGCATTTTAGCAATGTTAGGGTTCAATGTTATCTCGTAATTAAGGCTTTTAATCGAAAAGTCTAGTTATATTTGAACATTGCTTTTTTACATAAATATATATATTATTTTGAGAGAAGTATAGAAAGTATGCCAAATGCAGAAGTACATGGGTTCCTTTGTTTAGGTTTGCTCTTCAAACTTTGATCAAGTTGACTGAAAGTGTTATAAAATGGCTGACGGCCCAAAGTTTGTCAAAGACTGGTAACTCTAATCACTCTTGTAATCATTACCCTGGTAAAAAAAAAAAAAAAAATAGCTCTGTTCTTCTCACCTCCTTAAATTGATATTTCATTAAATTACATTATATAAAGAGCTGTCTTAGTCCACAAAGTAGAAAATATAAATATTTTATTCAGTTACTTATGTCTATCATTTTAATTGTCTTTTTTTTAACCTTAGATCATATTTTATGTGTTTAATTGTAATTTATTTTGATGTATTCAATTTATATGTTTTGATAAGCTAATGATAATAATAAATAAATAAATCCCATAGGGGCTGTTTACTGATACCAAGTTCACTTAGTTAAATGAAAGATAAGTGTAATTAGTTACTACAGTATTTTGACAGAGTCCTTGGTTACCATAGTTCATTTTTAAAATGCTATGTATAATTTCCTGGTATTGTTGGGTGTGAGACTGCCTGAACAGGTTGTACTGTGCTTGTTATTTGTGTGTGTTTGTTGGCAGCTGCCTGACACAGTCTGTTGTTGCCTCACTGAAAAGTTTTTCTTTATTATATTTGTATACGAATTAAAAAGGAAGCTCTTCACTCCTTATTTATTTCTTAGAAAAGGGATTAAATACTTGTGACACAAGTGACTAGAATAGAATGGAATTTATGTGGGTGGGCCGCACTAGTTAAAAATGACCAAATCAAGGCTAAACTATGGGCCAGTTTTAAATTTAAATTTATAAGCAATAGGTGTATTTTGGTGTCCTGTGAAGTGGACTTAACCATTTTGTGTGCGTGTTTTATGTGATGGAAGCAGGGAACATGGTTGTGTTTCTCTGAATTGTATTTTTTTTTAGAATAATTTAACTCTGTTTCTCACAACACACTAGAATTATTTTTCGTTCATTACCAGGAGACTTCACTGATATATGTGTGAGTTCTTTTCATGGGTTGTGGAAGACAGACGTGTTGAGACATGTTTTATGTGTGCACTCTCACACATGTTTAAGATACAGGCAACTCTGAGGAAATTTAGTCTATTGCATAAGCAGACAGAACTACAAGCCAAGACTAAGATAGTTGGACTTCAACTTAAAGGGATGGTTTGCCCAAAAAAAAAAAATCTGTCATTAATTATTCACCCTCATGTCGTTCCAAACCATAAGACCTTTGTTCATTTTCAGAACACAAATTAAGATATTTTTGATGAAATCTGAGAGCTCTCTGACACCAATGTAACATAAAAAAATCCCAGACCCAGAAACATAAGGACATCAGTAAAACACTCCATGTGATATCAGTGGTTCAACTTCAGTTTTGCGAAGCTATGAGAATACTTTTTGTGCAAAAAGAAAACAAAAATGAAGACTTTATTCAACAATTCTTCTCCACAACACTACCGTCCTCTGCCATTTTGGAGAGTACCACAGCACATACACATGCTTTCCTCTGAACGTAATCAGGGTGCTAACTCGGGGAGAAGAAATGTTGAATAAATTATTTTTGTTTTCTTTGCGCACAAAAAATATTCTTGTAGCTTCGTAAAATGTACTACGTTTCTACATTTTTTTCAAAAATATCTTAATTTGTGTTGCGAAATTGAACGAATGTCTTACATGTTTGAAGGACATGAGGGTGAGTAATTAATGACACAATTTTCATTTTGGGTTGAACTAACCCTTTAAGCTTAGAAACTGTTCTACTGCTTGTCTATACCACGTGATAGTTGCTGTTGTTGATTTTCCTGTTGTATCTCAACTGTAGTGTATTTGAGCTATGGAAAGGTGCTATATAAATTTGTCTAAACATATATATATATATATATATATATATATATATATATATATATATTTCTTGTAAAAAAAGAAACATTAGTGCAAAATACAAGCATATAGCATATGTAAATACAGGCATTTTTATCTGATTTTACTGTGAAACCAGGAAATTCCTGATTCATGAGGCATTCAAGAAGCATTAAAACGACTCTCAACTGCAATTTCTGGTCAAGGCCATCCAACACTCACATCCATGTGCTCTAAAGAGCTGTGTGGTTACATTAATGAGAGAATGTGCAAAAAAAACCCTCCTCTACTGGATATTAAACAAGATTAAACTATTTTGAGTATTTGGCTTAAATAATCACACAATAATGAAACTAGGAACTCCGAAAACATTCCTGCATTAGAGCCGACATGTTATCTGTGTTTCACTTTTCATCATTCTGATTAAATTCCCCTTCTGCTATTCAGATAGAAACTGTTTGATTTAACTTTCTCTTTCAGTTCATATTGCGCTTAGGCGTGCAGCTATTGTTTGAGTGAAGAAGCATTTTCGTAGATTAGAATTGAAAGATTTTTCCTCTTCGTGACGTTTTGCAGAAGTTACTGGCACCAAACTGTTTTAACGCCTCTTTAACTGGAAACCAGAAGAGATACAGTGTGAATCTCACTTCTTTTTTCGTTCTGTTTGTCTCATAACTGCAAATTTATCAAAACAGACTCTAAGGTTTTTCTGGTTTCATTTGTGGTGTGTCTCGTGTCAGATGATATCTGCTTCATGTGAGCTGTGTGTGAATGTCTACAAGGACACAGCTCAACATTTAGGCTTGGTAGAGTCAGGTCCTGTTGTATACTCTGTATACTTTGCATAATGCTGAAAATAAGGCATTCTTTTTAACAAGGAAATGAATCTCTATCCAGTGGTTTTCATATTTTATCCTTTTAGTTTTTTGAAAATCACTCTCTGTAACTCTGTAAGGACTTTAATTTTTGTGTTGGCCTGTGCTTTTGGTTTAAGCCTTGTTAAATGTGCTTAAATGTCTGCATTTATTTGATTAAAATACAGTAAAACCATAATTTTTTGTATATTATTGGTTTAAATTTCTGTTTTTTATTTTTCATTTTATGTAACTTTTGTCTGTGATGGCACAGCTGATTTTTTTCAGTAGCCTTTCTTCCAGTCTTAAGTGTTTAGAAATTATGATTTTTGATGCTCAAGAAACATTTTTTATTATTATCGGTGTTGAAAACATCCATGCTGCTCAATATTTTTGTGGAAACCATGGTATATTATTTTTTCAGGATTCTGTGATGAATAGAAATTATTAGACTTTTTTTTGTAACTTTATGAATGTCTTTACTTTCATTTTTGACCAGTCTTATGAATCATTGTTGAATAACAGTGTTAATTACTTTTGAACAGAAATGTATATATAAATATATATATATTTAAGTAATTGTTCAATTGTAATTTTGTAACTGTCGTTTCTCTGTCTTGTAGGATACTGAGGCAGCGGTGTTGGTGCGTCCGCAGTCTAAGGTGTGGTGCTTGTGCTTCTCTCTGGGATTGGCTCTCGTTCTCTCTGGCTTAGTGGTGGGAGGAGCCTATCTATATAGATACCATGTTCTTGAGGTGAGATAATTGATGTAACCATAGTGAAATCAAAAACACAACATCATAACATCTAACTTGTGCCATCTTGCATTGACGTTTATCTTCATCTTGATTCATTTCTATAACATTTCATAATCAGTCTAAGCCTTGAAGCAGTGGATTTCCTTTGAAATGCAAAAGCAACTATAATCGAGCATAGACAGAATGTACAGAATGTAGTCTCAGACACATATACATGGAATCAACAGAGTGATTATTACAGCACTGAGCACACGGGCAACCAAGGTGGAGTATGCATTTTAGATATATAATCAGGCGAGAGAATAAGTTTGTTAAATTGACTTTCCTTTGCTACAGATGCAGGAGATTGTGGATGGCAGAGCAGATAATAGGAAGGATACACACACATCTATGCCTTTGGTGAGTATTGAGGTAATCCCTTTCAACAGGTTTGTAGGCAGAGAACATTGGTGACGCGAAGGAAGGGGAGACACACTGGAGACAATCACTGGAGGTAATGTTGGAGTTCAGGAAGTCTGGTAAGTAGTCCAATATTGAGGTGACACGAGGTGTGTGTGTCTGTAGCAGTCCTAATGAGTGAGCAGGATGAGGAGCAGGTGTGTGTGGACAATTCTGTGACAGTACTTCCCCTGTCATGGTGGTCGACCTCTTCCTCAGGGTGAGAGTCGTTGAAGGCTGTGAGCAGGACTGGATCAAGAATATTGTCTCTGGGGACCATGAGCGCTCCTCTGTGTCATAACCAATCCAATCGACCAGATACTATACTATACTATACTATACAGATACTACAACCATCCAAACCGACTGGGTAGATCTGTCAGGCGATGCTGAAGGGGCCAGTGTATCTGGAAATATGCTTCTTGCATGGAAGACACATCTTTATGTCTCTAATGGACAGCCAAACCTGTCCAGGCTGGAAAGTTGGAGTTCCATCCGTCGGATGTCCGCCTAGATCATTTGGTGGTGCAATGCCACTGTGAGTGAGTGTCCCAGACCCTTTCTATCTTTCAGAACCACAAGTAAACAGATGGGATTCCCAGCCCACCGGAACAAAGGAGGCTGGTAACCGAGCATGCACCGGAAGAGAGTGAGTTCAATGGCAGGCTGATAAAGTGAAATGGAGCCTAGGAACTGGTTCCAAGAGTTCTGGTAGACATGGCAGAATGTTCGTAGGATAGGTCCAATCTCCAAGATCTCTCTCCTCATCTGCCCATTCGATTGGGGATGGTATCCAGATGAGAGGCTCGGTGTCCCACCTAGGAGGGTGAAGAAAGCTTTCCATAGCTTTGCAACAAACTGGGGATCCCAGTCTGATACTATGTCCTCAGGAATCCAGAAGTACCAGAAGTCATTACTGAAGATGAGTTCTGCAGTTTGCATTGCAGTGGGAATCTCTTTGAGAGAAAGCAGATGACATGATTTATAAAATCGATCCATGACAACAAGAATGCGTAAGTTACCATAAGAGGGGGCCAGTTCTTTGATGAAGTCTACTCCTAGGTGTGATCATGAGCGATTGTGAACGGCAGCAGATGAAGCTTGCCTGTTGGTAGATGGCTTGGGCCCTTTGAGATGGCACAGAGAGAGCAGCTTTAAATGAACCTTCTCGTGTCCCTGGCCATGTTGTTTTACTAGAAAGGATCTTTAAGCAGCGAGAGTGTGCTGTTGTCTGCTGGGTGATTTTTGGGGTGCGGTGGAGCTGTTTCAGAGGCACTGGAGGATGTGCTTAGTTGCTGTGACCACTGGATGACACTCAGAATCAAGTTGGAAGGCTAGATGGGCTTAGGTTCTTCTGTGACCTCTTCTGGAGCATGAAGACAGGAAGAGGGCATCCACTTTGACATTCTTGGTAGCGATGGGACAATTGATACCGCAGCTCTGATGATCCGATGCAGTTTTCAGACCACTATTGTATCACACACCGAGCCGATGCTTGTATCGAAATGACAACACCAGCTGATTGATGACAGATGAAGCTTTGAAGGTCATGCAGTATCAGAAGGTCGGGACAGCTGGTTTGAAAAAACTGGAGCTTCACGATCCCACCTGATGCATAAAAGGATTATTCAGTCACTTTGTTTACGTTTGTAACGAACATGACCACAACATAAGAGAGTATAACAGCTCACCCCAAATATTTTTTTTTTCAGCTACCCATGTCAGTTATTAATTATGAACACATGTTTGTGTATTTATACTATTAATCAATATGTGAATCTGTTGACCAAGCTATACATGACACAAGCTGTGGTCTCATGGGCTCAAATTAATTTAGATTAAATTATATCAGATTAGATATTGTATTGATCCGAGATGTCACAGACTTCCGAAGCTTTGTCTGCTCCATGATGATTTGCCAGAAATGTGACCCTGGACCACAAAACTTAAGTCACCAGGGTACATTTTTAGCAATAGCCAAAAAAACATTGTATGGGTCAAAATGTAAGATTTTTCTTTTATGCCAAAAATCATTAAGATAGTGACTAAAGATCATGTTCCATGAAAATATTTTGTAAATTTCCTACAGTAAATATATCAAAACGTAATTTTTGATTAGTGTTATACATTGCTAAGGTCTTCACTTTGACCACTGTAAAGGCCATTTTCTCTCCCTCAGATTCCAGATTTTCAAATAGCTGTATCTTGGACAAATATTGTCCTATCCTAATAAACAAGACATCAATGGAAAGCTTATACATTCAACTTACATATGATGCACATATCTAATTTATTTTTAAAAATGACACTTAAGATTGGTTTTGTGGTCCATGGTCACAAATGGTGAAGAAAACAAGGTCCAGCCACCAGATGTCGCTAATGCACACTGTTTTAAAAGCTTCGAGTATTGAACCTATTGAGCAGTTTTTGGCGGAGACCCTGTCCCAGATGGAACACTTCATGTGCACTTGTGGTCTTACGGACTTACAATGGCCACCGCATTAATGTGTACATTAAGTCGATAAGACTGTAGGGTGTCCAATTCATCATTTTAGTTTTCAGAAGGGTGTTTGCGAGCGCCCCCTTTGCAGCCATTACGCACCTTTGATCTACACTTCTGCTGAGCCTGCGTACTGGGCCAGACTTCTACCCGACAGTCAAAGCACAATTACATGAAAAGTGCAGACTCAAAGGAAGACTGCGAGGGTTTAGGGTGTCATTTGGGACAGGGCCACAATTTCATGAAAGCCTCAAATGCTTCAGAAAGCCTTGGTTTGCCATCACTAATTCTTGGTACACGCATAATACAGAGAACACTGGAGTCATAAAGGAAGGGAAGATCGCTGGAGTTCAAGAAGTCAGGTAAATAGTCCACATTGTACAAACGAGACCAGACAATGAGGTGAGACGAGGTGTGTGCGTCTGCAGCAGTCCTTATGATTGAGCAGGATGAGGAGCAGGTGTGTGTGACCAGAATTCTGCTGATGTTAGAGCCTGGTGGTAACTTCTGTAACAGCAAATACTTCAAACTCATCTGCCACTTGGTAGAAGCTAGCAAAATTATCCACAAACCATTATGCGAAGATCACGTGACTTACCCTCATCCTCAAAAACCACACAATTATGCAAAATAAACCTTAGACTGCATAGCACTGAGAGTAAACATCTAGTTTATATGTGCAGCAGTGCAAACCATTTTTTATGTTGACGAGTTCTTAGAAACTATCACTAGTATTTAATATGTGAAAAAAACCTTTAGATAAATTCACAAATATTCTTACAGAAAAAATCTGAATTTTTCAGAAAGCAGGACATTTATATTAGTATTGTATCAAGCTTTTTCCCCCCAAGAAACCGTAGTATTGTGACACCTATGTGTCATGCACCTCCCACAATAAGCAAATGATTAATTTGCCTTTAGATAAGTGTACATTCTGTTGGTACCAAACTGCTCTTTGAAATGTAGTTGTCAATTAGTGTTAATGCTGTATGTGTGTATAACACACAGGAGGAGCAGGTGTTCGTCTGTGGGTTGAACTACATTGAGGAAGACTATGAGTTTGATGAGGAGGTTGAGGTCGAGACACCAATGAGGCTGATTGAAGAGAATGTGAGCTTTTACGAAGACGATGAGGTGGAGCTCATCAAAGTCCCAGTCCCTGAGTTCGCAGACGGTGATCCAGCTGGCATCCTGCATGACTTCACCATGGTACAAAAATACACACACACACACACACACACACACACACAACACAACAGTGTTTATCCATAACCACCATAAACATATTATCAGTCATGCTGCTGCATTAGCATCCATTACAAATTGAACAGGGATGGACTGGTTTTCTGAGATTATAGTTTGCAAAAAGAAGTTTGTGAGTTTCCTGTTTTGTGTTAAAGAGACTCTGGAGATACAAGTACAAATGTATGTTTCAGTGTGAATAACCCTGTGCATCATTCTGTGCTGTCAGAAACTGACTGCTTACCTGGACATGAATCTGGACAGATGCTACATCATCACCCTGAACACATCTATTGTCATGCCGCCCAGAGATTTCCAGGAGTTCCTGATCAACATCAAGGTAACCATTAATAACAGGAGATTCTGTGAATTTGTGTCAGTAAATGGTTCTTGTGTTTTCCCACACAAATGCATTTCAGAAGTTAAGTTGATGTCTGTGTGTTTTTGCAGGCAGGAATGTATCTTCCTCAGACATACCTTGTGCGAGAGGAGATGATGATTACAGAAAGGATGGACAGCACCAGTGATCTGGGCTATTACATCAATAACCTGTGCAAAGACAAAGACACGTACAGACTGCAGCGTAGAGAAACCATACTGGGTAAGTGTACACAAACAAACCATGTGAGAATCTTCCCACCATCGCAGTGGATCTTATTTTCAAGTTTTAAGTGGTGGAGGCCCAGTATTCCCTCTCATGTTCACCGTATAATCAAGTACATTTCAAACTTCTGAAAGCTGAATGTTCTCCACTGCAGGTATGCAGAAACGTGAGGCTCTGAACTGCCACAAGATCCGCCATTTTGAAAACAAGTTTGTGGTGGAGACTTTGATCTGCGAGCCATGAAGAACATGAATCTCTGACACAGCAGCAGATCTTCAGCTCTTCCTTTCAATCATTGATAAGAGTTTATTTTGTGCCTGCTCGGTTTTTTTTTTCCAAAGGCCTTTTTTTCACATATATATTTTTTAAAATCTAGAATGTGAAATTGTTTTTCTGCACAAAGAGGTGTATTATTTTTGAGTGTACGTGTAATCTCTAATGCTATTTTTTGAATATTAGGCCTAATAAAGGGACGTATTGTGCACAAAAACTAAAAAGGGTTAACAATAATGATTTTAGGCTATATAGAAGCCCAATCAGAGTTTAGTCATTAAGTAATTTAATAATAAAGTTTATTCCATAAGCTTTGCTGAAAAAGTATGATTTTTCTTGTCTTTATATGAAAGTGTTTCTGTTTTATTTAACATTTGATCCTGAATCCAAAAGTTTCAGCAAATGAGTGTATAATCTGGATCATAATGTTGCAGCATCACAATTTGAATTGTTCTTGAGCGTTTAATTTGCAGATATATTTTGAAAAACCATACAGAGCTCTTCCTTTAAAAGACTAACAATTTTCCTATCTGAAATGACTTTTTGTTCTATGCTAATCTGTATATAAGCTAAACAATGTCTTTAGACACAAGCTCCATATAAGGAAAAAATAAATAAATAACCGGAAAAAGTAGACAAAATGCTTTGGTGGTTTGTTTTTTTTTTTTTTTTTTTTTTAAGAAATGAATACTTTTTTCCCATCTCAATAGTGACAGTAAAGACAAAGTTGTCAATCTTGCTTTTTTGTGATTAGATGAAAGGTAATGTTAAAATATTTCAACTTATCCCAGCTTAATATGCAGAGACAACTATAAGTAATCACTTTGTAGGTTTCTTCCCCTGAAATGTAAAGACTATGTGGTTCTCAGCATTGGGAGAGAAAATGGTTTTCAGTTGATTTCAGATTTTTAGCAATTCAATTCAAGTTTATTTGTATAGCGCTTTTCACAATACAAATTGTTGCAAAGCAACTTTACAGAAAATTAAGTTTCTACAATATTTAGTAGTATAGCTTATCAGTGGTGACTGACAGTTAATGTTTATATGGCAGGAATGTACAGAAAAATCTATAAATAGCAATTATTTTATGATGTAATCAAACTTACAGCAAAATTGGATAGTTCTGTATGTTGTTTTAGGGTTGGCATCATCTCTTCTCATGTGTTCTGGATCCAGAGACATAAGCATAGCTGCTGTTCCAACCAAGTCAAATTTATTTTTTTAACCTCAGCTAAAGAATAAGAATGTGCATTTGATCAGATCATGCATTATTTGAATACTTGGCCGAAGAGATGTTTTTAATCTAGATTTAAAGGGAGAGAGTGTGTCTAAACCCCGAACATTATCAGGAAGGCTTTTCCAGTTTTGGAGCCAAATGTGAAAAAGCTCCACCTCCTTCAGTGGACTTTGCTATCCTAGGAACTACCAAAAGTCCAGCGTTTCGAGACCTAAGGGAGCGTGCTGGATTGTAACGTGGAATAAGGCTAGGTAAGTGATGATAATTTGTAACTGATACGGAACTTCATCGGTAGCCAGTGCAGGGGCAGTAAATTACAATTGGGGTAATCTAATCATATTTTCTTGACCTGGTAAGGACTCTAGCTGCTGCATTTTGACTACCTGTAGCTTTTTTATTGAAGATGCAGGACAACCACCTAGAAGTGCATCACAATAGTCGAGTCTAGAGGTCATGAATGCATGAACTAGCTTTTCTGCATCAGAAACAGATAACATGGTTTGTAGCTTGTCAATGTTTCTAAGATGGAAGAACACGTTTTTGGGTTTTTTTTTGTAACATGGGAGATATGATTTACAAAAGACAAGTTGCTTTCTAATATAACGCCCAGTTTTTTGACTGTAGATGATGTAAAATACATCCGTCTAATTGCAAATTGTAATCCAAGAGATTCTGTGTACTGTTTTTAGTCCAATTAGTCTTATTCGAATTTAATAGGAGAAAATTATTTGTCATCCAATAATTTATATTTAACATGGTTATCTTAGATAATTAAGAAGTTTCATCTGGTCTTGTTGCGATATATAGTTATATATATATATAGAGTATCATCAAGAGTGGAATCTAATCCCATACTTTCTAAAATTACCAAGGGGCAACATGTATATTGAAAATAGCAGAGGACAGATCCTTGTGGCACTCCATATTTTACTGGTGATAACGGAGATGACTCCCCATTTAAATAAACAAAGTGGTATATATGGCTCAGGTGATTGGCTCATAGACTACCATGAGCAAAAAATGTCAGGAAGCAGGTCACAATACTTCTGGGGAGTCTGCCAAACTAGCAGCTTCCTCCTGGCAATACAGCTTGAAGATCTCATTTGCACCCTCTGGTGGTTAAAACCCTTACTTGCGTTGTTAAACATATTAAACCCTAAAAAAAAAAAAAAACACACAAGGGGCAGATCATACTAAGCAGCAGTCACTCACCAGCTGACCACCATAATGCACCCTGAATTGTTAAAATGACTTTTAGTGATCGGTCACGTCCACACTAGCGAGCTCCATGGACTGTCAAACTAAGTTCTTGAAAAGGCCTGTAGGCTTATCTACTTCTCCCTAAACATTGTAAAAACAAAACATGTACGTCTGAGTTATCTTAACTGAAATGTCATTGTTGACGGGCAGCTGTGGTAGTAGATTCACTCATTTCATTAAAAAGGCATTTGAAAACAGGACATTTATTTGAAGACACTGGACTGAGGATGTATAAATTTCAGCATTTATAAACAAGATGGCTGACAGCATTTGTGCCCTGTAGAGTTTAATTTCAATACAACAGCAGTCAGAACCCTGAACAGCTCCTTCAACACTGGTTAACCAGTAACGGTTCAAGACAAATGACATGAGGGCTTCCGTCAGAAGAGTAGAATGTAAATGCCAAAATGAAGATCTTCTGCTCGATTTCTCTTAAGCACATTCTGACGAAGCCAGTTGGTCTCCAGAATTAACATACCATTCTTGTTAAGACAAGGAGAGGAAGGCAAGAAAATAAACCAATTAAAAATGGTTGATATTTCGAGAGGGAAGATCACCCCTTTTGAAAGTACGTATCTGTGAAACCAAATTTAGCTTTCTTCTTCCTATAAAGAAACAAGCACAAAGCATGGTAAACTAGCTATGTCTGCATTTTGTGGTCACAAAATTGGATTTATTTGTACGAGATACAAAAATGTAAACGTTGCAAAATAAATAGTTAAAACAAGTGACACAGGACCTATATTCATGCTCATGATCCCAACATGAACTGATGCACTTGTCTTGCTTGCATTTTCAAGTGCAAAAGCATGATGACAAAAACAAAAAAACAATCTAGGATTCAAGTAACAGAAATGACAGACTAATGATACAAATATACTATTTTACAAGGTAGTGATAATTCCCAATTTTACAAAATGTACACTTATAATATTGACAAATGTCTTAATATTTTGATATGCTGTTATTGGGTATAGGTCGGTGTAGAAGCTCACAGCACTGCAGTCTCTGTGTTTTTGGATGGGCTATGTGACCTCCATGGCGACTGTGGTCTCTGATAATCCATTGAGAGCCAGTCTCTCTGGTTCGTGATTCTCTCTGCAATAGCAATAGAATGTATGATATATTAAACTTTTCATTCTATATTTGAAATTGAAAGATACAATAAACTAGATTTTTTTTTCTCTAAATTTAAAAAAATACATGTATTCAGCAAGGATGCATTAAGGATGCCACTACTGTCACTTTTGGTCATTGTTTTTCTTTTTTACAAAAAAAAAAAAAGTAAATAAGCTAAAGTGCATAAGAATAAGCGTTGTGTCTGGGTTCAGACCTGGCAACGTCGATGGCACTAGTGGGGGTGACTTTGGGTACCCGGTCCAGACTCCTAGCAACACTGGCCAACTTTAAGGCTGAGGGTGAAGGGGCGCACAGGCGTGCACCGTGGTGCGTTTGGGCAGGTGACACAGCGCTCACGGTGCTCAGGTGCCCGTGGCCGTGAGGCAGAGACTGCGGGACGGGCAGCTGTGGGCTAGATGCATTCGTCATCCGTACTAAAGAGCCTGACTCACCACCACCTCCACTCTGTACAGAACGGTTCAATTTGGCTTGTCTAAAGCTTCCTGTAGGAGAAAAAAGAATACATTTCAATAATCAATAATTAATCAAATATGCTTAACTTTCTTTAAATTAACCACCAAACTAAGATTATTATCTGTCCCGGTCCTGTCCACACTGCACTGGCTCCCTATCAAACATCGTATAGATTTTAAAATATTGCTTATTACTTATAAAGCCCTGAATGGTTTAGCACCTCAGTATTTGAATGAGCTCCTTTTACATTATACTCCGTTACGTCCGCTACGTTCTCAAAACTCAGGCAATTTGATAATACCTAGAATATCAAAATCAACTGCGGGCGGCAGATCCTTTTCCTATTTGGCGCCTAAACTCTGGAATAACCTACCTAACATTGTTCGGGAGGCAGACACACTCTTGCAGTTTAAATCTAGATTAAAGACCCATCTCTTTAACCTGGCATACACATAACATACTAATATGCTTTTAATATCCAAATCCGTTAAAGGATTTTTAGGCTGCATTAATTAGGTAAACTGGAACCGGAACACTTCACATAACACCGTACTTTCTACATCATTAGAAGAATGGCATCTACGCTAATATTTGTCTGTTTCTCTCTTGTTCCGAGGTCACCGTGGCCACCAGATCCAGTCTGTGTCCAGATCAGAGGGTCACTGCAGTCACCCGGATCCAGTACGTATCCAGACCAGATGGTGGATCAGCACCTAGAAAGGACCTCTACTGCCCTGAAAGACAGCGGAGACCAGGACAACTAGAGCCCCAGATACAGATCCCCTGTAAAGACCTTGTCTCAGAGGAGCACCAGGACAAGACCACAGGAAACAGATGATTCTTCTGCACAATCTGACTTTGCTGCAGCCTGGAATTGAACTACTGGTTTTCGTCTGGTCAGAGGAGAACTGGCCCCCCAACTGAGCCTGGTTTCTCCCAAGGTTTTTTTCTCCATTCTGTCACCGATGGAGTTTCGGTTCCTTGCCGCTGTCGCCTCTGGCTTGCTTAGTTGGGGTCACTTCATCTACAGCGATATCGTTGACTTGATTGCAAATTAAAACAGACACTATTTCAACTGAACAGAGATGACATCAATGAATTCAATGATGAACTGCCTTTAACTATCATTTTGCATTATTGAGACACTGTTTTCCAAATGAATGTTGTTCAGTGCTTTGGCGCAATGTATTTTGTTTAAAGCACTATATAAATAAAGGTGATTGATTGATTGATATTATATAAGTCTCCAAATAAATGTGGTTCTCATTAACAGGTTTGTTGTTATCCCCACTAAGTTATATAGTATAGCATTTTTATTTGTAAAATTCTGGAAATAAAACATAGCAACAGAACTACTGAAAATTTTAGATTTCAATGACATGAGGTTGCACTTGCCTGAATTGGGAAGAACGCCATTGACACTAGCCATCTGGGGCCTGTTTTCATTGTTGGGGGTGTTGACCACAGCAGAGGCAGCAAAGTGTGCACTAGCCGAGTCCAGAGTCTTAGACTTGCAGTCAGATGACGCCGTGTTCTGTAGAAGAATTATAGAAATAACCTGTTTTCAGCACTCCACCAGTTGTTGCAAATATACATTTCTTTTCATTATTATTATTTTATTCAAATGTTATCAAACTGTGTCATTTAATACTAAGATTTTTCAAACTAAACATGCTTACACTACCATCTAAATATTTCTGATGAGGAATATTTTATATTAAATTAGAATAAAAACTCAGATTAATCACAAGCTCAAATCACTTCCGTGAAGTGACCATCACATGTTCCCTTTGCTAACTAACTTCTGGAACAGATTCGGTTGATCACTTTCGTTTGGAACATCCCAACAAATGCCCTTCCTAAAGTGCCCTTCAAGTGCACAAAAAAGCTGTTTTGAATTCGCCCATGATTACCGAACAGAATGGGGGTGAGGTTTAGCACCATAATGACTGTCTTTTAGTGTATAGACTCACAGGCAGGTGTGTGTGCAGCTCTGGTGCGGTCGAGTTCTGCTGGAGTTCCTGCTGCTGTAACTGTTTGTGCATCTGAACCAGCTGCTGCTGATGGGAGTGAAACTGTTCTTCTGTGAATCCACCTGCATGTGCAAGATATACAGCAGAAATTGATGTGCTACAGATTTAAAGAACTTTATAGCAGCAATTTCATTTTATTCCGCTAGGTGGCAGTAAAGTAACTGATGTACTACGTAAACCATCACCACATTTATGCACCACTTCTTCAGCAAAGATGCAATAAATGGGAAAAAAATTAACTGCTAAAAAAAGTTTTCAAATAAATTCTGTCCTTTTGAACTTTTTGTTCTTCAATGATTCATGAGGAAAAATGTATATGTTTTGACAAAGTGACAAGGGTATTTCAACATTAATAATAATATAAATGTTTCTGGTGCACTAAGTCAGCATATTAAAATGATTTCTGAGAAGTCATGTGACTGACGACTTGAGCAATAAACGCTGAAAATATAGCTTTGCCATATCAGGAATAATCGTATTTTAAAATATACAATTTCAGACCTAAAATATTTTAAAATAGAAATAATATATTTATTTCAGAATATCACTGGTTTTACTGTATTTATGATCAAATTAATGCAGTCTTGGTAAGCTTAAGAGGCTTGAGATAAATGAATAAGAAACGTTACTGACTTTTAACAGCAGTTAATGTAAACGTGCAATTTTGTTTGTTAAATGACAACGGGTTCAAGGAATTATGCCGTGGCAAAAAAAAGATTCAAGGTAAACAATCTGCATAAATGCACTGAAAGGGCTTAACAAAACTGAAGTGACCTGACATACAGCCAAGTCTGACAACCCTCTACATTGCGAGTAAATCACTCGCATATGTGACTAAATGATGTCTAATATTAGCCAATGGCTAAAAAATTCTCAGATTTAACTTCCCAGTATGTATGTTGGAGGCTCCAATTTACTGTTACACATTTATTTTATTGTAGATTTTCATTCTCATCTGTTGACATCCATTTATTGCATAACCGATGGGGGTTTAAGTGATTAATTACCAAGTGCTGCATTTTGACACATTTTTGTATATTTTACCATTTAGGTGCTAAAAGATGACTTTACATTATGTGTTCTGTTCCATCTCTGAGCACATGCACAGAAATCCTCCAAAGGAACAGCGCAAGTTCTCACTCCTGCTTTTAAAAACAAGTGCAAAAGTCACACAACATGATTTTACTGATTTGCAGGTCAAATTGTGCTTTTACGGAAGAGGCGAAAGCACAGAACGGGGTGCAATAATTGATTTATCTTGTATTGTATTTTCATAATCATTGGAGGCCGGAATCAAAATCGTATTTTGATTAATTGCACAGCTCTAATGCATAGTGCACTATCATGTATCAGGGAAGTGCAGAAATAACCGAAATCAATTGGCAAGCCACATTACAAATAACGGACAAGCCAGATTTGTTGAAAAAACCCTGGACTAAACTGAAAGTTACAATTTAGTTCAATAACATTCTGAATCCTGTTCAGCTCAGATGCCTCACCTGACACATGGTTAGAGAGCGGCGGTGCTCCACCTTTTTCCACCTGCGGAGTCCCTTTCTTGTCTTCACCCCTCGCGTTCTCCTGCAGCGGCCGAGGGCGGAAAAACTTCCACCTGCAGGCCTGGATGTCACTCAGGAGCTGAGTCAGTGAGCGCTGAGGGTTGTGAGAGTTCGTGTTTGTGTGGACAGGGACGTCAGGCACAATAGAGTCAGTGGAGGGATAAAACATGTCAGGGTCCAGATGCCTGAGGGCACGGTCCAGATCTGATGAGGTGCGATCCAAAACAACCCTGATGGATTACAACAGGATTACTACTAATCTGAACTAAATCAATTCACACCACACACTGTCTCTACAGAGACTCAGACTTCATTACAGAATTTTTACGAAAGATGAATGGGCAAATGAGAAACTGTAAATAGAAGAGTAATGTACCTGCCACCTCTGCCCACCCTCCCGTGAGCCACTGCGATGCAGCGTCTGGGCACAGAGAGAGCGGTGAGACAGTTCGGCTGCCACAGTCGCTCCTGACCCGTCTGCTGCCTGTGAGGAGAGCAGCTCTGATCCACCAGCGGCTGAGAAACACACCACACACTTAACAATGGCAAAGGAAACGGCCAAAGGCCTAATAACATGAATATCTCTGTCACTATAAAAGCAAGTATAACAGTCTACGACATCTAGAAACAACTACATATAATAGTTTGGTTTAGTTTCATGATATTCACATGCACTAAAGCCAAGCAGTCTTTGTCCATGTGCTTTATTTTACATGCCAAAACAAAAAAACACCCCTTCCAGTCTCATAATCCATGTATTTAAGAGTGTTCATTACTGCGAATCAATTATTGTGGTTTCAAGAATACATTCAAAACAATGATCTGATGCGATTAACATTCACATGTTTTTAAAAGTCCTCAGACAGCATTTTCTAGCACTTAATGTTTTAGTACAGCAATATGATCTTATATATGATTCTTGAAAATAATAATAATAAAATACTTTATTTGTGCTTATTTCAAATAATTTAAATGCAGTTAAATTTTTAAAATACTTCATTTGCTTATTTATATTTCCATAACATCACCTTTACATAATGTTTTAAATAAGAAATTATCTACTTGACAACAATGACAGACTGAAATTAAATAATGATTTGGGGGTCAGGACCCACACATCCAAATGTGTGTGTGTGTGTGTGTGTGTGTGTGTGTGCGCGCGCGCGCGTGTTTAAGTTTTTCGAAGTCTTCAATGTAAAAATGAAAAATACAATCAAACCTACATTTATTGAGACACCTTCAACATTTCTCACATTACAGTTTTGCTATATATATCAAAAATTATATCTGGTGTCCGAATCATTTTTGTTTTGACTGTTAAAACTACAAAGTAATTCAGACAAGAGCAGTGAGTGATTTTCATTTTCTTGGATTAATATTACAGCAGCCAGTAGCTAAATTAGGCGCGGTCACTTTAAGAGACGATGAACGCATCAAATAAAATACACATCCCATTTTTTTCCTCAACTGTTTACTTTCACTTAAGAAATAACTGACAGTTTTTTTTCGAGCATAATTTCCAAGGTGGATATTTTGACATATTTTGTATGTATTTGTCAGCACAAGAGCAAAAAGAAGCAAATTCGATGTTCAAGTGTTTTGAGACGCCTTTCTCTGCTTGAGCCCTGAACACCAGAACACCGCGAGTATTGAATTTGGCTCTTTCACATCTTTTTGTTTGTTCAAACTGCGATTTGTATTTGTTCGTTCAGTTGCAGGAGCAACTTCGAGGAGAACAGAAGAGAGCTCGGTTCAGTGTCGCTGTCCATGATATGCGACTATCTCTGCGTGCGCACCGAACACAGCGCACGAGTAACCAGCTACTCTGTTCAGCTTTTCGGCGTCTTGTTTTTGGATGCTTTAATATTTATATCGACAAGCGGTAAGGCTTAAAACACTTGAAAAAGATAAGCTTTCATGACGATGCGCAGCAGTGGCCCGTCAACTGCCCTGAACAGTATATATATATATATATATATATATATATAAATAAAAGTATAACTAATACAATAACTGGTGGTGGATGAGGAGACAATGTAAAGACAATGTAAAGCGCTTTGAGTGCTTAGAAAAGTGCTATACAAATGTAAGGAATTATTATTATTAATAATAATAAAAAAAAAAAAAAAAAAAAAAAAAAAGTTATATTACACACAAGTTTTTAAATTAAAATATGATACAAATTCTAAAACTTTTTATGTAAAAAATTATACTAAACATCTCACTTAAGATTTGGATTCCTAAAATGTAATTTTTACATTTTTTAATTTACAGAAACTATAGTAAAAGTGGCCATGGTTTCAAATAAGTTTTAAAAACAAAACTAGGACTATGGGGGATTCAAATATTTTTGCAGACAGGTTGAGAATCACTGCTTTACACTATTTCAGGGAACCTTAAAAATCACCCAGCTCTGGCACAAGTAAAGCACTGATGTAAAACGGGAAACTCACAGCGTGGTAACTGCAGCCAGCTTTCCGTCTGAAGGCAAAGATTCCATCAGGATCATTCTCTTCATCTGGCTCTGAAGCTGGAGACTTCAGAGGAAAAAGGAGAAACAAAAGACAATGTCATTTAAGTAAAAGCACTAAATACAACATTTACATGAGCATAACTGTGCACTGACCAATGGGTAATCCTCCTCTCCAGAGCTGTGGAAGTCATATTGTTTAATGTCTGCCTTGTTGATGGTTTGCTGTCGCTCTGCCCGACCAGGCTGGTGAAATGTATCAAGTCTGGGCCTCTTGTTGTACTTTTTATGGGAACGCACAAAGTCAAAGTGAAGCTCAGGCTTGACTGTGAAGGGGTGGAAGTGTTTGGGCCCGGATTTGTGTGACTAAAGGAAAGAGACAGGAGAAATATTTTTATAACGACTGTTGAGCACAGCAAGCCATTTCCTGCACACAGATATTTCCTTACCTTAATTTTGCTCTCTGTCTTGTGCCGACTGCTTAAGGGTAAGGATATGGGCGCAGGGTAAATGGTCTTCTCTGCTAGAGGTACAGTGACCTCATTCAGAATCTCTCCTGAGAAGTCTCCAATCTGATATCTAAAATACACAACACATGGAAAAACTAGTGTAAAAACCAACTTGTACTTTCCAAGTTATTTAAAGCTTAATGAGTTATGAAAGAGTTGAGTCACCTTACACTCAACAACCATTCAAGCAGTTAAGTGACCCAAAACACAGTTTTATTTCTATAGTGTATGGAACAACAGAAATCATCTTAAAGCAGCTTTATAAAAAGAGCAACATTCACTCACCTTTTCTCAAACACTTCCAGCGTCAGATGCAGCAGCTCTCGTTTGCTCTTTTCTCTCTTCTTGATCATCTCCAGGATGCTCATGGTTCGGCTGAACTCTCTCCTCAGCTTTAGCATCTTCTCATAAGACACCTCGTCATTCTTACGATTCTACAGAGAGAGATAGACACACAAACAGATAGTATGAATTAAGAAATATGCTGGACAAAACAAATACATTGGGCATTTTAAAAAATATGTACTGGTCACCCACTTAATATTAGCTAGGAAAAGCCAGAACTGAATGCATTCTGCAAAAAGCTGATGTAAATTAAAATAAAATAATATTAGTAAAAATCAGACGCAACATAAGGAGGCCAGTTTGAGGCACAAACATGTAAAAATATTCCAATTTGGAAAGTAATAAGTCTTGTCTGAATGCCCTCTAACAATACTGTTTGAGGAATGCATGACGAAGCACAGAACGCATGCATACCTTCCTAGTCTGCATCTTCTCTGTGCGACGCCTGAAGGCCACGTAAGCATCGTTGTTGCTGGAGCCATCTCTCTTCTCCTGCTTGATCTGAGGGATGAGCGATGGGCCTCGGCAGTTCTTCCTCTTCCTCACCCAGTAGTCATACACTGACTTCAACAGGTAGTCATCTTCATTTAGCAGCAGCTTGGCCTCCTGAAGAGTGACCAACTACACAAAAATTATTAGAAGAGAGAGAGAGAGAGATTGAATGTGTGTGAATAAAAGCTAAAAGGAGATTAAAGCCAATGATATTTAGGACCAAGATAATTTGTCACTTGGTACATCAAAAATATGACTAGGACAATACATACTAGGTTTTCTTCCAGTTGCAGTGAGAATAATGGTCTGTGTCGACCACATTGTGTTTTCTGTGATAGATTAATGCCATAATCAAGTAATTAATTATTTTATTCATCTGAATGACCTGAAAAAATGTATCACAGTTTCCAATAAAACCTTACAGATGATTGAAATTTATGATTTCTGAAGGATCTATGACACTTAAGCCTGGATTAATGGTTACTCAAAATTCAGCTTTTCCACCACAGGAATAAACTGCATTTTAAAATATATTCAAATAGAAAATGGTTACTTTTAATCGAATTAATATTTCACAATATTACGTTTTTTACAGAATTTTATTATTGTAAACAAATACAGCCTTAATACACAGAACACATTCTTGTAAAAAGGTTCAACCATCTCACAGACTCCCAAAACTTTGTATGGTAGGTTTATAGTAATAATAATTTATTTCACTATTGGCTTTAATATTGTATGTCCTGCAACTAGTGTTGTTTTTGGCGGACTAGTTTTTGTCTAGTCTTTGTGTGAAGCTGTCATTTTAGTTTTTATTAGTTTTAGTACTCTTACTCGTACTCCCTTTAGTCTAGTCTAGTTTTAGTCGACAAAAACTGATGACATTTATCTAGTTTTATTCAATTAAAATTTGAATTTAATTAAAATTAATTACAATTTCAGTCTCTTTTTAGTTATGCCATTCTATTTAACCCAGTGAGTATAGTACAAGTACCCAGCACAGACGAAACCAAAATGTTCTTTTAGCCAAACCCATTTCAAACAAGGTTATCTTATAATTGTTACTATATAGACTCTAGAATACATCCATTTCAGACACGGAAGACTCTCATTTGAATTTACAACATTTATTTTACCAACCAAACATGTCAGAAGTACACACACATACATTTTAATAAAATAAAAACAAATAAAATAAAAAATATTTTAATCTGCTAATTTTTCCTACCAAATGGACCATCGGCCCATTTCTCTGTGTCAAGGCAGATTTATCCTCGACGCATCCGCAAGTTCACTTGGGTGAGTGCAGAAAATATGACGTCATTGCGGTGTTGCCATAAATTAACTCATTTCGCGAGGCTGAGTGCACGGCATTTTTTTTTTACTTTCCGCACAGCATCCAAACATGCATGAACATGCCGAACATGCACGTCTGTGCAAGCGTGTGTGTGAAACAGCGCTTTAATGTGAAGTTCAAACTCCATCAGGTGCTTTTTGACAGAAAACATATTAAGTACTTTTAATTTTTCTTGTATAAAAAACAATAAGAATTAATTTAGATATTAATTATAAACTATTTGCTTACAGTTGTCTTGTGTTTAATGTGAAATACAGTAAATAGTTTAAGATTGTTTGTTTTAAATTTGTACATGAAGAAATTCTTAATTCATCAGCTCTTCAACTCACAAGACTTGTACTGGCGAATGACGACTTCTCACCGGTGATTCCTGACAGTTTTAGAGGACAATTACTCCTCGTCGCTCCCCTGTCGTTTAAAAGAATAGTACAATGGCGAACGCGACAAGTATAAAAGTCTCGTCAGTTTGGGAAGGTGTGCTCGCAGTCAACGGAGCCAGAGAAAAGTATAAATCCCGCTTAACTTTGTTTGCTCATTGCTGTCATCTTCTAAATAATGCCGCGAGTGGGACTTGAAGAAGTGATGTTGCCTGCGTCTGGCCAGTGCTACCTGATGCAGCCATTGAAGTGAGACACAGGACACAGAAATACTGCTAAATAATAATAATAACGCGAATAAATGAGACGAAATAATGTTATAACATTTTGTCTCAATTTGGTCAACGAAAATGAAGAGACGTTTTAGCACAGTTTTTATTTTGTTAACCACATTAAGTCTAGTTTTTTTTTGTCAACAATATTGCATCAAACATTTAATTATAGTCATTGTCACATGACCAGCATTTACATTGCGTCTCGTTTTCGTCACGTGATAAAGGTTCGTTGACAACAATCTTTAGTAATAATTTTCCATGAAGAAAGCAACACTACCTGCAGCAAAACCAGATAAGAAGCACTGACTTGTTATTACCTGGTTGGTGCTTGCCTTCTCTAACCGATCCATCATGATCTCAAACTGGATAGGTTTGAGCTCCATTTTTCGGTTGAGCCGGTTCAGTAAAGTCTCATCCTCTGAGTCCATATCATAGTCAGGCAGCTCGTTATCCAGACCCAGAGCTAGTTTGGAGTAACCGATTGAGATTCAAATTCAAATCGCACTTACTTGTTTATTTAAATCAAGAAATGAAAGCATCCAGTAGGATCTGAGGGTCACTCACGCTGAATGTGGATGAGCTGTTTGGGGATGCGAAACTCTCCTTTGTAAAGGCGATCATAATACGTGATGTTACTCTCAGCCTCTGGCACAGGGATGACCATACTCTCCTTCTTCTCCCTGAACACCTGCTGGGCAGAGATGGCCCTCTGGAGATGGTGCTCCTGTAACACACCGTGAGAGACAGAGAGAGAGAGAGAGAGAGAGAAAGATGATGAGTAAACCTAATTCTTCATTCACTGAGTGGGACAACTCAAATTTGTGATAAGGTTACACCTTACATGCCTAAACAGAATAGATTTTGTCATCTCATCATACATTACACAAAGTATTTCCATTAGCAGAGTGAGACCAGTTCATTAAGCTGAAACTGATGTAGCTGGACTCAGCAATAAGAAAAAGTTCAAAACTCACACAGAGAGGGAAATAAGAGTTGGGCAAGTATGACTTCTAATGCAGCTGAGAACAGCAACGTGATGAAACCCGCTGCAATGGCTTACACAGCTCGCAAGCATACAAATGAACTCCAAGTCATTCCAATGAATTTTGGTTTCATAAGACCCACTGTGGTAGATGGTTCAATAATAGAAAGGTGAGCAGTTCATTATCAGGTAGGTGAGGGGAGCAAATGCAATCTGTGGCACACATAACTCAAGTTAACATGTACATCTTCCTTGATCAAGATGCCAACATGGCAGTTCATACTTGTGCTCTAATAAAACTCACTTCACTAACAAATAAAATGAATCAAACTGAAGAAATCTTCATCTGCTGCACATCTTTCAAAACAGCCGAAGATGTCATGACAGATGTGTCAACAGAGATAAGGGGGTTGTTTCCGTTTTACTTGACACAATGTGACAACAACAACATGGCTTTTTACCTGTTGGTTACTAGGACTTGGACAGTTCCAATTAAGTTAAAAAAAAAAAAAAAGGGGGTTTTTTTTTTAAAGAAAATTGTAGAGTAGTAATAATAATAATAGTAATAATACAATAAATTTTAAACTCTTAATAATAAAATAAATTTCATTATGTAACTCCATAAGCCATGGTATATGCTCACACACACAGATTTATGTACAATAATAATAACAAAAACGACAAACAACAAAACATTACATTTTAAAACATTACAACATATTTTAAACCAAAAATAACTAATATTTTGATTAAATAGTTCAATTAAATACTATTTTAACATTCAACTTTTCATTACAAGATAGAAATATGTACCATGGTAACATCATGGTACTCTTATATATACAATAATACTGAATGATTCTCATATTAATATACAATTGTATTATATGACACTGAAATGTGGGAGATAGTCATGACTAGGGCCCGGTGCTGCAGAAACTAAACATCAAAACAAAATAATCAAATAGATTCAGGTTTCAGAAGCACGCCGTTCAGCTCGTGTATTCCTGTAGTAACATACGTAACTCTCTAACGCATTTACGCAAAAAGGCTGACGTCAACGCGCATTAGCCACTAGCAAATGTCTCAAGTAAATAACCTTGCTCACGCCACTAGTGTAAAAGATTTCCCACGACTACGCAACTGTCGTAAATTCTATACGTAACCTAGAGCCTTAGAACGCTGCTTGCGGATCCCTTCGAGCAGAGAGCGGATTTACGTACTAAAACGTACGTAAGAGAAACGTGAATACCAACACCCTGCTATGCACCTGAACCTTATGAAAAATTATGAAATTAAAATAATTTACATACCGACTCCTCTTCCTTTTCCATCCCGGTTGGCATCTGCGGAACTGCTCGGTTGATGGAGACGCAGTCGGTGAGGTCCGGGAGGTCTTTATTGCGGTAGATCGGCAGCGGTTTGGCGGCGTCTAGCGCTCGCGCGCGGAACGAGAGTTTACTCATTGTTTTCAGCGATCACAAACACACTAAACACGGATCATTCGGTACAAATACACACACGAGCCGACGGTTCTCTCCGCGGCCGCGCTCAGTGATGTCCCTCCGATCGAAATCCGGCGGTTAAAGGCATCTCTGAGCGAGTTCTGGTGTTTTTTCAAGGGCTTTTTTTTCTCGGCTGGTGAGAAAACATGGCGGACATGATCCCGACAGTCCGCGCGACACTGCCAAAGAGCGTGAGCGGGAGCGCGCGGTTGCCGCTGCGCGCGCACCTCCGGCAACACACGCGCACACGGTGTTACGACACGCGGGCACGAGGAGCACGTGCGTGCGTCACAGAGCTGTCATATTATACATTTGTAGACAGTCTGTTACACATCCCCAGTGGTGTGTGTAATGTGTTTGCATATGCGACGTAGCCAAAGATGGCCTACAATCCAAAACTGAACCAAATTTTCAAGATTTTGGGCCAATGGATGTTTAGATTGAAAATCCCATAGGCTAGGCCTATTGATCGACAGTTTTTGTGCATTTGGGTGGGGGAACATGCATCCTTCGATCTAAATTATTGTCGAACTGACTGTCTATGAGCCTGCCAATCCAGTCTTATGAGAAAATGTTACTGTTTTATGAGGAGATATTCACACGGAAACGTAGGCCTAGTAGTAAAACCAAATAAACAAAAAACATAAGGGTCCGTCCCCCAGCATTACTTTCGGGTTATTTTTTAAATATGAGCATTGATTGTTTTTAATATAAGAAGTTCTATTTATAGCAAATGTAAAAGCCCTTTCACACCATAAAGGGTTATTAATAAACCTGAGGCTAAAAGAAAAGTAAATTTGCATCTGTACAGTAGAACACAGGAGAAAAAGGTTCAACATTGAACTGTTAGTTTTTCTAAAGTCATTTTTGCTTATTAGTATGGATCAACTAGATCATCAAAGGTCAGCAACAAATTCGCACAGGATTAGTATTACCTGCAGAATATGATTTTGAAATTATTCATGTTTTGTTTTCATTTACAAATGAAACTACATGAATGATTAATTCCTCAACAAAACACTAGTATTTAATCAAATATGACAGACAAAAACAATCAGTTAATGAATTTATAAGACTGCAGGTTGGATTTGTTTTTTTATTCATGATAAACTTTATTTGAATGCTGACTATTGCACATAACACAGTCCAGTAGCCAAGGCCTATGGTTAATATAATATAATAATATAATAATGCAATAATTTCTCTAATAAATAATATAATAACTTCTTAATTTTGAATAAAATATTAATGAATACATCTTTGATAATCCCGGGTTACTATAGTCATGCAGATTTGTTTACGCATGAAATGGATGTCATTACCTCTACTAAATGATCTCGTGGCCACAACATATTATCACATTCCCACGAGTCATGGCCACAACAAAACTAAGCGAACAAACCACGACATCTCCCGGGCACCGTATCATTTACATTTCACCTGGTTAAAATAATATCTCAAGCTTCATGCTTGATTTATTTGTAACGCATTAACCTAGAAACCTTCTCAGCTTTCTCTTTCTGCAAATGTTATAGTTGTATGGTGTAGTAGGCTATGTCGATATGACAGCACCCAAAATACTATCAAAACACTCAACAATCAAAAAAGGTACACAGAAGAAAAAAAAAAAAACTCAAAAAATGAAATACGACCCGCAAAATGCTGGCCAAATCACAGATATGCCGATTCGCACAGGACTAATATTATCACAGGACCTCGGTTTTCGGCAAAGTATGGTAATTTGCAGGGAAATTACAGGCATGGCCGATTTGCACGGAATTAAGATCACAGACAACTTCTGCAATTTTTTTTTTTTTTTTTTACAAATGACAAGGTCACCAGGTAATACTAATCCTGTGCGAATATGTCTAAAGATATTAATAAAATGGGATTAGATACATTTGTGTTATTTAACATTTAATTATTGCAGGTTTGTATTATTTGCATTTCACTGTTTTAAATCCTTTTGATGAATAATCAGTGTTTTTTTTTTTTTTTTGTAAATGGGATGAATTAATACACATTCACATTTAGAACTGCATAATGTTCACACAGCACAAACAATGCCTCTGTACTTCCGATTTCTCACAATATGGGGACATGAGTCTTGTCAGTCATTAAATGGAAAAACAAAGGAACTGGCATTACTTTTTGGAAAAAGTAACTTAAAAAGTAATGGTTACTTTACTATTTACTTGAAAAAAAGTAATCTGATTATGTAACTCACGTTAGGCTATTGTAATGCATTAATCCCAACATTGGTCTCCAATTTAGCAAAACGTTAAATATGTATGAATTGCAATGAAATTATGTTGGTACCTTCACAACCTTTTTCAGGCTAGGCACCATATTAAATTTAATTTGAATTTAATATTGTTTAAAAACACAAAAAAAGTACAACTTTCTAAACTTTTTAGAGATTTCTTGTCTAGAAAGACATTTTTGTAACAACCAGGGTTTAAAAACAATTGTACAACTGATCCTAATATTACAGTCTGTTTCCCAAACGTAAAATGATTAGTAGAAAATGCTCTTAAGCTGTAAAATCAATCGTTATCGAGAAACGCAGCCCAGTATGCTGTTAAACAACAGTACTATCTATTCAAATAGTACTTTTTCAAAAAATTATATGTGGCTCTGAATAAGGTCTAGTTACTTTATTACCAAAAAACAAAAGTGAAGAATTGGGCCTGCTTGCTTTACAATATATACAAACTCATTCCAATTCTATTAAATACCAGTAAAATCCATAATTACTATGGATTATTCCTCAAAAATGTGGTTGTTTGTACTACTGTTTTGTCTCAATTTAAACCAATGAGCCAACAACACATAATATGTAACCCTGGAACACAAAATCAGTAATAAGTTTTTTTTTTTTTTTTTATTAAGACTTATATATCATCTGGCAGCTGAATGAATACGATTTTTTCCCCACCAAAAAAAAAAAAATAAAATAAATAAAGGAAAAAAAGAAACATATAAATATTCTCCCTTAAAGTTGTCCAAATTAAGTTCTTAGGAATGCATTCTACTAATCAAAAATTAAGTTTTTGTATATTTACGGTAGGAAATTTACAAAACATTTCCACGGAATATGATCTTTAATATCCTAATGATTTTTGGCATAAAAGAGAAAATGGTCATTTTGACCCATACAATATATTGTTGACTATTGCTACAAATATACCATTGCTACTTATGACTGGATTTGTGGTCCAGGGTCATGTTAAATTCAAATGCAGTTATTTTGTGGCTGTTTTATGTGCCTAGCTCAAATGATCAAAACGTACTCCACATGTGTTATTGTGATCATATAGTCTGATAATATATGTGCTGGTTAAAGCTGTTTATGAGCTGGTCCTGAGCGGGAGCTAGCTTAGGACCAGCACTTGACCATCTTAAACCAGTTTATGACCAACTAAGGACCAGCTTAACCAGCTGCCATGATTCACAACACACCTAAACCAGCAACAATCAGTGAAATACAACATATAATTGCAACAATCAGTGAAATACAAAACTTCATAGAAAGAAGGTGTCGTGGCAAAACTATGTTCTGGAATTATTCACATTTCACAAATGAAAAAAATGATCCCCTGTATTCATTTGTGATGGTTTACAAATAAAGGAATATTGTTTGCTTTAGTCATACTAATCACTGACAAATGTTCATTTATGATGTTTACACACACAGACACACTGCAACCAGCTTGTCAACATGTTGTTTTTAATCTAAAACCAATATTGAGTGTGTGTCTTATTTGTCTCCTGACTGTGCTTTTCTGCATTTATGGTGGTGATTCCCCATCGTTTAGCCTTAAGTCAATTCATTACTGAAGTCATTGCAGGCATTGAGATCCCAGGTGTGAATTAGTGTAAACTGCTGGGATCAGGATGAAGGGTAAGCAGCTGATATTAGCATCACAGGCTACAAAGGCTTTTCCAATTTTTTTCTACCTTTCGTAAATGACCCTTTTCTTCTCCAAAACTTCAACTGTAATATCTGTGTTTTTGAAACTTGTGTTTAGTCCGAAGGTGTTTCAGCCTCTCTGTGGTGTGGCAGCTATGATGTTTCTCATTACTGTCCTGTTCTTTGGGTACACTGGGTCCTGGATCTTCTCTGCCGAGTCCTGGGAGTTCTGGATGTGAAGTTTCATGCCGCCAAATAATGGTGACAGGAATGTGGCCGCATAGTTGTTTGAGAATAGAGGTTTATACTGCTGACATTTAGTCTGAGTTGAACTACCTCTTTATTTTTGGGAGCCCATATGAACACTAAGAAGATTCCCGGGGGTAGAAGCAGGAGTAGAAGTTGCAGTTGGTCTCTTTTCCTAGGACTTTGTGAATCCACATAGCATGCAAAAGAACTAAACACCACCCGAATGATATATAATAAGCTACGCACATTCACTGAGGGGGAACGGTGAGACCAGAGGGCTTCGTGATATTCTGACGTGCATGGGCCACAGGCATTACTAGAGCCAATTTCATGTCAGCTCAAGTGTGAACGTGCACACTGTGCAATGTTTTTAGGCAACTTCATTTTTGTTACGTGATATTGACATTTCAGTCGGAAAGTGTAAAGGGAGAAAAGTAATTCACCACTTATATTCAAGATTCAAGTAGGTCTATTATATTCATCTGTACTGCAACACTTTATGAGGTTTAGGGGTTATAATTTTCAATTTTGCTGGTGGAGAGGAGACAGTTTTACTTTTTTCACATTTATACACCAAACACAGAAATATGCCTTCTGGACTGGATATAAAATTTCCTTCATAAAAACTGGAGACAGCCTTATACATATTCAGCGGTGGACTGTGCTTAAATGATTGTCAGGTAAAATACATTTGCACAAAAATCAACTAGTTTATTGATTAGTTGACTACTGAAACTAGATTAACATTTTTTGACAAGATTTTTAGGGAGATCATGGTATATGTTGTATCCTGTCATGATATGAATTTAGGCAGGTTGCTGTTTTAAGTACATTTCCAGATCTAGTTGTAGTAGTAGTCTAGTGGTTTGGACAGTTGGATTGCTATAGATCCAAATTCCAAAATGTTGTTGTGGAATTAACATTTGGCTTTTCGGACATTTATCTGTTCTGCCCAAGACAAATAAATACATTTTATGTGTGAAAGGAGACCTTTAAATGCATATATATATATATATATATATATATATATATATATATATGCACAGTGGTGTGCGGTGGTGAGAAGACAGTTATGTATAGTATGTGTGTATATATACAGATAAAAATGAATGTCCCTGTTATATGGTACGCTTAAATGTTTTCGTATTTTATTAACTTTTATATTTTATTTAATATTTTTTATAATAATTATACATTTCATAGAGTTTTGAACAATTTGACAATATTTTGAAAAGAGTTCTTTAGTTAGGCTAACATTATAAAACAAACTAATCATGAACACACAGCATTTATTAATCTTTACACTAGTGATAATGCTCTTTACAATAAAGTGCAAATGACTACAGATTCTACTTACTCTGTTACAATAGCAGTATTGTCTACTGTTAATATTACTTATTTTAAATGTAGAACATTATAAAACAGTGGGATGTGCACAAATAACATATTGAATTTAAATTTACATTTTAATTCAAACTAGATAAAAAAGTTTGTCAAGACAAACTTTAAGTTGGCTTGAGAAAGCCTGACCAGAAAGTTTGAAAAGTTTAGAAAGTTTGAAAAGTTTGAAAATGTGAAAAGTTTAAAAATTTTAAAAAGATTTAAAAGTTTAAGAAGTTTAAAAAAAGACAGTGATTAACATATTGCTAGCATAACAAACAAGTGACTACCATGTCATTAGCATGATTAGCAAAGTTGCTAGAATGTTGCTAGCATGATTAGCAAGTGACTAGCATGTACTTAGCATGATTAACAAGGTATCTAGCATGTCGCTAGGCATAATTAGCAAATGACTAGCCATGTTGCTAGCATGATTAGCAAGTTACTAGCATGTCTCTAGCATGTTTCTAGCATGATTAGCATGTGACTAACATGTTGCTAGCATGATTAGCATATGACTAGCCGTTTTCTAGCATGACTAATATGTTGCTAACATGTCGCTAGCATAATTAGCAAGTGACTAGCCATGTCGCTAGCATGTTGTTAGCATGATTAGCATGTTTATAGCATGACTAGCATTCAACTAGCATGATTAGCATGATTTTAGCATTATTACCATGTTGCTAGCATGTTTCTTGCATGATTAGCATGTTGCTAGCATGTCACTACCATGTCTCTAGCATGATTAGCATGTTGTTAGCATTTTTCTAGCATGATTAGCATGCGACTAGCATGTTGCTAGCATGATTTTAGCATGATTAACATGTTGCTAGCATGTTTCTTGCATGATTAGCATGTTGCTAGCATGTCTCTAGCGTGATTAGCATGTCGATAGCATATTTCTAGCATTATTATGATAAAGCTTTGCTTATTGAATATCAGATCCTTTTTATGAAAACACTTTTTGTAAATAATCTGGCTAAAATCCTGGCTAAAACCTGATGATTACATTATTTTAAATGAGTCCACCCCCCAAGATTACTGTTATAAACATGAACCGCATCCAAAAGGCAAAGGTGGTGTTGAGGGAGGGAAGTGTTGCTTCAATTTATAACAATGTTTTTAGGATTTCTCAGAGGGCAGGCTTCAAGTATAACTCATTTGAAGTAATGGTGCTTCATATACCATTATGCAAATGTTAATGATAAATCCCCTATGATGTTTGTACTGGCTACTGTTTACAGGCCACCAGGGCAACATACAGACTTTACTAAAGGGTTTGGTGATTTTACATCTATTTAGTTCTGGCTGCAGGTAAAGTTTTAAAAAGTTGGTTATAGACATTCTGAACTCTACATTGGGGTTAGACAAAATGTCACAGGACCTACTCATTGTTAAAATCATACTCTAGATTTGGAATAATGTCACATGGAATTGATGTTGATTGTGTTATAATTATGTAGCTAAGTGATGATATCTCAGATCATTTTTTATTTTTTTGCAAATTTCATATAGCCAAAATTGTAAATTCTACTTCTTGTTACAAGTATGGTAGAACCATCACTTCTACCACAAAAGACTGCTTTGTAAGTTATCTTCCTGATGTATACGAATTCCTTATCATATCCAAAACCTCAGAACTTGATGATGTAACAAAAACTATGTACTCTCTCTTTTCTTGCATTTTAAATACAGTTGCTCCTCTACGCTTAAGAAAGGTTAAGGAAAACAATCTGACACCATGGTATAATGAGCATACTCACACCCTAAAGAGATCAGCCTGAAAAATGGAGTGCAGCTGGAGGAAAAAAAAACTAGAGGTATTTCGTATTGCTTTGCGGGAAAGTAACCGATCCTACAGAAAGCATTAAAAACTGCTAGGTTGAATTACTTTTCTTCTCTTTTAGAAGAAAACAAAAATAACCCCAGGTATTTATTTAATACATGGCTATAATGGCTAAATTAACAAAAAATAAAGCCTCAACAAGTGTTGACATTTCCCAATATCACAGCAGTAATTACTTTATGAAATACTTTACTTCTAAAATCGATACTATTAGAGATAAAACTGCAACATTCGTTGTCTTCGAACTGGCTGTTAATTAGCCTCTGATTAAAAAAACACAACTTACCCCAAAGAACTAGTTAATTATAGACCCTTATTATCTCCCTTTTCTGTCCAAGATATTAGAAAATGTAATATCCTCACAATTTTATTCCTTCTTAGAGAAAAATGGTATCTGTAAGGATTTCCAGTCAGGATTTAGAACGTATCATAGTACTGAGACTGCTCTCCTTAGAGTTACAAATGACCTTTTCTTATCATCTGATCGTGGTTGTATCTCTCTATCAGTGCTATTGGATCTTAGTGCTGCGTTTGACACTATTGACTACAAAATTCTTTTGCATAGACTAGAACACTTTGTTGGCATTAATGGAAGTGCATTAGCATGGTTTAAATTGTACTTATATGACCGCCATCAATTCGTAGCAGTGAATGAAGAGGTATCATATCGATAACAAGTGCAGTATGGAGTACCTCAAGGCTCAGTACTAGGGACACTACTCTTCATGCTTTACATGTCACCCTTAGGAGATATCATCAGGAAACAAGGTATTATCTTTCACTGATACGCTGATGATACTCAACTCCATATTTCATCGGGGCCCAATGAAACACACCAATTTGAAAAACAATTGGAATGCATAGTTGATAAAAAATTGGATGACGAGTAATTTCTTACTGCTAAATTCTGAAAAAAAAAAATGTAAAAAAAAACAGAGGTGTTAATTATAGGACCTAAAAACTCTGCATGTAATAACATAGAACACTGTCCAAGACTTGATGGCTGCTACATCAATTCTTCGTCATCAGCTAGGAACCTACTGTAGGTGTGTTATTGGATAACAATCTTTCCTTAGAAAGCCACATTTCTAGCATTTGTAAAACTGCATTTTTCCATCTAAAAAATCTATTTTAATTATGGCCTATGCTCTCAATGTCAAATGCAGAAATGTTAATCCATGCATTTATGACCTCAAGGTTAGATTATTGTAATTCTTTATTGGGTGGTTGTTCTGCACGCTTGGTAAACAAACTACAGCTAGTCCAAAATGCAGCAGCAAGAGTTCTTACTAGAACCAGGAAGTATGACCATATTAGCCCATTCCAGTCAACACTGCACTGGCTCCCTATCAAACATCGTATAGATTTTAAAATAATGCTTATTACTTATAAAGCCCTGAATGGTTTAGCACCTCAGTATTTGAATGAGCTCTTGTTACATTATAATCCTCCATGTCCGCTGTGTTCTCAAAACTCAGGCAATTTGATAATACCTAGAATATCAAAATCAACTGCGGGGGCAGATCCTTTTCCTATTTGGCGCCTAAAGTCTGGAATAACCTACCTAACATTGCTCGGGAGGCAGAAACACTCTTGCAGTTTAAACCTAGATTAAAGACCTACAGGTATCTCTTTAACCTGGCTTACACATAACACACTATTATGCTTCTAATATCCAAATCCGTTAATTTAGGTAAACCGGAACCGGGAACACTTCCCATAACACCCAATGTACTTGCTACATCATTAGAAGAATGGCATCTACGCTAAAATAAGTCTTTTTCTCTGTTATTCTGAGGTCACCGTAGCCACCAGATCCAGTCTGTATCCAGATCAGAGGGTCAATGCAGTCACCCGGATCCAGTAAATATCCAGAACAGGACAACTAGACCAGGACAACTAGAGCCCCAGATACAGATTATTTTGAGATAGAAGTAAAATTCACAGAAAAATCTATAGAAAAATTAATTAAGCAAAATTCAAAATAGTTTTGATGACTCCCAGTGGCTGTGTGTGGTATGACTAAAATAAAAATAAAATAAATATAGCGCATATTATTTACAGTTATTATTTACAGTACATTTAAACTTCTATAACTTTGTGATACTTAATTTTTTTGCCAAAATCTGCTAATGTTCTTCTTTAAAAAGAGACCAACCTTATGTTTATATTCCAAAGTGTTCATAAATTACAGAAATTTTAGTTTAGATAGTTCACTTTAATGCCTATTTAAAAAATGGGGGGGGGGGGGGGGGGGTGACAGCGAAAATCCGTGAATGAATGTCACGAAGTTAGGTAAAACTTCGACAGATTAAATTACTTCAAAATGTAACATAAATTAAAGGAACGAGCCAGGAACAGCCGGGACACTCAGCACAACGCAGATCGCCCAATCCACCACCAAACCTCACCAACATGCCAGGCACATTAACTCTGCATCCAAACACATGTCAGGTGTACAAGCCACACCTCACACTTGACTTGGATTATCCCTTTCTTTGGATTGTATATACACTGGTGGACACTTTTACATTGCAACTTACAACTAGTGATGGAAAATCAAGGCTTTCTGAACCGTTTGAGGCTTTCATGAAATTGTGCCAAAATTACTCAAAGCTTTTAACAAAGTGCATATTAGCGAAATCTGGTGGTCAGACTAGGTTTCTCCACCAAATCTAACAAAACATCACGGAGCAGAGGATGCTATGAAACAGTTTTTCATCTGTGCCAACTCATGTCATGCGAAGTTCAGTCAATAGATTCACATAATGATCAATAATATAAAATATACAAGTGTTTGTATAAGTAACTGATAAATGAGATGTGAGTAGTAGCAAAAATATCTTGGGTAAGCTGTCTCTGAGATCACAGCTATAGAACATGACAAAATGCAATAGAGGTGTGACATGCATTCAGTTTCTGTCTAGTGTTGAGGTCATTTATCTAACCTATTCTACTGAATCCCAAATAAGTGAACACACACACACACAACCATGTCAATGTAAAGTCAAACACAAGATTCATGAGAAGCACTGATTTTTTTTTTTCAAACCAGCTGTATATATACTGCATGATGTTCAAAGCTTCAAATGTAATCAATCACGTGGTATTGTCATTTTGATACAAGCATCAGCACAGTGTGTGATACAATAGTGCTTTGAAAACTGCGTTAGAGCATTGGAGCCTCTGTATCAATCGTCCCATCACTACTTACAACACACTGGATTTCTCAAGGAATGTTTTGATGGTTATGGAAATGAACCATTTTAGTTCATTCTAGGATTTCTAATTTGTTTTAATATATACATATATATGCACACACACACACACTCACTGTACACCTGTTCAATTGCTTGATAACACAAATTGCTAATCAGCCAATCACATGGCAGCAACTCAATGCATTTAGGCATCTAGATGTGGTAAAGATTATTTGAGGAAGTTCAATCCAAGAATCAGAATGGGGAAGAAAGGGGATTTAAGTGACTTTGATCGTGGAATGGTTGTTGGTGTCAGACGGGCTGGTCTAAGTATTTGAAAAAACTGCTTATCTACTGGGATTTTCAAGCACAACCCTCACTAGGGTTTACAGAGAATGGTCTGACAAAGAGAAAATGTCCAGTGACCGGCAGTTGTGTAGATGAAAATGCCTTGTTGATGTCAGAGGAGAATGGGCAGACTGGATAGAGATGATAGAAAGGCAACCGAACTCAACCTCTCGTTACAACCAAGGTATGCAGAATACCATCTCTGAAGACACAACACGTTGAACCCTGAAGCAGATGGGCTACAGCAGCAGAAGATCACACCGGGTGCAGCTCCTGTCAGCTAAGAACTGGAAACAGAGAATACGGTTCACACAGGCTCACCTCATTTGGACAATAGATGATTGGAAAACGTTAGTTGGTCTGATGAGCCTTGATTTCTGCTGCAACATTCAGATGGTAGGGTCAGAATTTGGTGTAAAGAACAGGAAAGCATGCATCCATCCTGCCTTGTTTCAGTGGTTCAGGCTGCTGGTGGGTGTAATTGTTTAAATGCCACAGCCTACCTGAGTATTGTTGCTGACCATGTCCATCCCTTTATGACTACAGTGTGGCCATCTTCTGATGGCTACTTCCAGCAGGATAATGTCACAAACCACAAATCATCTCAGACTGGTTTCTTGAGCATGACAAGGAGTTCACTTTACTCACATGGCCTCCCCAGTCACCAGATCTCAATCCAATAGAGCACCTTTGGGATGTGGGGGAACAAACCTGCAGCAGCTGTGTAACGCTATCATGTCAGTATGGACCACAATCTCTGAGGAATGTTTCCAACACCTTGTTGAATCTATGCCACAAAAAAAAAAATAAAGGCAAAAGGGGGTCCAACCTGGTACTAGTAAGGTGTACCAAATAATGTAGCCAGTGTGTGTGTGTGTGTGTGTCATCTCATTTTTTTTTTTTCTCTTATGTTCTGTTCTAAAAATAACAGCACTGATGTTTGCATTTGGCTAAAGTTCAAATCCTCAGGTGCATCATGTGAAACCTCCTGTGGCCTCTGGAGATGCAGGTGGCAGATGTGTACAGAGCACACTGGCTTTGTGACTTCTTTGTTTGGGGAGCTGCCAAATGATTCTAGTGTTTTTCCCAAGAGGAGCTCATTGTGGATGTTAATTTTCTCCTCTATGGATAATGACTTTCTCTGATCAGGTTATTATCAATCACTCAGTCTCAAAGGATGAGATGCTGAACCGGTAACTTGATGTTCTTAATACATTCAGAAAACGGAACTACGTCTGACTTAAAGTTACCATAGATCAATCTCACACTCCAAAATAAAAATAATATTATTAAAATAATATTAAATATAACTATAGAGCAAAAACATTAATAGTATATAAATAATCTCAAAATGGCAGCCCTGCTTTTGTACTTATTCTCAGACCTTAAGGCATGAACACTTCTCACCTAGTGGAGGCATTATAGTTTTTCTTCTTTTTGTTATGGTAAAGTCATTGAAGCACATATCAGTGCGTTACATAAAATAGATAAAGCACATAGAATGATGTGTCAACTCCCACACTATTATTATTCAAGGACATATACAGCAGCCTGACCAGGTGCTTCAGTTCAACAGCTCACAGAGAAACAGAGCTGAGATGCCGGACAAGCAGTCCACTTTATTTCATATATAACCTGTAGTGGTGGGTGTTCAGTCCCTGATGGACTGCAGAACTGCTGCTGACGTTCCACTGGAGCACCTGTCCATTTTCAAAGTAAAGTCTACTTTATGACACAATGACAGCAATTAAAAAAAACCTGCATCCTTCAGAAATCATTCTAATATGCTGATTTGCTGATTATCAATATTTAAAACTTGAGTTTTTTTTTTCAATATTCTTTGATTAATATAAGGATCCAAAGATCAGCATTTATGTTAAATAAAAAGCTTTTGCAACATAATACACAATATCATTCAAAAGCTTAGAGTCAATATAATTTTTGTTTTTTGGAAAATAAATTATAGAAATGAACAATTATATTTAGCAAGGACTCTGTTGGGGGTTCGAGTCTCAGGGCAGCATCACCACTGCTCCCCGGGCACGGCTGCTCTGGGTGTGTGTTCACTGCTGTGTGTGTGCACTTCGGATGGGTTAAATGCAGAGCACGAATTCTGAGTATGGGTCACCATACTTGGCTGTATGTCACTTCACTTCACTTTGAATTGATCAAAAGTGATGATAAAGCAATAATTTTTCAAAAGATTTCTATTTCAAAATAAATGCTGTTCTTCTGAACTTTCTATTGATCAAAGAAACCTGAAAAAAATCTACTCCGCTGGTTTCAACATTATCATAATGTGTTTCTTTCTTTCTTTTTTATCATTATTATTATTATTATATTTTTTTTTTTTTGAAAAGCAAATCAGAATATCAGAATTATTTCTGAAGGATCGTGTGACTGGAGTAATGATACAAAAAATTCAGCTTTGAAATCTCAATAAATTACATTTTGAAATATATCCAAAAAAAAAAAAAAAAATTAATTTAAATAGATTAGTAAAAATATTTCACATTTTTTTCTGTTTTGCTTTACTTTGTATCAAATAAATGCAGGCTTGGTGAACAGAAGAGACTTATTAAAAAAATAATAACAAGCTTACTGTTCAAAAACTGTTGACTGGTAGTGGATGCTATAGGCAACTTAAATTATTCTCAAATTTCTAGCTTTTAAATGGCTTAGAAATCTATAAATGCTGGACAATAACAAATAATAATGATTTGTTTATACTACGTCCCCCGCGTAATCTACGCCCCTGGAGGGTCACATATGGTATTCGAATAACTGGAAGACACATACACTATTTAAAAGTTTGGGTTAATTTACTGAATATTAGTATTAAAAATAATGCTACTGAGTTCAAACATTTTAAATTAAGTGGAATAGGTAATCTTTTAGTCAAAATGGGTAAAACAGTATTAGGCAAAATGCTGACATCTAGTGGTGTGTTTGGATATAACCGCTATTCACCAAATTCCGATCAGGCTGGACAGTACCAAAGTCCAGTACTCATCCCAGCTTTGAGAAAATATGCATGCAAGTATTTTTATAGGTAAGTTCCAGTGAGACACCGTACACATTCGAGAGCAGTCACTATACTTTATTTGAGGGGAATGGTATCATAAAATCTCATCTGTACATTATGTAACAATTATGTCTGATCAGGCCCTGAAATACTCAAGAGAAAGGTGGACGAAAATGGCATGTCCAGCACAACAGTAATACAGCTGCTTGCACCTAAAATGGAGTGTTTTGGTAAAGTGGAGACATTCACTCAGTGGTGTAATTGAAGAAACATGGTCACCGAAGACCGAAAAAGTGTGTCTGAGAGAAAAGACGAGAGAGAAGCTGCTGGTTGAATCCCAGGAGCAATACTTGCAATGCTGCACCGTGTTGTCTGTCGTGCTACACTGTTTGTTCAATCTTTTGAACGATGTGAGTGGAAGTCTGAGGTAAAGGATTGATAGTGTTTTATCTGACCAGTTTTTAAAATAGAATCACTTCTCATTGATCGAGAAAAGTAGTAATGAAAGTCGGGCCATGATATAAATTAATAAAACTAAAATACAGATGTACAAAATTAACATTAAAATATTTAATAATAATAATAATAATAATAATATCAATAAAGTTTTTTTTTTCTTTGAGACAAAAAAAAAAAAAATGCATGCTCTTTTCACAATCTAAAACGACATTCATATGTACATATGGTGCATTATCATCGGAGTCTTCTACTAAACACAGGGCTTTTAAAGTCTGCCTTTCCATTTCATTTAACCTTCCCCCCAGATTCCTCAACTAGAAAACCAAAAACCGACAGGGAATAGGACAGCACCTGGTGAAAACACTCTACAGGCCAGCAGCAGTCAGCTTATTGAAACTTCTGTAGCGTTTAGTCAAAAGTGAATCACAAATACCACACGAGATGTTCTCAGACCAGAGCGCTCATCCTGCAAATGAACCAGGTGCTTCAGCTGGATGTTATAACCAACTGACCTTAAATGCAATGACCTTTGCATCTAGAGTCCAACAAAGGGCCTTTAAAAGATGGCACAGGGCCCTGTATTAATTTACCATCAGATGAAGTAAACAGAATGAGCAGGCTGAGAATGCTACAGTAGAGAGATACAGAGCTTTCATTGAAAGGGCTTGATTGCATACGGTTGTATGGACCTGAACATTGTCAAATGCATCACACTGTAAAAGAATTGTGAAAGCAAAATGAACCACTGAATCATACTTCACTTGTTCACAGACAGGCATCAGAAATCAGATTTTGTTTCAGACTCAAATCAGTTCAGATGTTCGTAGTCTGAACGGATGAAAAAAAAAAACAACAACAAAAAACACAAAAAAACTAACAAACATGAAATGCATTGTTTACAAACTGGATTCCAACCACAACCATGTGGTTTGAAATCAGATTAAAATCAGGTTTTTACAAATGTGTTGAGTCTGAATGATCGGATCAGATCTCAATTAATTTGTCATTTTCTGGATTATTTGTTCAGACAGGCAGCATATGATTAACTATCGGATTCAGATTAGTTTAGTTATCTGTAGTCTGAATGGGGGAATAAGCACATGAAATCAGACAATTTTTACAAACCTGATATAGATCACATGAAGATTTTTAGAAATGCATTGTATTGTCAGTTCAAATCTCAATTCTTTTTTTTTTCACTCTTTTGGGATGCAATGTAACTAGAAAATTGAAAGCAAAACGAACCAAAATGAGCCACAGAATCGTACTTCAGTACTTGTTCAGACAAGCAGCAGAAATCCAAAGTATTATCCGATACAAATCAGATTTGTAGTTTGTAGTTTAAAAGGGGAAAAAAATCCTCATTATATATATATATATATATATATATATATATATATATATATATACACATATACACACACACACACACACACACAAATAAACAAATACAAATAAATGCGTGGTTTGATGTCAGATTAAAATCAGTTTCAGTGTGAATAATCTGTTCGGATTTTAAGCATTTTTTTTCCTGGAATGGATGGTGACCACACTGTCTGAACAAATTAAGCAGATTTCTTGCAAAATATTTGAAAAACAAATTGGATTCAAGTGCGATGTGAACAAAACCAAAGAACAGCAGCAGAGAAGCTGTTCTTTTGAAAGAGTTACTGCATGTGTTCGGTCCCCATTACAGCATATTATTAGCTTAATACTCTCAGACAACCGTGCATCATAACATATGCATAGCCTGACGTCGACTTTAGTTTGTGATGTACATTATGGTCCAAGCAAACTGCTAGGCGCTTGGATTTTTACCACACTGGAAGTGGCCTGTGAGCTGTGAAACAGTCCCTGCTTAGGATGTTATTGCACATAATATGACCACACTAACAGGGTGTTATATTAAGGGCCCTTGCATACATAATACAACAAGGGTCACCAGAATGGCACCAGAGGGCTCAAAGCAAAGGGAAACGCTTCCTGAGACATACTGAGAGACAGTTCTTGTAGAAGTGTGTAGAAGGTCGCCCGGCTGCTGATCTGAAACCAGTTTGATGTGTCACTCGTGCGGTCGGGCTTCATGAGTAGACTGGTTCAAGCGCAGCACAACAGAAGCGGACAGCAAGAAGACCATAGAAGACCAAGATTGGAAATGAAACAAAAAGAGTGACGCCCTGAAGAAAGGAAAGACTTCAGATTAACCAATAATGAAGGGGTTTCCATGACTGCTAATGGGATCTCATGCACAAGCTCCACATGATAAAGGTTTGAAAAGCGAAGAAAATTAAAAAGGAAAAAGAAAAGAAAACAAGGCATGCAAATACGTCAGTCAATGTTGTGAGGACACCGCAAACCTATATTGGTAAGTGCTTCTGTATTATGTTCACAAAATTCATATTTTCAGGGATTTTTTCTTCTCAACAGGTCTCGATAAAGGTCAACATTTGTTTTAACAAACAAACGATCACTATGCTAAAAAAACTAAACAAATGAAAGAATCACATTTTAAACAGCAGGGCAACACAGAGAACAACTAAAAGAAAGAAGGCAGAACACTGGTTTATGAATGGCCATCGTTTCTTGGCATAATCTGTCATATAAAAAAAGTTTTCCCCGTATTTAAAAAGCTTCCGTGCCTAATGGAGGTCATCGAAAAGCCTCTTTTTTTATATATATATTATATAGTGTTACAAAACAAACTTATTATTAGGATGAGAAACTGAGGTATACCTTGTCGAGAGGTTGGTGGTTATCTGACAGAAACTCTGAAAGCTCTCAGAGGAAACGCGTGTTGATTTGGGTTGTATCGTCACCCTTTCTGTTGATATCTGTACAGCAGCGTCACACTACACATTCAAAAAGCTGTTTCTTATTGGCATTACAATGGTCATTCATACGAACACATTAAATGCGTCTTTTTTTTTTTACGGACGTTGCCCTTTTTTATACTGAAATGACACGAGCGCCGCGCGGAGGAGGAGGAGTCTCGTTTACTCCATGAATGGAAAAGTTTATTCTCCGAGCAGAGAAGCGACAACAAAGAGGTTCGTTTTTGATGTCGGACTTCTAATCCATCCGTCCTTACCAGAGCGCCTCGTGGTACGAGTTTATATATACACAACACATACAATAACGTAGCTGGCTCCAGGTAAACCTGTATTAAACCATTGTCTGCATTTGCTCCAGCCGTAGGAACAGGACGATTATCCAGCACGTCTGATGCCAGCCGTCCGAACAGCAGTCCACTACCTTCCCCGACGCGTCTTTTCTGTTCGGTCAGCCCGCAATTCACATGCTGATATCCTCTAGTCATAGGCTGGACTCCTTAGGGGGATAGTCAACGTTGGTCACCATTGTTACAACGGTGACTATTTCCTCCGGGGCGGAGACGCTGGTCTGCCGCTGCATTTGGATCACGCGTTCCTCAACGCATCCCGCGGAGAGTCGCGCCTCGGCCTCATGGTCCCAACACTCCTCTATAGTCTCGCACAGCATGGCCAGACCCTGAGAGACAAATGAACGTGTTTTATATCAAGGATAATATATTCACTTGATCAAAAGCTTCAGAGTAGCGGTGGGGTTTAATGACGATTACGTACCGGATGTTTCTGCCAGCACTCCCTGAGAGTGGGCCGAAGCTTTTTGTGGACCACCACCTCCTGCATGTCCTCTAGAGTGGGGTGTTGGCCCACCTCCTCCTCAAACGGAAGCATGTACTCGTCCACTGGACCTTAAGAAACAAAAAACCAACATGTGCTCAGGACACAGGAAGTTCTACCATTGAGTGTTAACAGATGCTTTCAAACTAAGGTTCAGAGACTCCACAGGTAAAAGGGCTACAAAGAAAATTGTTTTTTTTTAAGAATGTCTAAATTTATGTTAACTTTAGACATTAGGTAAATGTGGTTATCAACTGAATAATTGCTGATAAAACAGAGAAATGAACCCAAGATGGGATACAATTTTTCAACATTAAAAAATAACGTTCTTCTGTGTTATCATCAGAAACGCCATACAAATGAGGGAGAAGACACTTATGAGAAAAAGTAGCTAGACAGAATGCCGTTTAACCACCTGATCTGCCATCACACTCTGTCATCCATTTAATCCCATCATGCACTGCACTCAATGAGGTTGTCACACATGATGACCCTGTCACAATAGTCCCTGAGGTCTGCTTCACTGTCCACACCTGATCAATATTGTTCCATTAGACCAGACACCAATAATCGATAATAGTGTACTTACTGCACTTACAGTGACAGGCTTATTCAGGAGCTCAAGTGACACGAAAACATACCGGAAATGTGTTTGGGCTATCAGGGAGTGCTGCCAGACCAGATTAAACTCAAGAGTCACTCAAATGTGTACTATAAAACAACTGGTGTAACTGCACAGTTTGATGTCAAGATGGTCTAAAAGGAACAGCAGCTCATGTATACGTACCATCAGACGCAGTGCAACGGGCCGCCAGCTCCCACAGCACCAGTCCCACCGCATACATGTCTATCCTGAGGAAAGAATCGCGCTGGAAGTTGATGGCCCCTTCCAACACCTCCGGGGCCATGTAACGTCTGGTTCCCACCTGGAGCACACAGAGAGACCCCCGTCTGGTTAGCATAACATGTATGTGCAAATAGTATTTCTTGATGAGTAGGGAATTATGGGCAAGGGCCAACTGCCAGAAAACTATTACAATAAAGTATGTTTCAATTATCTAGATACACACTAACACTTGAATATGCAAGTAATAAAATGCTGTATATGTAGTGGGGAACTAACAAGCACTTCGGTATCAAGTGTATACAATAAAAAAAGTATTGCTACAAGCTGTTCTACAATCTTTCTGCCAGCACTGCAGTCAAATCATTCATGGTTTAAATAATGATTTATAGCCTAATAACAAAACAAAATGTTGCATTTTATATTTGATTCTTTTGTATTTAAATAAATGACTGAATGTTTACCTGAATACTTCTAAAACGTGCAAAACTTCCATTTAATTTGCATCCTTGTTCTACTGTTTTAATTGTTCTGTTTGTTCATGATTTTATTATCGTCTGTTTACTTGAATTATGTTTTAGAAAAATGTCAAGATATGATTAATTAAAAAACCCTTGAAGGCTACATGCCATGCTATGGTTTTGTTTGAATTTGTAGGCATTTATATTACCATTTACCTTTTTGCACAAAATACTTGTTGTGCTCAATAACATATACATTTTTGTTGAGGTACTTAAAAAGGATTTCCACAGCTGATATGGTATCGACTAGACATTTTGGTGTCTTTTATGTATGCAGCACATTAGGTTTTGAGATACAGCCTCTGATACACCTCCATAGAATCATATTCATATTTAAACACACTTCACAAAGCCAACTCTCACACAAAGGACGGCACTTTATGATCAGCAGTGGTTCTCAAACCTGTCCTGGAGGCCCCCTTGCCCTGCACCTTTTGTATGTTTCCCTTATCTAACACCTGATTCCACTCATCAGCTCATTACTAGAGACTGCAAGAACACAGGCCCTGTCCATACGGAGACGCGATTTGCTGTGTACACATACATTTTGTATCGTATAGGCGTTTCGTCCACCCAGAGTGGATTAATCTGAAAATGGCGCCTTTGTGTTTTCGTGTGGACAGCAAATCCGCTGTCCTGAAACAATGACATCATCAGCCCACGTCTTTCAACACTTACCTGGCCATGTGTGTCCCCAGCGGACTTTCCTGCCTCAAACCTCAAAGCCAGACCAAAGTCAGCAATACAGGCCGTCAGGTTAGACTTCAGCAGCACGTTCTTGCTCTTAATATCTCTGTGCAACATATGATACAATTTTAAGTAAATAAAAGGTTTGTATTAAAATTGTACATTTTAATTATAATGTTTAGTCAATTTTCACCGGTAAGCACATATTAATAAAATGTAAACTCACAGGCCTAACATGGATTATTTTACCTCATCTACTCTACTGGCTGAATTATAGGCTTTTTATTATATATATTAACACCAAAGATTTATGCACGCTCTCTATCTTTAATGAAAACATTATGAAATTCTTTATGAAAACTGATAAAAAGAATGAAAAACATTATAACAGTGAATTCCACTAATTCCAAATTGCAATAGCCTATTTCTCTATTAAAAGAAAAGTGGTTGAGTAAGTGCATTTATTCAGCATCCACGACCGCAAACCGTACATACATACATACAGTGGAGATTTCATGACAGAACACAGAGTAGCTGAGTGACACTTTCATTTAGGTCGCTAAATTCCAGCTTGTTTGTTGCTGTTTTCAGATCATCGGTGGCGGCGCTTCTGTAATGAGGAGCCAGATTGCTTAAAATAAGCAAACTCCGAGGCAGAAAATGTATCCTTGTAACAGTGAAACTCTGATTCTGGTGTATAATAGCAGTCTGCAATAAAATTTTGTCTCCATTTTTGACGTAAATAAAAATAGGTTTTTGGTCTCTTTTTTTTATTTTTTTTATTACATTTTAGTCTCGTCTTATTTTATCAACAAAATCGCATGTTGATATAGTCAATTATTGTTTATTGACCTTATTTTCGTCTCATCTTTGTCTTGTCTTAGTCATGGGGAAAAAGCTCAACGAATATTTCATCATAGTTTTCCTTAACAAAATTAAATTAAGATATAAATTAAGATATAAATAATAAATTAATAAAAATGCTCACAAAGATCCTTTCAATATTGTTTCAGCTGTTTTTGTCTATACAATGAAAGTCAAAACTGACTTTCACTGCATTGACAAAAAATATATTTAAAAAATCCACCCAATAAAAAGGTGTTCACACACAAGAAAATCATACAGTGTTTTCTCTTTGATATATCCAGTGACCATAATCATTGTTAAAGAGTTGCACATTTCTAACCTGTGTGCGATGGCTGGTTTGTGGCCGTCTCTGTGTCCGGGAAAGTCCGAGTGCAAGTAAGCCAGGCCCCTAGCCATGGTTTGAGCAATGTGACACAGCTCATTCCACGTCACTACGTTTGCCTTTAGGTAGTCCGTCAGGGAGCCCTGCACACAGACATGCGGATCAATCATGGCTGTATATCAGCCTGCAGTGCAAAAAACAAACCTTTTCAATTCACAGTAAAAGGAAAGAAAAGTATAAACTCTGCAATCACACTTAGACTGTTGATACTTTGGGTGCTACCTTGTCACATATTTACTCTAAAATCTGGAATAATCTTTTGATGAAAATTATTTTTTTTCACATAATTGCATCCTACCAGGCATTAACATTACAAATACAATATATATATATATATATATATATATATATATATATATATATATATATATATATATATATATATATATATATATATATATATTTTTTTTTTACATTTATGGATAGACGCATTTTACTACATCAGTAGCATTCAAAAAGCAGCCAATTCTCATCCTCATTTTTTATCACTGTTTCTTAGTCATGTTTATTTCTCAGTGTTCAGCAGCTGGAATCAATAGTTTTATAATGCACAGTTAAAGTCTCCAGTATGATGTTCAAAATTCATTTAAATAAATAATTAAAAAGAGTTTTTAAAGTTTATTAGCAACATTTGAAAAATAATATAGCACATAATCCCTGCTGATTGTGATAGCAGAAATTAATTAGTAACATTTGAGAAACTAAAAAGGATCTAGAATGGTTCCACCAATACTGTCCAGCTCTCATACATCTCCACACCTTCTCATGGTAAGCTGTGATGAGCCACAGCTCAATGTCCAGGTTACTTCCTCTCTTCTCTGCCCCGATGAACTGCAGAATGTTTTCATGCCTCATGCCAGGGAGATTGTAAATGTCATACTCATTCTGCCATGACAGCTTGTCCTGAGAAAGACAGAAAGTACATAGTTATTACAGCACACCGGCATGATGGGCAGTCCCTTAAAAAACACTGATCCATCAGTAAGTTGACAGCAGTAGGGCTGCTAACTGACCATAAAAACAACTGATACAAGTTACAGAGCTTTAGCTGACAACTCCAATTATGTAAGTAAGCAGTAATTTACCAGAGCAAATTATAACAAGATTGATTGATGGATGAGACTAATGATTTCCCTCACACCAAACTCTAAGCTGTGGAGCGAGGCAGCTTTTGATTTTGATTTTAATAAAAAAAAAGCTAAAATATTTATTTGATAAATTAATTATATAATTAATGTATAATTAACTATATAAATATTAAACAAAGATTTTACAGGATAAGTTTGGATATAGAAGATGTATAGTTTCCTTTTCACATTCTGTTTGATAAGATTGCATCATCTTTGCGGTCAAGTATCATAGATTAGCACAAAACTGAATTTGAGAGTATTGTAGAATATTTCTAATGTCATACATGCAGTGCACGTATATGCACTTCACCGGCCGACGCATGGCTCAGCTCCACGTTTGGCTGTGTAATTGTTTAAGCAGGTTAGATTATCTCATCAGCTTTAGGAGCTGATTCTCTGGCCTTGGGTCCGTGTGGTACCTGAATGGGGAAAATCTTCACTGCCACATAGTCATTGAGCAGCTGAGCCTTCCACACACAGCCAAAGCGCCCCCTAGCTTTGATTTCCAACAACTGCAGAGGTTTCTGGACCAGGGTGGGAGATGGCGGCAGAGGTCCAGGGTCCTGCAAGACAATAAATAAGGAAGTGTGAGCCATTGGGTTGGCTGAATGAAGCATCTGTAGGTGTAATAACTGCTGAAGACTTCATCACTATGGAGACCATCGTCACCCAGCTTGTTTCACAGTGACTCTCTGAATCACAAGCTGGCTGTGCTGATTTCTGAACAACCTATGCAGTGCCATCACTAACCACCATAAGGTTATTTCAACAAGATGCGTGCACAAAGAAGGGCCATTCAAAGTGGCCATTACAGAAGGACATCGTCTGGAAAGAAGACCCTGGATCAACCCGTGACTCTTTAAATAAAACCTCTCCGTTACGTTGACTGCTGGTGCCACTGATACAGTATGTTGTAATTCCCACTTTAAAGGAGTTAAGGGTTGGTTCATGCTATATTTTATATTCAATTTCATATACTTGCATTCAAATACATGCAAACGAAGGGGAATGGGTACACGAGCACATGCAAAGATTTTGTCTTCTGCTACAAAATAAACTCTGATCTATGAACCTGAGAAAATTTGTTCGACCAATAAAGGCTTAAAACATCCAAAATGACTTAATGGATGAAAATCAAGCATTGAGGACATTCTCATTTTGGAATCCTGTGTTATAGACAACCATTTCAAAGTTTAGGGTTGGTTAGTGTTCTTAAATGTTATGAAGTAGTCTCTTCTGCTCACCAAGACTGGGCATTTTTTTAAGATGACAGTAAAACCTAATATTTAAAGTATTATTACAATATCCAAAATAAGAGTTTTCTATTTTAATGTTTTTAAAGATATATATTTTATTTCTTTGATGATAAAGCCGTATTTTCAGCAGTCTTCAGTGTCACATGGTCCTTCAGAAATCAATTCAATATGCTGATTTGGTGCTCAAGAAACAATTATTATTGTTGTCAAAGTTCATAATAGTTGTGGCACTTAATATTTTTGTGAAAACTGTAATACATTTATTCAGGATTCTTGAATGAATAGAAAACTATTTATTTGAAATAGAAATCTTCATAAACGTCTTCACTTTAAAAAGCATTTTTACTACTTTTATGTAAAATTTGCACTTTAGTATTGTTATAGGAGAAGGAATGTGAAAAGAATGCAAGCCCAGCAGAAGACCTGTTCAGTGCATTAAGATTGTAACACTTCGTGAGAACACTGAGGTTCTTATATGGCTATTACAAATACTATTGTGACCGATACCATACCTTACATGAAAACAAACAAACAAACAAACAAACAAAAAAATCCTTCTAATACTGGTTGGGGTGATGTGTTAAATGGGGTAAAGGTGGACCATGTCGTGCCATAAAGCTTGGACAGAAGGGGCTTATGGGAGTTGCAGTTCAGAGCTTGTTAAACATAATCCATAGCTTCTGTAAATGGACCACAGATTTGATAAGCAGCTGACCTAGTTTGTGGGTGCTGTGAAAGACACTGGCATTCCATTACACCTTGAAGGCTTGAACCTTTCTGAACATGCCTCATGTAAGCAGAGACCATTTAGTAGTTCATCTAAATGCATGAGAGTGTGCTCAAACCTAGTCTTACACCCAACATGACCTTTTTGGACCAATTGCCCTTTGTCAGCAAAACACAACAGACTGTTTCCCGCTTATCAAATAAGCTAATCCTAATTATTCAAGTGAATCAGTGCAAGAAAGTGATATAGATGGCATCTGTAGGCACAGATCCAACCACTGCCGGTATGCTTGCTGTACTTGGCATACAACTTTCCTAATACTCAACGCAAAAAGTGAATCCACAACAGAGGATCCGCAAATTTCAATTTTTTTATTTATTTAATCAAATAGAAGTAAAAAGAAGCTAAATATAGCTGGAAGACAAATTACCCGAATACATTCTTCACAGGTGTCTTGTGAAATTCCCCCTTTAAACTCTGTAACAACCTACTTCCCTTTGTTAGTCATAAGTGCTCGAATAGAGAAAAAGAGCTTCGTTTGGCCTCCTTCTGAAACAAATGCCCAATAAGTAGGTAGGATGAAGAAGGACTGTCCACAGAGCACCTGCTGGATTGTGGTTTGGAGTTCAGGCAAAAGTAGGACAAATGCAGAACAGGCATGTTTTTATATGTGGCCTACATTTCCACCAACCGAACATGGGGGGCGGGGGGGATTGTCTCTGAACTGAGACTCCTTAGCATATGGATCTGGGTTGTTAACTAACTTTTTCCAAGTCCTCAAGGAAACGAATACTGGAGAAAAGTACATCGCATGACAGTGGGTGGGAGGAGACAAGGTTAAAGAACACAACATCCATCACACGGAGAAGAAAAACATGAAACGGTGAGGGCGCAGGAGAGAAAGTGTCTACTTCGGAGATGGCAATGCTTTGCTGTTACACAAACCGAAAGAGCTGATGCGAAATGAGGGAGAATGAAGGTACGGGGGGACTGAGCTCCTGAGGGGGACATAAAAATAAAAAGTAAAAAATAAAAAAACTTCACCCTGACCCTGACTTCACACACCTACACCCACACGGGTCAGGGTCATGTTTACTTTTCCATTTGCCTAAACGTCAGTCACTAAGCAGACACCAGTCATAAACATGAAGACAATAGGTCTAACGGGAAGTGTTTGCCCCTGGGGCAGCGGCCGTGGATGGAGGCACAGACTGACATTTTTAAAGCATTCCTTTGCTAAAATAGAGAAAAAGAAAAACAACACAGGTCATTTAAGAGGGCTATCCGTCTACCCAGACGCCTGTGGCAAATATAGTATGTCAGAGTGCAGGCTCCTGGAGTTGTTTGGTTTATTCAGTGCCTGAAAATAAAGAGAACAGTGGCCAGTGGAGACTATTTATTTGAATATGACTTTCCATTCATACAAGTATTTATTCATACTACTGATGTCCTTAATTCTCATTTTTCAGCCTATACTCTGGATAACTGGTTTGAAGAAGGTAAAATTTAAAGGGTTACTCGACCCCAAAATGAAAATATGGTCATTAATCACTTACCCTATGTCCTTCCAAACACGTAAAAGCTTTGTTTGTCTTCGGAACACAATTTAAGATATTTTGGATGTAAACCGGGAGGCTCATGACTGTCCCATTGACTGCCAAGTAAATTACAAAGTCCAGAAAAGTATGGAAGACATCAGCAGAATAGTCCATCTGCCATCAATGGTTCAACTGCAACGTTTTGAAGCGAGGAGAATACATTTTGTACACGTAGATAAATACAATGACTTTATTCAACAATTGGTCTCCTCTATGTCAGCATACAAGGATACATTTTCTAGACTTTGATTTGAACGAAAACAGCGTATCCTATTTGCTGTCTGAATAATGTATGCTATATGCGTCCAGCAGATATTCTAAATATGGCGCTATGCTGACGTAGAGCAGATGTGTGAATAGTTTTTAATTCATTGAATTAACTTTAAAAAAAAAATAATAATAGTTAGAACTGCTATTAACTCTATTCTAAATACGTATAGAAAAAAAAAAAAAGATTTATCTCACCTAACAGAAAGCCACCCTAAGACTATATTTTAAAGAAGAATGCATAGACTGCATCTGGGATAGCTTGAAAATTTGGGGATTTAAAATGTTGGGGGCTTTTGATCTCTTGTGAATTATTTACATACAGTAATTCATTTGGAAAGCACATTTAGACCAAAGCAATACACAACAGTTTGCTGTAACAAATGGAAGCATAGGCAGCATATATACAATGTAATACAGAGCTAAATCCTTGCAGAGCTAAATGGACTTCTTAGTTCCAGAGTGTTTCTTATCAGTACTGGCACACAGGTGGATAAAAGCATCAATGTGATGTTTTGTATTAAACCTTCAGGATGGACTAAATCTCAAGAGGAATCAGGCAACAATCTTTGGCTCCAGAAACACTGAATGACCAGTTGATTTCCTTTACTTGGTCTTGGCTGCCCAACATTACTGCTCAAACACCCTCTGGGAACACAAAGCGATTTAAAAAGGTTTTAAAATGGCAATATCTTACACTCCTGCAGCATTTTATTTCCCCTTGAGATCCACACATAATGTTAGTGAAGGTTTCCTGGTCTAAAAGTTAAATGTCCTGGTCTCAATGCAGTTTTTCCTGACCATTTTCAGTTTTTTTTTTCTAGCCCCAAGAAAACAGGCTGCTTTAACCATTTGTGTGAACTAGAAAATTATTTCTGAAAAAAAAAAAAAAAAAAAAAAAACACACACTGTATAATCACTATACCACTCCATTACTTGCTGGGAGGGAAAAATCCAGTTTTACATAACATGACCCTAAAAGGGGTCATATGATGCTGCTAAAAATGTAATTATTTTGTGTATTTGTTGTAATGTAATGTGTTTATACCGTTAAGGTTAAAAAAAACATTATTTTCCAAATAATGCACTAGGCATGGGCCAATTACCGGTTTCAAGGTATACCGCGATATTAAAAGTATATTTTTCATTATACCGTTCCTGCAGTATGCGCTGTTTTCCATGTCTCCTCTAAGACTGAAAGAGCAGGAATCCCTCAGGCTGAGTGCAGTGTAGAGTAACACTTGACCCCTCCTTCTCCTGTTGGTGCGAGCGAGCAGTGAGTCACGTGTGTGTAGGACGGCCGAACTTAAGGAGCTGCCCCCAACTCAAGGCCCGGGTACACTTCACATTCAGCATTCCTTTCCGTCTCACGCACAACTGTGTCTGCACAGCTTTCAAAAGTATACTCAACTGTAGATGAGCAAGGACAGATGAGCTCAATACATGCACAGTACCATGGGGTGCACGGCTGTCCGCAAGCCCTCTTGATGTTGAAAATAACAATGCCGAAGGTGCGCGGCAGCCGAAAAATACTTTGGCCTTTAAGCGATCAGCAACCGGAAGTTTCTTTGCGTTATTGCAACTCTCTGTTCTGGACTTGCACAATGTCATTTATGTGATAATATGAAGTCTATTAATAGAGTGTTCTATTTTTGCAGCCTGTACGCAACAGACGCATTGCAGGCTACTGGTTCAAGAAACAGTCCTCATCCTCCATAAAATGCATAGCACACATCTGAATATTTGAGTTGGACTGTTCTGGAACAGTGTTGAAATATAACTTAACCACTAATTTCTAGTCGTGTCCTCTTTTGGAAGGCTAGTAGTTTCGCTTTCACAAATGAAACACACAGCATCTCCATAACATGGCAGTGGTGGGAACAGAGAGAATAAAAGTTACGCCTTCTTAATTTGCGTGAACATTTGGGCAGCGTTATGCAAATCTTCCCACATAGTGACGTAGACATGTGAGATATAATAATGGTTAAGATTTGTCCACACCCCCCTAAAACGGCTCGTTCTAACACGCCCCGTGTTAGAACGAGCCGTTTTAGGGGGGTGTGGACAAATCTTAACCATTATATCTCTTTGCATTTGAGACTTTAGTTTTCGCAACTTTACAGATCTTCATTATGCACCAAGAGCTTGTAACGCTTCAGAGAGAAAGGAAATTTTTAAATCGCTTCATATGACCTCTTTAGCAAGGAATTTTTATATTTTGCTGTTGTCGATTTATTTAGCTCGTTGACGAACATCTGTCAAGAAGCACATTCAAGCAAATGTAAATACTGCTCAGGACTCATCAGGGAATAATATTAGTTCATTCCAGTTTTTAAGAGCTTTGTCTCTCTGGCCAAAACTTCAAATGAGTGCTGCAGAGTCTCACATCTTTCAAAGGTATCAAACCACTAATTTGTCATATCTATTTTGTGTGTGCTGAAATGTAGAATGTCCAAGGGGTGACACTGATGCAATATGACACTTTGCCATAAATCTTTCAATATTATGGCAAATTTTTTATAGGTCAAGTACAATAAAAGCACTTTAAGCTGTTCCCCATTCCCACATTCATAACATTCATCATTGCATACATTTGCTGCATGCTTGGAGACGTGCATTTTTAACCTTAGTACTGCCATTTTTCCATGCATCTAAATTAAGGGATCTATGCCTAAATCCCCTGAATCAGAGAGGATTTTGTTTTTGTTATCCGTGCACTGGAAGTCAGAACATCACAGATTGATGAGGCAATGTGCAGGGATAAACGCAAAATAAAATCAGTGGGATATTATAGGAAAATGTGCTAACAAAAACAAAGGGGAGCTTTTGATAGCTATGAAAAAAAAAGGTTTAAAATGAGGTTCCAACATAATCTTGAAAAAAAATAAATAAATACAAATAAAATAGATGAACGAGTCAGGCTTCTCTTACCTCTATCATTATATGAAAGGCGTGCTAGTTAAGGAAGGAAAGAGGAAATCAAGTGTTAGTTTTAGTTTAACGTATATGAGATGGAAAGATGTGATGGGGAATTTAACGATCTCTTAAAGAGGAAATAAATGTGTTTAACTATTTCTGTAGGAACTTTCACTTGCTGGCCAACACAATACTATTTTACAGGTTAACCCAATTACGTCTGTCCAAAAGATTTAACATTTATGTCTACTCAAAAGATAGGAACACTACTTTGTTTTTTTATATATACTTTATTCTTTTTTTTCTCAAGGTGAAATACTTTTTTTTCCGATTAAACATCTTGCCTTATGTTTTTTTTTTTTTATGTTTTTTTTTTTATGTTTTTTTTTTTTTTTTTTTAGCTTGTCTGTGATTTTAACATTGTGTAAGTGAATTTAACTGGAAAGAATGAACATTCAGCCCCAAGGACACCACTCAACGGTTGCCATTTATACCTGAGGCCAAATCTGTATGTTACAGCAACTGCCAGACTTGTACAAGTTTCTGAGACTTCACCAAATAAAATTGTCAACTAGGATTAATTCAGAATATTTAAAAAGAAAACACAACAATTCAAAGTACAGCGTTCAAAGCAAAAGTTGAAAGAAAATCGGCATAAATTGTTACCATTCAGTAAGTAAAAACGATCTGCATTCCTATTCATAGATACAATGTAATATTGTACTCATGTTAGACAACCAGCACAGGAACAGGAACAAAATAACAATAAGAAAATAGTGTTTTCAGAGCTGTGGCGCAGCAGTTTGCACATCTTCCCTCCCTATATACCAAAACATTTCCTGTCTAATGCAATAAACAGAAACACAAAGAATAAAAAAGTGAGTAAAAATAAAAACAGTGATTTAAATAAAGCTAGATGTGGAATGACTTTAGGCACATGCATAAGAGCTAATATAATATAATATAATATAATATAATATAATATAATATAATATAATATAATATAATATAATATAATATAATATAATATAATATAATATAATATAATATAATATAATATAATATAATATAATATAATATAATATAATATAATATAATACAATACAATATAATATAACATAATATAATAGTGTGTGTGTATGTGTAAACACGCACACACACAGACAGACACATATACACATACATACATATAGATATAAGGAAATTCTGCACGCGTGCTGCAGCCTGAAAACCCTTTTCTTCCAGAAACAAAAAATTCCCATCCTCACAGTGAAGCCAAGCATTAATGCAGTTAAAGCACACTGTGCTCTCTCTCCTGAGGGGCATGTTAGGTCTTGGGTCCTCGTAGAAAACCGTTAAATAATCAAGAAGCCACTCTCTGCTTTCTAAATGATATGAGACTCTATATAAGTGGAGGCTGGGGGCCAAATGTTTCAAAAGATGACATTATTTTTAACTACATGCTTTAAAACGGCCTGAGAATTGATGGGGAAACATTTCAATCAGAGCTATACAAAATAATGTTGCTGACAGCTGCTAAGGACATCATAAAATTATTCTCATCTTTGTTGATAAAGTGCCCAATGCAAATGCACACAGCAACCACCATCGGGCCACCAAGCACAGTTAAAGATTGGCCGATCTAAATGAGATGTTTCATGTATTTCCGGCTTGCAGTGTAAATGTTTATAAAGATCATATCAGTGACTAAAAGAACAAACTGCTGAAGTTACAGGAAGACAAGAGCGGAGGCGAGGCTTTAACCAAATAAAAAGAGCAAACCGTAACAAATACAAAGTCAAGACAGCTCTCACGTTACTTGTATTTAGCTTGAGTCGTACAAATAAGTTGTTTAGCTCCTCTAGCTTAGCACTGAACACTAGAAAGAAAGATTATATCACAAATGTATCAACCACCCTGTAATAATTGCTCCTCTGAAAGTGAGCAAGCTTTTGGACAGTAATCGTGTAATCACTGAAGAAGAAACAACTGAAGCCTTTTTCTGCACTCGAATGTCTTAGCCGAAAGAAATTACATTTCTAAGGATTTCAAAACAAGCAGATTTCTTTGTGGCACCTTGTGAAATGCCACATTTCCTGTCAACATGTTACAAAATCATTTCTGGCAATCGTGCAATGTTTGTGACACAGTAGAGGAACAGCTAGAGCCAAAATTCTAGAGGAAATTATAAATCCAAACAAAGTACATTAGCATATAAACTACCATTTAAAGGATTGGGGCCATTAGAATTATTTTGGTCGCTAAGACTGCATTTATTTGTTAAAAAATAAAGCAAAAACAGTAATAAAGTGAAATATTATTACAATTTAAAATTACTGTTTTATATTTAAATTTATGGTATAATGTATTTTTTTTATAATGTGATGGCAAAGCTAAATTTTCAGCAGCATTTACTCTAGTCTCCAGACTTACACGATCCTTCAGAAACCATTCTAATGCATTTCCCCCCCTTTTCTTTCATTTTTCAAGATACTTTGATGAAGAGCAAGTTCAAAACAGAACAAAATGTCACTTTTGACCAGTTTATTGTGTCCCTGCTAAGTGAAAGTATTAATTCCTTTCAAAACAATAATAACAATAATAAAAATAAATAATAACAAAATAAAATGTTCTCTTGCTCCAATGCAGTTTCATATTAATGTAGAATAGGATTAACTACTACATAGTGTTGTATAAGTCCCTGAGGCCTTATGACAACTGTATTAAGAGCTAATAAAGTTCCCTACATATCAAAAACAAGTTTGGGCTGATCATGATACTCAATATCAGCAGCACTTTGGGGGTGGTTCATCTGTCAGATCTGGTCTACATAACGCTGAAACTCAATCGGGGAATTCCAAATGCTCACCTGACACTGAGGTAGGGGAAGTAGATATGGCAAAAATATCATATCACATTTGTTATTTTTTTTTTTTGGAATTTCAAGATTTTATCTCAATTCTTTGTCATCTGGATTTTACTATTTGGTCTGAGCAGTACAGCCAAACTAATTTCCCTATTTTAAAAACAAAGCCTTACAAGGTAACAAAATATATTTAGAAAAGAATGGCAGATATTTAGGCTGAAGATTTTGGGTTGGATATAACGTGTTACTGTAATTTAATTAATTTTCCTGGTAACACAGTAAAGTAATGCATTACATTTTAAATTTATGTAATTTGATTACAGTTACTTATGCCATTAAAATTACGTTACTTAAGTTACAAATTCAGTGTTAAACATTATGAAGAAAAAAATCATGTTTTGTGAATCAATATGCCCTTTAATAAATCACTGGAGAATTTGAGCTAAACTGCAGAAGAGTCCTACAACATTTAGATGCAACGAACGGTCATATTTCAATTCATATGAATGATATTTCAAAATGTTGCACTCAAAATATTTTAGTCTGGCATTATAGTTTGGGAAAATTTCAACAAGTGAATGTGTACAAATTTATGTCACAGTAACTCTAATATACCGTATTTTTCGGACAATAAGTCGCACCTGAGTATAAGTTGCATCAGTCCAAAAATACCTCATGACAAGGAAAAAAACATAAGTCGCACTGGACTCTAAGTCGCATTTATTTAGAACCAAGAACCAAGATAAAACATTAGCCGCGAGAGGGCACTCTATGTTTTCAGTAGGCTACAGGAGCACTGAGCAGTATAGAGCGCCCTCTCGCGGCTGTAGACGGTAATGTTTTCTCTTGGTTCATTTCTCTCAGTTCATGTCAAGTTAATTTTGATAAATAAGTCGCACCTGACTATAAGTCGCAGGACCTGCCAAACTATGAAAAAAAGTGTGATTTATAATCCGGAAAATACGGTAAGTGAAAATAAATGACTCATTAAAATGAAGATCATCTGCTGCATTAAGCTGCGTCGGCATCACAATTCAAGGCTTATTCCTCAAAGAATGTCTTCTTCCAAAAACGAAAAGTAGATGAGACGAACTTGAATCTTTCTTTGTATATGAAGGTGGTGTTGACATTTACATGTTCACGCATCTCAAGCCTGGGTTCGAGCAGATTATTATCTTATAGCGTTATAGGTGAGCTCAGACGGGAAAGACTGTACCTCGCCTTCGGTTTCATATGGATTATTTTATCAAAGAATATTTGTTGACACCAAGCTTTCTTTAGATATACTGTATTTCTCAGGTCATTTTCATTCATTTTAGTAACTCGTTTTAAGAAATAGAAAAACAGAGACTGAATGCAGAAAGCGCACCTTATTTGTTTTACAAAACAAAACAAAAAAAGTTTTGTAGATATTAGGAGTGTAGGCTATAATTATAATCATTATTAAATTAATGAAAAAAAGAGTTTCTATCTGTCGTGTATTTTCTAGGTTTGATAACTTGAACGTTAAACTTGAAAGTAAAGTAATTAGTAATCTGATTAGTTTTTAAATGCAGTAATCAGCAATGTATTCAAATTACAAATTTAAAGTAGTATTTAGTAAATTGTAGAGGATTACTTTTTTGAGTAACTTATTCAACACTGCCCACATTCTTCAACATAATATTTATGTTCAGCACAAGAAATAAATTAATACAGGTTTGGGACAGCATGTGAGTGAGTAAATAAGAAAAGAAATGTAATTTTTGGGTGAACTGTCCCTTTAATGACAGTCAGCTGCATGTTTAGTAGGGCTGCATGATGTGTCATTTAAGCATCGATATCGCAATGTACGAATCCACTATAGTCACATCGCAGGATGTGCGATGTAGGCTGTCATAGTTGATCCGTTATTCATTAACTGTATGGGCCAGAGAGCGCGCGCACGCGAGAGAGAGAGAGCGCGAGCGCGCGGCCAGCGACACACTAGATGCGTGGCGCAAGCGTCTCAGCTGCGTGGCGTGTCTGTTTTTAATTCGGCTCCCATGTTAACAGGTTAGAGCTTGTAGACTGCCTGCATGTGACGCGCGGCTCGGGCCGAGCGGAAAATGCGTGCATGCTAGAAATAGAACCGACGCCTATTTTTCATGTGACACGCAAGCGTGCTGGAAGCGTTTTCAGGCAAAATACAATAGGAAAATATGTTTATATGTCATATTGTACACAGATTCATATTAATTCATGACACTTAGATGTTTGAAAGTCTATAGGTTGACATATATTCAGATATAAATGTAATTTAAAAAATAAATTAATAATTATTGATTTTCCAATATTGCACCTGTCACCGGCATGAGAGAAAGAGCGCGCGCGTGCACGCGAGAGAGAGAGCCCCGGCCGCACGCTAAATGTCTTCAAACAACACAAACGCTGTCTTGCTCTCCCTCCCTCACGCATATTAATCAATTGACACGATGGTGTCGATGTTTAAATCATTTAAAAAGAGAATGTAAGTGTGCTCACCCCGTTTTTGTTTGTAAGAAAAAAAAAATTGTTTTCATATCGCAATATAGATCGCAGAAAAATAAAATATTGCAATGTAATTTTTTCCCAATATCGTGCAACCCTAATGTTTAGTACTGTCCCTTTAAGACCTGCACACATCTAATATACAGACGTGCATCTGTTTTTCTCTCAACTGTTTACTTTCACTTTAGATGTAACCAACTGTGTTTATGTACACTTTGTATGTTTTTGACAGTATAACTTAGTTAATTAATAAAGAAAACGTAGTTCAGGAATCTGTTGCTATTTGAAAGCCTTTTAAGTGCGTTCATACCTCCCTTTGTCTGCGCTCAGAAAAATCTCACGTCAGAACATCACATGAATGTACTGTTTAACCAGCAAGGCTTTAAAATACATGCAAATAATGTACTTTTGTGATAGCAAATAAGTGCAGTGTCCCGTACCGTTGAGTTAACATTTGATGTAAATGTATAGTATATTGAGAGGTCCCAGAACTGCAACTGACGGAATGTGCATTGTAGCACGATACCACAATATTTTTTCAAAAGCAGGTGGTCGAGACAATTTTCTCACCCACACAGACCATATAAGCCCAGCACACATAAATGCATCTGCTCTGAGCTTCTAAAGATAAAAGGATTTTGTTTCACTCTGACCCAGCAGTTCAGATTTTGACTTGACACGCTAAATCTATAAAGATCTATTGTGTAAATCAGAAGATGTGAATCTTAAGACTAGTCACACACAGGGGTAAAGGTCACCTGATTGCTCATGTCTTGTGTTATGTCAGCTCTGTTATATTGTCTTTCTGGTGGGAGAGGAGGGCACTGAAACACAACTGTGTCCTGACAGATCTAGTTTGATTTCAGCTGACAGCATGTTTGAACTTAAGTAAGTGTGACATTGAGCACACTAGATCCCTGAAATCACTGTCATTCACATCAACTGGAGGTGCTGCACAGCTCACAGTAGCACCGTTTCTAGTGGCATGAAAATGTACTGATACACTGAAACTCAAGAGTGATAAGAGCAGATGACTGTGCTGCATGTGATATTAATCTTTCACTTCAAAATATGGGAATACTTCTCTCATTTTACTAAAGGTAAATCAAAATGCATGCATCATACAGTAGAGATATCAATTTACCTGGGTAGGGACCAGAACAGGTGGATACGCCAGCTTGTGATGTCGATACATCCAGAAGGAGAGGAGGACAATGGCTGTGATGCCCATGATGGGCACGATGGAGCACAGAAGGGTACTGAACAGTGGTGGCTTCTGGGTGAAGGGGTTAGATGTTGCTAGGGAGAGAAGAAGAATGAGAGAGTTCAGTAGTGATCAGCGCTTTTGATTAGGTGCACAATACAATACTGCTCAAAAGTTTGGGGTTGGTAATATTTTTTTGAAGTCTCTTTGCTCACTAAAGCTGCATTTAGTTGAACAAAATACAGTAAAAACAGTACTGCTGTGAAATAATATTACAACTTATAATTAAAAAAAATCTATTTTAATATATTTGAATATATAATTAATTCCTGTGATGGCAAAACTAAATTTTCAGCAATCATGCATGACATGAAATGATCCTTCAGAAATCATTCTAATATGCTTATTTGGTACAAACGTAACATTTCTAATTATTAATGTTGAAAACAGTTGAACTGCTAAATTTTTTTGTATTTTTGAGTGTACCTTTTAAAGAAAAAAATAATAACTTGTTTTATCCATGTAAATAAATCAAACAAATAAGTAAATATTTTGAAGGATTTCTCACATATGCATATATATATATAAGGGCTGTAACTTTTGTATTCGATATTCGAATATGCATTAATCGAGAATGAAGCGCATTATTTACAGTCTATGATTAGACCGTTTGTTTTTTATTTTATTCTTTGCCATCTTACCCAGTAGAGGGCACTCTAGACGTATTGTAGCGAAGGCCCATGACCAAATCAAGCGAATAATAGCTAGTAGCCAGGCACGTCTGTGCGCTTCGAACATGTGTTCTCCACTTCGGGGTTAATTTTATCAGGCACAACAAGCTGTTAATTATCAGTCCAGAAATATTGTAATTTCACACTATTAAAATCACACAATGACGATCTCTATTGGCTTAAAAAAGTGACATGAATGTGAAAAGAGATGACATCAGCATTTGACAGAATGACTTCAGCTCGCATTAGCATTACAAAGCAGAACCTCAAATGAGAGTTGGCTCCCAATTCCCTCAAGAGGAGTCTAGCACACACCTTCTTTACATTGCATTAACGAGATACAAGGTGCATGTTGAGAATCTCTCACTGAATACTTATTTTATGTCACACACCTTTTGAACTTGCTAATTGCATTTCTTTCACAGCAGCTTTAAAACAAGGTTGGTTTGATTCCCTGAAAGCTGCTGACAGATCCTGCCTTATGCAAACAGCTTTATTCCAATGCACATGCTACTATGCAAATTCCTGTTAAGAGCGGTTCAACGGAACTGCACGGGTGTGTGTTTGAGGGAGAATAGCATGCATGCTTAGTCAGTGTGCACACGGTGACCCTCGGTTTCCCTGCATCTATTGCCAGAGATTGGATTGGGCCATGGCTGCTGGCCAGATATGCAGCGATCCCTTGCTCTTATGTTATGGCAGAGCATTTCCCATTCACCCGGACTGACCACAGGGCCATGTGTGCGACCCACCCGGTCAAACTTCAGCTGTACCAGTATTAGCTTCGGTCCAGCAGATAGAGAACTCATTCATGATGTCATTTCTTCTCTCTCGTGCCAACTACGGAATTGGAATTGGGTTAAGGACTGTGGATTAATCCACAAGCACAAGAAAAAAAAAAAAAAAACATATCCACCCCCAACAAACCAACTCTCATCCGACCTTACTCCACCCTTCCCCCACTCAGCGGGCAAAATGGTCACACGCAGCCGTGGGGCATTAAAGTACCCGGTCACAAGGTCACAAATAGCACACAGCTCCATGCTCGCAGAAAGCGAATTCTGAGAAACTCCAGTGTGCTTTGTGCAACTCTTCATGTCCCTGTGGGTTTTTGCATTTCATATCAAGATCATTCCATATGGAGTGAGTCAGTGCTGGAAATAGACCCATTACATAAGCACGAGTGAGGACCCCATCCCCCCACCCACCTCCTCTGCTACTGAAGTACTGAAGACTCTTCTACCCATCGCATTTGCAGATGATACCGACAGTTGTAGTATCAAAACTCATCAGGCAGAGCGCAACCAGTACGCAACTAAATTGGGCCATGTTTTCAAGAGATCGCGGGCAGATAATAAATCACGATTGCTGAAATGTACAACTACCCCCCTGCAGGGATCTGAGAGCACTGGGCCAGTAGATTAGAACTGCTTGGTCTGTATTCGGCAACATGCCTCCATCCCTCATTTAGTTAAGAGGATGTTGATGTCAGTGTTTACTCAGAAGAGATAAAGCAACCAGATCAGCTTCTGTAATCCAAAAGACACGGTCATCTCTGGGGCTGCGAGAGCACGTTACGCTGTTGAAAGCCCAAAGAAAGCAAAGCAAACCGATGTCTTCTATATGCGCCACAATCTTCGAAATGTTTCATTTAAAAGCCAAACAGCTCTGAGTTAGCAAATTACAGAATCGCTCAATATAGATGGTGGTTCAGAAGCCATGCTCATGTTCAGTTAATGTATTTTGAGGATCTACTGCAGCGGATGAAGATGGTTCAAAATCTGTAATGTTATGCGAAGACATTTCAGAAGAGTGACATTTCTGAAGTACTGCTATTTATTCAATCACTTCGTTCCCAAACACTAATACAAATTCATCGTTACAGGTGATTCAGCCTTACAATTTGGCTTAACGATGCGAAACAATAAAATAGTAAGCCTACTTTTTGTAAAGTATAAAGTTGCCTTCCATTTTTATGTACAACAAAACTGATGGGAACGTATGGTTTACTTATGTACTTAGGTTTACTAAGGTAAATAATAATAATAAAAATAAACAAAGACCTAGAACCTAAAACACCTAGCAAACATTCTGATTACTTTTACAGCTACTCCATGATTATTTTCTAAAAAGATATGAATACAAGCCAATGTACAGAATAATTAACAGAGCTTTAGTCAGTAGTGATTTTGTGGCTGGGTCAAGATAAGAAGAAATACAGAATAATCAGAACTAAATGAATGAATAGTCCAAGTCCCTAACATTTTTTGCTTAAAAGCAATCTGTAGTTTGATATTTCTGAACCAATTGTTAAATTCAAGGTAAAACTATAGAAAGAAGGCACAACGATCTAACAGGAACATCTATTCAAAAGCTAAATTGCACACCCATGAGATACTATCAAACTCAATAGCTCACAGAAACCGAACCTTATCAATGTCACTTTCTTAGAAGGATACTGAAAACATGCAGAACCAATTTCAGCTGCAATATTCCACCAGGAAATAATAATGAACTTTTACACCATAATACTTTAGAAAACCAGTACCTAAACACCCAGTTTATTTAATATAAACATCATAACATTGATGTGTTATGATGTTCTGCTAAATGCATAAAGGATGTTAATATCATAACACTCAGTAATAGAGAAAGTGCATACACTGAAAGTGGTCTTCCTAATGTGCATGTTTAAATTAAAGATTTTCATTAAAGATTTAGGTTCATAAATAACATGCACACAACACTGATGTAAAGACACTACATGCACTGAACAGTTACATAGCACATATGCATTCAATTGTGGCAGAAAAATGTTGCTATACAAATCATTCAGGAAAGGAAACGCATAAACAACAACAAAAAAAAAAAAAAAAAAAAACAATACAATGGAGAGGAAAAAGCAGTGAGCCTGTTATGATTTTTGACATGAACAGTCAAGAAAAACATCCAAGAGGTTCTTCGAGGTAATTGATGATAGAGCTGGGTGATATGTCAAAAATGTCTCATCGATAATCAGCTTTAAAAATAATGCGATATCCAATAATATTGTCTACCTTAGTTCCACATATACCATGCCCCGCCCCCGCTGAGACAACATTGCTGACATGCAATGTTCAGTTTGGTCTTAATTATTGCCACCATTTTTGGTTTTACTTTTCTTAGTTTGTGCTTAAACCAACAGAAAAAAAGAGCTTTGCTGTTATTTCTGGTGTTGCTAATAATTTCCACTTTGTTCTTATAAAATTTCAGTTTGAAATTAATTTAATTTAGTTTCATGAGGAGAACTGTTGAGGATAAATAATACAACCCTAAATTCATCATGGCATAGTCGGTAGGGCTGTACCAGAATATTAGATTATTCGTTGGGTTGGCATTTGATTTTCAATTTAGATTTTCTTTTTTTTTTGAACACCTGGCATCCTCTGCGAAACAGTTCTCATTCGCACTTGAATATGAACGTCGTGTATGTCATGATTCATTTCATCTGGAAAAGAAGACAGAAATGCCAAAGACCTCAGCTGTGTGGGAGCACTTTAAATTAAGTGAGGACAAGACAAAGGCAGTGTGCCAAAGATGCCTGGCCTATAACAACATCACATCAAGTTCTGAAAAAATAAGTTCTGTAAGTAGCATGCCTATAGTATAGTGTTGTATATTGCCATGTTAATCAGTAATTTTACACATAATAAAAACGTGCACTTAATTTCCTTAAAAATACTTGTGAATACGGCAGTCATAAAAAACTAACAGTAGCCCAGACTAATAATAATTTGTCTATATTAAAAGTCTTGCTCTTAACAGACCGGTGTGTTTTGTATCACACGGGCAGTGTCCGTTTTCAGAACATAAGCCCTGCCTGCATGAGCTACAATGCTTTCAGCTTGCAATGTTCCGTAGTTTATTAAAAGTTTATTCATTCTGAATGTGAAGGGTGTCCATATTGCACCATAAGCAACACTGCACTCAACTCAACTGTTATGCGAGAAGTCGACTGGATAGCGGTTCTCGACATAATACAAATTAAAACAGACAGACAGAGAGATACCTGCATTTATTACACCGTGTCTACACACATTTTGTCATGGCACGGCATCCGGTGTAGACACGGTGTTAAAGAATATGTCTAGCCCCCTCTTTCCGAAGCTCGAACATTCGGTGTTGATTACTACAGAAGTTTCAAATCTGCAAAAAAAAATGTTATCTAGGTATTCTAGGTAGACCTAAAAGTTGTATATTCTGGCAGTGATTGTAAGAATGATAAATGCATGTTGATGTCATATAATGTCTTGAATAAAATATGCTTGTTTCGCTTTATCTTTGCCATTATCGCCCGTGTAGACACATTTCACTATGGTAAGTTTAATTTCCTTGATTATAACAATAGCAGCGCGGTTTTTAAACTTGTAATCAAGCTATAACGTATTTGATATTTATCATTTATGACTAAAATCATGTAGGGGTTAAAAACTAATTTAATAATATTTTTCGATTTATAATTTCGATTTACAATTATATTGTATACATGGTATAAAAAACTGTAAAAAATATCGCACTGAAATGTGCTGAAGGAATTTGCGTATTTCAATTAAACTGGTCATGTTTGTGGTTTTTCATCAAGTCTGTTTAAATAAATATTCAGAAACACATGATGTGCTACTATTTGTCTTTTTTCATTTTACCTTTATTTAACTGCAGATCAAAATAGAATGGGCCTATACCTATATAAATAAGGATAAATTATATTGGAGCGCATTTCCAAAATAAGTCGCATACAGAGATGCACGTTGCCATTACAGTAGTCAGTGCCAAACAACAGACAAAATATAAATTGAGGTTACAAAAGTGATTAAGATCAGTGAGGATTTTCTTTTCTTTTGTTGTTTTATTAACATTAATGACTGACGGCAGCGGCTGCTGTCAATGCACAGATCCAATACACCCTTGTTTTCTTAACTATTTACGTTCACTAAAGACATAACCGATTGTATTTAAGGGATGTTTCTGTGTATTTGTCTATTTAAATGTGTAGAATGTGAGAACGAGAGCTCAGTCCAGTGTTCATATATACGAGGCATGCACTGTATGAGAGTTCTCTTTCATCTTCTTGAAGTTGAATCTTTTGAAATCACAATAAATGTGTATACAGAATTCGAGAAGCAGAATCGAAACGTAGTTTTATAACAAGTAATTTGAATTCTGACCTTATGCATCTGATCTGATTTCAAAAAATTGGAATAGCTTTTTGATTTTCTAATTATTTCATTCTTGCATGCAAAAAGACCTGTATAGTGACTATTGGGCTACGCAAAATATTTGTTCTAACTTACTAGGTTTATCAGATGTCTTTTTTTCCCCCAATAATGTTGATAATCATCGGTTACCTAACTGCTGACATTGCGATACTTATGAGACATCGTCAATATACAAAAATATCGTCATATCGCCCAGCCCTAATTGATTTTGATAATGAGGTAATGAGGTAATACTGGTTATGAGGAGACAAAGACATAAAGGAGGGTTTCACACCGACAGCACAATTACATCAGAGGAAGGGGTATAACTGAAGAACTTCCAATACCCTTAAAGACTTTGCTGTTTGACGGGTCGCTGAGGGGAGCCTTACTCTGAACTGGCTGTGTGTCAGGGTTATAGAAGAATTTCTCGTTGCACATGTTGCCCTCGCAGCAGCAGAAGAACACATCCGGGTCCTCCTTCTTCTCAACACACTCAGTGCTGTAAGATAAAGATCAAGCAGATCTGTCAGCTCACAACTGTTGTTCTTTTATGGACACTTGCAGATTCCAGTTTGACATACTAATACATCAATATACAACAGTAAGTTTTTCAACCACTGAAATATCTAGGAGGACAACATTTTTCAATGTTTCAGCAGTTCACCAAAAAAACTCAACGAAGGTGCACATCATTTTATTAATTAAATTTGATTAATTAAATATGTGATTTAATTTGATTTAAAATCAATAAAATAAAATAAAAGATTCGGCAGCAAAGTTTTTTTCTGAATCATAAATTTCTTTTGGCAATAAAATAAAGATGGCATCACATTTGGAGATAATTAAGATATGCATCCGACAAGGTTTATTTGGATTTTGCTCGGGTTAGAGTGCAAACAAACGGATAAAAACACATGGGCGGAAAAAGCCTGTGCCAAAAATATACTTTTTTAAAAATCTGGCAGCCTACATCAAAGCAGAGCACTAAGGATGGCTTAAAGAAGATAAACAATGCTTAGCAGCACACCAATAATCCTTAAGACACACACGCACACACACACACACAAGGGCAAATGAACAAATAAAAGGGCAATGATGACATTCCAGAGACAATTAGTCAGAAACGTAAGTCCGTTCTTGCTTGCGACGCACACGCGCCATTAAGCGTTTGCAATACTTGCTTAGCTAACTAAGGACTTGACATGGCAGTGAAATGTGCATAAAAAAAAAAAAAAAAAAAAAAAAAAAAACATAAATCCTTCTAACAAATGAGGTAAACGGGTTCAGCAGCATGTTAGGACAAGAGAAGTGCTGCTGCCTTTGCACGCTATCAAAACACCTCTGTTCAGGAGAAACACTTCCTGAACTGCCAGCAGTGCTACCTGTTGCATAGGGGCAGATGCGCTGATAAAACAGTTTTTAATATCTCCCCTATCATGGATGGAGGTTACAAGGTTCACAACCAATCCTCGACATGGAAACATGTTTACACAAGCCTTTATCTGAAATACTGTGAAATCTTGAGAAGGAAGTATTTGGTTAAATAAATGTGTGGAATAATCTCTCTGTAATGTTTGAACGTAGCATTCACCACAGACAATTTATAACATTTAGGCAATTTTGAAGTTAAATAATGCTTTAAAAAAAATAAAAATAATAATTATTGGGGTTGGTACAATTATTATTATTATTATTTTTTTTTAATAAGTCTCACAAAGGCTGAATTTTTTGAACAAAATTACCATAAAAACAGAAATAGTGAAATAATATTATAATTTTAAGTATTCAGTGATAGATTATTAATTAGAAATTATTCTAATATGCTCATTTGCTGCTCAAAAAAAATCCATCTTAAAATTAAAAACATTAGCTGAGTTTTGTTTTTTCAGGTATTGACGCAAAAAGCTTAAAAGAACAGCATTTTTGAAAAAGAAAACATTTGGCAAATTATGAATATCTTTACTGTGACTTTTGATCCATGAAATGCATATTTTCTATATAATAAGTGCATATACTGTGAATGGTAGTGTACCTCACAATGCAATATTTTTAGTCCTTTAGTTAATACATTTATCTAATTTGACAATAATTGCACAAATGTTTCAGATGTCAAAACAAGTGAAAAATGTCAGCAGCAAAAACATCTTCACTACAGTTACAGCTTGAGAAACAACGATACAGTCAAGAATAAATGCTGATGGTATGTGCGCTGCTGAAAGGTTCAAACACAGCCTCTATAAGTGAAATTAAAGCAATCAATATTCAGAAGGAAAGTTATGATGTGACTACAGGATCTGACACTTAAGATGATGTTGATTAACAGTGACAGAGGTCAAAAAGCCTCATATCTATTTTGAAAACTCCCAGTCAATTAAACAGAAATGGGCCTTTTTTCCTCCCCACTTCAGTTATTGGTTTCAGACTATCTTGATTTCTTGGTAATGTCAAACAGGCGTAAAACAACTAGAGATTACCTGTCATAGCAGTTGACGTCATCAAGCCAGCAGCCTTGCTTTACTATTTCAACCGATCCTGACACATTTCGCCAAGTTGCGAAGCAATGAAGCCTCTTGTCCTTCTCTCCCACGCAAGACTCAATACCACTGCGATTTCCTCGGTTCTCCGAACTGGGGTTGTAGTTGTAGAACACACACTCTTGTGTCTCTGATCGGCCAAGAATGGCACCTGGAAAAGAAAACCACAGGGGAGGCTGGTTAAGACATGGACTGCCTGCAGTGAGCTTCATTGATCACTCACAAGATTTTACACTCAACTCAAACCACAAGCAACAGTCACCGATTGGCAGCTGAATATCAATTGAAGATGATAGATATTGGAGGTTTATAACCGATATAAAAGTGGTTTAATATAACCCAAAAAAGTGAGATCCGCAGATGGGACTTCATCTTGTTTTCAGAATCTAATTCACAGGCAACCATATGGTTTAAAAAAAAAAAAAAACACACTAGCAAGAGTTGTGGTTAACCAAAACAACAACCGTAAAGTAGTGAACTTGATTAACACAGAGGGGCTCTAAAACAGGATGTGGTGGAGGGCGGTTTCCCAACTTCTTCCTGCAACAACCACAACTCAGATTGTGTTTGAGTATGGCACTGAAGTGATGTGATGAGTGTTGTGAAATTATTCAAATCAAAACATCACCATCACTTAAAAGACAAGACTAAAAAAAATTAATGAACAAAAAGCAAACAGTGGAATCAGATAGGGCGGCGACGAACGCTGTGACAACCGCGTCAAAGCGGTGGTCTGTTGCCTCCGCAGTTGTCTACTGCCACTGGCCGTAGTGCACGTGATGTCACACACTCTGTAACATGCATAACACAAAGTTCTGTATACAAGTGTAATAACAGTAACAGTTGCGGTTTGAGCACAGGAAAATATGTGTATATCAACACAGTGCCACCGGACTTAGTTGGTCCATTCCCGCCACGGTGATAAAAATTTCACACCGTCACAGTCTTAGAATCAGATTTTTACTTCACTTGCTAAGCTTGTTCAAAGACACTATGAATCTTGTGCCGGTTGAGCAGACTTGGTCTCCATTTGAACGTTTACAAAAGATGTGCTCTTGCACTCAAAAACATTTCGACGGAGCGTAACAGAATAGATGAGAAAGTCAAGAGTTTGAAACATTAGTTTTTGGGGGCAATCTTGCATCTATGGGAACCTTTGTGATTCAGACATTTTGCAACGCTTGAGCTGATGTTATATTGTAGCACAAGGAACAGTTTACGCTTTGGGCCAGGTATTTTAGGACTGGTTGCACAGGTTTAGTGGTGGCACCATCCTGGATACAGTTGAATGGAACAGAAAACAATACACATACACTGCAGTAAAGCAATTACAGGAACATTCTTCACATGTCACAAACGGCACTTCTGTATGCTCCAAAAATTCTTAAGCCACTTCTTTTAAGAAAAAACAATTAAGTTTGTGCATTTCATGACCACATATATGGCATCTTCAGTTCAAAAATTAATTGTCAGTGTTTTTATTACAACAATGACAACAGAAATGGCTCATTAACCTAATGCATCTAAAGCATGTATGTATGCATGTGCACACAGCACAAACCAGTGCTTCCAGCATCACTATTTAGGAGTGGCACAGTGAAATAAACAAATTAAATATTACATAAAATAAAACACACACAATTGTTAAAAAGCTTGAGGTAAAGTTTTTTTCTTTTAGAAAGAAATTAACACATTTATTCAGGAAGGATCCATTACATTGACCTTAAGAGACAGTCAACATTTATAATGTTACAAAATGTTATTTCAAATAAATACTGATAGTTTATGTAGCCTATGCAACTATAATTAGTCATTTTTCTAATAATGAGAAATGAGCACAGAATCAAAATAGTAGAATGATTTCTAAAGCGTCATGCATATATGTAAATACATGCAAAATGAATGGTGTGGTTCTTTTACATGAATTAGACTAAACTGAATTTTGGACAATCACAGAAAACTCACTTCTTTTACTGGCAAAGCCTGGATGACAGATTTTCCTATTACTACAACTGAAAGTAGGTTAATGTGTCTGATTTGAAAATATATGCTATTGAACAGTTACGGTTATGTGTAATTTTAACATTTGACAAAATGTAAATCAGCCTATACTAAATGGCTGTGCATACAACAATGTATAATTAAACAAACCTGCAACAAGTTGTGTTTTATTCACTAGCAATTTAATAAAATGAAACAATTTGTTGGATACAATGGGTATTGTTACGGTTTATCGCACTACAAAAACTGAATCCTGAAGGAAAATTATTTTGGTGGGAATTAATTTGCTAATTGCCCTTAGTGGGGATAAATCCTCAGGATTTGTTCCAGAGACACAAGTCACTGTTATTGGGATTAAAAGGAAATCTGCTAGAATTACTGTCACATCAGGGTAGAGAAGAACGGCGGTGCACAGGATGCACATCAATGATCACCAGAGGAAAAATTACATTTACTCATTTTAAATAACAAATGGAGCACCCCAAATTGCTCAAATGCCTTCAGCATCTGTTAAGAAACATTAAGAATAAATTAAAAAATTCTAATTACAAGTGCAAACATAAGGGAATTACTCACCTGCCCTCTACACTAACAAGGAGAAGCCTCGATAAATCTTTGACCCATATTCTAAAATTGCTCTTCCTGACACCAGCTCTTGCCCCTCCGCTGAGCTGCTCTCGGTTTTTAATATGAGACGCTGGGATACACAGACTCCTCTGAGTCAGCAGGGTTATACGAGGTAAAACGACAGGGTAAATATATAGAGCTGGTAGAAGAGGCAGCTTAAAAACACTCTGAACACAGCCCATGAATGACAGCCAACACATTGAGTGAACAGACCGTACGCCGTAATGTTAATGGACCACTTATGGTGGTTTCCTACACAAAATAAACTTGATGACCAACACTTTGCCTCCACATTAGAAACAAACGTTTTTTGAAAGGTTTAGAAGAGGGCCGCTGATGGCATATTTGAAGTTCTTCATGCTTGCATTTTCCATCATTTTAATTCTTAGATAGATAGAAAGATAGAAAGGGAGATTACAGATTACAAACAGATAACAAATAACTGCATTATTGTACATTTGGATTAAGGTACATTTGTAATATACACATACAATAGGGAAGTAGTATCTGTGACCAATAACGAACATGCTTCTATAATGCAAGTTTTTAATGTGGTTTACTTCTCTATCTGGTGTTTTTAATAGAAATAAAGACAAACCATGATCAAAATCACCAGTCAACACTATTGTTAAGTTTTTGTTCCTTAAAACTGCAGTGCACCAAAGACAGTTTCAATAATGTGGTTTGAAAAAGGCCCATTTTCTATCTTCACAAACACATGCCAGTCCTGTCAATTTGCTGGAACAAGGTTTGTGTAACGTAAGCAACACAGTATTAGCTGTTTGCCAACACAATCAAGGCAAAGGCAAATGTTATTAATTACCTTTGGGATTTTAGAGCGATTCAAAGAGCAACTTGTGCTTTAAATGGAAGAACTGCCAACTGTACAAAGGTTCACAAAATCAATGTCACAAATTTGATTATTTGCTGCTTGACCCAGAAGTAGAGAATGTGAAATATTTCTTTATTTTACGTCATAACGCTCGTTTTAAACTTCTTGTGCTGTAACAAATTACTTACAGTGTTTGAGATTGAGACAATACACCCAAATACCTATCAGACACTAATGTTTAATTAATTTGCTACATAACTGTTCTGAATGTTTTTTTTTTTTTTTTTTCATTTAGCCTAGTGTTGTGGGATATGCATAGTGGCACTTCATATAAGTTGATATTCTAAATTGTTAACTTGCTGTTTCAAACATTAAGAAAAAAAAAAAAATAATCCAGATAATCCTGTTTATGAAGCACTGATTGAAAATGACAGATTTTATCTGCCAGTGCGAGTACATTTTGTGTGCGGTCGCACTGGCGGGACCACCACTAGTGTTCAATTTGCACTGCCATTTCTGTTGCATATGAGAAATATCAAACAGCAAATGAAACAAAAGCAACATAAATATAAATCACGCTACTTGTTTGAGTTGCGCAGTGTGAACCGTTTATCAGCTCAGACTGTGATGCAAACAACCTTTTCTGAGCTCAGAACAGCTTTACTCTGTAATAGGGCTGTGTGTATTGGCAAGAATCTGGCGATACGATACGTATCACGATACAGGGTTTGCGATACAATATATTGCAATACTGTAAGCAAGACGATATACTGGGATATTTCTTTTTTTAAGAATAGGATTTATTTATTTTTTGGAAAGCTGTCATTAAGAACACATCACAATATGCAAACCTTAACAAAAAATAAATACAAATTATTTAACCAGAATACACTGGGATCTGCATTTGCAATCATTCCCTGTAACATTAAACATTATTGAAACACTTTTTGTGTAGTACAAGGGGGAAAAATTTAAGTGCTTGCAGGATTAAATGTACAGTTAAAATGTATACAATTTATTTTATAATGAGACCATATATATTTTAAACCCGGTTTTAACGGTTCGCAGTATAGGTTTACAATTGTGACATGTCATAACATTTTGATCTGAACAAAAAATTACATCTGCTTGCTATCAATGAAAAATAAAGCTCTTTCAGGATTCATAAAGAAAACAAAACTATTGTAAAACAATAAAATAAATACAGATGTTGAACATTCTCAGAACATTTCAACTTGGATTTCACAGGTTTTTCAATTCGTATTTATGTCCCGTGTGGAATCAAAGAGACCTACACAAAATGCCCCTACTACTAGAGAAAGCTGCAGCCGCACGATGATCCTACCGCACACCGTCCCCCACATGAAGGATCTTCACACAAAATGCGGCAAACGGCAGAACCGAGGTGCCACCTGTGACGCGGTCCCGCAGCGGACGTTACCCCAGAAGCCCAAATGATGTCACACTTCAGCTTTGTACACCGAGGCCGGAACTGGAACAATTTTCCATTACTGGCAGCAAACTATATTAACACTAACGATAGTGTGCCTTAATGCTAGTTATTTCCTGTCACTGTTTAAGTTCAGAGATGAAGAATCCTATCTAGCAGGCAGGTTACAAACTTTTTTTATTTTTATATCGACATTCTGTTTTTGAGAATCGATACAGTATCGCAATATTTTTTTTGCCGATACTCACATTTATCAATACTTTCTTACACCCCTAATCGGGAGAAAAAGATTTCGTGACACTGTTACTGCACAGTGCTGCGAGATCCAGTGAGAAGTGTTTGAATTCACTGCAGAATGAATAAAGTTTGCACATAGTGACTAGATGAACTCACATAGTGCACTGGCCACCAATGAGCTTCATTGCATTTGGCATTAAAAAGTGTGTCGGGTAATCAGCTAGTTATACAATTGCCATTCTATTGGTTTAAAGCACACAAAATTGTCCATGTAAACACACCAAAGTGCCTTTATGCGGTTTAGGACAATTGAACTGCAATCAGATAGCAATCCAATTACTTAAGATGCAGTTTCACGGCAAGAGCAAACAAGACCCAAGCAATGGAGGAGGGTGGCATGAGGCCTCTGTTTCAGGCCACCCTCAAACTGGCATCAATAAATTAGAAATGTCAATGCACCAATTCATGAATGGTCAGAATAAAAGAAACTGCATGGACAATTTTTTAAATCAGGACGGTCTTATTGATACAGAGCTTTAGAGATTTCATAGTCTTTAATATTTTGCTTTGCAATCTCTGGAAATCTGGATTTCACTCATCTACTAATGTGAAGTTGCAAATCTGATTCCATACGTTTCATGTTTGCTAGGGATGCACCGAAATGAAAATTCTTGGCCGAAACCGAAAACCGAAAAAGAGAAAACCAAGGCCGAAAACCGAAACCGAAACACCTAGGGGTGGGCGATATCTCGATATTTAAAATATATCGAGATATTTTTTAAACACGATATGGATTTTGACATATCGTATATATCGATATATTGTTTATATTCTGATTCCGCCACTTTGCTTGTTTGCCTTCCCTGTGCTGTGCTCGCCCCCCGCCTCCTTGCTTTTGTCCCCTCTCACCTCGCGTGTAGAGAACTAGTCAAAAAAAAAAAATTTTTATGGAGATACTTCAGTTTTAAGGCGTAGGGCGAACGGCAGGCAGATGTCTACTGTAGGGCCCAATGAAACGCGGACGGAATCGCGGAATCCAGTCATAAAAAATTGAATTTACAGTTTAACGCGGAATGTCACGGAATTGGTCAAATTTTAAATGAATAAATCAAAAGTCGGTCATGCACTTACATCAAATCGCGAAATGGACTAATATCTGCAAATATTAACCCGGAAAAGTCTATTTAAATATGAATCCTGCATGTTCTGCGTGTCTGTGTCAACGAATGGAGCAGAAGCGCGTCTTCATTCATTAAACACGGAAGCTCGCATAACGCTCGCGCTGATTTCATTGTCTTTCCTCTCTCTAAATAAAGACGTGAACACATGAGGAACATCTCCAGAACTGCACTGAGAGTCACTTCATGAGCATCTGACCGTTTGATTTGAGTAAGACTAGCTCATATCACATCATAGACTGTGGTATCACATACACAGAACTGTAAAGGTAAACCCGTCAAAATAAAAGTATTTGACAGAAATCTATTACTATTGTACAGATAGCCCACTACTACTACTATTAAAATGAAACGAACATAATTTTATAAGGAATAATCACACAACATTTCTCCCATGTTTTATTTTTAATAGTAAATCCCCTTTGTTTACCAAAAAATAAAGTTTGCTTAATTTTAAATAATTAAAAGATAAATTAAATGAATGTTTTATGCCTTCATTTGATAATCAGAAAAATGTAAATACACAGAATTTCTGAAGGGAAAAAAACATTTCACATAAGGCTATTTTAAGAATGGTTTTTAACTAATTAAGTTGTTTTTATGCATTTAAATAATTGCACATGCTAAAACACAGAATTAGGTAACAATAAAACATATGGTGAAGAAAAATAAAAAAAATAAAATGTTTCATAGGCCCCTTAACATGTAATATTTGCCATATTTGTTTTTGCAGTAGTTTTTTGGGGGTTATTTTTCCTGTAAAGATATCGAGATATATATCGTATATCGAGATATAGCAAAATATATCGAGATATATTTTTTGCTCCATATCGCCCAGCCCTAGAAACACCGAAATAAATTATGCCAATTATTAGTACCATTGCATTTATTGCTATGACCGTGTACTAACTTTACTAAAATTAAGACATTGCAATTGCATAAATTTATATTAAAGTTTCAAAGATAATTACAATTACATAACTTATTAAAAAAAATAAATAAATACATAATTACAAATGATGTAAATATTTATTAAGCACATTGCAACAATGCACAGTATAAAATAAAATTCAAACTAAAAATTTATCCCACTCATGTGTATATTTAATAATAATGTACAGGCCTACTGGCTGCAGAAAGGTTTTAAAATGAACAGTTCTCTCATAAAAACAAAGTGCATTTAGGTGAAGTGCATTTGAAATTTTTCTATGTAGGACTAGAAAGTGCATTACTTCTCCAGTATAGGCAAGACTGTTGTCACTTCTGGGGATGGGGACTTCAGACAGATAACCATCTAGCTGTTGAGCAGTTGAGCTTGTCATCTGCCTGACATTTGAGAAATATTTGAGAGAGTGTATTTAAATAGGGCCAGGGCATAAATAAACATTTTTATCAAATTAAAGCAGAAATCTAGCAGAAAATCTAGCATAAATATGGCTACAATCTGATATTATGTATGTATATATGTTTGTGTGTGTGTGTATAAGAACAAAATAGCCAACGTATTATTATTATTTGAGGCACTTTCTTGCAGAATTCCACTGAACATATCAGACAACGATGGTGCATGCCACTCATCTGGTGCAGAGACCAGTCTTTTTTTCTGCGCTCTGATCTGTCTCCTGCGCTTGGCCCTTCTCCGTCTCCACGCGGGTTCTCCGCATCCAGCGCGGCCTGGATCATTTCTCGTGCGCGCTGCCTTATTTCCGCATCCAAGTAATGGTCATTATAACGTGGATCAAGCACATTCGCGATAAAGTGCAGAGGGTCCGAAAAGATCTCAGTGAGACGTGTGCTAACAGACTCTATAAGACTGTACTTTTCTTTGTTTTTACTTCGTGGTCCGTCTTTATCTCTTTGTTAGGAGATGCTTTAGTGCTGCGAATAAAGGAATACGAAGAGAGAGAATGTTCTCACTGGTGTTAAGTGAATGTCGCGGGGAGCTCGTGGTCTTTGCTATGCAGGTGCACGTGCAGGTCGCGGTTTCTGTTTGCGTCATCACAACATTTCGGCCGTGTTGTTTCGGTGATAAAAGTCTATCGGCCGAAAACCGAAAAGGCCATTTTCGGCCGAAAATTTTCGGTGGCCGAAATTTCGGTGCATCCCTAATGTTTGCTATTCCAACCACATTCAAATAATTATTTGTCTGAGATATTCAAGAACGGAATTGCACTGCAACTCGAAACAGAGTATTACTGCACATTGAAAACCAGTTTTGTACAGTTCAAATTATTAAACTTTAAATCTAATGATATGAATAAAATATATCAATACATATGTAATGTTGCATATAAATGCTGAACATCAGATATAAACACTCAAATAACTCCAACAAAACATATTTTAAAGAAATTTTTCACTGCATCATTGAGCATCTTAGGCTGTGCTACTGACAAAGCTAAGACAAAAGCCCTCTCAAGCAGTGTGAGACGTTGCACATTACCATTACAAACACACTTCCTGGTAGGGCTGTGAAATTAATAAAAAAAAAAAAAAAAGTTTGATTTCAATTTTGGCCTCCACCGATTATGAAATTATTTATGATTATGATTTACAGGAAACACCTATTTGATATTTATCCCTATCTTTAAATAAATCTCTCATAGAAAGTTGATGATATGGCCCCCTCATAATCGTGTTAAATAATGATTATGATTTTTGCCATAATCGAGCAGTCCTACTTCATTAAATGCGTCTTTACATTGACTTAACATTGAAATCATTCGCGCCAGACCGCCCCCCCCCCCGTTCCAACGTCTATGCACACTGTACAGAGACAGCGGATAAATTAGAAACAAAGAAAATGAGTGCGGGAGATAATGCGGCCGGTGGCAGTGCAGAATCTGACTTGGTGCCAAAACATAAATCATCTGCCATAATTTGGAAGTATTTTGGATTCATAAAAGATGATGTAAACCAGAGTGACGTGTTGTGCTTAGCAAAAGAACACGTAGTCATATCGTATTGTATCGATATAGAGATATCTGGCATGAAAATCGAGATATGAAATTTGTCCATATCGTTCAGCCCTAATCAGAACCAAAACAGATGCTTTTTTAGCAGGTACGAGCTGTAATGGCACAGCTCTGTTCTGGAAAAGAGGGCGGAGAGCAGCAGCTCATTTGCATTTAAAGAGACAAGCACGAAAAAGAGCGTTTCTGCTTCCACATAAAATAGCCATTTTCAAGTTGATATAATAAAACATCTGTGGAGTATTTGAGCTGAAACATCACAGATTCATTCAGGATCTACACAGCAGAAATCACTGTTAGGATTATCCCACTTCTGGTACTTTATTTTGTATTTTTGTTCTTTTCACTAATATCCAGATAGTCGAATAAACAGACACAATAAAAATCATTAATTAGGTTAGCTAAAACTTTATAAAGCTATCACAGTCGGTTCACCTGGTGTTACCAGCTTCTCTGAAAACCGGATGAGTGAAGACCAGCTTTCCAGTTTGGTCATGTGATGTTTAACATAAAGCTTATGGCTTCCACACAGACTTTGATTTGACAGCAAAAACTTTCAAATATTAATATTATTATACTAAGCTATAAGTCTACTCTGTCTGTATGAAATACATTTTTGTGTAAATAAATCTGGACACACCACTGACTTGCCAATGTTTACAATTTATAAGTCAAGTCTATCAGCTGTCAATCATATTTAACACACTTTTTGCTGCAAATCCTTTTAATCTGCTTTGATTTCCCTCCACCCCTCAACCAAACACCACCACAGGACTGTGAAAGATCTCATGTGCACAAGATCACAGATCTATGATGCATTAGTGTTTTCAAAAGACCCGGTACTTTGGTACCAAGTCGGTACTAAAAAAAATGAAAATGTGACGGTACCAGGTTTCATTAAGTACCGGTAGTACCGAGGTCCAGTTCAAACCCGGTTCTTGACGCATACAGCTCTATGATTACCGCGAAGCAGAAGACGTGGACGGAATCTCAAATCGCATGTTCGGCGTGTCTCTGTGTGAATTAATGAATGGCAGAGACGTGCGGGTTTGTTTACTACATAGCAACCCTCTACATTGCGAGTACATCACTCGCATATGCGACTAAATCTTCCTTCTGGCGACTAAATGATGTCTAATATTAGCCAATGGCTAATAAATTCTCAGATTTTACTCGCCATTTTGTGAGTTGGAGGATAAGTATAAGTTTAGCTCAGATATATGTTCACTCGCCGAACACTCTCTGACTGAGCGCTTCACTCTCAGTCAGGCGATCTGTGTGATTCAGTTCATCTCAATGGATGCACAGCACACCTGTGTTTACCTCTAGTGTGAAGGCGCACAGATCGCTTTCGCTTTCTCTCACACACACGCAGAGACCGAGAGAGAGAGAATTGACGCACTGCATTTAAACTATCCTTGGTTGTATTTTCCTGTCAAAAAAATAGTGGCAGATCTATGGAAATCTTCACTTTTTAAGAATAGCTGGGTTTTCCTTTAACGTTAGTGTGTTGAGTTAATGCGCAAATGGCAATCTCATTGGCTGGCGCTCACCTATTATCGTTCGTTTTGATTTCAGCAAATCAGTTCGAGAGAATGCACAAAACCTGATTAATATTCATGAATCCAGCAGCTAATTAATCCTTAGTAATCTTTAGTGTTTTTATAGTTCTTCTTATTAGAATTCGTATCAGCATTATCTTATCAGCATTTTTTTTTCTCACCAGTATTATTTTTACAGAATCACTGAATGACAAAAAAAAGCACCACCACGATTCCAGTTAAAATGTTCAGTTAAATTGACTAATATGCATTTAAACATGGTTATCAAGTTTACTTCTAATTACTAAAGTTCTAATTATATATCAGTCTGGCGAATAAACTAAAATATTTAATGGCCAATGGCAATTCAATTGCAGAGGTGTCCGTAGAGAGCTGTGTCCGTAGAATGTGTTCAAATTTCATTAATTAAAAGACGAATAAAATTTGGGTGAAACTTGTTAACTGTTTTTCATAATTTTATTACTTGTAAAAAAAACTTTAATCACAAATTTATATAAGTATATAGAATGGCATTGGTTTTATTTTTAGTGATAAAAAGTGTGTTTTATATTTTTTATTAGCATATTGTTTTGCGCTTTGGTACCGAAATTGGTAACGAGAACCGAGGATTTTCACTGGTATCGGTACCGAATACTGAAATTTTGGTACCGTGACAACACTATGATGCATGAAATAAAATGATCACATTCAAGAAAACGAGCTGGATCAGCATTTGTTCCCGTTTCTCTGTCGGTAGGCAACTTTACTTTCAAATTCAAAGTTGTTTGCAAACACATTGAAATTCATGTACAAGATGCGTAATGAAACAACATTTGGGAAGACACTTGGAAATCTTGTTCAGGGTTTGACAACACATCCAGGGATGACAGGTTAAATCTGCCATTCTTTGAAAAATCATTCATATACAGAATATTTAGGCCAAGTAGCTCTTAGAGTTTTAAAGCCTTAAACACAGCTACAGTTACAGTGAGAAACAGATATACACACACACACACTCGAACACGATTTATCCACACAAACATCTGTCACAAAGAAACAGGAAAACTATGGCACAGGTCAAAGCAGACCGTTAGAGGACAAAGGCAGCACATTTTATTTCAAATAGCCCTTCCGTCAGCAGTGGCCAACCGTGGTTGTAAATTATTCACAGAGGCATCTGCATCTTGGGCAACAGTGGCTGCAACCTGCCTATGTCATGGAAGTCCAGTTGGCGAGGATCAAAATACACTGCAAAGCAACTCAAGGTCAAGCGATCAGTCACACATTAGTGCTTTAGGCAAAATAAAAAATGTGGAAAATTAAATTATAATGTGTCTGTATCATCAGGAACACAGAGATCAATACAAAATAACTTTTAATTGAAGGACGTGCCATTTTTGAGCTGCTCCTCCTGTGTATGCAGTTTAAATATTAGCGATGTGACTTCACTTAACAGGGTGAATAAGTATTGTTTTATAACAGTGTGACAAACTGAGCACATGGGTTCACAACGACATTTGATACTGGGGCGAAAACTTCCATCCGTTTGGCATTAAAGAAACATGGTGGAGCCGAGAACACTGATTACATCTGCGTAAAGATACTTTACTGAGATAAAACAAATAAACTAAGCAAGCCTAAGGTCAAATACAGTAAATCAGAAGTTCTGACACTACTCGTTTATGCATTCTTCATTGCGCAACAAGAACGTGCCGCCTCTTCTCCTGCATGCTAGAAGTGAGTCAAACTCACAGCACTTGCAGAATTCATGTGGAGGAGCATTTACTGTGAACCAAGCCTCTCAGAGACACTGGAAACACTGGATTAATAGCTGCTTATGTAAATAAAATAGTGCTGTACTTCACTCTAAAACACACAGACTATATATTTTAATAATTAAAGCCTTTCATAAATCACACCAACTGGCAAATATTGCTGTCTTAAGAAAATATGGAAAATCCCTCGGTACACTTCACATACAAGTAAACATGAAAACATGCTTATTTAAAATAACAATACAATACGATAAGTGTTACAATCTGTTCCTGATCATCAGTTCTGCCCAATAAACCCTCAGGGTTTCCAGGCATACAGATAACAGATCATAAACAATAAAAGCACTAAAAGCACACACAAAACACAGATATGATTAGCTGCAGCATAGAAATAAATAGTGAACTGCCCTTAGGCTAACTATTCAACCTGAAAATGAATCCATTTAGTAGGGGTTGAATGACTTTTTAAAAGTCGAATTTATGTGATGAAAGTATAGTCGACTAGATCAGTTGTTCTCAAATCCAGTCCTCACGACCCCTGCTCTGCACATTTTGTATGTCTCTCTTTGTTAACACACCTGATTCGCATAATCGGGTCATTAGAAGTGAGCTCTGTGCATGAAAGGTGTTACCATTGACATGGTCCCTACCCAGTGTTCATTGCTCAGGACTCTCTGAGAAGGGGAAATCTTTTGAAGTTAACATCACTTCGGAACATTCATTCACAGATTTGTGCTGCGCAATGTAGGGGTGTGACGGTTAGTATATAACCGTGAGACTGGCGGTTATAGTTGAACAGCGTCATTAGAACTCTATAACCGCCAAAACCGTGTCATTAAAATATTTTTTACAAACATTTTTTATCAAAAATTATTTTCATTTTTTAGATAGGATCATAAGATGCGCAATATATCAGGAGACATGGTTTTTACCACTTCATTAAATTTTGCTTTGTAGAAAACCTTTCTTAAAAACAAATTTCGTGCAAATATAGCAGACAATGATAACCGTGACATGGAAGCACCAGTGCGCCGCATTCACTTGCACTGCACTGTGAACTAGAGCGCATCTCATCGTAAATGAAACTCAGCGTAGGCCTATGGCTTATACATTAGCATTAAATATCTTTGCCGCATCCTTTCTAGAACAGACAAGGGGTTTTTTTTTTTTTTTGCGGCTCGCATCAGCAAAGCATTGCATCGTCCATAGACCGCAAAACAATCAGTGGATGGCGGGTGGGTGCGGCTTTGAAATTTGCTCAAAAAACATTGGCGCGGATGACGAGTTTTGTGACAGATCTCCTTAATAAACGGAGGTCTGAAATCTCTGCCCCTTTACCGATCAGAGCGCGCGCTGACACGGAGTTAACCCGCTATCTCCAAGAACAACCAATTGACTCTACGGCAGATCCACTAGCATGGTGGCGAGACAATGAAACGCGCTATCCACTCTTAGCAAAATTGGCACGTAAAGACATGTGTATTTGTGCTACAAGCACAGCATCAGAGCAAGTTTTTAGCACTACGGGGAACATAGCTACCCCTGTCAGATCGTCACTAAAACCGAGTAAAGTGAACATGCTGGTGTTCCTGTCACGGAACTTGGAAGTCGAAAAAGATTAGGAAATGAAAATGTCATTGCACTTTTTTTTTGTTTCCTTTATTTAGTTAGTTTAATTAAGGTATTATTACAACAGTTGTTGTTTGCTTTTTTTTCTTTGATAAAGGTATGTAGATTTTATCATTTGTAATTTAGGCCTAGGCTACTCATTCATTTTTATGCTCTTATAGAATTTAAGTAGCCTACTTTTTTAAAAGGATTTGTTCACTGTGTGTGATTCATTTAATGGAAAGCACATTCACTGCTAGTTGTCTTGCTGTTAATTTTAAATAAACGTAGAGCAAGTAGCTAATCAGTGTTTGCTCGTTTATTCAAACTAATTCTGCTCATTCTTAATCAGATACAGATAAAGCAGCACAGTAAAGATTATATTTATATGAATGCATTAGTGTGAGAGCAATTGCTTGTGTGAATTTATTCAACCTGTCAGCATCTCTCTTCTAATAGTGAAGCTGTGGGTTTTAGTTCCGAACAAATACACGCTAGAACTTTTCAGTTTTCTAAGCTATTTTTTTTTTTGAGAAATCTGAGAACAGTTTTGGGAATACATTTCTGTGCTGCGCCAAGTTACTGAATGATTCTGTGTGTGCACGATTTGCGGGTGATGTACGAGCTACTGTCTGTAGCCTAAAAAGGGATTCAATAAGCTACTGTATAATCCAAAAGCACATTTATCGATTTGCCCATCAGCAACCCTGCTGTGACTGTATAAAAGAAGATTTCTAGAGTAAATATATATTATTGTCACAAAAAGTCCTTTGTTTTGGTTTTGTTTTGGGTGTTATACAAGGGAAATAAAATGTACCCCCAACAGCTGCGTTGATAGATTAAAGTGAATAAGACTATGGAAGAGGAACCACCATAACTTCCATTCTGCACTCCAGTCATGATGTAGTCTAACACACTAACACAATCACAAACGCACAAAACACTGCATATATGCATTATTGTAAAACCGCAGGTTTTCATTTGGTTTTGTTTGTGTATGTTTTAGCCGTGATTCACATCCATAAAAAGATTGACAGACTGCAACGGTTTGTGTTAAAAATCTTTGTTTGTGTTCTACTGAAAAAAGTCACCTACATCTTGGATGCCCTGGTGTTAAGCAGTTAAACATCACATTTTCATTTTTGGGTGTACTATTCCTTTAATGCAGACTGTTAAATGATAATTCGTTATGTGAGGATTGAGGAACACTAACTGATTTTTCCTTTCTTTAAATGCTAATCTTGCATGACACAAGACACGAGATCCACCGAAGTTCTCATGAAAAACAGCTGACCATGGCATGTACTTTTAATAGCTGGTAAATATTTACATCAAAAACAGACACAGCAAGTGAAGCCACTGAACAAAGTTCGTAAGTTCAACTAAGATGTTTTCAGTCAACAATCTAAGGTCAAATATAGCACATTACGTCCAACTTCTATATCATCCATTGCATCTGAGATACTGTGTGATACTCACAAAGTGTTCACAAAATCACGATAATAATAATAAATGTATCTTGTATCGGTTTACAAATTGCTATTGCTGATAAATTATAACTTGTCTCATGTCAAAACTACAGTGTAGATTTGTAATGCATCAATGGACTCAAGTGTAAGCTATTCACTCTAATGCTTTAATAATAAAAAAAAAAAAGTTTAATATAATCGCTTCTAAAAGGATTATATTAGAACTTGGAGGGGGAAAAACATAAAAAAAAAATTACACAATTTATGTTATCTTGTCAAAGGGACATAAAAACAATCCACTGGAGAATTACAAAATAATACAACAACTAAAATATATATATTTAGGCCTATATCTTTTTCTGTCATCTAGCATTGAAAAAGCTAAAGAATTTCCATTAAATAAATTCACAAATCAAATTCCTCTCTATGCTTCCTATTTTTCTTTGTGCTTTGGTGAGATGTTGCCAGTTGTGATTTATTTTAAGAGTTATGACGTTTAGGGCATAATTTACATTTGACTGGGCAAGCGCTCAGACTTGATTCTCTCAGCAGTCATAAACTCATGCCTGGGCAAAACATCTGTGATAGCTTAGATGCAATACTACCAAACTCAGCGACTACAATCTTAACAGTGGATCTAAAAAAACACAACTACAAAAAAGGGTGAAAGTGTCTTTGTGCAGAGATCTACAAAGGTTTATTATGCTCATCCCATTAGTTTACACCAATTCCTCTCTGAGAGAGCATGTGCAATGTGACCCAAAAGATATTGTTTCTTATGTTACCCAGAATACTCCTGCCTTTAGACTGATATAAATACCGAAGTGATGTGCTCAAATATAACATTGTATTGATTAATTGTCTCTGTAGCCAAAAGAGCGCAGGGATGTGTAGGCAAGTACGATCCGAGATAAGGGGTGTAGTGGGAACACGGAGTACAGGCACAGACTGTGCCTCTTATGCACTTTTCAATAAAAGCAAAATTAAAACCTTGATCACAAAGTCGGTTAAGAAACAGCCGACGTTTGCCTTGCAGCTCCTTAAATATCCCTGAATAAATATACCATTAAGGTTCATGATCATGTAACTCCAGCACTCACCCATATCTTATCTAATCTTCTCGCATGCAAATATGACCTTTGGCCTTGCCAGCCTCATCAAAGCTTTTATTTGTATTTTTTTATCACTAATATAGAAACATGTAACAGTCCTCATCCATGAAAAAAAGAGCTACCAGTAGAGGGGGTTTACATGCAATACAAAAAAGCATGCATGCATGAGCAGCAGCAGCAGCCTGCAAAATGTTATTGGTTAATATTATTGGCACAAACAGTAGTTTTCTCAACTCCACCGAACAACAAACACAAGTCTTCATGTTGGGGACTCGTCAGACCAGATACTGAGGAAATAAGATGCAATATCCTGGCAGCAAACGCTTCTCCTGTATGGTGCATGCTCGGATTATATTCAGATGGTATTATGTAGCTATTTTACGAGAAACCGATGAATTCGATCTCAATGCGGAGTAACACGAGAAACAGCCTCCGGTGGCACATACATACACACAGAAAGATACATGTCATGATACAAATGTACACTCTGCATATGCATATTACATTTAAAGGGGTCAAAGCGTATTAACACCCACCTGAGGAGCAGGAAATGAGGAACACTCCAAAAGCCAGCTTTGTTGCAGGTCCCATTTTTTCAAAAACAAAACAAAACAAAAAAAATTATTGTCCTAAAAAATCCAAAAGTCTTTGCATTCAAGTTTCTCCTCGATCCACTGATCAGCAGTCAGTGAAACACAACCATGTCACCGAGTCAGTGATATATGGCAGTGCAAAAATCCAATGCCAGCTTATAGTCCTCGGCGATTTAGAAATGGCTTTACACTGCGGTGTCCACTGATGGTAGTTTATTCAAAGCAGACGAGCTTTTAGAAAAAAGTGATCTATGACTGTCCATGCAGTTGGCTTTAAAAACCCATAGCAATAACGAGGAAATTCCAATGCGTACGAATACTGTATCTACACAAATGTTGCCCCGCCGCGCGTTTAGAATAACCGAGCTCGTTCAATAAACTCGTTCAGCAAATGGGCCAGCTCCCATACCCAGTGATCAGCACAACTGGACAATCGATGCATAGAACCCGCCATAAAATATATAGATAAAAATATTATTGTTAATGCAAAGGAACTAAAATTGTAAGCAGGGCAATGCCTCCAAATCACCTTGGAAGTATATGGCAGTACATTAAATGCATGCACATTTACGGGGATAAAAATGGAATTAACATCCCTAAACGATGTTTCCACATCACGCTCACTTCGCTTTATGCTTAAATATAAAATATGTACTACATATCATAGATAAGCGAAATAAATGGGGTCACGCGCACGCGCGAGCTCAAGTCGACAGCGGAGGAATTAAATATGGCCAAACGCGCTATATCCACACTACCTTCTGGTGTTAATGATTCAAACCTGCAATTCACGACCTCACAAAGCTTCTCCAGAACTGCTAAGGTATGTCGTTGAAACAAACAGTCGTTTTAAACTAAGAGATGTTGACGGCAGAATAAAGCTGAGCACGTAACGTTAACGTTACAGTCTCCGAAATAACTTAATCAGCCAATATGAAGCCAAAAATGAGACGGAATTGGCAGATAACGTCGCTAAATGTAATCCTTTAATATGTATTGCCCCGGTGTTCGCGTTCGGTTGACTTTTTAGAGTGGTCGGAACTCAATTTATTGCGATTTCCCTCTCCGTTGCTGTCAGTCGCCGTTGGCTTACAGTATCCAAGATGGACGCCTGGATGGATTGTTTTTGTTTTTTTTTTCTGTCCGCCGCTGCCTTTACCCGCCCATTTCTTTACGTAAGCGCACCGCAGTGATTGACAGGCGTGTTACCGAATCAGAACAACATATGTAATTAATTGAAACCAACCATGGAGCTGGTTACACATAGACCCAGCCCTCTCTATGAGGGGTTTGTGTGTGCTAGTAGAGTGACGGGCGTTCGGGATTTGTGTAATTATGTTGCACTTACATATTGGGTAGACCAAGCTACTCCAATTACAAAAGTGTTTGTTTTCTCTAGTAAGGGTTTTATATGTTGGTTTTACAGATCAACATGGCCAGCATTATTTACAAAATTATATTTTTGTAATCAAGTGAACACAGTAAACCACTCACTAAATTGGTGGATTTTAACATAAATGTATTATCCATAAATGCCAGGTTGTGGTAAGCTGTCATTGTTAGCTGTTTATACCATTCATTTAATTAATTAATTAAGCTTTTGAACATTTATGCTGTGTTATGAATTGTTTCATAGTTGTTTTACAGTTTTAAATGTAGCTGAAAACCATATAATCCGGTTGTTAGGTCTGATGTCAAACGTCACCTGGTACAAACAAAACCAGATGCTTAAAGCAAAAAAAAATAAATAAAAAAAATAATGGTGCCAATATATACTTACTGTGTGCTGTAGTGCTACTGAAGATTTATATTGATATCTGCATATACAGTAATTAATTTTCAGAAATAAACCTACCGTATAAATATTTGTAATTCATGAACAGGAGTCATGAGAGAGAAACATAACAGTATTGTGAAAGATCAAGAGGCAGTGAGTGATGTATAGTTTTATTCTTAATAAAAAATATTAAATGCCTGCATGGTTAATGAGAAATCATTCGCTATTGTTGTTGTCAGCATTTAATGAAAGAACGACAGCTGGACGTTTCACCTTAATATTGATTTGCCTTTAAATAAAATATCATTCATTATTATTTTTGATTCATCAAAGTATAAACCCAATTAATCTTTCTTTTTTCTTTCTTTTTTTTTGTCATTTATAGGTCAGGCATTTTGACAGGCACTTCTGAATTTATAATAAGTGCAATGCACTAATAGTTTGAACTTGCATTATAAACTGGATTCTTCTTGGCATGAGTGGTAATACTAATTTGAACACCTCTGTGCTATACAGTAAATTATTTTATTATGCTTTTGTCATGGTCAACAGTAGCAACTAATTGTCTAATATCATGCAAAACATTTTTTTTTTTAATTCAGACATTAACTCAGACATAAATTAAGGTATAAATATTATAAAAAAATAAATAATTAGTAGCATAAGATAATTACTAACCAGACCATTAAAAAAATGAAATCCATCATACATTCACATCACAAGGTCTCCACAGAGGACTGTTCTTAGTGATTTGTGTTCTGCTCTCATTGTAACATAATAGCAACTCCCAACCTGGCCCAATGCAGCCTATGTAATCTGATCCACAAATATTCACACATAATCCTGATGCCCTATTTAACTATAAGCATTTTTTTCCCCCATTGCTGCAGTGATCTGAACCTTTGTTAAAGTCCTTCAGTTTCCACATTCAGTGTCTGGAATGAAAAAGCTGAAAGTTTTGGAACTGAATGTATGAAAAGAGCACTCTGGAGCATATTTCAGAATGAAATGTCAATTTGACTTTGGAAATCTCCAAACTAAGCTACTGTGAAGGTCAAAGACATGTGATCAATGACAGTGCCCACCACACTTTGTCTCCCTCTCCTGATATTTCAAACCTGAGAGAATGCTGAAGAACGCTCTTTTCTACCAACCTCCACAACCTCTTCTTTTCTTTTAAAAGTGAACCAATGCAGTTCCAGATAGATGGATGGATTGATGGATATATAAATTGTAGATTATAGTTATAATAAAAAATTATACATTATTATTATTATTATTATTATTTTGTGGGGTTTTGCTCAGAATAATACAAACATTTTTGACCATGGTTTAAATTTTTCTTGCAATTGTGAAAAATAAATTCAAACCACAGAGCATCTTTCCTACCATCTCGCCACATCTGCTCTGTACTGATCAACAGGAACTACTTCTCAATTGCTCAAGGCCAGAGCAGTGTTGTCAAGCAATTACAAAGAATCCTTGCCATTGTCATTACCAAGAAACCCTGTTGGTCCATATTGTGCAGCTAATGATTTTGGACTTGTGGTTTATAAGCTAGAATGGAATTTCTCTTTTGTGGCCTTTGAGGGATTGTCAACTTAACCACGAGAGGCTGTTAAGTGTTTATCTTTCCTCTAGCTCATTGTAATTAAGAGCTAGGAAATCTGAATTTATCTACAGCAGCCGTGTGTGCTCCCACTGAAGGTCATTACAATAACCCATTTAAACGACATTCCCTCACGTGCCATTTTATCGGCCTTGTGACACACAGGAGCCACTTTGCTAAGTCAATCACCCATACCGCACAATGCTCAAGCGGATACTTATCACATACTTCAACTGACACGTTGTCAGCACAGTGTCTCACAGCAAGCATGCATTCTCTCTACTGGACCATGAAGAATATTTTGCCATGCCGGAATTCTACAGATGCCTAACATAACTTGTCCTGTGAGTTCATTAACTTTTAATCAAAGTTCTAAACGTGCCAGAGATTATCCTGATAGATTTCAAAGGGAGCATGTGAGATGGCAATGCATCTGTCAGTGCTTGTCATCCCCGTCGAACCAGGCGTCCTTGGGCAGATGGACATGTAGCTCTTCTGTGTGGCTAATTAACATTTCCCTTGGTGCTTTGTCTGCCACTGCTGCACAATAATTATGCACAACCTACCACCAGGTGCGAAATCCCAGTCACAATGGACCTGGGTGGGTGTGTTTGTATACCGGCATCAGGCTAAATCAATGAATTACTGTGTCAAAGATGAAATCAGCCAGATTGGGTGGTTGATGCAAACATGACCCCTGCTTGGAAAATGAGCTCACAAAAACTAAGCCACATTCTTACGTCTTATATTACCTCTTCCTGCTCGTGGCTAAGCGCACGGCCTAAGCACGGGCAAATCACATTACATCCTGTTCTCTTAAAGCACATTAATGCTGAGCCTTGACACGTGGCAAGAATACCCCTATTCATTCACCATAACAGCAAATCAAGGCATCATCTTGCATTTTCCTTTCATTTTTGGATGTAATTATTTTATGGCAGCCGTAATGAGGCCCTATCATTTACCTCTGAAAGCTTTAATCAAGTCTCAAATGCTAAATTACAGCTATTTTGCTGATCGGTGTTCAGCGATAATAGAGGAAATATCTGAAAACAGTCCAGAAATGTATTCTGGGGGAAAAGACTGTACGTATGATGTATGCTTGAGATATTCACAGTGATGTTGATTTAACCATGCATATGATACTGTAGTGAATGCATTGTGCACAACAGCATCAGAGAGTAAGACTCTGAAAGCATATATTATGTCCCCACCTCTGTATTATACAGTTACCTTTAAAAAATGCATGCATCTTAGATTAACTTGATTTGAAGAACATCTAGAATTGTTTGCATTAAATTATGCAATGTATCATTTCAGTTTTATAAAAATGCACACTTTGTCAATTTGTGCATCAGTTTAAGTATGTATAGTTTTTCCTTTTTTTAAAAAAAAAATTAAGTTTATTAACTTTTGTTTAATTTGAGTTAATTTTGAATTTTTGCACACAGAAGTTTCTTAGATTTTTTGAGTAACCATTCAATAGGCTTTCATTAGTTAACTACATTAGTTTGCATGAACTAACAACAACAACAAAAAAACCCTCTAATGTTAATTTCAGCTAATACATTATTTAAGATAAAAGTTGTATCTATTAATATTATTTAATGGACCTGCGCAAATAGGAACATTTATTCTAACTAACATTAACAAAGATAAATAAATATTGTAACATGAACTGACATTGAACAATATGTTTTCTTATTAAATAAATAAGTAATGGGGTGTTGTTTTGGATCCCAGTGACTTTCGCTGTATGTATTAAAAACTGTTGAAATATTATTCAAAATATCTTCTTTTATGTTCCATAGAAGAAAGTAAGTCATACCGGTTTGGAACAACACCAGGGTGAGTAAAGGATGACTTAATATGTGATATACTTTAAATTTCAAGTAAATGTTGTTTTAAAGACTCAGGAGTCAAGACCGATTAAGAAAACAATTTACTGCAGTTTTAACGCAACACCAAAAAAACAAAAAATACTGATGATCACAGGCTCTTTACAGCTGGACCATTTCACATCAGTGGCTCTCTTTTATGCATCTTTAATATTATGCTATAAACACAAACATATATATATATATATATATATATATATATATATATATATATATATATATATATGCAATGGCATATTTAATTGAACAGCATTTACTAGATACAAGGAGCACTGTTACTGCATACGGCTGTGAAAGAGTAGAGATTAACGTGTACGTGAAACAGATTTGTTTTAAGTGCAGAGTCTTAAGGTTGTTGAGTGTGACTGTCTCAGAGACTAAAGGTGGCTAGAGATTACCTGAGTGACCCGGGCCAAAGTGACACATGCTCAAGTGTGTCTGAGCACGTGAGTGGCATTCAAAAAATTTTAACTACATGTTAAAATCATCTAGGAATATTTAAATAATTCAAACCCAAACATATATCAATGTTCAAACCCTAAGGCATTAGAATGCAGCAGGGTCTTGCTTTCTATTCTTTGCATTTTCAAATATCACTGACCATGTCATTGTCCTGCTGTCTACGTCTCCAGCTCTACAGTGTGAAGCTGTGCTAAATGACTCTGAAACACATATGGAGAAGCTTGTGCCTTACAGCAAACACATAAAAAGCAGAAAGAGCTCTTAATTATTTTTTCAGTTCCTTAGTTAGAATCAATGCCTCTGGGCCACAGACACAGGAGGAGGAATAAATGACTTTGCCCTTGAGGATAAAACGTCTCGTGAAAAGGTAGGAAAATAGTTACAGCATATGGTGAAATAAGAGCCTGTACGCCCCACAGTTTGACTTCACACTCAAACATACTCTCACATTACATGCTGAAGCCTCCCTGTTTTTACTGTATTTAAAGCTCATAATGTGTCATAGCAAGTCATGGCCTAGTGGTTCAGCAACATGCTTCAGCACATTGAGCCGTGGTGGCATGCAGTGTGATGTGAGTTTCATTCTACTTTCAAATCTGGTTCCTACGGAGCCTCTAAGGGATAAAAAAAAAAAAAAACACTAAAATATATAAATGAGCGCAAAAGGGAGAAAAAATGTTTGCGTCCTCTCGAGAAACTTAACGTTCACTCAAAATACATTTGCGTTTTCTTGCAAAACTATTGCGTTTCCCCCAAGAAACTTTGCAAAAGGGAGTAAAAAAATAAATATTTCAATACATTCTCTCATTAAACTTTTGCATTATCTCGAGAAACTTTGCATTTGCTCGCAACACATTTGCATTCTCTCAATCTCACTTGACTTCGTTCACTCAAAATACATTTAACATTTTTTGCAAAACTATTGTGTGTCCCCAAGAAGCTTTGCAATAAGCAAAATGGCCATTGTTTATTATCAATAGTGTAGACAGAGTATGAAGCACAGTTCACACAGAAGTCATTTTCACACCAAGCAGCTTTCTATTGGTCAACGCTGATTGAACACATTTCAAAATCTGCTTAGTGAAATATTTTGGCCTTTTCATCATGTGGATTCATATTGGAATATTATACATTATAATTACATTATATTTGTGGGATTATTATTATTATTTTTTTACCTGCTTTGTGTAAGAAAATCACAGTCAATCAGCCCAAAGTTCCCTTTTAGAGAGAGACTAACTGCAGGTTTCAGTCCCTGATGGTTTGGTTTGTCCGTGGCTGAAATGAAAAGCTAGTGGCCAGTGCCAAGTGGGGTTTCATCCAAAGACTGGCAGCTTGGCTGGGCAGAGACTGATGGAGCCATAGTGATAAATTCCTCACAGCACGAATGCGTCTGTCACTAGACATGCTGTTCCACTGGACATCTTCACTTCATTGTTATCTTGACCACTGACAAACAGTGAAGCGCAGAGACATTTGTTTTGTAAGAGCCGAGGCATAATTGATTCTCTATGTATGTGACAGTCTCTCCACATTGGCACTGCTACTGTTGAGAAAAGTTTTGTCAAAAGATAAGAATCTATCTATCTATCTATCTATCTATCTATCTATCTATCTATCTATCTATCTATCTATCTATCTATCTATCTATCTATCTATCTACTCTCACAAACAGCTCACATCGGGAAACAGAGTGGTTGTGACAGCATGACTTTCAAGGAAAGCTTGCCTGATCTAGCCCCTCTTTAAAGGTTGTGAGCTGCCCCCTGCTGCGGTGTCGCCCCACACCTGGGCAAAGCAGCAAGGGGTCACTTCTGTGTTTGTCTTTACCTGGTGGTAGTGGGGTTGATGGCTGTGTTGTGACTACACGACCTGAGAAAGCGTTCCTGGCTGTGCCTCTTGACATCCACTAGACCCAACACAGCTAAACACTTCAGACACTGAAGCGTTCTGCCCTCATCTACACTCTTTCAACTCTTCAAGAGGGGTGAAAGAATATTGGACAATTCTGAGACATATATTAGACAAGACATATATAACAGTACTAGAGCTGTAAATCCATTAAAATGAATATGGTGTTAACTGCATAATATGTTAATGATTAATTGCAATAAATTGCATAGCAATGTTTGCAATTGTAAAATGCCTTTTAACTGCTTAAAATGTTTTATTTGTATTATTGATATTTATATGATTAATTTGAATAAATGATCATCACAATGACAATCTACAGTATATGTTTCATATACTGCACAAAAATGAAAGCAGTCACAGACTCACAGGTAAGGTTGCAACAAGAGGATGTGGTGTCTGTGGGTAACAAGCGGGGAAAGTGAAATGGAAAGATATAAATATCTAAGTCAGCATCTGTGGAGTTCAAGAGCAAAGTTAGTTGTTGCTTGAAAACATGAGCAGTATAGAGACCAGTGTGTGTGAAATTACTGTATGTGTTTGCACTTTCATTGCTGCAGCTTTCTTTGGAAACCACAAACCTTTCACGGTGAGTACTAATGATTAATGTAGCATTATGGGTTGTAAAAGTGTCATGGCACCATGTGACTCAAATGTGGTCATAAAGAGTTGTTTTATGGAATACAGTGCAGAACCTCACACTTTAACAATACAACACAGGCAAGGATTTTATTTTAAATGTGTGCAGTAATTTACATCATTGAACTTTTTCATGTGTGATGACTGAAACTGAACCAGATAGAATCTCTCTCTCTCTCTTTCTCTTTCAGTTTCTGCATAGATCTCTTATCGGTAGCTGAAAGCATTTCAGTAAACAAACATGTGGTAGATCTTCGTGAAAGACAAATGTTCCAATTCTGTGAAATTCTGCAGTTTTCTGTGCACAGATTCCATGTGGACCCGCTAATGACCTTCAAAAGCATAGCACAGATGGCACTGCATATCCCCCATTACAGTACTGCTGCAGTCTTTACACCACATTTTTTAGATTTACAGAACATCAGGAAATAAAGATCACAAGATGCTCATTTTATATCATAAGAAAGAGAGAATAAATAAGGAATCGGTGAAACTGTAAGCTTAGCAAGGCTTTGAAGAGTAAACAAAGGGAAACTTTGGAAAATGCCACATATGTCAGAGTTGACACCTACAGGAGATGACACCAGAGTAAACTCTTCAGGAACATTTTGTTTACCCTCCTTGCTCATTGTTTAGTCTTCTGACCCCATTGCATGTCTTGTTGTCCCCACATTTTATCTTGCCCTTTTCTGTAATTATCACGTCTACGGACTGTGAGTGAATCTCCCTGCTGTTTTTATTGTCTTTCTTGGCTTTTTTATGTTTAATTATTTATATAGGTTTATTTGCAGTGGAATGTGGTAGCGCTGGCTGAGCAGAGCTGGTTCCGCGTGGGCGCGTCACTAATGGCCTCTCTCCTGCAATTAAAAAGCCACTTCATTTGATCTCCTTCAGTTATTGTAATCATTGTTCACTCTTCAGTGTGTCCAGCCCATCAGGACAGAACCATCTCTGAATGGCTGGAAAATGGCTGTCCTCCAACGCTCTTCCTCTTAGGTCCGTAGATTTTACACTGGGCACAAAATTAAAGGAATAGTTCACCCAAAAATGAAAATGATCATTTACTCAATTTTTTTTAAAGATTGTACTTACTCATCTGAATTAGCCACCATTTTCCCAAAAGCATAAAATAGTTGTAGATTGCTATAAGAGTGTGTCGGCTTCATCTGAGAAGGCAATCGTTAAATTAGTGGACTACATGTTTGCTCAAACAATGGAAGATCCAAATAGTTTTCAGGTAAAAATATGTTGAGTGAAAGATTTTTGAAAATGTGAAGAAAAATAGATTAATAATTCTCTTAATGATATGAAAATGAGAATGGCTGACCAAGACAGATCAATATTTTTTTGACACGTTCATGCACATGCTGTGAGGCGAGTAACATGCAAAAGATTATTAAAACCATTAACCATGTGAGCAATAGTAATTTAACAAGTGCCACTAATTACATACAGGCCTCTTTCAACTTAGCTCAGGGGCGTTTGGGGAAATAAGGCGGTTATTCGCCTTCCCAGCTCTTTCTATGCTGAATGTATTTACAGGAAAATCACAAATTCTTGAAGGACAACTCAATCACATTGCTGTGCAGAATGCTTCTTGAAGGTGCTACACAAGAAATGAACCACAAGAAATTAAAGGTACAATAAAACCTGCAGAATAAATATTGGAGACTATAAATAATCAATAAGAAAATAAACCGTAAGAAAACCTGTTGATTGACCAATAGTGCTGAACAGATGCCAAATGTTTTGGGACTGTATCCTCAAAATGCAGATTATTTTCCCTCAGGCCAACCCGATCGAGTCTCTCTAGAGGAATGTTCTGGCCTGAATCCCCATGCTACTCCTGTCCTCAACTGAACCCAGTTTCCAAATCGGCTATACACTTACTCACATAAACCCGCTTCTGAGAAACTTGTCCTGGCAGGCTGTCCTGATGTCTCTCTCAAGCGTGGCCGGCATCAGAGTCTCTTTAATCTCAGACCATTGATCAACTAGCACTTTAGTGCTGATAAAAGAGCCATTTCTCAAGTTCCTGCTTATCCCCTCCCCTCCTCGTACCTTCCTGCCGAAGTGGTTTTGTCCAAGGTAGTTGATCTAAATCACACTGAATGCTTCAAAGTGCTCCATTTGAGAGCGAGGGCCAAGGGGGACTGGTGGGGTTGACAGGCCTCAACCATTCCAGCCATAGGTTGAAAAAGATATTGTTCAAGATGTCAGAGAGAGGAGCTTGGAAAATTGCAGTCGCTGTGTTGATTCATTGACGCTGTTGCTGTCAGCCACGGACGCATTCTGGAAAAGTGATATAGTCAAGCCTGAAGGGTTGCCAGGTGGGTTTCAATTCCCCATAGTAGTTCAACACAATCTGTTTTCTCGGATTCACAACTGTTTTATTTAAAATGAAACTATTTATGTTAAAAACAAAACCAAACTGATGTATATATTTCTAAAAAAATTGTAAAATAGTGATAATAAAATGCTGAAGAAGATAGAAAAGAGACTTAAAGTCATCATTGCTAAGCAAACATTACGTTTCTAAGGGGAACGCAATAGTTTTGTGGGAGAATGCAAAGTTCATGCAAAATTATGACAACAAAATTTAGTCATCTACAGCCTTTATACAGAGTGTGCCGTTGTAAAGTGTAAAATATTGTTTCTATAAAAAAAGTATGTATAATATTAATATTTTAAAAATATAGGTTATGGGAAATTAATATAAAGAAAATAAGCAAGAAAAGTTTTTTTTTTTTTTCATCTCTTTTTTCGATAAAAATATTGGCTCAAAAAAGGAAACATTGAGACCTAAAATGTTGATTCTGGTTGAGTACTTTTCCTGATGAATGTAATTATTTAAATCCAAAAATCAAAAAAATCAGCTCTATTTTTATTTTTTTATTTTGTACTGAATTAAAGAATGGCCAAATAAAAGAGCTGTGACCGCTGATTCCATCTGAAACAATAGAAATCTTTGTGCAGCATGAAATGTTCTGTATGCTGGCCCAGTGTTGAACGACGACACATTGGAAAACGACACATTGGAAACAACTTTGGGGTGCATTTTAATTGCTTGTCTGTGTGGTAATGATTTTGAATAATGAGTCAACAGTTATGAATAATGTGATTTGCCAGAGGACATCAATGCAAAGTCAGTTACCAGACCCAAGAAAAAAAAATCAGTTGTCAGATTTATTGGTGTTTTGTTTTTTGTTTTTGTTCTTTGGCAGAAGAACACGCGCTTTTGCTGTAAGCTCGTCAGACAATGAAATGTTGCCATTGACAATTACAACAGTCTCTTGGAGCAGATGCTGTGAAATCGAGGCCTGTTCTCGTGAGCTCTGCAAGTTATGAAACCTGATGTCCTTACCTGGCAGAGTCATTTTATTTTTTTGACCCTAGTATTTCCATTCTAAGTGTCTTACTATAACCACAATTTTGCCTTTTAAGCACCAAATCAAAATTATTTTCTTTGCTAATCAACATTATGCCACATTAGGCCAGAGCTTAACTTCTGCTGAACCTGGAAGTCTCCTTTAACGATTCAGTTCTGCCTGTAACCACATATAATCCCTTTGAGAGAGATAAAGTCCTCAAATCTGCACAGCACTTTATCCTGAGGGGACCGACAGCACGGACGACACACTGACAGCTCCTTATGTCATGGGTAAACACTTATTCCGTGGCAAGCTTTTTGATGCCTGTCTCTTTTTACAAGAGCCCCCTGATATCAGATTCTCACTGCGCTTGCGATCAAACGCCACAGACCAAGAGACGAGATGGCGTCTGCACATTATTTGTAGATAAAATCCTGATCAGAGATGCAAATGAAACCTGATCTCGGGCCCTGCGTTCTTAACTGCTGAAGCTGTCTGCAGTAAATGTATGATATATGGTACATGGTTTATGTGGATGACTCAAGGGTATTTTGAGATGTACAAAAACCCATCAGATAAACCAGAACCTTTTAATATCAGATATCACTTGCATCACTGAACACACATTGAAACTGCCAGGACAAGTTTCTCAGAAGATGAGTAGCACTATTCTTTTAAATGCACATCATGACTGTCAATGTTTTATTCATCAGTTGTAAAGAAAATAGTGAAAAATGGTTCCAATTATATTGTTTCATTGGTATTTACTTGTATAGTTAGTTATCATTATAGTTGTAGTTATGGTCCTTGGTGTGAACAGGCCTTTTCTTTGTGCAGACTTGCTTCACCAATGAAAAGATTTCCAAACAAAGTCCCAGCAGAACTGACCATTGCGTCGCCAAGCAACACACATTAGTTTAGTTCCTGAATGAATGGTTTCGATCTAATCAAGATAAATGAGTAAATGATTCATTCATAGAGACTATCACTAGATTCATTCCAGGATGAATCAGACTTTTGAATGAATTGATTGAATAAATGAGTAAAGAACTTTCTTATAAAGGCATACCGTCACTTTTTTAAAGTGCATAGTTATTTAGAACTATCAGATCGCTGTATGACCAATCGAGGACCAGAACTAACTGTATGATATGGTTTAAAAGTAACACATTTCTGGTTTGGTTGATTAAAGGGTATTACTGACATACTGAAGGGGCTGGATCAACAGCATTAGACAAAAAAGCTGGAAAACACTCAAAACAAATATGTAATCGCCATAACAATAAACAATGAATTGTTTTAAAACAGTGTGATATTGGCTCAGTTGGTTTCTGAATCTCTCCACCGGCACCCAGGAGATGGATTTCCTCACACCTTTAAACTTCTCACTTCACTCCGAGCTTCAATTTCTCACTCCAGTCACCTCATTTTCATTTCGCTCTGCTCGCGCACTCACCCTGAAGCTGGCAAAACCCCTTTTGAAAAATGTACTTATTCAAATCTCGCTGAAATTATTCAAAGCAGAGAACTGTTGTTGCTTGGCGAGAGCTCCAGCGTGACAGCTGCTGCGGATCTTTGAGGCGGCGTGCGTGGGCCCCTCTGACGGACGGACCTCTTTGTGGCTTGTCCCTGGGAAACCCTTTCAGTCTGCAAGGTCGAGAGCCACTCTCCCACACTGCGCCGCTTGCGCCAGCCAAACCTACAGTAGAAACCAGTCACCAAAAGTGTGCAAGGCAGCTGTAGAGAGCTCAAAAAATATTTTTCACGTTCACATAGCAGCCTCTCACCGTGCCTTTGTCTGGAGCCGTTGTGTTGCCATTGAAAAGATATAAAGCTAACTGTGTTGACAGCATATAAATAAAAGCCTTTTATTTTAAAGGTGCTGTGGTGGTTGTGCATTATGTGTGTGCCATCTTTTAAATAGTGGCTCATGTTTTGTTGTAGTTACTCAGCTGTCACCCCCTGATGCTTCGGTCCATTTACATCATGGCTTCGCCATAACCTTGATGCTCCTCGGCTATTTATCCCATTAAACAGACCGTCGTGAGTGAGGACATGGTCATGAAATGAAAAATGACAGAGTGTTGCACCTGCGCAAGGCTTTCTCAGAAATAGCATACAAAACATAACTTATATATCTAACAAATGTCCCTCACTATCCCCTTTATAACTGTCTCTAAATGATTATTCCAGTGCATGTTGCAAAGAGAAACTCTTTCAGCATGAGGTCAAGGAGGACATGAGGAAACAGGAAAGAGAGACACATATCGTTCAAATGAGTGGGAGATTATAGACGGATGTTTGATTGACATACAAAATAATAATTATATATATATATATATATATATATATATATATATATATATATATATATATATATATATATTATAGACGGATGTTTGATTGACATACAAAATAATATATATATATATATATATATATATAATTATTATTAGTTCCCAGAGCTGCGAGACATCAACTGATTTGGCATTTAGCACTGACGTAACAGAGCAATAAACCTGAAGTTATTTGAATATCACATGAACAGCTGGTCTAAGACTGTTGTTCCGTAGCCTGCGAGTAAGTAGCTGAAGTGACTGCAGTACATGATGTGCAGTGATGGAGGGTTAAACAGGAAATAACCATTGTGGCTGAGCTTTGTTTGGAAGCCTCAGGGGTTCTTAAAGGGATAGTTCGCCTAAAAATTACAATTCTGTCACCCTCATTCACTCACCCTCGTGTCGTTTGACTTTCTTTCTTTCGTGGAATGAGTCATATTGACTATTTTTATAGATATTTTTGTCATTTTGGAGGCTTATAGACTGAGTTCCCATTTTCTTTGTTATATTCTAAGATTTTTCCCTGTTGTGCTTCATTGCAACAAAGAAAGTCATACAGGTTTGGAACAACATGTAAGTGAGTAAATGATGATTTGATTTTCAAGATTTGATTTTGGTATTTTCAGTATTTTAATCCAATTATTTTGCCTTCCCAGAATTCACTTCCTGCATGCATAGGTGTCCTGAGCATGTATTCAACCGAACTCTCAAGTGTTTACGCAAGTAGTCTGTTCATTCTTAGTGAATTTACCGCTCAGCTGTTGAAATCCATGTTACCTGTGATAGTTCACATCTGACTGCTAGAGCTTTCATTAAATCATTATGTGCCAAAAGACTCTCTTCATTTGCATTTAATTTCATTAAATATCAATTTGACAAATTTTGCATGACTAATAAACATTTTATTGATCATATATATAAAAAATGCCCTTTTTTTGGATAGCCATTCCACTTTGATAATCATCAATTTATATACGATTCATATCCAATTAACAGAACATGTGATCTTAAATATCAATGCACATTGATATTGAGATTCACCGTTTCTTTTTCTGAAATGCATAAAATTATGATATATAAATATAATCATAGAATTCCCACAAGAACTCTGCCCTACAAAGCAAAAAGGCAGTAACTGCATTTTTGGTTAAAAAATTTTTTATTGTCATTTTCATGACATTCAAGGCATCCTTTGTTATGTGACAAAACATCTTATCTGAAATGTGTGTCGTTTTGGAGAAAAATGGTAGTTGTTTGTACAGTAACTACTTAGGCTGGATGACAGGATAACTTAAGTCATTTTTCTCAGTTCTGCACTCGGCGTAGTTACTGCCTTTTTGCTTTGTAGGGCAGAACTGGTCTTTAATGACACATTATCCTGAAAGCACTCCAGCTGTCATGGGACACCAATTTCCCTCCCTTATGAGAAGTGCCAATATTGTCTAACTAAGTGCTTTCTAAGCACATATAAAGAACTTTGTTGTCATAACGTTAGGTCTCGTATAATACAGTGTATCAATTGCATAGCTTTTTTTTGTCCTCCATCCACCCTCAGGATCACTGTCCCGCCCTACTGGGACACAAAATTACCAGAGACAGGTATGCAGGCCATCACATTTGCTTTTAGGCAGATGAAAAGGTGTTATTTCAGGGCAGTTGGCCCACATTTCTAGATCAATTACAAGTATTTGTTTAAAGTGAGAGGAGGAGATTAAGCAGGACTGTTTTACTGGAACATAACCACAAATGCAATCAGAAAATGGACTTTTGCAAATTACAGAGATTAGTTTTTCAGGAACTACCTATCAGTGTCAGCAGTGACCAGCTGTTGTCTTGTAAGTATTTGGGTGTATGTGCTGTTCTGGTTATCTGACTCACTTGGAATCGATAGTGTCTATGTTTGTAAATAGGAATGGCTAAACTCATGCTCATATATGAGGTGTAGTAATAATAGTCACACTGGTGTGGGTCTGGGATGGGGGGATGGGGGTGTAGGGGGGTTAACCCTCCCTCTGGAGTTGCTCATTATTGGCTGGTTGTAATTAAGGAGCAATTTATACAAAGATTACTTTAATTAGCCAATTAGCTGATCATTTGCAACATGAGAGTCCTGAAGCAAGTGCCATTTGCAGAGCTTTGGTCTCGTCAGAGGAGCGTACTCTTACCAGCTCTCTGCTGAGATCTCTTTGATCGGGTGAACGGCTGTTCAATTGATGAAAGCTGTGCGCTGACATTGTCACGATCATGACAAATGGCTCGAGGACACTTCTAAGGCTGTTAGTGGTAGGGTCACCGAGTTCAGGTTTGCTTTTAATGTGGGTTCCAATTATTACTCTATCGATGTACATCTGACATCCAGTTGCATGCATTAATCTGTGTAATCATGTGTATGGCAGGGGTCAACAACCTACATGAAATTCCAATTATATGTACAATGAGTATGTGTGTATGGCTATAGTGTGTAGATGTATACTTAATGTTCCATTTTTCTTCTTCAATGTACTAGTGTTTTTGTTCATTTCTCTGATTACTGTTTGAAGCAGTGTTATTTAAGTATCTTTGGGATACTGTGTTTGAATGATAATAATTGTTTATTTTAATTTTAAACTTGATAAAACATTTTTTGTTATTCTTCATAATTTTATGTCTATGAATATGTATAGTTATTTTTAGCTTTTAATTTATTTCACTAACAAGTTAATCTAAATTAAAATGATAAATGTTGTCTTGTCCTAGTAAAAAAAGTAATGCATTTAAAAAAAAAACATATTTAAGTATAGTTCATATATACATTAAGTATAGTTCAAATCTATTAACATATTTACTGAGAGATAATTCAAGACTAAATCTTACATCGAAAATTTTACTAGGCTTATTACTTGTGCACAATGGACCTTTCCTAATATTAATTATTAAAATGTGTTTTAATGCCAATTTAATGAGGATTGTATGATCTTTGAATAATATCAGACTATAAATTAAAAAAAATTGTGTACCTGAAGTATACTTGCAATAGTTCCACTTCAGCACAAGAAAATATACTATGTTTTTTTTGTACTTCAGCACTACTTTTTCTACAGTTTGGCATACTAAAAGTACAACTGCAGGACGTGTTATTTGTTTTATACTTAATAAATGTAATTCAAATACATTATATTTATTAATTAGCTGGAATAAAGTTTTCTTATTTTATTACAGTTAAAGTTTATTATACTTTAAAATATCCATTAGTTAGTTTTTATGTAGGTGTTCTGTAAACAAAACTGTACAGAATGTGCAATTTGCAAGAGTCACAGAAAATTCAGCATCGGCTAAATTGACTGCTTAAAAACATAATTTATACTTTAAAACATACTTCGTGAATGGTTGTTAATGTTCACCCAAAGGTTTTTTTTTCACAAAATCAAAATTGCTATACGCACATCATAAGTTATCTCATAAGTTGCCTTGCAAATTAAATTAATCTATATGCAGAAATGGATGAGCTGATCATTTTACTAAATTTGTTTTCATTTCTTTCAGCACAATGGATAAATCTTTATTGAAGTTATTTTGTTGATTTGGTAAAATGTTCTATTTTCAATATCTACATTCCTAGAACATGTTAACACAATTTTTTATCAGAATTAGAAAATCATTATAATGCATAATTATGAGAAAGACAAGTAAAGAGAGTTGTTTATTTGTTACATCAGGCGATCATGAAGAACCCAATTCTACTTCTGGTAAAAAGAAATGCAGTTGTTTCCATGAACAGTGTGCTTTTAGTTGCCTATTTCCTGAAACCCCATTTAAAATGAATGTTTGCAAGAAGATTTTAAAATCCTGGCATTTTCACCACTAGCTGTATTCGCTGTCTTTCATGTTCAGTGGAACATTATGTTTTCAAAGCTTTAATCTTTAAAAAAATAAAAATGTCGGCAAACATGCACCGAGACCATTTGACTATTTCCTCACACAGAGGTCTGTAGCAGATATTTCATCATATATCTGCTTGAACTGCAATCCACAGAGGAATGAAGAAGACTAAAGGGCATCAGTGCCACTGCTCTAAACTACAACTACACTCTTCAAACACTGCAGTGTGTGGGAGAGAAGAGAGACCTGATGAACCCATGCATAACAGATCTAATAATAGATTCTGTACCAATTCACAGATTATATGTACCATTACATATTATATATATTTATGCATTACATTTCATTCAGTTCTGTGTGGTTTTGAACATTTAAATGAGCACCAGTACACACACACACACACAAATTCAGTTCATTCCTGTTCTTTTTTACCTTCTTAACAGCAAATTTATTTCTAATCTCATTCTAATATTTATAATAAGCTCACATGTACAAAATATCATCAGCTTGTGTACCATGCTGTTAATGAGAAGGCCAGCAATGGTGCTGCAGGCTAGAAGCAAAAATGCATTGCATTCATTATTTAAGAACTGAATCCATTACACTTAGAAAATAAAATATGTATTTCTTGGAAAATTTCAGCAAATTTAAATAAGTCCATAGCAAGCAGGACATAATTTGTGCCATGCTATCAGCGGGTCGTGATGCACTAAATACAATATACTTTTGCTACTAGCCTGCAGCGTACAGTTTAGTGGACTGTGCAGATGAATTGCTCAGTGCATTTTAGTTACTATTTGACTTCCATTCAACTCCTAATTAAATAAAACAGTCTTCATGATTACAAAGGGTTAGTGTGTAATAAAAATACTTACTGCTGTCCTTCTTTATTGGTCATATGCATGTTAATCTACAGTAAACTACAGTAACATTTTCACAGTAAAGTAAGCCGGATACTATTTATTCATCAGCCCTTTGGTTTCCTTGGTTCTGTCTCTCCATGGGGATAGAATCCGATGCTAGCGATACGTTCAGCCGCAACCTGGCAAGGCCTTGCGTGGGCATTCTTACAAAAGACCACGCTGCTCCCTCAATATATTTTATCTGAAAACAGGGCTCTAGAGCTACTAAACAGGTCAAAGTGTGTGCGCTGTTCTGGACAGCAGGGGTTGAAATAGGTAAGCTGCGTGACATCGCCACAGCTGTAAGATTGATGTTGTTTCCCTCCTACACGGCTGCGCTTTCCCCATGTAACAGATTAAGCTTGAATTGCAAAGACTAGGTGCAACAAGGGTATCTAAGGACAAGCTTGGCAGTAACAAATCTAGTCAGCTGACCAAGCTGAAAAAATCCTCCAAACAAAGAGTAAATGACCAGAAATATGTAGCACAGTATGCCAAGTTTGCCCTTATAAAGAAGACTTGAAGAAATCCACGGAGGCCGTAAAAGGACTAGCAGCTTTTGGTGGAAAAATTAAATCTTAACTTGTAACCAACAGCTGCAGAAATCAGCATCAGGCCATCTGTTAAGAGCATGTAGCTAGAGACCAGTGTGCCAACAATCAATTATTAATGCAGTCATTTACATCACCGCTGATGAACACAACAGATGACTGCAAGCGCTAATTAAGAAGATTACAATTCAGAAATGCATCCTCATATGATAATCATCATTAACACCCTCACAGAATCACCAGAACGATTTTAATCCTCAAAATGTGACATTAATATTTGAAAATATACCCAGTTTTACTGTTTTTTTAGGAGCAAATTCACTTAACAGTTGTGCAACTTGAGCGCAAAAGCCTGCAGGTTGCGCAAAAACCATTATGCAATCTTGTTTAACCTTACACCGAATACATTGAAATCATGCTGCTTTGTGATTTATTTAAATTAAGTCAATGTTTTATGCAAACATGCATCCTTTATATGCAAATTAGACTCATTATAAATTGCGCTGCAGAGCAATCTGCAAGACTGGGAATCGTAGCTTGCAAATTGCGTTCAGGACGAGTTTTGAATGTTCTGTTTGGCATCAACAGCTATATGTTCTCCAGTTAGTACAGTATGTGCACTGATTGGGCCTATGCTTTGGCATGAGAGGAATGTATTTTCGGCGCTAGCATGTGCGTGCTAACGGAACAGATCTGCTCTCTCTTAATGCTGGGCGGTGTTGTGAGGAGCGTCCCGCTGGGTTGCGTGTCCATGCTGGCTCCGCAACCACTTCAGCTATGCAGCCTGGGCGAGATGGTCCAGGCAGTGTGCCAGGCGAGGGAGGTTCAGGCCTTGGCACAGGATGCACTTCCACAACAACGACAGGAAGAGACGATTAGCTGCCACTAAACGCTCAGACCATGCAGTCACTCAGCTCAGCCAAGAACAGTGGGAAAATTCACACACTTTCTCACTCTTTCCGATGATCTTTCTCTTCTAGGCCGGAGAAGAAAGTGGCAAAGGTTCCCAAGGCTATGCTGGACTGTCCATTAGATGGTTCCTTGTTTTCGCTCTCAACTTTTTTGCCTCCTACCTTTTGTGTGTGTGGAGAAAAATGTTGAGAAATGGCTTGGGAATTGAGTTCTTATTCAGAACAGATTTAATTGTTTAACTTTTTTGTTTTTGTTGTTTTAATTGCTTGCATGTCTCTTCCTATATCTTTTTGTCAACTTGTTTTCTTTCATTTAGCACAGGTTTTGTATTTCTTTTTGGAATGTGCTGGTCATAGGCCTCTTTAATCTGAGCTTATGCATCTCATCTTTTGAGTGAAAAAGCATTTATTTGTGCATAAATTTGGCAATGCTCACGGAAAAACCAAGGCACAAAAGCTCCGATCAATAAGGCTTACAATCAGTCAGTTCCAAAAAGAAATCAAAAACCTGTACTAACTTAAAGAGAACAAGTTGATAAAAAGAATGTAATGTCAAAAAATATATAAAAATAGAACTTGAGTGTTAATATGTTATTCAAATTCTGTTTATCATTCAAGAATGTCTGAATTCTTATGAATTATGAACTCCTTTTTAATGAGTAATCGAGAGCAACTCATAAATGAGTCACAGGCAAACTCATTGGTCTAATACGACTCATTCACTCACTAAATCAGTCAGACATGTCACTGAATTAACATCAGATTCATTATGATCATATATATGTACTTGTGAGACTTAAATAAGTGCAACTGGAACCATATTCATCCATTTTTTTTTATGATTCTCATCCCTAAGGCATGACATTCACTGCAGATGAAGTCTTCGTCCCTCAGGTGGGTCTGCAACATGTCTGTGAAACTTTGAAATATTTTTGTACCCATCCTTTTATATGTAATCTATAAAAATAAATTACAGGAAACAGCTGATTTTCATTAATGATCTGACTGGCCATTTAGTAAAATAGTCGTCTAGTTTCCCATTAGTAAGGTTTATTTTTTCCACAAGTTTACAATCACTCTTTAGCTGATCGATTCCACACAGTGTTGCAGTGTTAGTGCTGCGTATGAAATCAATAGCGATCTCTATTCCTCTGCCAAGGCAAAAAAGGAAGCTAAAACATTATGTTTAGCTCTTAAAAGGTACTTGAATATGTTACCAAAATAACTGACCTCTACAAGGATCGCGATGTTCATGTTTAAATGGTGTTTTCATTTTCATCGCCACCACCTTGTGAGTTCCATGCCCTTTACTGTATTATATAGATCATAACTCATTCGACTCATTTTACTTTTCAGTGTACGAACGTTGAGACAGTCAACATTTCATGTCCCAGTCCAGTTGTTGAACCAAAAACCTGTTCTGTTTCACCCATTCCAGATATCCTTTAACAGGAAATCACATAAAATGGACTTCATAAACAGGTCAGGGGGCATGATTAATTGCATTATTATTATTTTAGTTTTTTTGACCAATTACATTTTTGTGTAATCATTCAATGAATGAGAGTGCCATTCTTTCCCTTTCTTCAAAAGCATACTCCATTGTCGTTGTTCAATGAAATCTTAGCTTTATACAATTACCAAGGAATTAAAGCTTAAATCTTCACCACAATAAGGACATCTAAATGCTGGTCCCAGATCAGCGCTGAAGGCTTTCATGTTCTGTGGCTATTTTCCAGATCCTCTCCTCCCTTCCTTTGCCTCGCAGACTACAATACAATGCAGAACTTGAGCTCCAGCCAGCACAGAATCAGTTCTTTACTGATTGTGCGAGTACTTACGGGTGGGATATCAGATAATAAATGTATGTTACCCCACTGCACAATAGTGGAGCATTTGACTGTGTTTGCATTAGTTGGAGTTATCGCTGTACTGCTGGTAAGCCTTTGTTCTTGTCAGATATAATCTGCCTTATCATGGTATACAGTGTTTTAGAGGTCATGTCTTGTATTACCTATTGTCCATAATACAATTTACATCAATTGTCAATAAAAATCAGAATGTACAAGGATGGTGGCTGACTCTAGGCAATTAAACATGAGAAAGAAGAAAGCAGTTACAGTCCAAGTTACACTCTAATAAATGCTTAGTTGGAAACAACCCAACTTGGGTTATTTGGTAAACCAGCGTTGGGTAAATATTGGAAAGAACAGAACACATGCTGGGTTATTTTGACCCAGCTGGTTGGGTTAAGTGGATTGGTAATGTATTGGTTATGGACATTACCTAATAAATGTTCTGTTGGTTAATGTAATACAAAGTTGCAGATCAGTTCACCAAACTTGATTTCTGGAACACTGTGAAACTTCTTTGCATGAGCTTGTGTGTAGCTATAAATACATTATGTAGTTTGAGGGTGGTATAGCCTGCCTTAAACAATATTTAACGTATGCCATCTGTTTTATAATTTTGATATTGTTTCACATTGTTGATAGGCCTACTTGGTTAAATATTTTATGTTGAACAGGTTTTCATATGACAAGGTTAATGCAACAAAACTCCACCTCTTGCCTTTTGCTTATTCCACCTGGGTGTTCTCAGAAACGTATTTTCTTTCATCAGACAGAACAACGTCCTCCTCCTGTCGGTGACGCCAGCCTATTCAACTAGGCCTATCTAATGAAGACGACTCACGCCCCTATCAGTTTGTTTTCTATCCTTGCTTCAGCGGGTAGATGCGCTGCTATCCTGTTACTTCAACTCATTGCTTTTCTGTAACCATATACAGTGAATCAGATTCTGTGGCTACAGGTTCACTTTTTTTCTGATATTGATTAGTCAGTAGGCTTTCAGTCTGGTTTGCATCTGTTGTAAAACCATAGGTCGCACAGAGCAAAAAATAGATGCGCAAGCTCTTGTTTTCCTCACGGGCCCGTGAGCGTGTGTGTGTGTGTGTGTTTGTGGATTACTGCGCTCGCTGAAGGAATCTGCTGCTCGGGCAGTTTGCGCTCCCGTGAGTGAACTGATTGAATGATTAGTGACAGTTGACTCATGCTGGAAAAATGATTCTCTGGAAGAACAGCTAGAGCTGGAGCTCAGGGAGATTAGTGCGCACATTTACTGTGAATGCGCTATGTTGCTGATGTGTGTTTTAGCCCTCACACTGAATAGTACGGCATTGTCATTGATACTGACATTTGGATTCAGAGCTTGGGTTGTGAATTCACCATTGACTCAAAGATGCCCCCCCCCACACTTTTATATTGGTTTTGCATATTTTACACACAGCACACACATTTAAAAAATATTCTATGTCCAGTCAGAATTAAGATCAACCAATTCACGCCATACTGATGATTTAAAAATGTAACAGTGAGGCACATACTCTGTAAAAATAAATAAAATAAATAAATAAAACAAAGATTATTGAAGTACATTTTACAAGAAAATAATTCAGTATTTCTTCTTCAAAATGTCACCTTTAATTTAATGAGAATTTCTACATGGTTGTTAGAGAAATTTAACGAGTTAAAATAGTTTCTAAACCAATTTTTTTTTTTTTTTTTTTTTTTTTTTTTTTTTTGAGGGTAATCTACACAATGGATATGAATAAAATGTATTTTTGGAGGGAATAAATTAAAGCTAAAAAAAGTCAAATGCATTTCTTTGATTAAATTAGTATTAAAACTTATATTGTTGTATTATTTCAGCAGAAAAGCTGTTTAAATGAATGTTTTCAAAATAGTTTTTAGGGTGCTGGGTTATGCAACTTGTAAAATTGGCTTTATAGTAAGTTTACACACATGATATTATTATTATTTTATTTTTTTCATAGTAAAATCATGTTAACACACCTTTTTTACGTCTTTATTTTATGTATTTGCCCCTGTTCACCTCCACTGTATACATCACTGTAACCTAGAAGTTGATAAATGCTTATTTTTATGGTAATCAACTTTATGCCACACATACTATCAGTAGAGTTCTTTGGAGTTTCTTTAACCAGACACGTTTAGTGTCAATCCTTGTAAAATACAATAATTTCATACCATGGCATAGTAGTCTATTACAATACAGAAAACACAGAAACATGTCTACTTGAAAAGTCCAGTCTGCTTTTGTTAATTAAAAATGTGCCTCTGAGTCCTGTTGTGGTGTGGTGTGGTCATTACACTGACAGCGAGCAGGGGGTCACAAAAAGCATAATCTCTTCCTGACAAATGTGAGCAAACCCAAACCCATGTGATCTTCTTAATGCATGGCATGCACTCTTGAGATGGTTTATGCATGTCTCCATGAAGATCTCTCTGTACTGTTTCTATAGTCTTTCTGTAATGGTCCTCTTACTGATGTTAAGAAACTGGATTTCTGCTGGGTGGAAATTGCATAATCTCTCTATGAAAAGATCGCGTGGGCTCCAGGAAGCACAGCATGGATAATAGATGACTCTCTTAGCAGCAGAATATAGATGCGATGTGTTAGGTCATGCCGACCCTCCCCACTTCAATAGAAAGCTGCGGTCAGCGTCTCTGATCCCTGATGATAGGAACACCAAAATCTAAATAAACAGCCACAAAATGTACTTACAGTATGCACCTTACATTTTATTTAACCATTAAATGATCATATTTCCAGCATGCTGTATAGTGTATAGATCATGCTGCTCTTATACATGTTCAATATCTGTACGGGAACGGGAGTTCTGAACTGTTCTCATTTGAAGTTTAGAAAAAACACGACTGAATCAAAACTAGCAAAATGTACATTTTATGAACATTTGAAGTGTCAAGATCAAGCAACGTGTAATATATTTACAGGTCTGAGAGTGAAGTGAATCCTGCGAGGACGTCTGCTGCATGAATGTTTTACGTCTGCTGCTTTAAACAGTCTTGACTTTAAGGAACAATTTAGTTGTAACTAAACACACACACATACATACATATTGACTGTTCTTTTGCACCAAATACCATTGGACACCTGAATGATGCTCTGAGCGGCTGATCCAAACCTAAAGTGGCACGTACAAATAAAGGCCTGGAATGAATAATTCATCAAGCTCCTGACAACATCACGCACGGATGAGTAAGACACATTCTGCATGCTCCAAGGATATGAATATCAACTCCTTAAATGAGATGAAGTAAAAATAGAAATGCCACTACATCTCTGAAGCTCAGCAGTATGTCATTTTGTTTGTATTTCACTGCAAGTATTTTTGTCATGAATTCATGAGGACTTCTTTGAGATTATTCCTGATTTTCTGGCTTTGAAGCATTTGGATTTCCCCCAAATGGAGCTTCTTTTAAATAACACTGGGCACAAAGAGGGCACTGGCTTGGTTGTATCGAATTGTAATTTCTATCACTGCTATTGCATTTTCTGCTCATTGATATTCAGTTTAATATATGTTATGATATGTTTTAATTTTCTGACATATTGTCATTCTCACTGTCTGCCAGTGAGATAATACAAATATTAGTACCTTGCGATTTATTATTTCATCTTGGATTTTTGGATCCCATACCTCAAATACTTGAAAACATTCTATGTATTGCATAGAAAATATTGTTTTAAATATCTCCCCAAGGTAAAGTTGCCACACACATGACATCAAACTACTTTTTTAAAGAAAATAATAGAAAAGTTTTAATGCTATTATTTATTTAAAAAAATAAATAAATTATATGGCTTAAAATAACACTTGTTGTTTTGCAGTGGGGCCAGTAAAAATATTGGCAGGATAAAGCAAATCTTAACCAGGCCAACAGAGAAGTCTATTATCTTGTCTGATCTATTTTATAACAGAAAAACAAACAAAGATCATTTTATCAGTTGAGTAAAGCACATAATGCAGTGTCTGCCATCAAACCCGGACATACCGCCCTCAATGTCATGCCCTCTGACACACTGACATTCACACTAATTGAATAAATGGACACCTCTGTGGCCCAGTGACATCACCCTGTTTAAAGGTCAACATGTGACCTTAAGCTCCAGCATCATTTGTTGTGGGTTGTGTTGCTCAGGTTAAGTTTGTGCATGCAACTTTGTAACATATTGCACCTTCATCAGCCATACAACCAGTGATGATAAGGGCTAGTTCATTAAAAAAAAAATATTCTGTCATCATTTATTCACCCTCATGTTGTTACAAATCTGGAACGGCGATCATTTTAATAGCAACCATCATTTCTGAAAGAAATCCATGCTGCTTTGGCTAGTTTAAGCATATTTTGTACTAGTCTAGCTAGTGTAGTCACATAGCATAGTCTTTCTGAGCTGACTGACAAATAATGTCTTCAAGGTTAAGATAATGAAGAAGTCTGAACGTAAGCAGCAGGTGATGTGACGGGGTTGCAGATCCACCATCAGGCTCGTCCAGATGTGAGTCTCACATGTCACTCTGTTAATGGCTGTTGATTATACACAACTCTGTCAAGCTTTGTGAGCCGCCGTGACCTACGTGTCACATTCTAGAGTGATTACAAAAGCAACGGAGCCACCCACCCTTCGTGCTGTTTCTGGAAACATTGTTGAAGCTGTTGATCACAGCTATTTTTGTTAATACTTCAAACCTCATGCAAAAATGAAGAAAACATAATTTTTTTATGGTAAATATAAAGATGACTAGACGCTTTTGATCAAATAATACAATAAAAAGCCATCACTCCAGTCTTCAGTGTCATCATCATCCTTCAGAAATCATTCTAATGCTGATTTTTTTTTTTTTATCAAAAACATTTCTCATTGTTAGCAATGTTGAAAACTGATATATTTGTTTTTTTCAGGATTGTTTGATGAATATAAAGCTTAAAAGAACAGCATTTATTTGAAATAGAATTATTTTGTAACAATATAAAGTCACCACTGCTACTTTCGATCAGTTTACTGCATCTTGGGAAAACATCCTTCCTGAATAGAGGTGCCTTAAAAACTTACTGACTCCAGCTTTTTGATGATGGTAGTATATCAAGCTTGTTCCTAAATATAACAGTATAATAAATATTTCATTGACATTTTTTTATTTATTTGGTAAGTAGCCATGCATAAATGGGATAATGTGCAGTCAGCTGGTCATTATCTCAAAATAAACCCATTTAGAAGGATACAAAACCCCTTCGATTAACATTGGGGTCCAGATCACCCTCTCAAGGGTTTATTTTGTGATCATGACCAGCTGACGGCACATTATCACTTACGCAGAGCTTGGGCGAAGTTGTGAGAATTAATTGTACTTGTATTTCTCATTGTAATCCAGGTTTGTTAGCATGTCTATCAACAAACACACAGTATTTGGTCTTTAGTGGGTCACTGACACAGATTGTGAGATCGTACTGTGCTGCTGACTAACTCACTGCTGTAAATTCACACTGTATGTAGTTCAGATTGTATTAAATATGGTTTGAAACCCCACCCATCCCCCATCAGCCTGGCAGAACTAAGCCATTGTGTAGTTAACCAGTCAGATTTCATCCAGAAGCTTACAGCGATTCGTGAGAGGGCAGCTGTTTCACTTACTGAAGAAGCGAGGAAAGCAGACACTTTTGAAAACACAACATGAAACTGGTGGTTGATTCACTGACGCAGATACATGACTGGGTGTTGGACTGACGCAGAAAATGAGGCTTTGTTGATTACATATGAGATTATGAGCCCCCCCCACCCCCCCCACACACACAGATACATATTTACTCCTTCCTGCTTCCTCACATACATGCCAACAGTCACGCTAATTATCTTTACACACCCACACACATAATAACCCTCCATACTAACTGGAATGTCCATACACATAAAACAACAAAAACCATCAAGATGTTCTATATTTAGAAACATGAAAAATGTGGTGCAACTTCATATGCTGCTGCTGCTGCAGGAAAAAAAAAAAAAAAAAAAAAAAAAAACGTAATATTTTTCTTCTGGTTTATGTAAACATTCTCAAATCAAGATTGCTTTCCCAGTAAATCTATCTTGATTTTTTTTTTTCTTTTTTTTTGTATTTGTGTTGAAAAACAAGACAAAACAAATCTAAGTATGTAAAAAAACAAAAACAAAAACAAACAATGAATGTCATCATTCATTCATTGGATAAGCAACTGAAAAAAATATCCTCTATTTTGCTCAACATAAAAAAAAAAAAATAGGTTTGGAGCAAGTGGAGGATGAGTAAATATTAAAAGAATCTATGAATCACAGATTTTCTTTCTTTCTTTTTTTTTTTTTTTTTTTTTTTTTTTTTTTACTACCCCTTGAAGAGTCACAAAGGACATGTGATGACAGAAAAATGTCTGTCCCGGGTGTTAAGCAAGTTACACTTAGATGTCAGCCTATAGCTAGATCCCTCACAGCTGAAACAGCAAACCCTGCTGCTCTTGTCCCATCCTCACCTTCCTCTTTGGTTCGCAGCTTAGAGGGAACGTGGCTGGCTGAGCACAATGTCTCCCATCATCTTAGCACACATTCTGGCATATATAAATAACCCCAAAACACCAACACATGCCCTGGGAGCACACTGACACCTTTAATGTCCCACTCAATGGATAATAATTCCTCTATTTTAAAGAGGACCGGTTTTGCCCAATTTGGCAAAATGTAATAAAACTTCAGGTGTCTCCAGAATGTGTCTGTGATGTCAGCTCAAAAAAAAAATAAAAAAAAAAATTGCACCACAGATCATTTATTACACCGTGCTGTAAATGCTTCTTTTGGCTGAATGCAAAATCATGTATATGCATAAAAAACTAAATATCTGTTTGTTTTTAATTATCATTACTATCACACTCAAGCTTGTGTGACATTGCAGTTCTTCATCATCATGTAAAGATTATTTTTTGCATGCATTAAAAAAGCCTTGGCATTTTAAACTCCTGAAATACAGTTTTCAGGTGTTAAATACACACAAGGTTATGTCAAAAGTTCACACAAACACAGCTGAATCTGTATAAGTGTATTAGATCGGTAAAACGCTGTGTCTCAGAGATGGCGACAGCACACTACTAATGCCACTCAACCAGGCCTCGCCCTCTCATACTTTTTCACCTTAAGCCTTGGGCAGGATTTTGTTTAAATGCAGGATATTGTGATGTGTACGTTCCCTGAAGAAAACCCATGACTGCAACTGAGTTCAGAAACTGCACTCACTGATACAGAAAACAGCTCCCTTTGGAGAAACTTGAAACTTAGCAGATCTTTTTTTTTTTTTCATGCAAAAACAGCAACATTACACACTAAAGTAAACATTAAAAAGCACAGAAGCATACTGTGCACAGAAGCATCTGGCAATTTAGTTACAGTAGGCAGGATGTTGGTGGATGGCAGATTTTGTTTTGCTGCAGTTAAACGCTAAAATATTACTTTAAAGGTCTCACATTACAAATTTGGTTTGTTTTGTGTGGTGTGAAACTTTAGTATAAAACAGTTCTGAAGTACAGTTAAAGTAGTCCACACAAAAAATGGTGAAGAATCTGAATTTTTTTGTTTTTTTTTTGCCGATTTTGCATCACAACTTTTATTTATTTATTATTTTTTTGCCAAGGCTTTCAGTTCATTTCAAAGTTTAAACTATATTGCCTTTTTTGTATATTTTATGTATTTATGTTTTAAACATTTTAAATTAGACTTCTGGAAGCCACAATATATATATAGACATATAATAAAGGGAACTGTAATCTGAAAAGCCCTTCAGACTCTTAAAAAAAACAGGAGTCATATCTTTGATCCTGTGCGGAGCCAGGCTTCATGTGCGGTTAGAGTAAAAAGGCACATAAAAGAAAGGTTTAAAATGGCACATGGCTTCAGAGCTTTTCACCCCCCACCACACACAGTTCAAACTCACAGAGGACATCTGTATTTATAGAACACGCAGCGCAATAAACATCAATTTAACAATAGAGCATACTTCAGATTTGATGATTAGATTAAGGCTTTCATCACATCAGTCACAATAGGGCCTCTTCATATATTCATATATCATAAAAGCAGAAAGGCAACAAAGGGTATCAAACAGAGAGAAGCTATACTTTTTTTAGATCCACATTTATACATTTACACAAAGTTCTACAAAAGTTGTTCTCTCCTAATGGCACGATTTTCCGCCAATATCCCTCGGCCTCATCTTTTATATAATCTGGTCAAAGCCTTACACGCGGTTGCATCATGCATTACATCATCAGGCATCAATAGGGGGTCTTGCGTTCAGCATTATGTTGCATTAGATGGAGCCAAACGCTCTGCCAAGAAAATCTCATTAAGGTGGCGGTGGAAACTACCTCATTACACAAATCTGACATCACTTTTGCGGTTTCTCTACAAAAGGGTGAAGCAGGGTTTTGGTTATAGAGATGGCTCTAGCATAGCTTTACCCAAAACCCCTCATTAAGATCCTGAAGTGCTGTACTCCAATGGAGGAGAAGATCTCTTCTTAAGAGTGATTAACGTTGCCTTCTTATGATAATTCATCATTGCATTTATGAGATTAATTAATGACTCATCATACTGTACATTCTGTTTCTGCATGATATCTAGTGACATTAACATCTGTGTTTTACAGTGCTCGTTTTAATATGAAGAGTTCCGATGCAAAGGCCTCTTAAAACCATCTTAGTCAAAAAGATTTATAATGATTCTGAGTGAATTAAATCAAGTAATTTCACTTCAAATGTGTTCAATTCTAGCCTCAACACATTCAGAAGTACCAGTACTTACATATATATACCTTTACATTATATCCAGAAATTAAAGTTAATTTTAAAGAAAGATGTCAGACATACTTAGAGGTGTATGCATCTGAACTCTTGGGCTTGAGTACTTTCTCCCTACTGTAAAATCTTGTTTTGTTTCATGGGAGTGAGAAAATTTGTAATGCCATGAAGGTAAAGTAAATGATATTTGGGTGATTTTTATTATGTATATATATATATATTTTTTTTTTTGAGGCTTTATTTATTGTAAACCTAATTTAAAATAATGTGAGTATAATTATGAATGCACTATATACATATACATATAGAAGTTACATTGATAGAGTGCTTACAGAAACACAAATCGGTAACACTTTACAATACAGGTGCACTAATATGCATTAATTACTGCTTAACTAATGCACAGATAATCATGAGTTACTGTATAAATCATGAAGATCTAAACCATTTATTAATGATTATTGCATCAGCAACAAATGAACATTCTATGTTTCATTAAGTAATTAATACATTGTTGTTAGTTAAATGAGTCATAATGCAATAATTCCCTTATAACATATTATACTAACTAATGATGCAAATTCATGTTAATTACCACAGTGGTCAAAGCTATATAGCCTACTTCAAGTTATGTGCTTAAATTCATCAATTTGCAAATTATGTGCTATGACTTCACTTGTCGAGGCACAGGACTACTAATTGTTAAGTAATATGTCATTGTGGTTATGGATTTTGAATTAGTTAGTAATGTGTCTGAACAAGTAAAATCATAACATAAACAAACAGTACATTTGCAAATCATTATGATCAATTAAAGCAGACAACTGGAAGTTGAAATGCATGGCTTTGACCCATTATGGTAATTAACACATTAACTTACACGATTAGTTAATATATTAGGGAATTAATACGTTATGACACATTTAACTGATATCAATGTATTGATTACTTAATCTATTGATCATATAGAATGTGTATTAGTTGCTGATGCAGTAGGCTAATCATTAATACATTATTTAGTTCTTCATCATGAGTTATACATTAACTCATATTTATCTGTGCATTAGTTAAGCATTAATTAATGTATATTAGTAACACCATTAAGTGTTGTCCAAAAATCACATTAATCTAAATTCATCCATTTATGGGAATATGGAGTTCAAATGCAGGGATATTGTACTATGGCTGTGGTTAAAATTATTAATAATAATAATAATAATAATAATAATAATAATAATAAAATAAAAGACAAAAAAAAAAAAAAAAAACTTAAATAGACCATCAAATTCACTTTTGTTTGCAGTAATTGTTTAACTTTCAGGATTTTGAAAAATTCTGTTTACCTACCCTGTAGCCTACTGTTGAAACTCATCTTTAAAAAATAGTATTCATCGTCAACTGAGATTTCCCAGATAGACAGGCATTTGCTGCCACCTTGTGGCTCAATTGTCTTCTGTGTCCCAGGAAGGGTCTATCCCAAGATTAACAATCTGTCATCCTTATTCTCCATCAAGAAACCTACGATCCTGTGACCAGGCTCTGTTGGTGGTCCCTCGCGTTAGGCTAAAGCGTAGAGGGGAGCGTGCATTTGCGGTGGCTGGGCCACGACTCTGGAATACCCTGCCGTTAGAGATCAGACTGGCCCCTTCCTTGTCTATTTTCAAGTCCTTGCTAAAAACTTTTTTTATTTTCCTTAGTGTACATACTACTGTGTTATGCTAAATTTTGAAATGGGTGGTTTTTTTTTCTGGTCTATTTTTTATGTATGTGCAATATTCTTGCTCTTATGTAAAGCACTTTGGTCAGCCAGGAGGCTGTTGTAAATGCGCTATACAAATACAATTGAAATTGAAATTGAATTTACACACCACAGGAGATTTAAAATCATTGATTTTAAACAAAACATTACCCCCCCCCCCTCCAAAAAAAAAGCATTAGACAGAAAATAAATATTTAAAGAGTAAGCCTGTACTATTATCTATCTATCTATCAATCCATCCATCCATTCATCTTGCAGTACTATATTTCCCAATAATTGCATAACTTAACGTATATTTAATACTTTTTTTTATTATTATTTGGATAAATCTTTTGTTAGGGTTCAGTCCAAAAAATTCTTACAATATTAATTTAATGTTTTCATGTTAGGCCTTTTATCTGTGTTCATTTCACTTGAACTTTTTACTGTAATTAGATTGGACACTTAAAATAAAATGAAAATTGGTATTCACTGAAGCTTATTTATTTTGTATATCTATTTTATGTCGTTTTTTTTTCCTGCTGCAAGTATTTCCACTCAGGGGAAAGTGACTGGTCTGTTGTGTCTCTTGAACACTAGAGGGCGACATGTTGACATGTTTTACTGGCTCGTTTGACTTGCTTTAGCGCATGGTTCTCAAAGCAAACAAAAACACTTTTCAAAATGTTGACTTATTGCCTACTGACAGATTGAACGTACAATAACACGTTATGATAATCCCAACCATTTAAATGCATATTAGTAATTTCAGTTGGACCGTGTGTAATGGGCTGCTTTTTTTCCCACAGAAGTTTTCTTGTGTAGTTTGTTCTTTACTTTTCTCATAAGAAAGGAAAATAATGGTGGTTATCAAGTTGATGGCTAAATACAAGCCACTTCCTGTCTTTTGGCCTGGTGCGAGCATTTTACGGTATGTTAACAGCTGCAGGGTGTTGGACGGGTCCACAAGTGAAACATTAGGTAAGCTCTTGGACATGTCTTTTCAGTGCTACACTAATCATACACTGTGTGTATGTGTTTAAGATTTAATAATCCACAAGGGTCAATCAAAAGTTATCAAATTCACACGGTGCATGATGTCTTCTTAATATAAATGTTTAGTTAAGCATGTTTTTAACTCCTTACTGCTGGCTGCTTCAAGTGATACTCAAAAACACTTATGTCACCTACTAAATGAAGGGTCATAGCTGTGAAAATAAATCAAATATTTATATAAAGAAGAGTGACATTATTTATTTTAAGGGTTCATTTGTATCAAAAATATAGCCTAAAAATAATTAAAAGCTGTAGAGAGAATGCTATCAGGGTTTTATTTTTATTTTATTTGCTGTGACCACATTTTGGCATTGATTAATGTTCCACAAACAAATCTTCCACGGCATTCATAACAAAGCAGTCTGTACACTAATACAGTATCTCAGAACAAAGATGATCATGTTCTCAGCATAAATATAAAAGTATTAAAGAGGTTTCCATTTCTGTCTGGCGACTTGCACTTGTGAACTTGTTTCAGTTTTGGCCAGTGCCTGTAATGTGATCTGGTAATACTTCAGGTTTAAACAATCTCTAATTGCCAACTAATAGTCCTGATCCTATTATACTCTTAGAAAAGCACAGGTGTGCTCTAGTAGAGATGGCTCCAGGGCTCAGCGGGTCACTAAATGAACATTCTGAGTGGCTTTTAATGGAAGCAGATGTCAGAGGTAAAGAGTGACAGCAATGCACCTGACAGAATCACCCTAGATACTGTATAACAAATACCGACCTTTACCCTGCACCAATGGAGCATTTTTAAAGATGAATAGCACAAATTAGTGTATTTTTTTCTGTTTTAAAATGTTTCAGATGCTCACAAAAACCAAAAAGACATAAAACTCAGAATGCTTTATAAATTAACAAAAATTAAAACCAACTGCTGACATTTACTGTATAACAACAAACTGTACAGATTTTTTTCCCTCTTCTTTTTAAGAGCAATCCTGATTTCACTCCTCCTCCTCCTCTTTCAAAGCTTTTCAAATCTTGGCTTGGGCACATCTTCTGAGCCTGGCATTATTCATCATAGACGGATGCCACAGTACCACTGTATAATGCCACGGTATCCCCCACCTCACTGGCACTCCACTGATAACACACACACAAGACCACTGTGGACCTTGGATTGCTGGCTTGTTGGTATTTTCTTTTTCTCTTTCCCTTTTTTTATTTCACAGGCCCAAAACCTTCTAATCCAGTTCTTACAGTTCCCAAGCCACAAGCCAACAGCTTTATTCCAACATCCACTTCATAAATCACTCCGATGGCTTACACAGTCACACAAAGAAATACAAATTCAGTTGTAATATCCATTAATTATTTGTAAACACATTTTCAGTAAATAAAATATACACAATTACAGGGAACAAAAGAAAAAAGTATAACAAATCAGACATGCATTGCGATACTGAAACACGTCCCCCCACACAGTTCTGTCGTCTTTGAAATATTAAGTGCACAATAATCATAAATAGCTGTAACGTGTCAGAGCTCAAATGGAAATTCCAGAATCCGCATTGTTTGTATGATTTAACCGAGTGGCTAGCATTACTCAACGTGCTTTGTTAATGTATCAATGCGAGCCTGGCTGGAATTCATAAGAGTACGACTTTTAGGACCACTCCGAGTCCAACTGTTGACACGATCCTACTTTCAAAAAAGAAAGGAGGTAAAAATAAGGTTGACACTGAACAATGCAATTGTTTATGCGAAAACTAAACAGTAGTTTGAAACCCTAAAATGAAGGACTGCTGCCAAACCAAACTGACTAAACCTCCTGAACTACTACAATAGTCCCAATCTCAAACACAAAGGCTTCGGGGATCTGTCCTATAAACAGTCACCAGACATCCTGAACTGTTAAAAAAAGGTAAAACGTGGTATACAACTGTGTTACTGATGAGGAACGATTAGATGTAATCATAATGTACACAACACAAATGAAGACAATTATTGCATGACTCGGTCAGTCTTGCACCTGTAGATATGGCTCAACTTTCTTCCTCTTATTTTTTCACAATTCTATTATGATTTTCTTCTTGCACGTTTTAAATCAGATTTTTTTTGTTGTTATTACATTTTTAATTATAGACCTTATTTATTTTAATAATTTGGAGTATTAGTTAATACAGCATATATTCTGCCACTACAATATATGAAACATTATCGCATAATATCTAGCGTGCATTCCTTTTGCTCTTTCTCCATATCTTTGTTTGATTAAAAATATTGACGTAAAATGTAAATTTTAGGGTACCAAAAAACTAAACAAAACAAAAAACCTTCAATTGACTTTCAGTTGAACTATGATGTAACTTTTCAAGTCAGGCAATGCACTAAAATACATAAACAGTTTATAGTGCTCTCTCTCAATAAAAGGAAATGGAAGCCAATTATTACACCCAGTGCTGTGTATCTGAAAAAAAAAAAAAACACAAAAGTAAGAGTTCATTCATTTTGTGAAGAAGAGGTGTGTATGTGTGTGACTGGACGTGATACTCGGACTCTCAGTACAGATATAGTTCTGCAGTGCTTGCTGTCCAGATTTCATGACTTGTTTATCCACCTTTGGAAGGGGAAAAGCTGGACTGGAATCACAGAGTACTGGTTTCCTTTATAAATGTCACAAACGCGATTTAGATGCCAAATGAATTGAGGTCTGGCTGATAGTTGGAGCCAGAATGTTATATATTGTCATTTTGATGTATGATGACTTGTGATTAGTTTGGATTTGTTTCATTCCGTGAGTGAAATGTGTCAGAGGTTTTTGGGGTTCTCCTTTTTTTTTTCAGAAGGTGAGGAGAGGATGAGAAATAAATTGATAAATTAATCAAGTTTGCTAAAAAGTAGCGTATCAAGTAAAGTATGAATCATTCAATCAAACAAAACACCTTTTTGTATTCCACTGTGCCACTTTTCATTGTTTCTCTATTTATATTTGCTACATATGCACGTATTTAAATGTTGTGCTTGTGCCATTCCTCTGTTCACATCTAGTGTTTTTCATGAGTACCACAAAAAAAAAAAAATCTTTGCCTTTGGATGCTATTGTGCATTATCCTGGTTTTTAAAAAGCAAAAACACGTTGTGATCATCCCCTTACGCCTGTCACTCAGAAGTCAAACATATGTTGTCAAACTCCACAGATAGTGAAACTAAAGTGGGAGAGAAGAAAAAGAAAACAGCACAGCAGTTAAAGGAACAACTCACAGAAAATTTTATATTTGCTGAAAACTTACTCTCTCTCATGCCTTTCAGGCTGTAGATGAGTTTGTTTCTTCATAAGAAAGGTTTTGCATAAATGTATAAATAACAGTATATCATTTACTCATTAATGGATACGGTGTCATCACGATAAGAGTTCAAACAGCTGATAAAAAACATCACAATAATCCACAGCTAATCTACATGACTCCAGTCCATCAATTTATGTTTTGTGAAGTGAAAACAAATTCTCATTCAGACTCTCATTTTGACGGCACCCATTTAATACAGAGGATCCATTGGCGAGCAAGTGACATACTGCTGAATTTGTCCAAATCTATTCCGATGAAGAAACAAAAGGCGTCTGCATCATGAGAGAGTAAAATGTTAACAAATCTATCACTGACTCTGCAGTTTTATTCTGTTCTGGTGCTTTTGAGTGAGGGATAGCCTTAAAGATAAAAAGACAGAAATCAGTTGCTTGTATGAACAACACTGCAGATGTAGTAAACTTACCAGATAAATCTGTCAATCCAGCAATTTTACTGTCATTTACAAACTTTGGTGAATAACAGAGGCTATTTTTCATTCAATGATACAAAAGAACTACAAATATAGTATGTATTAGAAGCATCCAGAGAGAGTTGTTTCTCTGATTTCTTATTAGGAGCCAATTAATGCTTATGGGAACTAATAAGGGCTAGTTTAACATTAATAGATAATGACAGCCGACTTGGGTAATGTCCTGAGATCATACTGACATATTACCCAAGATTCCGGTCAAGGATTGAGACTAGCAGACCTAATTTAGACCTTAAAATATGGCTTCCACCCAGAGTGTCCGAAACACCTAATATCTTCCACTGTCCTCTCTTGGGAAGCATGGTGCAGGGCGTTTTTATATGACCTCAGTGGTAAAATGACATGATGTCACTTGGTTGGATTTAAGACACAATGCGCTTCATTGTTTAGATGTTGCCTTTCCCATGAGCATCCTCATTATACACAATATTAATCGACTAAAGGACAGACTGATGTTGAACAGCCGTAATCAAATCCACTGTGAAAGGCAGTAATGCAATGCAGCTGATTGATTAAAATATATTATTGTTCTCTGCTGGAATTGCTAACTATAGACTCATTAAACATCCCAAGAGTGATTGTTAAACAGATTTCCTGATGCTCTATTTATAGTGGCAGCACCACATAAAGCCGTTTTTCCCACAAGTTCTCTCTCACAGCCACACGGATGCACTGTTAAGGTCTCCGAACACCCCCTACACAGATCTCTGCGGATGAAAACTCACAGCACTAATCACTAAGTGACCATTCCCAGCAGCCGAAGGAGGGGGTCAAGCACAGGCCAAATGGGCATGGGAAAAATGCAACAATTATATCATTTCCTGCTCTGCCTTCACTATAAAAAAGAAAAAATGGAGAGCGTTTACTGCTGGGTGGAGCCATTGAGTTGAGTGAGACTGCTGTGTGTGAGGCTTGTGACAGTAATGTTAAAAGTTCATCATTTTGAGCTCTTCCTCCGAACAACAGAAAGAATATTCCGTTCGAAGGAGTCTCAATCCATCCACTATTATTTGATTGAAAGTACAGAATTTTAAAACATTTTTATTATATTATTTTTTATATTATTTTTATTTATTGTAATTTAAAGTATTATTTTACTATTTTCAATATATTATTATTTAATAGTGTGAATTCTGCCACTACAGTACACATTAAAGCACAGTATTTAGTATATGTTAATTTTCTCTCCACACCTTTAATTATAAATATTACAAAGTTCGGTAACACTTTAGAATAAGGTTCCATTAGTTAATGTTAGTTAATGTATTAATTAACATGAACGAAGCAAGAACAATCCTTCTACAGCATTTATAAGTCTTAGTTCATGTTAATTTCAACATTTACTAATGCATTATTTAAATCAAAAGTTGTGCTTGTTAACATTAGTTAATGCACTGTGAATTACCATGAACTAACAATGAATAACTGTATTTTCATTAACTAACATTAAGAAAGATGAATAAATACAGTAATAAATGTATTATTCATTGTTTGTTCATGTTAATTAATACATTAACTAACATTAACTAATGGAACCTTATTCTAAAGTGTTACCCAAAGTTCAATTCTAAACCAATAAATAGTGAATATATATATATATATATATATATATATATATATATATATATATATATATATATATATATATATATATATATAAATAGTGAATATATATATATATATATATATATATATATATATATATATATATATATATATATATATATATATATATATATAAATAGTGAATATATATATATATATATATATATATATATATATATATTTTACACATTTAAAATATATGAGAATGTTTAATAGAATGATTTAACCTTTGCACAGCTGAGTTACAATTTTTGCTATTCAGAAATGTTTTGACCCTTTGGCTGATTAATTTAAGATTTTAAGATAATTTTATCAGAATTTGGTTTTATCATGTGTAAATTATATGCGTTGGGTACGGAAAGTATTCAGACCCCCTTAAATTTTTCACTCTTTGTTATATTGAAGCCATTTGCTAAAATCATTTAAGTTTCCTCATTAATATACACACAACACCCCATATTGACAGAAAAACACAATTGTTGACATTTTTGCAGATTTATTAAAAAAGAAAAACTGAAATATCATTGCTGTGACACTCATATATTTAATCAGATGATGTCCATTTTTTCTCATCGTCCTTGAGATGGTTCTACACCTTCAATTCAGAATTAATGGATATACACTTCAGCCACACATCTGTCTATATAAGACCTTACAGCTCACAGTTCATGTCAGAGCAAATGAGAATCATGAGGTCAAAGAGGTCAAAAAATGTCTGCTGTACTTAAGGTTCCTAAGAGCACCGTGGCCTCCTTAATCCTTAAATGGAAGACGTTTGGGATGACCAGAACCCTTCCTAGAGCTGGTTGTCCGGCCAAACTGAGCTATCTGGGAGAAGAGCCCTGGTGAGAGAGGTAAAGAAGAACCCACAGATCACTGCGGCTGAGCTCCAGAGATGCAGTCAGGAGATGAGAGAAAGTTGTAAAAGTCAACCATCTCCGCAGCCCTCCACCAGTCGGGGCTTTATGGCAGAGTGGCCCGAAGGAAAACTCTCCTCAGTGCAAGACACATGAAAGCCCGCATAGAGTTTGATTAAAAAAAACACCTGAAGGATTCTCTGGTCTGATGTGACCAAGATAGGACTTTTTGTCTTAATTCTTAATTCTAAGCGGTATGTGTGGAGAAAACCAGGCACTGCTCATCACCTGTCCAATACAGTCCCAGGGGTGAAGCATGGTGGTGGCGGCATCATGCTGTGAGGTGTTTTTCAGCTGCAGGGACAGGACGACTGGTTGCAATCGAGGTAAAAGATGAATGCGGCCAAGTACAGGAATATCCTGGATGAAAACCTTCTCCAGAGTGGTCAGGACCTCAGACTGGGCCGAAGGTTCACCTTCCAATAAGACAATGACCCTAAGCACACAGCTAAAATAATGAAGGAGGGGCTTCACAACAACTCTGTGACTGTTCTTGAATGGCCCAGCCAGAGCCCTGACTTAAACCCAACTGAGCATCTCTGGAGAGACCTGAAAATGGCTGTCCACCAACGTTTAGCATCCCCAAATCCAGGTGTAAAAAACTTGTTGCATCTTTCCCAAAAAGACTCATGGCGGTATTGGATCAAAAGGGTGCTTCTACTTAATACTATTCAAAGGGTCTGAATACTTGGGACCCTGTGATATTTCAGTTTTTCTTTTTTAATAAATCTGCAAAAATGTAATATATATATATATATATATATATATATATATATATATATATATATATATATATATATATTTTTTTTTTTTTTTTTTTTGGTCAATATGGAGTGCTGTGTGTACACTAATGAGGAAAGAAATGAACTTTAGAAATGAATAAAAAAAGAAATGATTTTAGCAAATGGCTACAATATAACAACGAGTGACAAATTTGAGGGGGGCTGAATACTTTCCGTACCCACTGTATATATATCTTAAAATATACAATAAAAACAAATCTAAATCTGTTTTTATTATTTTAGAATTGAATAGAAAAATTCATTATCATTACTATATAAGCTTACAATACATATTTAAAATTATTTGTTAGTTTTTTTTTTTTTTTTTTGTAATGATTTGGTTAAGCAGTTATAAGTTTATAAGTTTCTGAATAGGTGATCTACAATGTTTTTAAAACTTCTAAATCATACTAATGAATACTACAAAATATTGTATAAATTAATATATAACAATAGCAGAGGACATGTTGCACTGCCATGTCAGTGTTGTCTGGAATATGTTTTGTTCCAGCACACCTGGATATGATTTTCAAGACTTTGATTAGCTTCTTCAGGTGTGTTTGATTAGAGGTGGCCTAAACTCTGCAGGAAGGTAGATCTCAAGAACAAGCCTGGTTTAAACAATTAAAGTCCTTAATGGAAAAGGTCTGTGGAATGTCTGGGTAATGAACTCTTGAAAAGGCTGTAATCGGTGTCAGGTGTTTTCAGTCAGTTCAGGTGTGGCACCCAACCATAAACAAAACTGCACAATATTAATTACCTGCTGTTCAAAAGAAATATGGGCTTGTGAAAATATTTCAAAGAAGTTGGGAAGACATTTTTTGACTTAAAGTTTTGGGCCCTACAGTCTGTTGTTGTATATCTCATCAGAAGAAGAGACTTCAGTGAGTGGGTATTCCTTAAAATCCTAAAACAAGTCACTGAAATACTAACAGATGTGTAGTAGTGTTCTGATATTGTTGCTACCTGAGTTAGCCAAGCCAAACTACTATATATGTAAACCCAAACAATTCTGAATTGACGAAAATGTCCCACAACTTCTCAGCAGGTCTGCTTAGGAAGTTTCCAGTCACTGATACAAAAGGTTGATTGTTGAAGCTATTTAAGCAACAAAGATGGCACTGTGACATATTGTGGGTTTTCACGTCTGTGGTTCATTGAATTATATGGTTTTTCTTATTTCTAATCAGATGAAGATAAAGCTTTTATAATATAATCAGAAAAAAGAAAAAGTAGAAATCCCCAAAATTTCAGAGAGTTAATTAACGTGTATGCATATATTTTATGTCTCTTTTTTGAAAGAAGTCCCTTAGCTCACAAAGGCTAAATGATTATGTGCACATCCACTGCTTTCCGGACTTTTCCCATTGCTCCAATCATTCACTCTCTTGTCAATTGCTAATTCGCTTACTCATGAAAATTGTTTGGTTAATAAGTCAAAATACTGAAATGAAGACAACATGCAAACCACTGATTATCACCGTCAGGATTGCATCTATTTATTTATTTTTTTAAACTGTAACTAGAAATCTATTATACAAGCCAAAGTAAAAGACAGGCCTCTGGAAATCAAAACTACAGGAACAATTATCTGGCCATTTCTAGAGGCATGAATTCACACTCAAATATCTTGATGGGGGAAAGCCAATGAACCAGTCAACTTTCAGCTCTCACCCAAAACGTAAGCCAAAAGGTGTTGCTGTAAAAGCTTGAGGTAATGACAGACTGGCTTGAATCTTTTTTTTTTTTTTTAATTGTCCCATAATTCACCCCCCTGACTTTTATATCCAGTATTTCCATGTCATATGTTTGTTACCTATGAGTCAGAGTGTGGAGGGCAGAGTCGGTGAGCTATTTGAATCAAGAGTTTGGATACCTCTATGAAAGCATTTATTTAATTTGGCTTAAACTGAGGTCAAATTACATGCCCCCATGAAGTAAGAATGGTTGTGACAAGGTACTGATGTCAGACCCATTGTACTCTCAACTAGATTATTATTTCTGTTGCTATGAAACACAGAAGAATCTAACGAAGCATCTGAAAAGAGATTTACACTGTGAAAAGAAAGTTACTAAAAGGCCCGTATTGTAAACATGTCACAGTTTGGTTTGACTTTAAAAAGACCAGTGTGAATACGGTGATCACATAAATAATGCATCAAGGGATTTGATATTTTTCTTTTTTCTTAATAAATAATGGCCACTGTGTGGGCTCCTTTTTACTCTGGGCTTTGTTTTGTCCCTCATATATGCTTCTAAAAGCTGTGTCCAATGGGCAGAAAAGTTTCTGTTTCAGATCCATGTAGCGCTCTAACGACCAGGCATCACACTATCCTAAAACGGCTCTTCTCTTTCTCTTCTGTGGGCTAGTTTGAGAGAGGACAAGTGGGTTTTTCTGATCCCTTTCCTCCCTTGGCCTTCTTAGTCTTTTCAATGTCACACAAAAGCTGTGATAATCAAGGCTCAATTTCCCTCTTTCTCAATGAGTTTGGTCTGAATTTATTACGATGCCAGAGACTTACTCTTTGATGTCATTAAATCCATGAGGGAGTTCATTTTCTCTCGAAGCACTTTATCAGAGCACTTCAGATGCGTCCTCAAGCTTTCTTGCGCAGAAACGCTCTACCAGAGGACTGTTCACCACAGACGCAGTGTGTCCTTCCTGCGAGCCTTTTAAGAATGAGCTGCCGTAACGCTCGGCCTCTTCATATCCTAGAGAAGCAGCAAGGGTCAAAGGTCAGAACTCATTCTATCAATCTCTCTCTTCCCCCCACCACTTTTCTAATGCTGAGTACACACTACACGATTTTATTTTTCAAAATCTGAGGCAAATTGATGCTCATCCACACAGTGTGAATTCTCAAAGACGTGATCTGAGAGCAGCAGCGACTGAACGTTACTCCAGATACTCGTGCAGTGTGATCTGACGAATATGACAATCGTGCAGTGTGAAATTCAGCATAAGTTACTAAAGTCCCTTTGCTGTTTAAGGCTTTTTGGTTGAATTTGCTACAATTCTAGTGAAAGCATTTGTTCTTTATTGGATTAATAAAAATAAAATAATGTTTGAATATTATAAGAACTTTCTGAATATGCACATTTTACCAGTATGCTAAACATATTACAAATAACACACCCGTGTGTGTATATATATCTGCTTAATTTAATGCATGAATTTAAGCTTGCACAGCAAGAACAAGGAAGAAAATATCCATCAGTTTTTATTAAGTGATAATTTTTACTGAACATTGAGTAAACGCCATGTCATTTCTCTTCATGTCTGAGTTCAACTTAAACTTTATAATTTTTTTTTCCTTAAAACTCTGAGTTCGGATACCTTACCTGAAAGGAGTTTCCACATGTAGAAATAAAGCCCAAGCTAGGGTCAGCTTACAGTTAGTTATTCAAATGCAACAGTACATTAATCTATATCAACTTTTAAAAGCTGCATTGGTATCTAAGGCATGTCTTTGCAATCATTTTACCTCTGAAGTCAGAGAAAGATGAACTACAACTTATTATAAATATTCATTTATCTGCTTAATTTATTCAGATTTATTCTGCGGCGTCCCTACGAGCAGGGCACAATGAGAGGCCGATTTGAATCGCTATCGTGTCACAATGTCATTTCATATTTGAAAAGAGCAAGAGATGGTCATTTAACTTGAAAATAAAGTGCCAACTAATTAAATCAGACAAGGACAATGAGATGTGATACATAAACTCGGTTAAAACAGAGTGACTATATGAACATCTCAGAAAGGTCTGTGATAAGACTGATTGGTCAATTCAGCAGTACTAAATGAGGTCTCCTTAGGTTATCTTGGATAAATTACTTTACTCCGCTGACACAAACAATACAGAACTGCCAACTCGCTCATATGGGCCATTGTCTGCGGTGGAGCCTAACCTTTTTTAGGCCGCAGTGCTTGACTTGAAACAGGGCAGCGGTCGCTTTTTTTTTTTTTTTTTTTGAGCACGACTGAAATCTGCAAAGTTTGTGTTGCAAGGCCAAGGCACTGAGAGTTTTCTTTATGTGTGTATTTAAATTCCTACTTAAAACAAATTTGTGTCCTCCCATGTGGCATGGCTTCTAAGAACCATCAGATGAGATGCATCTGTACGCTAAATAAGGCTCCTTGAGGGCGCGATGAATCTCTGCATGGAGCAAAAACAGAGTGGCTTGCATCCAAGCGCTAACGCAAGACAGTTATGCAGTATTCCCCTTTTCTTTTTCACACACTACACTAAATAGTATGCAACAAATAAAGAGCCGGCTTAACATCAACACTCTAATTGAAATCAAATAAGTTATTGTTCTGCATGGGGCACTGACTTGTTTTTCCACTGAGGATTCTGCAGTACAAACAAAAGATGTTCTAAAAAATTAAATGAAAAATGTTCGAAGACAAAAGTAAAGCCATAATGAAAAGTATGGTGACTAATAAGGCCTCCACATACCCCACAGCCATAGAATGTCATCACTTAGTACTACATGCGACTGATGTTGTTGACACTGTTTCATTTTCTCATGAGACGTCCGTTCGGTCGGTTTAAATGCAGTAAGCCAGCTGTTGACTAGTGGTGATTCAAGCAATGTATATTCTCGTTAATAACAGCGCTGGGGAGCAAGTGAAACTTGGCCAATTTAAGCTGCCTTTGAGCGATATCTGTCTTATACAGTTATACAAATTGCACCAGCCAAGCCTCCAAAAATCCATTGAACAAAATAGGCTTTATAAAATGACTGAAATGGGATTCATGAGAATAACAGATGTAAAAAATATATACATTTCTATCGTCACCTCTGATTAAAAATCACTCATTTTGATCAAATATCTGTTTGTGGGATTTCTGAGAACTTTCTGCTTTGGCATACTTCCTTTTGACTTTTTGAACAGCTCAGTGGGGTTTCACTACAGGCTATAATGGCCCATGGGGATATTCTGCCACATTAAAATCATATTGTTATGGTGATCAAAAATCTGCCAAAATCTCCATGATGTCTCTCAAGTTTTTATTTGAGCCACTTCTTCTCCTTTCTCCGCTGGAAACCCCGTGATCAGAGGAAACCCAGACACATCGATCCAAACTGAAAACAAAATGTTTATTGTAAGGGTCTGTATTGAAAATAGGGGTTTACATGGTGGAGTGTTGTCTATAAAAGTCATAAAAACAAAGGAGGGATGTGGCTCCCAGAGCGCTTGGACATTAGCGCAGGAAATGGAACAAGGTCAGAAAATTAAAAGTGCAATTTTCCGGTTCTCATTTTCTTAATTCATTGCAGCTTAAGCTGTTCTCTGCTAAGGCTGGTCAGAAGGAAGGAAGGGGTTTTGGCTTCGACCAGTGGTCTCTTAGCAATAACACAAATCCGTTCAAACCAACATGCTGGTGTCCTTGTGGCATCCTCTCTCTCTCTCTGTTTTTTTTTTTTTTTTTGGAAGAATAAAGGCTTCAAGTTGTAGATGAACACACAATGAACCATGTTAGTTTAGAGCTGCTACTGCTGAGAAACAGACAATAAATAGCAAATATGCTGTTATAATGATATTCAAAGGATGAATGTATCATTGAGCTTCTTATTTACTTATAGGGTTCTGAACTTCACTGAATTGAGTGTTGACCTATGCCATACTTGGCACTATGAAAAGAGAGATTGGTATAGATGATTTATTCAGAGCATATTTGTATATCAAAAGCACAAATTTATAATCAAAATAATACTTTTAATTTTTTTAATTTGTTTAATGACATTTGAAACTATTAATGCAATAAGTTTCTGTTTATTAACAATTACAGAGCATGATCAATTCAGGAAAATGCGATCAACTTTATTTCTTCATTCTCCTGTACCATATGCAGCCAATGCAATGACATTTTACTGAAAATCTATAAAGGCAAAACTAAATGAAAGACAGTGGTCAGTTATATAAGAATTAGAAAGAAAAAGTGATTTTCGGATGTTTTAAACATTCCTGTAAAAAAGAATGTGTGAATCAGAGAAAGACAGAAAGAGCTACTGTATTATTACTAGGAAAAGTGTACATTTCTGTGAAACAGTCCTGCATTTGGACATAGCCTCGAACCATTGCCTCAACATAATTTCTTATCAATGAAATGTGCATTGTTCTCAATTATACACACCTTTTAAGTATTTGGAAACATTATAAAATGAGTGTTATTTTACAAAGACAGAATAATTCACTGAAAGTGAGTTTTTATCACCTTCAATGAATTTAGACCATGCTTTCCCGGGAAAGCTATAAAAGACTTCCGTGTCAAACATCAATGCTACATCAGTCAGAGCATGAAATACGAAATAATTGATTTCATTTTATGAAATCATATCTTGCATAATGGCACACGTCTTCTCATTGTGTAACCCTGGCAAATTTGTATTGTTAAATAATATACCTATTCATTGAATTATTAGCTTAAAGTTAACTATGTAGCTTTTGTAATATATATTACCTGCAGCATGTGTGATAGAAAACAGTCCTAAACTGCAATAGGCTGATACTTTCCAAACACATTACATATCCAACTCACCTGGATGCACACTTCTACAACAATATGCTCCAGAGCTTGACATACAAATAATTTGATCACCAATTAAATATTGTGTTAAACTAATTTCCAGTTAACCCTTGTGCATTGTTCAAATTCACTACCCTATCGTTATGTTCGGGATGAAAACATCCACTCAATTAGACTGCTGTAAAAATGTATCAGATACATTTTTTTTTTTTGCATAAATCCATTAATCAACCTCAGTCCTGATCAAAACTACCAAATGTTTTTTTTTTTTTTAATCCAAGATTTTAACTCTTTAATTGCCAAGTTCATAAATTATGTCACTGATTTCGGGGGGGGGGAAACAACAACAAACAAAATGACTTGTTTTCAATAAAAAAGTAATTGTGGCTGGATTTATTTATTTTTTTTTACTTTTTATGACAGTCTTAGGCATGTCAAAGATTAGTAGCAACATTGGCTTTGATGCATTTTCAGTTTTTGTGCAGCATTAGATTTTATTTTTTTATTTTTTCATTTGTTGTTGGTGGCTGTTTTTGCCCCATTGACTTCCATTATAACGACATTTTTTTGATTGCAAAGCCATGACACCATATAATCATGCATTCTTGATTGTTTGTGGTTTTCCCTTTTGGGAAGAGGTAACATTTGTTATTTTTACAGTTGATCACTAGGTGGGACCATTAACCATTTAGATAGGCCTGTGCAAAAGAAAAAAAAAAGGCTTCGTTTCTGGCTTGAATATGGAGTTATATGGAGTATAACAGCAAATTATAGTGTTTGTGTGTGTTTGAGATTCTTGATTGTTCGTGGTTTTCCCTTTTGGGAAGAGGTAACATTTGTTATTTTTACTGTTGATCACTAGGTGGGACCATTAACCCTTTATATAGGCCTGTGCAAAAATGCTTCTGACTTGTATATGAAGCTATATGGAGTATAACAGCATATTATATTGTGTGTGTGTGTGTGTGTGTGTGAGAGAGAGAGACAGAGAGAGTGAGAGAGTCCTTTGCGCACTTACCTTGATGTATTTGAGAAAATCAAAATGTACACCTCAGCTCCTAGAACTACATGGAGTAAACAAAAGTGTATTTGTGCACCTGCTGCCTTTAATTGGTGGTGATAAGTATAGACTAAACGAAAGCAAAGTATGTGGATTTAAACACTTGCATGCCATCCTACTGGTCATTTAATGGTGAGAAGAGCAGCAAGCAACACGAGAATGGGCTTGACTTGTACTGAAGTTTTAGAAATGATTATGCAGCTTGGCCCCTCCAGGGAGCTGCAGCTTATTTGAAGTTAGTATTGCATTTTGGTTCATAAATCTGATGCATAAATCTGATACATTATGTTCATAAATCTGATGCAAAGTAGATTTTTTTTTTACAGGATTTTAAGGTTTTAAACTGGCTTTACCATCAAGAAAAAAACAGGCATTTCACACATAGGCCATCCATACTTTTCACCATCAAAAGGCAGCAGGTGCATAACACACTTCTTTTTTTTATTGTTTACTCCATATAGTTCTGAGAGCTGAGGTGCATATTTTGATTTTTTTCAGATACATCAAGGTAAGTGCACAAAGGCCTATAATTTGCTGTTATACTCCATATAACTCCATATACAAGCCAGAAACTAAGCCTTTTTTTTTTTTTTTTTTGCACAGGCCTATCTAACTGTAAAATTCAACCGTAAAAATAACACATTCTACCTCTTCCAGGAAGGGAAAACCACAAATTGCAATCAAAAATGTCGTTATAATGGAAGTCAATGGGACAAAAACAGCCACCAACAACAAATGAGGGAGAAAAAAATAAGCCCAAGACTGTGATAAAAATAAAAAATCTTTTCAAACATCTGGTAGTTTTGATCAGGAGGTTGATTTAATAGATTTATGCAAAAAAAAAAAAAAAAAAAAAAAAAAAAAAAATATTTATCTGATACATTTTTTACAGCAGTTTAATTTAGTGGATGTTTTCATCCACAAAAATAACGAAAGGGTAGTGAATTTGCCCACAGTGTATTGTTAAGTTTTTGAACATTTTCAAAGCATTTTCCCAAAATATGTGTCAAAATAAGATTTGTCACCAAAAATCATTCGATTAGCTGAAACAACAGACAAAATTGTTCCCAAAATAAGACTCAACTTTACCCCTAACAACGCATAAGGGTTAATCTGTATTTCATACATCTTTGTTTAAATCTTATTTCTTGTCGTTTTCTCCAGTTGATTATTACCGCTTTGGTGACTATCAGGTCTTGCCAGTAGGTGGCAGTAGGACTGTCCTAATCATTCATTGAACCGATAGTTCATTTAATTGGTTAATAAAAAATTCTGATCGATTCAATTGGTTGTCTTCGTGAGGGAGTCAGATTAATTCAAGAACGCTGCTTACTCAGGAATGAAACCAGTGGCTTTGTAAATGAGTCACTGAGTCATCCGTTTAACCATTCATTCAGATTCTTTAAGAGAACAAGTATTAGCGATGGAAACATCCAACGGGTTTTTTTTTTTTTTTTTTTTTTTTTTTTTTACTGAATCATTCTTGAACGAAAAACACCTCTGTTGTGAAGCTTGGTGTTCTGCTAGGCTTTGTTTGGAATTATTTATTCATATTGGCAGAGCTAAGGGGGGAACTGGGAATAATTAACACGTAATCTACTCAATATTGACTTAATGTTTATTGAACTGTTTCATAAAAGTGATATCAAAGAATTGTGGGCTGTAAAAGTAAAATAGTCCTAAAGCAATCCCCACCCTGCTTCATCTGTCTAGTCTAGTGCTTGTGTATACATGTAGTAGTTTCCTTCTGTATAGTCAACTAAATTAAGTAAGGGCTCTTATCAGCAACTATCAAGATTTCCACTCTGAAAAGACCCCCCAACTTTACTAACATGTTACATATGGCACACATGTTTGCTATTACAGCCATTTTCCTAAACCACACACTTCTGTGCTCTTGCAAATGAGAGGTTCACAGCCCCGCTTCGCCACCACTTGCCTCCGATTCGTAGACTCCCGTTGGCAAAAAGCTGGATGGGATGCATCACTACAGCCTGCGAATCCTTTTTATTTCCTCTCCATCTGATATACATTGGAGGTAATGGAACTTGCATAGATCAAGCAATGATATATTCCTGTAGAACTCTGGGAGGGAGCTTTGAGGTTGATTGCATGTTAATGATAGCTACTTTCTTTTTTTTTTCTATTCTTCTACTTGTATTTGTTTAATTAATATATGAAGATGATTTACAACACGATATTAAATGCATTAATGATGAACATCTAGCTTTGTTCAGGTGATTTCAATCTAAGAAATAAAATATGCAGAACATCAAAATATCCCTGTCCAAGACAAAATGTAACGCTATGATTGTTGAAACTTTCCAGTTGCTTACAGCTTGGAGATGAGATGGGCCCCCTTGGCACCCTCCCTCTGGCAGTGTCTTTGCACACAAGTATCCGAGCTATCCTGTGCCAGCTCTTAAACACAATCCTCCAATGCTACTCTGGGTTTGGCACGGGCCTGGAATTGGGGACCAAAGCTAAATAACTCCAGACTCTCTAAGCATTTGAAGGGCAACATTTCTGGTGTACGGAGCAGGAATCGGGGGCCTGTGTTTTCCAACCAGACTGATAAGGCTACTAAAGACGTTTTGGAGGCGCTGTTTTGGTCGTGAAACAGAACGTGGCCAGCTAGCGGGAGAAAAAGCAATCCTTTTGTTAGTGAGAGGACAGAAGGATTTCTTGAGGCCTTTGGCTCTTTTGTAATCACATCCAGACTCTGTTTGATTATGATATGTAAGCTATCGCATCACTGAAATCCCTAAAGTGGCTTATGGTCTTATAGGTGACATTTGAGGTTGTGTTTGTCTGTGCGCTGTCAATGCACTGCTTATTTAATGTGGCGATATGATACATACCTAAGAGCAATGGTTTTGTTTAGAGTAGCATTTGGCCCCAGCAACCATAAAAGCCCTAAATTAATATATATATATTATTTTTACCTATAGTAATTGCACAGCTAAACAACTTGGCGGTTTGAGATAAACTCTTAAGCATCTCTGTGTGCATTTTGTGTGAATATGTAATTCTAGAATTTCTATAAAATTATGTCTTTCAGCAAAAAAAAGCAACAAAATAACAAATCCGTCCCTTAGGCCTATTCTAAACCTACTGACATAAGTTTATGACTTTATTTAGAGGCAAGTATGAGTTTATGGATGTTGTTTTTGAAAGGATTCTACAGTGGTAGAAATCCCCCTTTAGAACAAACGTTCAATTCAGTGGAGCATCCGCATGTGATCTGGCCCCGCCACACAATACTGTCCCTTAGGGCATGTAAATAGCCGTCATTCAGTCATGTTCAAAATGACAGACAACACCGCGATGCACTGGGGTGAAATGTCATGACTCTGTCAACCCTGTCCCAGCAAGACACCGTGTTAGTCACATGACCTCGGAAGGTTCACTTATGTTTAACTGGATTGCTGTGTCGTTGTATTAATCATTCAAACAGGATGCTGTTACATGCTTTCCATGGATCTACTGAAGGGTCCTATTGTACTTGAACACACTCTCAAATGTACAATATTTACAGATGTTTTAGTTATAGGTGCTCATAGAATTGTGAGCTTTTGTTGTTGTGTTCTGTTACATGAAATAGTATGACACAGCAATCAGTGATGTCAGTTCATTTATTTATTTATCATTCAAGAAATTTAAACAGTTTTCCTTTTTGATAGTAAAATTGTATGCCATTCTTCTCAGGTATTTCTCATATGCTGTGTGGCAAGAAGTGAGGACAGTTTTGTGAGCTCAGAGAGGACGTTTGGCGGCGAGCATCTTTTAGCACCCTGCCCAGATGGCGCATGACGATCGGATGTGGGGGAGCCACCAATAAATATATTTCCACATTTAAACTACGGAAGAGGAAAGGAGTGTCGATCAAAGAGCCAGATCTCCGAGACAGGTACCAATTACTCTCCAGATCAGATATTTACCATGAAGCTATTCCTGCCTTTGTGTGCCTTTCATATTGCAGACGGTTTAAGGAAAGGCTGTCTTTGATCAGACTGATAAGCCATGTTGTATGCCAACACACGCATGCACGTTCTACAACGCTGTGGCACACACACACTAACGCATGCTAAAATGCACTCAGTGCCACATGTGCAGCCAATTAGCAGTGGAGTGTTTATGGGGGATCCAGATGAGTTTCAAACAGGGCACGCTGCTCGGCAGACTTTGATGGCTTACAGCTTTAACCTGCTCTCATCACACTGTTAGAGCAGGAATGGATGGAAATGTTGTTGAAACGTTTGCTTTGGTTTAAGGGTCTTTAGAGACGGCGTGGGCTGAGCAGGCTGGAACCGCTGCCGCATGCCAACTCCTGGAGTCATGCATTTTCGACATGGAGCTTGATGTGGAATATTTCAGGAAAAAAGTTACTTTTTGTTTACCATTGAAGAATTTTTCAAACATTTCACCCTGGATCGCTGTTCTCAAAACAATAGCACCTGTCTATCTAGTAGAACAAGCTTAGTAGAGTCATAAAGTCAGTAGCTCTAGTGATTGATTCAATATCCACTGCAATCCTCTTTTCTTTTTTTTTCTTTTTTTTGACAGAGCTTAACACATTGTTCGCATCTCCATTTTGCCTCTTAACCTCCCCTTCCCCATAATGTAGCTGATGATTGCTCCTACAGGACACAGGGATTTCAATCCAGCATGGTGGGAGTCAGATTAAAGGACAATAGCCTAATGCAGACAGACATCTGAAAGATTTTCAGAGTTTCTCAATTTCCAACGCACCTATTCTGGGCCCTTTTATCAGATTGAGTCTGATTTATTTATTTGTTTTTAAATGATGGCTGACACATAGCATCAAGGTATTTTCTTGTCATAGATCTTGCACATCTGTTCTATATTGCACCACACTGCCGTTGTTGTTGTTCTCCTGACGGATTAAATGCTGATTTGAGAGCTCATTTCTTGGAGTGGACATGCTAATCTGATGGAGGATGATGGGTTATGGGGTCATGGAGTGCACAGGTGGGTCAGATGTGCAGTTTTGCATCCTGGTATGACCTGCAAATTCTTCCAAGAGGAGAGTCTGAGTCAAAGAGTCGCGCAAAACTAGAGCCAATATGTTTTCCATGCAAAACTGTTTACTATAGAGTAAATCATGCACAGTCAAGACAGCCAGCATATTCCTTCCAGCTTCACCTCAACAGAAGAATAGAACAGCACATTAATATGATATGCACATATTTTATGTATTGTGTGTGTTTGATGCCCAGGAGATCTCATTTGGTGGCTTCTCCACTGATCCCGACTGCTCTGTTGGTTATCAGAGACCGGTTCGTCTTCTTCAGATCAGTCCTTCCAAAATGGACTTTGAAGTTAGTGTCCCATAAGGAGACTTTGGTCTCAGGGCGGCTGAGCTCTGGGATGTGCTGGACTTGAATGGAATAAGAGACAGCACTGGTAATAAGACTTAAAGTTAAAAAAAAAAAATTGTTTGATAAAAATTAAAGAAAAATAAGATAAGGAGAAATAAAGTTTTTTTTTTTTCTTTTAAAGAAAGAAAGAAAGAAATATTCTGGGTTCTCTATTCTCCTTTTTGACATAATGTTGATATCACAAAAAATGTGGTAGAGATACTTACAAGATAAGTGAATAGGGCAGCATTGTAGGGTTTATAATTAAATCGAAATTTACACAGAAAATAATTAACCACTTAAAATCACATTAACTTTCATATTGTTTATATCTTGTCTTTAATATTTCAGTGGCAAGCTTTTTAAAATCTTATCTATAATCCATTTTGTTCGAGAAGTGTCAACAAAATTTTTGATGATCATTTTATTTGAACTTCAGTAGTATTGAACCTAGAACCTACCCCTTTCTGTCATGACCCACTCTATGATATGATGGTTGAAAACTGAGAAGATTTTTCTGGCGTCATATAGGGGAGTACCCAGGGAGTAAAGTTAGAGGACGAGTAAGCCTATCGGGCCGGTATGCACTCTGAGGGGCAGCCGTGGCACTGTGCCATGGGTTCAAACACGCAGGGTAAATATTTGCTTCTCTTTGGTAGGCCGGCTTCACGGAGGTCATTCGTCTGGGATTCCCTTGGCATCTGCCACTCTTTGTTGTTACAGTTGGCATTTTTGGCACAGGAAAGGTGGTGGGGCTACAAAACGGTCACCTGGAGAACAGAAAGAGAGACTTAGGAGCAGAGCGGAAGCATCAGAGCTGGCATTCATACAACTGTTCCATTTGAAATTCAAGCGCAGCCCGTAAAAATGCAGGAAATGGAGAAGAATGCATTTTGTCACTATAGGTCACCTCTCTCTTGTTTGTCGAAGCCTTTTATGTGGAAACACGTCAAAGAGGGTTTCAAAGTGAGTCACTCTTTCTCGTGTTGCAACTATAAAACCAACGTAATCCATCTCTTATCAAAGCGATTTCACCCGTATCACTACAATGAATTCATTTATTCTTCCCTATCACATATGATATCCACTCATAAAAGGAAAATGCCTTCCCACCCACTTCTGGTCGTCTTCATGCGATCATCTTATGGTGTGCTCTATCAGCCTGTAGATGGTGCTGTGTTCCACCGATCTCCTTCTCATCCTTCTATCATCTCTCTACAATGAGTCCATTGTTTTCATATCCTGTCTTACCTCCTTTGCCCAAGATTCCCCACCGTTCACTGTTTCGACTGTTCACTCTCTCTCTCTCTCTCCCCCCTTTCTCACTCTCCCACTCTGTTTGACTATATTACTAGATTTGTCCCCCTTCACAATCCAAGCTACATTTTGTCAGTCTTTTTAAACCCACCCAGCCAGGGCAGGCCCTGATTATGCCATCCGCGTGCTTTCGTGGGCATTTTGAGGAGGAGGAGAAAGATGGCGTAAAACTCAAGTGCAGAGGAGGTGGGAAGGGAGGAGGAAAAAGCACATATACACAAACACACAATTCCCAAAGCACTCTTGGGGATTGGCAAGGGCCAAGAAATCTCTCTTCCCTGGAACACCTAATCCTTGGGTCGGGGCCAAGGACCACAATCTCTGTGCACAACTGACACCGGCCACCAGAGACACTTTAGGGTTTTTTAGGCGTGTCCTGTTCTCTCTCAGCTCACCGCAGCCAGAGCATGAAGCATGGGAGAAAGACTCGGCAGCCCAAAGAAAATAAATGATGTGGGGAAATACAATTCTGAAGCTTTTCATAGGTGCTCACAGCCATTTTTCAATGAGAAAATCACAGTGTACGTTGTCAGTATGTGTGTGTGTGTGTGTGTTTGAAGGGAAAAACTTGACAGAGAATGTGAAACGACAGTATGGAACAAGCCTTTAGGGAACTCAAGTGCTGATTTAGGGAACTTGATTGTTTCGTGTAATTTATAGGCTTCTCGATTTCCGATGAATCCTTAGGTTATATATGAAAATGGGAACTTTTAGATTTGTTAAAGACAAATGCCGGAACGATTTACATTAATCACTCAAGGTTCTCGAGTTGATCACAATTTCAAATATTTAATCTCGCGCATTTGGTTTTTATGAAGTAAAATTTCCGCCGCTATGAAAATGTATCCTCTACAAATCATGGCTGTAACCGAAATGGTAAATGGACACCACTGAGCTAAAAATGTTGCACAAAAATAATTTGTGCATGCTTCATGTTGGCTTTCATTCTTTCAACGCACGTCTGCTCAAATAACAAATATAGTGAGTGACATGTTGCAGGTACCTTGCTGTCTGAGCATTTACACTCTAATGATGCAAGTTTGTGGAACTGGTTGGCATAAGGCATGTAAATCTTCAACAGCTGTTGCATCTTGAATAGCGTTGTGTGTTTACGTAAGGTTAAATGCCACACTTCCCCTGGTTTTAAAAATGTAAACGTCGGACATGGCCAATTAGAAGCAGGAAAAGCAGGAAATGGCAGGTGTGTACCTCTGACCTCACAGCGGTCATTATTTTGTAGGCACCATTTTAAGTGTTATGTAAATTGATGTATTTATTTTTTTGTTAAAATTCTTTCTGATGTGCAATGACCCTGTACAGAAACACTGACTTAACCAGTGAGTTACGTGGCGGGACTATCTGCTTGTCCAATGAAAGGCAGGTAGGCGGAGTTAGACACAAACAAAATACTTTCTTGCATTTACATATTTTGTTGGTAAAAATAAAAGTACAGACTGGCAAAAAAAAAAAAAGGAATATTATTATGAGCGAAAAAGAATGTAAAGTATAGTTAATTTTTAAGCATTTTTAAAAAATGCCTAGGATAAAGGTTAAACTGAAAATACATTTTTAGGATGTTTCTCTTAAGTCCTTTTTACTTTTACTGTTCATGGTCATATTTCACTTGGTTTGGGGAGGTCCCAAACTAACAACAATTTGACAAAAAAAGCTGATCAATGCTGTTTTTTAGCTGATGTAACCACTGTAGAATAAACAGTGACAGTGCTGACCTCTCATACACACACACACATACACACACACTGCTGATCCCTGGGTTGGGGTTTGAGATGCTGTGTGTCTTCTTGACACTCAAGAATACACACTTGATGGTTCTCCTGTAGTTCACACTGTAATCCTGTTCAACAACACATCACACCATATTAATCGAAAGCTGACAAACGGCCAGAACAATGTTCATCTACATGGTAAACTTCAAAATGAATAAAACTGAATGAGAAAAACAGTGCTCGTGGCTATGGGCAATTAGCTATGACATGTTTTGCCCACGTTTTGATTGATATTTACATTATAATATTCTAATTGTCTGTTCATGCATACTTATTTATGTTACTAAATGAGAGGGCCTTATTGTGTTCAGCTTAAAAATCATTTGCATACATTATAATGTCACTAAGCAAATTATGTGCAGGCAGCTGAACATATGCCTTGTTCTGACAGTGTCGGCGTTGTCAGAATGTGCACAGACAATCTGTGATATTAGTAAAGAACAGTCTTCATTTGATTTCCTGGATATCCTGTTTTGTTTGTCTTGCTCTCCACAGGAAAACTGGTCAGTGTTAAACACAGGATGATCGAGTCGGTTTGTGTGTGGATCACCCAAGTTCAATCCACAGTCCCAAACAGGTAATTCTATCAAACAGGTGTCATGTTTGATGTTTTATTTTATTTTTGCACACTATAGTCTACCAGATATATAGTTTTTTTTTTTTTATCTGACAATACAATCCTTTGCTAACAAGCAATAAAACAAGGTGCTTTTCAGAATTTGAATCTGATTTAATAAAGTAAATTTGATGATAAATTGATAGAGAGAGTTAATATCTTCAGAGGTTGATTTATGTAACCCTCATTGGCTTAAATAGAGAAACAAAATATGATGGATATATTTGATGCACAAACTGTGGCACAACTTCAAGTCTTTTTAAATAATTAAAATACTTCAATTCAAAGGGTAAAAAGGCAGCATCATGATGAGGAAATACTTTCCCTGTTGAATGGTGACCTGCATTTAAAAATACAATTTAAAAGTAACTTAAAAAAAAAAAAAAAAAAAAAAAAAAAAACACGCCCAGGGCACAAATGGCAGACGTTTTGTAGATTGGTTGAGTGTGATATGGCAATAGCATTTCTCAGAGTTTGTTGGAATAATATCCCATTAATGAGCTTTTCATTCAAGGCCACAGGAAAAGTCCATTTTAGTTTGTGATGCATAAGGGCCATTTCCTCAAACAGATGCTGGGGTTACGAGGGGTTGAGTTGAAGGCCATCAATGTTTTGATAGAAGAAAAGGCTTAAGGAGACTGAACCACTACTGTCACTTCCTCTTCGGGTAAATAAAGTACTTCGACTTGTTTTCTCACAATTCCTTTCCACCTAAAAAAGCCAGCTCACCAGACTGGCAAACCCTGCGATTCACCAGCTATCACTTGCCAGCAGACTCTAAACTCCCCCACACACACAGACAGAAACACGCAGTCACATGCAGGGAGCTGTGGGGGGACATGTCAGGTACCGTTAGATCAGGGCGCTCCCAGCAGGCCTGTCATCTGGGTAAGGTAATCTGCCACGGACCTGACTGCTCACTTCAGCTGCTCAGTGCTGACCAAACGCTTCCTATTACAGCAACAAATACCTCCACCCCTGGGGAGACACAGTCGTCTGGGACAAAATTCACTCCCATCATCCTCTTAGGCCTATTTAATTGCCTCTTGCCGTATTTAACTTCCTGCAAAGTTTTAAGTACACTTGAACTAATTGTAGAGTCTAATGCAATTACAGAAATATTTGCACATTCCTCAGAGTTTACCTTACCTTGAGATTCTGTAAAATATAGCTTCAGGCTTTGTGTAGCTTAAACACATGCAAACACAAAATATATATTTTTGAAAGGCATTAATGCTTTTAATCAGCAAATAAGTGGCTTGAACAACCCTCGAACCTCTGAACTTTCCATTAATCAAAGACTTCTATAAAAAAAAGTATCACAGTTTAGGTTTAGACAAAAATATTAAGCAGTAAAAACTGTAAAGATTATAAAAATAAGAAATGTTTCTTGAGCCCCAAGTCAGGATATTAAAATTTCTTAAGGAACATGTGACGCTGAAGACTTGAGTATTAAATATGCTGTATTAAAATGGATAAGTTTAATTAATAGTTAAATTGTAATAATATTTTACAATTGTACTGTAATGTTTGATCAAATATATGTGTAACTGATTTTTATAACATTTATTTTACAAACAAACAAGCAGCATACAACAGTATTGCAGATGGAATACGGGAAGTGGGATTTGAATAAAATAAACTAAAATATGAGTCGTTTTATATTTCAGTTAATTACTCAACACATTATATCACTGAATCTATTTATAGCCACATTAATCACATAATGAGTGTCAAACCAGCTCTGTTAGATGTGATTCACATGTATTCTTAACACCCCTGAGAGTGATGCTGATTCAGCAGGGGTTTTGTGTGCGTTTGATGAATCTCTCAGTGGTCCAACGCTCTCTGTGGTCCACCTTCTCTAATAAAAACAACATCAATGAGGACTATCATGCTTTCCTCCCCTCTCTGTTAAGATATCATCACTCCCTTATGAAATTTCAAAGAAGTTATTAAAAATTGATAAACCTTCTTAACGCAGTAAGAATATCTGCTCTATTAACAAGCGTAGCAGCATAGCAGGATTAGTCAATACATTTACATGCTTTTGTTTATATGTTGCCTGAAACCTGAATGTGATGAGAATCTGACATGGACCACCCTATTTCATCAAAACTTTCCATTTACATGAGAGCGAGGTGCCGTTTTTCATGCGGTGATTGTAGAGGACAGATGCCATAGTGTGTGTGCTAAAAGAGGGATAATTCAGAATTTTAAACAGGGGCCAGTGTATGCTTCAGGCTGCATTTGAATTTATGCAGATTGCTGTCAGAACGATATTACTCATATTTGAATGTGTTTTTCAAGGGGCCTATTCACGTCATATGTGTACATGTCTTATTAGGTAGCAGTGCAACCTGAAAGGTTAGCGCGTAGCGTTAGAAATGAATTGCACAAGGCTACCGGGCTTTTATCTTTTAACACGGTGCGAAGGCATCAAGTAGAATCTAGTGAGTCAGTGACCCGTAAGAACTCTGATATTATGGGGGAGGTTAGATTTATGGTAATGCTTTACAGATCCATTAGCATTGGGGGAGATATCACTACTAATGACAGGAAGAACTAAAATATATCTGTGGGCTTAAAACTTGTAACACTGCATTTTGTACTCGACCCTGCTATAATACTTCAAGCACAATTCCCACCCACATGTTCCTTGGCAGCCTATAATTTTCACGTGTTGACAAATTATTCAATAAAATGTACAATTTAATAAAATAATAATAATAATAATAATAATAATAACAATCAGTAAATAAACTGACCTTAAAACTGCCATCTAATCACAGTAAAACCTTGTGTGCTAAAATGACATTTGAAAATCTTTCTAAAATCTAAATTTCTTCCACTTTTTATGTAAACAAGTTTGCCTCAGACAGACAACTTATATCTGGTGCCATTTATGTGTGCATGATTTCCCACTGGCATAAATTATCATGTATTATGGAACATCAAAAAACCTGCCAATCGCCTCTAATAGTTTCTACCAAGTTGACAGCACTAATGTAAACATAAGAAAGGGTACTTTTTTTAAGGTCCTGGGACACAGTCTTCAGGATGAAGCATGTCTGGTGTAATCTAGATTAAAAAAAAAACAGCATGTAAATTTGATGACTTTTAGGGGTTTTTAAGGCAACTTGTGACTATACAAACACAAATCAAGGGAGAACATTTGTTTCTCGTTCCCATGAGGCCGGTGTCTCTCAGTCCCTAATCAGACAGGTTTCGACAAACGCAGTTCCTTTGTTGATAATGTCGGGTAATTAACGCAAATGACTGAGTCTCTGCCTCGCAGATCTTACAGGACTGGCCCCTGGTGCGATTGTAATCATTCCTAATAGTGAAATGAAGGCCTATGCTTGTTCATGTGTTTTTCATCAGTGCATGATGAGCTACCTTTAAGGCCCAAGATTGGATGCAGTAATTTGGCATAATAAGGCTGTAACTTTGTGGTAAAGGTTTGCGAGAGCAGTGACTTTTCTTTGAGGGAACCACAGCTTACCTCAGCAGAGGCAGTTGTGGTTGTGTAATCAAGCACTAAGAACAATGAGAATCATATTTTTCTACTGTAGTCTACAACTGTCTGAAATCATTTCATAGAGATTTGTTGATATACACCCCCCCCCCCCCCCCGTACTGTTGTATTATTTACAAGTAACTTTTCTACTAGATATTGTATTATCAGGGACACCATGCACTTTTATAGATGACATAATACATGACCAAAGTTTATAATATATATTATATTTACCTTTTTTTTAAACAAAAGCACACTTTACATTAAAGGTTTCATTATTTAACATTAATATTTTGACTAACATTAAATAGTCTCGGGTAGCCAGACCTTCATTGGCCAAGGCCCGTCCATGAGGCCGTTTGACTGTCATGTCAAACAACCAATCACAGTTTGTTTCGTTTCGTCCATCATCACGTTTCGAGGAGTGGAAATGTCGACATAGTAACATATAGGTGTGTAAAACTCTTGGACGTATTTTAAAGATTCTATGCCGCAAACTTTAAATAGTTCAAATACTTTTGAAAATCCAGCATTTAGTTGATTTAGTTGTAAACACTAGGCTTTCTTCTTTCGTGAGGGAGTTTGGTGCCACAGTATTTTTGTTTCCAGGTGGAACATTAAACAATGCGACAGACGCGTCTCGTGGCAATCCTGACTAAACAGGTTGAGACTAAACATTAACTAACAATGAGCAGTATGTTTGTTACAGTATTTATTCATATTTGTTAATGTTAGTTAATAAAATCCATTAGGTAATAATAGCAGATACAAATTTTGATTTCAATAGTGTATTAGTAAATGTTGTAATTTATTATCTAATAGTATTTTTCATGGCAACTTCATGTTACTAAAGTAGTTAACTAATGTTACTAATGGAACTTTATTGTAAAGTGTTGCCCAATGACAAACTAAACCAGCACATGCTAAATTTGATCAAATATTTAGATTTTTATCAATATCCGATTTAATTAACAATCTGAGGGGCTCGACTGGACATGATACTGATTCTGTTTGTACGAGCTGAAGTTTTTTCAACCTTGGTCTCCTTCGGTTTTGTTCGTTTACATGAGACTGAACTTTTGTTTCCCTCTTTGACTTTGTGCGTTTTGCACAACATTCTTAACCAGATGTTTAAAAATAATCTAACCTCTGATTAGAGTCACCTCTTCCCTTTTAATTTCCCCATGAAACTATGAGAGAGGGAACTAAGGTTGAGCCAAGAGTGGCCTGTCGCAATCCAGTCGGCCGAACGATGTACCTGGCAAAGTCTGAGCGCAGAGATCTGGGTAGTGAATCATGCTGATAATGCAGTTGGGTTTTCGTGGAGGCTGAACCTTAACTGGAATGCTGTCTTTGAGTTTCTCAATACAGAAACACACAAGTAGCAGTTTCACCTCTATCTGTTTCTCCTTTTACCTCATTTGAGGACAGCGGTGAAGAAAGTACAAGGATTGCAAAAGAAAAACTAGAGGGAGGGTTAGGGAGGGTTGCTTAAGAAACTGTCTCAGAAAGACATGATACCTGTGGTTTAGATAACATGCCTGTTAGTATTTGAAAGTAAAATGGGAAAATGAAGGGAAATCAACAACAGAATGTGTGTTGATTAACGAGCAGATATTTAACACTTGGTGGAATTTAGAGACACTGGCGGTGTGCTTTGAGTTGTAGAGTTAACGGACCAAGCATACAGTATGTGGCGTTTTTACTTCATTTTGATCATGAAAAGAACAAGTGCAAATCCCCTTCAAGACTCATTTAATGCTAATCAATTTTAGGGTTTCAAGAGAATGGGTAAATTTACAAACTGGGGGCTCTGGGGGTTGCTGGGGGGTCTGTGGAATCTTTTTTCCCCCATATTTGAGGGCTGTCAAAAAACTATTTATACATATATAATATGCTATATTATATTCTTTACATTCAGCTTTATAATTTAAAGTTGGTCACTTGAAAGGGTGTCTTGGTATCCAAAAGCACAGTAAACACAGTATACTCCTACATGAAAACATTTAAGCCTGCAAAATGCGGCACAAAACAGAGGTTGCAATCAATCAAGACACATTAACTGAAAATAGGCCTTAACTGGTCTTAGGAGTCGAATTAGATAATTTCATAATGGAAGAAATGAGAAGTGCTGCCGTTACAAGTTTGATTCATTTGAATTATTTGCACAGACCATCTGCAGTAATCTCACAGATCTGTAACTTATCCCAACATGTGACTCCACATTCTAGCTCTGCCACACTCCAGCTGGTGAACTTCTTTTGACTGGTTTAGATGAAAATATGGGCCACCGTGCTGTAAGTCAGCTATGCTGTTTTATCTTAGCGTGTGGAAGAGGATGTGTGTAATCAAATTTTAAATGAAATTTTGCATGTACATTTTCAAGTGTGAAAAGTCCGGCTCTTTGACACATGGCGTCTTTGAGGCGCTAGCTGACTTTTCCCCCTTTTCTCAGAAATACTTGAGATGTGAGGTTTGAGTGACAGGAAGGCGAGAGGTGATCACTCAGGCAGGAAGTATGGAGTGAAACCGCTCTCTCATTGATTGGCGGTTCAAAACCCAAACGGCAGACTTTTAAGCATTCTCTACAGATTCATATATTCACAGTATTATTTATTCTTGTTTTTATACTTCTGTGAGAGTGATTGTGTATTGTTCATAAAGGTCAGTCTCACTGCTGTGTGTCGATGTTGCGTTTGTACAAATCTTTATTTTAGCCTCAATCAGAGTGTGATTATTTCCATAAGAGAATACATTTGTGGATAGGTATTGCTCAACATGAGCAGGTGGAGGTCTAGCCAGAGGCACGCTGCCACGCTGACCTCCAGTAGGGATTAACATTGCACCTGCTCTACAGGAAATGGAGGGGGAGGATTTAAAATGGGAATGGGGGGAGAAGAGGCAAGCACCTGTGGACGTGGGTGACTCCGGAAGCAAAGGGAAACCCTTAGGATTAGACTCCATCTGCTCCTGGTTAAACTCCGCTCTTGCTGGAACCGCTACTAACTTTGTCTTTGACTTCCAGCTTTGTTGAGAGGAGTCATGAGGAACTTTGGTGTGATTCACTCACCCCACCACCACTCTTATATTTGCATGCACATTTCAAATAATGCAATAGAATATTATTTATTGAACATGCAGTATAGTATGTTTGAAATTAATACATAACTGTACATTAAGTAGTCAAAAGAGTATTTCGAGTATTTTTTTACAAAAAACATTCAATCTGTTAATCAATTTATACCAACCAAAATGTAGTATAATAATAATAATAATAATAATAATAATAATAATAATAATAATAATAATAATAATAATAAATAATGCCTACATTTTTATGCTGATTTAAAAAGCTCAAGGTCACTTTAATAATCATACATTCAATTAACCAACAACTCACAACATCAACAATGACGACGATGAAATAATAATATACATTAAAAATACAATCATATAAAACAATAAATAAAAACAAACTTATCTTTGTTTTAGAATTGCTGCCCTTCCTTTTAATTTTAGTAAAAAGTTTTAGTAATTTTCTTTATTTTTTTGTATTTAATTTTTTTTTTAAAGATGTCTATATAGTTTTTATTTTGTCTTAGTCTTAATTAATTTAGTATTAAAACTTTCTTTTATTTCAGCCATTTGCAAGGCAACATTGAATTTAAATCTTTTTATGTTTCTGTATTTTATTTCAAGTAATGTTTGTCATAAAATAAACCATTAAAAAAATTACTTGAAATAAAATCCTGCCATTTCATCTATTCATATTTATTCATATCATCTAGATATGAAATTGCTTACTGTGATGCATCCTTGTCATTTATAATATTTCCAAATTCCAACAGCAAGGACATCTCTGGATTGAAATTTCGCTCATAAAATGATGGATCGGAGTCATCAACCAGAGACTGTTGTTCTCTCTCCATATTTGGAGCATCGCCTGTTCCTAACTATTCCAAGTTGGACAGTTTAATGATGCTGTTACTCTTCAGTTGGATCCGAGTCTCATGGCCCAGTGCGAGTCCCAGCACGGCATTGTGGGTGTTGTCCCATTCTGCAAACATCAATTCAGCACTTTATACATTCCACAAAAATTTCTAAACAGCACACAATTACAGATTTGGAAATAGTTCTATTTTCCATCTCCTCCATTTTGTAGCTGGATTCCTCGCAAAGCTCTTACAGAACACGTCTGGGTTCCGTCCAGTTTGGATATCTGGCGTATCAGATGTCTCCTGCACATGTATCGCTCTTGTATAATCAAAGTCTGAAGCTGATAAAGGTAAAACGCGATACACTTTTGGCTGTGACCTGTCGGTCTTCACAGATACGGACTGGGTGTGCGCCATTTCCATCGCTCAGTGGGTTGTCTCGCTTTAGCCAAAGCAGTTGTAAAACCAAAGGAGTGTGCTATCAAATGAGCCTGACAGGGGCCTGATAAAAACAACTTTTGCCAGGGAGAAAAACAGAGCCTTGGCTAAGCTCACATAACTAATGTAGGCCTTGCATCTTACGCTCCAGGATTTTCGACTTCTCGCTGCTACCCTTGGCAGACGCATCACTCGCGTTCACATAGGCAAAGGACCTCCGAAAGAGCACCAGAAATGTCTGCCAAACTGCTCACAGCTCAGTTTAAGGAAAACAGTCCAAAACTGCACTGAAACTCATTTCTTCCCACTGGGCTGTTAGTCAGGACCTGAAGTTATGTCAACTTTTCGGGAGAAAATAAAAATAAAAATCGCTGCAAATTTTGCCTCTTATGTCTCTGGCCAACATTTTACTCGAACTTCATGTATTTTCATAGGACTTGAGTTTGGGGCCTGCAGCCTCCTTCCAGTCAGAACCGTGACTCTTGTAAACAAAGTGAACGGGGATTCAGTCTTGAAATATGTGACGGACTCCCGCTTGAGTTTGCTATATTAGCGTGCTTACTGTTAGCATAACAAACAAAAGTGTTTGTTTGCCATCGTAACGCAGTCCGTTGAAAATCGAAGGAAAATTGGTGAGTAATTCACAGAGGCTTTGGAAAGTTCACACGGCTAAACATGATCTATTTTCTGATAATGAGTAGATGAAGATGTTTGTTTTCCGGAACAATTGAACAGACTCACCCGCTCCGTCTGTGTGTTTGACACTCGGCATGGAATATCTAGCCTCTCTTTCTTTTTAACCATTTCGCCAGTTGCAGCATGGGCTTTTAAGATTCCCGAGTATTCCCTCCAGAATTCATTAATCATTTAATCCCGGTATCGGCGCCTCTCCTGTACGAACATCTTGCTTTAGGTACTTTTATTCCTTGTAATAAAACTTTAATGTGGTATCCTCTATATATTCAAGTTCAGGCATCAATATTTCCTTCTTTAAATACTTAATGCACACCCTGCTTCATATCTTTCAACTTTTAAACATGAAGAGCGCAAAAGTCGGAGGCTCAGATGTCTAACTCACTGAAATACTTTCATGCTAAAGATCAGATATTGAGTATAATCATATGTATAATCACATATCTGCTGCAAAAATAGCCGCTTCACCTGCAGGCTGAGGATCTGCTGGTTCTGGAGGTATTTGGCAGCATGTTTGCGGATGTGGCCTTTGGCATTTAGCATGATGTTCTTATACAGTAGGTTTGCTGTGAAGATAGTCCATCATTCAAGAGCACAAAGGGCCCTGCAGGGATTCAGCCCTAGCAAGCTCGCAATCCATTTATGCAAGTGAGAACAGTCTTAACTGTGGGCTTGTTGATTTATTTTTTATTAATTTTTTTTCTGCAGTGTATAAAATGCATGGTCTTATTCATTTTGGTCATTTTGGCTTAAATATCAACTTACAAATAACATGATTGGGACTAGAGCCTCTCAGATGGGTACAGTGGCCATGCCAGAAATACAGTAAAACAGTATTTTATGAAGTACTGTATTGTTACAATTTAAAATAACAACTTTCTATTTTAATGCATTGTAAAATGTGATTTATTATTGTGATGGCAATGCAGAATTTTTTTTTGTGTGTGTGTGGAAACGGTGATATATATTTTTTAGGATTCTTTACATTTCAAATGAACAACATTAGTAAAGACAATTATAATGTTACAAATTATACATTTTGATAAATTTAATGTATCCTTGCTGAATAATAGCATTAAAATACCTAACTTAATCAGTCCAATCTTATATAATTGTTTGTTATAATTTTTTTTTAATTGTATATTAAATTATTTTTTATCCTCAGTGTAAAATGTTAAACTTTTTTTTAAAGGTTCAACTGGTTTGTTATTCAATTAAATAAGTAACATGACAATTCATTTTATTTACTTTTTTATTTTAATTCATTAAATTCAATAATTCATTAAATTAAATTAATTAGCATTTTCATGCATTTTTCAATATTTATATAAATTCATATTTTAAGAAAACAACAACAAAATAAACAATGTATAATAGTATATTTATAGATGAATATTAACCTAGATTTATATATATTTTTTGTACATTTGTTCATTTTTATTTTGATGCCTAATTAAGTATTTTTAAAACAAACATAACCTTGTAATGTATTTATTATTGTTATTATAATTTTTTTTTTCCATGTTTTATGAACAAACATCTCTAAATTTGATTGAGCGGTATTCTCTCTATTTCACAGTGACTTATGTCTCATCCTTTAAAGCAGTTTGAATTACATTAGCAACAGCAGTGAACAGACTCTTCTATGTCAGGATGTGTTTTGCTAAGTAATCACACCTCATCACGAATCACAAATGAAGTAGTTAACAGAGCATTACCATTAATTAACAAATTACACCTAGTGTTCGCGTCATGTATATTCATGCCTCACGTGTAATTGCATTGGACACACCACCATTTGCCCCATGTTTGACTGGGCGGGTAAAAGTTACAGAGCGTGTAATTTACAGCTCAACAACAAATTACATAACCACTTATCCCACTGCACCGTCCCGGCTACACAGACAGGTAGAGCCTGCAGCTGATGGCCACCTCCTGCTCCTCAGCCTGCCGAAGCTGGGAAGCTCTTTTCTTGCCTCATTGAAGCAAAGACATTGTGTATGACACGTTTCACCTGGCACGCGTCAGAGTCTGGCAGACAGCCGTGGCCAGTACACCTGAGGCCAGCGCTCCTGGATCACTCTCTCTCTCTCTCTCTCTCTCTCTCTCTCTATAGCTCGCTCTGTGTTTGATCTAATGTGACATCTTGAGGGAATACCCAGCATGCTGTTATGTCTGCTCTATTACCGGCTGAGTGCCTCAGGTTTACCTCTGTGACTGTGTGTGTGTGTTATCTTTTTTTTTCATCTACATCCAAGTAGCAGAACTGAAAGTATTCGCTGCACTTTTAAATGTTTAGTTTGTAGATTTTGTATTAATATTAATATTAATATGTATGTACATTGTATTTATTTGTATTGTACTATATTTTATAATTTTATTCTTTATAATACAGTGGTGGCCCAAATGATAAGAACACTAGTGTTTTTTACCAGCTAAAAAAAGGTTTTTAGTCAGTTCTTTTTTATATTTTGCTGTAGTGAAGAAACATAATAAACTAAATCCAGAAGAACTATAGCTACTTCTCCAAGATGCTTCAAGAGACCTCCCAGCGAAGCTACAGTACTGTTAAAAGTTATGTTTTACACTTGTGTAAAAATGCTGTAAAATGAGGATGCTGTCAAAAATAAATATATTTTCTTTATCAAATAAGTTATCAAGAAACTTTTTTTTCCTTCTCATGTCGTTCCAGATGGACGTGATGATGATCAGATCAGATCTCTGTGTGGAGCACTTACTGCTGTCAGACAAAAATGTACAATTATTATTATTACAATTAATGGCAAAATTAATGTTTAGAAATTTAAACTGATATTTCCTATTGACACACTACAGCAAAATATAGAAATAAGTTACTTTAAACCATTTTTAGCAATACTATTGTTCTAATAATTTTGCCAATCACTGTATATATCCACTTAAAATAATGCATTATATTAAGGATGGAAATTATAATAAATTGTCAAAGATACAAATATAAAATTTAGTTGTAGACACTATCAAGAGAAATGCCTCCACCCCTCCCACTTGGGTGGCAGTGGTACAGGTTACCCTTGTGTGTGTGTGTGTGTCCACAGGTTGTGATAATCTCTCTTCACCATTTCCAAAATTCTTATGATGCAAAGTCTATTGGAATAGCCTAAAGCCAATGACTCAGATCTCCAGACTGGCAGCAGATTAGAGAGTCTGTAATAAAGAAAGTTTGAAGTAAAACATGAGTGGTCAGAATGTTTGGCAGGACAAATGTTAGACAATATGTTACATTTGAAGCGCTCACAAAGAAAATGATGAAAAGATAGCCACTGTTTTTATTTCTTCTTTTTTTTTTTTCAGAATACACACGCTCACACATGCAAGCACACATGCAAACTTATATAGAAATGTTCCATGTATGAGATATAAGCACAAAATATTCAAGAATACATTCACATGTATTTGATTTTGTGCTGATATAAATATGATATAACACAAAGCTTATATACAATACAGCATGGATACACTATTGGTCAAATGTTTTGGGTCAGTATGATTTACATTTCATTAAAGAATATTTGTGTTTTTTTTTTTTTTTTTTTTTTTTTTTTTTTTTTTTTAGCAAGGATGCATTAAATTGATAAAGTATTTTGAGTAAATGCTTTACTTTTTAATTTACTCTTTTTCACTTTCTTACTGACTATTTATTATTACTACAATATCATGGTTTTGTAGTGTATTATTTTCAAAAAAATGTGACCTAATAGTTATAGAAGTCAGACTCGTAACCCAAAGGTTGCGGGTTTGAGTCTCGGTACTGGCAGGAACTGTAGCAAGGGGGAGTAAATGTACAGCGCTCTCTCAATAGCACGACTGAGGTGCCCTTGAGCAAGGCACCGAACCCTCAACTGCTTTCCCGGTGCCGAAATAAAAAAAAGGGCTGCCCACTGCTCCAAAGGAAGTCGTGGCCTAATGGTTAGAGAGACGGACTCATAACCCAAAGATTGCGGGTTCGAGTCTCATACCGATGGGGATTGTAGGTGGGGCTAGTGAATGCACATTGCTCTCTTCAATACCATGACTTAGGTGCCCTTGAGCAAGGCACCGAACCCCCCACTGCTTCCAGGGCACCACGACAAAATATGGCTGCTCTGTGTGTGTGCGTGTTCACTGCTGTGTGTGTGCACTTTGGAGCACGAATTCTGACTATGGGTCACCACACTTTTCAGCCACATGTCACTTCACTTTCACTTTTTCACTTTTCACCACATGAGCTGGACTTGGACTGGAGCTGAAATGATGTAGTCTTAACCTAATAGCTCCTCTTCAGCAATTCTATTATCAGTGTTTAAATACATACCATTTCTCGTCCAGTCGTAGATTTAACTCCTTTTTACCGTGCAAATGGCTTCATTAAATGAGTGCTCTTTGCTAACATGGGTATTTTACATAGCCATTATTATTTGCTGCACAATACCTTCCTAATCTGTTTTATTTCAAAGTGAATGCAGTGGCACAGATTTAAAAGAGCATCGTCTTCCTGCTGAGAGGAGTCCATATGTTTTAGCGCAGGTCTGCATAACCTCATTTGTAGCTTCTTGTCCTATTCCTCCATGAATAATTCAAGTACGCCGATAGCAAGTGTGCTGTGCGTGTCTCTGTATGCGTGTGTGTGTGTTGTATGCGTGGAGGAAACGCTCTGTCTGAGGAGCCCTTGCCCCAACTTAGAGACCTCCAACTGTGCTGCCGAGCATCTCGGTATCGCTGCAGATGAAAGTCTAGAGGCCTGTGTATGTGTGTGTGTCTGTGTGATCTGACATTGAAGAGATGCTCTTGCCTTGAGCAAAGTTCTTCCCCTCTTCTCGAATGCAACCAAATCCTCACGAGAATGTCATATTCAAATAATGAATACAAACACAATTGCGCTTGGCAGATCGCATAAACAAAGTCAGAACGCAATCAATAATTGATCTCGCAATTATATCTTGACTTATGACAATAGGAATAATCATGACGGATGGAGAACGAGGGTGGCGGTTGGAGTCAAAGCCAAACGTGTTTAAAGGTGTTAGATGTTAGGTAGAGAGGTCAAATACTCCAACTTTTTTTTATTTTTGACCTGAACACTTTCCTTGGGCTTTTGACCTTTTAAGATGAACCAGAGAACTTCTTCAGCTCATTAGGGAGCTCAAATCTAACAACAACAACAACAAAAAAACCAAATCTGCCTGGTGGATCAATAGTAGCAAAAACGAGTGGCCCGACGCACACAAAAAACAGATTCTCGTTATTGTGCAAAACACGGACCTTGGGCGCCAAAGTATGTGGAGCAGGCCAAATAATTCCTAAACAGAGCGCAACAACCCATTTTGACAAACAAGAGCCAAGGGATAAGGTAATGTTTGGAGATGCATTCTGCTGGTCGTGTCGAGATTCTCCTTCTTATTTAATAGTTAAGGAAGAGTGCAGCACCTTTCTGTAATTTGGAGCAGATGGTAGCAAATCGAGTCCTGCTATTGCCATCTGTAAAGAGCAGGTGTCTGCCAATTGCGTCGGAAAATGGGATTCAGTCCAGGAGCTACCTGACCGAAGACAAACACCCTGCGGGGAGTCTCTTCGCTGCATGTTTATCCTCTAATATTCTGTCCCTTTTCCCTCAACCAATATTTCTGCTTTGTCTTTTACTATCGTCATTTAACATCTCTCTCCTGTAAAGTCACTCCTCTCTTCTCTCTTTCCTTCAGCCCGCTATTCTAAAGGAGATGGGGTCGCCTCGGAGTCCAGAGGGGGCAGCACAAGTGTGGCATTGTGGGCCAAAGGAGAGACGGCCATTGTTCCTGCCCGCTGCCTGCCACAGCTGTGCACGAATAAGAGCAGGGACAAACCACAACATATATCAATGTGGAGGCTGTGAGGGATGGTCCACGGGTGTCCACACTCAAAGAAGACTAGTGTCTTTCAACTAAAAAATGCCAAAGGGCACACAAATCACTCAAGGTGACGCTTTTATTTCTTTCAATCCACAGGAGGAGACAAGAGAGCTAGTAAAAGGAACAGACTCCTGAGGAATAGATAATGCATTTGTGTGAGAGAGAATGTCTGCATACATACAATGATTTTTTTTTTTTTTTTTTTTTTTTTGTTAAGTTTCAATAAAAAATTAAAGTATTTGCTTTAAATTAAGTATATTTAGATTGGCTGTGGAAGTAATTTCAAATTAAATGATATTAAACTGACTTACATGAAGTTTAATTTGTACACACACACACACACACACATTAATTATCATGTAAAGTCAATTTCTGTGCTACTGAAATACATATTGAATGTCTACTTATTAAATGCATTTCTGAACTAAGTTTAATTTGACATTAAAAACTGATAAGTAAATTTCATAAGAATTTTTCTACTGCTGGAACACTTATTAAATGCATTTCAAACTTCTTTTAATTTTTTATTTAATTTAATTTTAAATTAATTTTTAATTTTTAACTTCAATCTTTTGTGCTTTTATCTGGCACAATAATGCACAACAGTGTCTTTGAAATATCTCCATTTCATGCTTTTCACAGCAAATTTTGAAATGCAATTAATTTTCTAATTTGATTAATTAATTGGTACATAATCTAATTCCATTAAAAATCAGCCCTAATAGAAATGATAATATATCCTATCTAAATGTTAAATAAGCCTTACTGCATGCAAATGTGGTCATGCAACAATCCAAATAAGTCTTGTCTTCTCTCTAGCCAGATCTAGCAAATCATCCTACTGTGGAATAAGTAATTTGTACATTGTCAGCCTGGAAGATAGAAGAAAGACTTTAGTATGTGTGTTGCATTTCCCATGATTCAACGTGAAACTAAGCAGAAACATCTCACACACAACAGGCCGCTGCATCTAGGCTAGTCAATGAACTGGAAGGAAATTGGACATGGTATCTGCAGGATATTGGCAGCAGGCAGGGCTCCCCATGATCAAGGCTGAAAATGAACGGTGCAAGGGCAAGTTAGTCGCAGCATGTTCACCCCAAGCATGCCCTTTAAGAGCTGTGAGTGCATTTATCGCTGCAGGAGGAACCTAAGTCCACACTAAGCTTCTCTTCCGTAATGTACAGAATTAGCCCTCACTTGCTCTTTCTCATGCTTTTCTTGTGCTTCTGTTGTTAGCTACCGCTCTAAACAAACATTGTGGTTGTGGAGTCAGAAGAGATATCCGTCCTACAAAATCCGCAAGATAGGGACAGAAAGAGGTTAGGAGCTGTGCTCTTTGACAAGAGAAGTATGTTGGGAAGGAGTGTGCAGGAAAAAAAAGCTCAGAAATACTTATTTTTCTTCAAGATGTCACATTTTTGTGTACATCAATATATACAGTAAATATATAAACTACTATTCAAAAAATCAGTTTTTTAATGCTTTTGAAAGAAAATTGTGAAATCTTTGAATATATTTTAATTTATTCCTGCAATGGCAAAGCTGGATTTTCAGCATCATTACTCCAGTCTTAAGCATTATATGTTCCTTCAGAAATCATTCTAATATGATAATTTGCTCCTCAAGAAATAATTCTGATTATTGTCGATATTGAAAACAGTTGTGTGGCTTAAGATTAAAGTGGAAACCATGAATTGCAATGTTTTTTGTGTGGTTGGTTTCCAGGAATCCATAAGGAATAGAAAGTTCAAAAGAAACGTATTCATTTCAAACAGTGAAGACGTATAATAGTGTGAGTAATTTAATGCATGCTTGCTGAATAAAAGTCATCTTCTTAAAAAAAATAAATAAAAGTAATCAAAATATTGCACCAATTTCCCTACCATACATACTAATAATTTTTGTACAGAATCTTAATTCTATATTATTTTTCTATACTTGGAACCAGAGAATAAGGACTTGTATATTATTAAACAGTCTTCTAAGTGGTTTCACTTGATAAATGTTTATATTTTTCAATTTAAAATATTCTCATGTCATTTGTGAATTGAAATCTCAATCATCTGCTAAAAGAGCTTCTAAACACATGCATAACAAAACGGTGATGTTCAGAATAATGCTTCAAGGGCAGCTGTTTTAGCAGGGGAATGAACAGATTTGTATTCATGTTTATTGCACCTGAAAGATGACTGCATAGGAGACCAACTCTGAAATCACATGTGGGACATCTGAGAAACACTTTTCTTCCTCTCAGATTTCCCTCTATTCTCCTAACCAACTTAACGGCCAGCTTTATATCCATACGATAAGACAATTGATCTTTCCATTAATATCTCATATGGCGGAATCAAATAGAGCTAGTCAGGTCTGCTTATACATAATTATTATCAGGTTTTTGTAAGAGTTTGAGGTCCACTTCTGCGGACCTCACCTTTGAGCCGCCATGTGTCACTGCTGTGTTAAAAGCGGTCTTTGACTATCATCTGGCTGTGCGTACGATAGCAAGCATTGCATTATGGGAGTGGAATCTTGTCAACAGGAAGTTGGATTGTCCACAAGGCCTCGCTCTGTCATTTAAACAGCCTCTCCGTTGTGATACGCTCCTCTGTCCATGTGCAGGAAAAAAAAAACAGCTGGACATAAAACCTCTAGCATTTTTTACTCTGCGAGCGCCACAGATAATGGTGCGATCCTCTTCTAGCCCCCGAGGATGCACTTTGGCTATGGAACGGGGACTGGGGACAGAGGGGAATCACAGAAAGCGTTATGAATGTGCGTTTGATTTCATACGCCACAGGGGTCCGCGGCACAGTGGGCCACTTGTTGTGCGGCCGCCCAGATGTGCACCCGCCCGCTCGGATGAGGTCCCCCCTCAAAGACGCCCTGTTAGTGCTGCTGTCTGGGGAGACAGTGAGGGGCCCTATCCTCACCTCGCCCTGAGACCAACATACACACACACATACACACACACCTCAGAAATGAATCAGTCCTGTACCAGGCAGAGCAGCAGTGTGAAGGGAAGATTCAATCATTCCAGTGTTCGCGTTTGATTGTGTTGAAAAGCTGAAGATGTGTGCTGTATAAAGGCAAAACGTGAATAGAGACACGATATATGACCCTGTGTCTGTGGGGTCACACGCTGGGAAGGAACAACAACATATATGTTTAAGAACAATGAATAAGTCAAAGCATACATCCTCTCCGGGAACACGTGGCGATGAGGATGTAAGTTGTCTGCCAGAGAAATAAAAACCTTAAAAGATAGTGTTCCTCTGTGTTAGGCCAGTGGGGATCTCTTATCTACATCTAATTACTCTGCACAAGTCTTTACTGTTTTTATGAAACGCATTAGATGTGTTAAGATGGTTATATATGCTTTAGTGTGTCAACAGCTTTAGATTCCTATAAACATTCAGTTTGCCTTTTGCAGATATTGTAATAAGAATTTATTGAGATTAAAAAATCCAGCAAACCGTCCAAGATGCTTGGATGCAAGTTACCTGCAAACCTTTCTGAAAACTGTGCACAGCTGTACCTTGGAAAATAACCCTTTTTAAAGCAAAGGGGTGCTTATTTAAAATATTGATATAATTTAGTTAACTGATAAAAACTATGGCATTGTTTTGAAAAACGTTCCTCAGCCTTATGTTTTTCACAAGTGCCATATTTATTCTATGGGTTTAGTCTGTATTGCTTTTTATGTCTCTTTATGTAATACCAGACTGATTTGATGTTGCTGAGATCAGATTCCTTTAAAAATATTATGACTATTATTTGCACCTATCTACAACAGGATTGTTGCTTTTTTTTTGTCTGTCCGTCCGTCTGTCCATCGCATCAGAGTGCTTTGAGCACACTTACATTTATGCTGTATATCAGTGGCTCTATCACATGAAATGCTGTTATAAACTGTTTTTGATTATGCAGATGTTTATATGGCACAAGCTCAAACACAGGCCAGTTCTTTGGAAAATTTGACACAGAATTGAACCCTTAAGCTTTTGGTCTTGGAAAGATTGGAAAAGAAACGAATGTAAAAAGAGGGATGGAACTCATCAAACACATGAATGCAGAATTAACATGATACACCTGACAGTGAAGCACAGAGAGTTTAAAATCATGGGATGCCAAAAGTCATTTATAGCAGCGGGAGTGTTTTCACATTTTCTTTTATGTGTGTTATTGATGTGGAGCTCCTGTGAGAAAAAACAACATTGTACCTCCAGGTGTGACAAGATGCTTTTGTGTTTGCAATGATTCCTTTGTAACACACCTTCCCAAAGGAAGGCTAAATGGCCAGTGTCAGGCGTTTAAAGGGGACGCACCCTGCTGCTCGTCATTCATAACTCGATCAATACTCACAAAGGGAGGTTATTGATATGCCACACTTTCACCTAGACCAATGTAAGCTCATAAATGCAGCAACATGTAGACCTCAGCACACACACACACACACACACACACACACACACACAGTGCTTCTTTCACTGTACACTACTTGAAGAAGAGCAAAGACTAGTTCCGGCTTGCTGATCTTGATAATTATTGAGAAATTATTCTTGCAGGTTTTCAATATATTCAAAAACATTTCACAATTCGTCTTAAAAAAACTTATGTGCTAAAATACACAGAACTGGTTCCAAAGTCTGAGTCAATCTGGAATTATAAATCTAATTTAATATTTGAATCAAATAATCTTTGGAATAAAGATTTTAGGTGAATTGAAAACAAAACTTTTACAATTTATTTTAAACTATCATTCATTACCTGCATATGATTAGCCTTTTGGCAGCCTTATGATAAACTACCGATTTAAAAACAAAACAAAACCAACAACAACAACAATAACAACAGAAAAAAAAAAAAAAAAAAAACAGTTTTTTTGAATTGTAATACCCAAAAGTTTTGAATGTTAGTGAACATTAATTTAATAGTATAGGGTAAAGTTCTGGACCCAGTGCCTATACACACACTGATCTCAACTCAAATTCAAAGCAAATTATGAGTTTTTTGTAACATATTTAAAACATATGACTGCATGTCATGTGGAAATGTAGTGTGACTGCTCTTCCTGGGATGTATAGTGACCCAGATAAAGAGATTGCATTATTGATGCGCAACGAGGGGCTTTTTTGTCTGTGCGATCAATTCGATGCATTCACTCAGGGTCCGTCTCTACAGTGCTACAGGACACCTGCTGAAGCTTTAATATCTGACCAGTCGATATCTGTAGCCTTTTACACCACAGAGAGAGAGATGGACCACACTACAGTCAACCTCTACCAGCTCTCAAATGATAACACACTCTTGGAAAGATGTGGACATACAGTAGTGAACGTCATCTCTCTCTATGATGTCTGTAAGGAAGTACAGTTATATTATGCTTACAAATTTGCTTTATTCATACATGATGAATTGTACATAAACCATATTCTCTTGTGCAGATAAGGTGATAAAAGGCTATTTGAATGAGCAAAATTCATCCCCTAACATTTGATCACGTCTTGTTCTTTGTTCTTTAGCATAGAAATTCATTTGTTAAAAATTCGTTGTTTGGGGAGGAAGCATTTGAATTCATTATACCAAGAAGAATGTGATCTAGAAACATAAATTTCCTTCCACTGATACACCCTAAGATTGATTCATTGTTCTAAAAATAGGTTACAAAATACTTAAAGGGATAGCTCACCCTCACATCGGTCCAAACCTTTAAGATCTTTGTTCATCTTCGAAACACAAATTAGGATATTTTTTTAAGAAATTCAAGAGTTTTCTGACCCTTTATTTGTTCACAAAAAGTACTCTCATAACTTGGTAAAATTACGGTTGCACCACAGATGTCACATTGACTATTTTAACAATGTCCTTACTACCTTTGACCTCAAACACGTCAGTTGCATTACTGTCTATGCAGGGTCAGAGAGCTCCCAGACCTCATCAAACATATCTTTATTCCTGTTCTGAAGATGAACAGAGGTCTTTCAGGTTTGGAACGACATGAGGGTGAGAAATTACTGTCAGAGTTTTACATTTTTGGTTGAACTTTGAACTTTAATCGCAAATAAAATATTGTTACTCAAAATATATAAAAAAAAATATCTTTATATTATCTGAAATGGATGTACATTTAGCTAGATATTCATATAAATGCAATCATATCAGATATTTCTGCACATCCGTCGAAAACACACGGTCACACGCAAAATAGATCAAAGGAGGTACTTTTTCAAAACAACCCAGCCATACACTTTAAAAAGGCAGTGACAAAGAACTTTGTGTAAAGTTGCTTTCAGCTTTACATTCCCCCAAGCTTTACATGTTTCAGAAACGTTTTCCTGCGGGACAGGTTAAAGTGAAACTGCAAACTAAACAAACACGGCGGTACAGGCTTACTCATTCTCCCGTCTGAGTGAGTCGGCTGACAGGACGCGAAGAAATGTTGCAGGTCTCAGATGAGTAATTGAGTATACGTATTCATTACTGTAGGAATAATAAAACTATTCCTTATATTTGCTTAATGGCTATACAATATGTGAATAATTACTCTATCTATTCATACATGATACAGATATGTGCAAGACCTCATTGATCATGATGAGCATATTGTGGTGATGTATTGGTGACATCAAACGGAAGACACACTCTAAGAACTCCATTTATAACCATTAGCAGCGGCAGAGCCTAACCTAGGCATGACCTTTGTCAATTAACTGTGTAGCGATTATAGCTGATTAGCCTGACAGTAAGCGTCTATGAGTCTCCTTAGTCATTAAACAGTGGCATTTCTCCCAGCAGCATGAGACCCGGCACTCCAGGCTAGCAGTGACGGATGACACTGTTCTGGGCTTCAGGGTTGTTTCGTGCGACCTTCGAAATAGTAAAGGAGGCAGTGTGGACGGTGTCTCTGTGTAAGTTAACAGAGCGAGTGATTCATGCGCTTTTTCCAAAGAGGCATTCTGTGAACGACACAAGTCTAAGGGCACTTGTAGATAACAACCTGAGCGTTGTCAGAGAGCGCCATTGTTGGGGATTTTGGCTGAAATTATCCAGGACCTTCTGGTCATGTGAACCGACCACAACTGGCAAAAAAAAGGTCCAAGTGTTCAGTGCTTGAATGCATTTGAAATGCAGACGAGATGTTTTATCCTACCGTGACAAATGCAATAGGGTTAATAAAAAAAAGATGATGCAATGATTCTTAAAAAACTGTAAGTCGAACCGTTAAAAACAGGTAAATGAAATGGTACAGAAACATTTTTTTTAAACCATTTTAGATGGATACAAAAAATAAATAAAAACGAAGCTATTCGGAAACGGGAGCAAAATTCCATCGCATCTTTCAGCCCAACAAAGCGATAAGCAAAGGGCGCAGCCAAACAGTGTCATGAGTAGAGTGAATAGGATTGCTCTTCTATCGCCTCTCTTCTCCCAAAACTGAGCTGACAACCTCCGGCGACACTTTCCATTCAAGCTTAGCGGGAACACGTTTTCATTTCAATATCACTGAGTGGGCTGGGACGGCTTTTGATGTCTACCTAGCCGGCACCTTGTGGGTAATCTAGCCCTTGGATTAAGCCATTTCTAAAACGTTTTTCCCCTCCTCTCTTCCACGGCCAAGATTGCCATCACTGCCTCCGTAATCTTTTGTAACAGAAGCTAATGCAGAAACACCTGCCACACAAGCCGGGCACATCCAGTCCTGTCGTCGTAAGCAGATTACATTTCGCAATGCCAGGTATTTGAGGAATATTCATGTCGCTAAGTGCTTATGTAATGAGTCATAAAGCGCTATAGGCTCCCCCTTCCCCCCCACACTCCCTTAGTTGTTTTTGAGTTGATCTCATCCCCATAAATGAGTGAGCCTTTGGGGCATTGTTTGGGTTGAAATCCCTGGCCCATGCCAAGAAGTGAAATTGCTGGGCCTCGGGGGTCTTGGAGACCAACTCAAGAGCCAATCCTCTGACTTGCCGTTGTTTCACTGGTAGTCTTGTGATGTGATGCTTATTAGGAGCATGATGTTTTGATAACAACTCCACGTTATTAATCATATTAACAGGACACAGAAGACTGAAAAGAGCAGTTTACAGTTGAAGTAAATGTGCTTTGAATCACTTCAGCATCTAGAATTTACTGTGGCTTATCGCTTGCAGAAGAATAATCAGAATTGTTGTTAGTAATGAGACTAATGATAATTAAGTCCAATGCACAAACATTGAGAAGTTTGGAGTTTGGCAAGATTTTCTAACGTTTTAAATAAAAGACTCTCATGCTTATGAAGGCTGCATTTATCTAATAAAGCACAGTAATACTGTGGAGTATTATTTAACTGTTTTCTACTTGAATATATTTGTTAAATGTAATTTATTACAGTAGTCCAGTCATCAGTGTCACATGTTCCTTCAAAAATCATTCTGATTGGGTGTTCAAGAAACATTTCTTGTATTATCCGTGTTGAAAACAGCTGTGCTGCTTGATATTTCTGTGGGCACAACAATCTTTCTGATCCTAAACTAATATTTACTAGCTATGAACATCATACGGTACACACTGACAAAATGGTCTATAAAAATATTTCATCAGAAATTGCTAGTAAATTTCACAAATACAATGAAAGACAGGTAACACATTGAAGTAAATGTGTAATTTTGAAGTATAATGTATTATTGTATTTTCTTTTCTGTTTTATTTGCGACAAATCTTATTACTATATTTTCTCATGATTGTGATATGATCAAGTTATCAGTCAGTAGTGAAGGCAAAACTTATTTATAAACTGAGTACAATTCATATTATAATCAAAACTGAGTGTGGCATGAACCATTTGGACTGGTTTATCTTCCTAAAATATTTCTTTCATTTATGATAGATGAAGAGCAAAGACCCATTCTTCAGGCACTGGTTATTCAAATGATGCTACTGCGTGTTATAACTCCAGCTCTGAGCTGTAGCCTAAATCTCAAGACATATCTCTTCTGCAAATCTGACACAGGAGGAGACAGAACTGAAGCAAAAGGAAATCTGGAACAAAAGTGAAGCCATCTTTTCAAACAACAGCCTGTGGCTCCTTTCACTTGGCATCTTCAAGACGCATCTGATCCTTTGCTTTGTTTAAAGCCAGAGCGTCTTTAAAAGTGGATTTATTTGTTTGAGGTTGTTTCTCTATTTATTTCCGAATTCACCAAGATCATCCAGTTCTGGGAGGGAAGGGGATGGTGGGTATTTGTCAAATCCTAGAAGGTCTCTTGGCACGGGCACAAACACAACTTGATGACTTACAAAAGACAAAGATGGTTAGTTAGTGACTGTCTGCTCAGGGGTTATTGTGATGGATCCACTTCCCCAATCAATCCTACTTTCAAAAGTTCTACATGAATAAAGGCCTGTAACTGAGGGAATGGTGCAAATAAATATTTAGCGGAGACAGGAAACAATAACAGGATCTACTTCATTTTGCCTTGAAGATTTATAAAAACAACAAGGTGGATAAGCCGGAGGATCAAGGGAATAAACAATTGTGCAGTGGAGCTGAGAGCCATTAGATCAAATGGCTTTAATTACCTGATTACGGTGAGCTAGAGCTGACTAGCTATCTCTGGAACGCTGACTGCATGACTAAATTAGCGGAAGAGATAAGGTACAGCGCCAGATCTGCTCCACCTTACCTAATCTCGATCAGGTTTACCATCAACACTGCCGCGCGGTGACTCAGTTACTGTTGCATAAGTGTGGTGGAAATGCTGTTTTTCAGCTATTTCTGGACTGATCAAACCCCATTTAGATAAGGAGGGCTGTTACAGGATCTTTTAATGTTTAGGACAGAGTTTGAGGACCGAACGGGTTGTTTAAGAGAGGGATAATTGCTCTTTTATACTTTCCCATGATAAAGGCTGGCAGATCCCATCAAGTAAACAGTAACTGGCAGTGGCAGAGTTTCATTTGGGCACATTTACATTAATCCACTTGCAATGCATTTCAGATGTCTGAAGTTCATAGTAGAAAATGTAACAACAATAGTGGCATGCATCAAAAAGTAACCATATACACACAAAAGACAGACAGCGTTTCAAACTAAATAGCTTGCTTTATTTAGTCATTTTATCTGTTGTTTTTTTTATTTTAGGATTATCAAACTAATGCCAAGTTTGATGAAGGTGTGTATCATATTCGTCTCCCAATTTGCACTCTTTGCAAACTACCCTTTGACCTCAAAATGAAGCCATCCAAAGGCCCAGCGATGTAGACACATTAAATATTTTCTTTGTCTTACTCTTGTTCGCAATTGTTTTCCAGTGGTGATTGGATGTTCGGTCATCCTGTGTCGTGCTTTGTTAGAAAAAGTCCTCGCGTCCCAACAAAAGCATCTTGGAGATACGTGAGGATTTTGGTGTCCTGAAACTGTGTTTGTTTGACTGATGGGTGTTGTCCGAATGATCTCAACTCTTGTGGCTTATAGTCTGTTTTTCATTTCTGCTGAATCTGATTTAGCTCGGGGTATGCGACATTCATTCTTGACATAATGTTTTCTCTTTTGAAAACCTGCATCACGTGTTCATCTGATCTCGACATACACAAACTCACAACTAACTCCTAAAATTGAGCTGAGGAGACATGCCGCACTGTCAATATTCAATTCCCAAATACTATACATCTCTTTTGAGGGCAATATTTGCATCAGTGATTTTGCCCCATGTCAGTTTCTCACAGCTGACAGCGGTGACTGCTGAGGAGTTTGACTTCAGCCCTGTGGATTTTCTCCTGACAGAGGTCAGACCCTGGTGTGACAGTCAGATTTACAGTCTGGTGACAGCTTCTCCATAGACCAGATCACCAGGGATTGATTTTGAGCTTACGTCTGGATGGAAGTGATTTCACTGGCTTAACTACTTCTATGTGTATGTGGATTGTACTTTAGTTACAAACAAAATATATATCCAGTGTTAGCAACATGGACAAAGCTTTTTGGTTTGTAAATAAATTAAAATATTTCGGTAATGGTCAATTGGAAGTTATGTTTAATGTTAAAAAGGGAATTTTGAGAAAAAATTAACAAAGTAACGTTAAAGAACAAAGTAAAGTTACAGAGGATGATTAAGATTTTTATTTTGGATTACAGGTGTGAGAATTTGTCTTGCATTGTATCTCCATGTCATGTTGCTTCATTTGATTAGTTCGCACAGAAATGAAAAGTCTGTCATTTACACACTCTCATGCCATTCAAAACCTGTATGACACCTTTTTTTTCTTCTGCAGAACACAAAGATATTATGAAGAATTATGAATCATGAAGAAATTTGGGAACCTTTACAATTTTGGTTACCAACGCTGACATCCATTGTATGTAAAAATTAATACATAAAAATTAAATAAACTACTACTACTACTAATAAAATCCACTGAGACATTACTCAAAATATCATGCAGAAAATTAGTTGTGCAGCAATAAAAATAAATAAATAAATAATAATAATTGTTATTATTATTATTATTATTATAAAAAATAGCTTCAGTAACATTATTTTGTTTAGCTGAATTATTTTGTGTTCTTGTTCTTTCTTTCTTTCTTTCTATTTTGACTTAAGAATTAAATTAAAATAACATAATAATATTGTTAATCAATAAATATATCTAAACATACATACCTGGGGGTCAAGTCCATCATTGTGATCTACTGTTTGAACTACAAGTCTGCTTGCAGTGAGGACAAAAAGAACAACAACAGAATAAAATAATAATAATAATAATAATAATAATAATAATAATAATAATAATAATAACCCTTTAACTATCTGCTACTGTACTTCATGCTGCATTTCATGCTGGGAGCTTGTAAACATTTTAAGCAATTAGCAGCATTTGTTAAAACTTTATTGAGACAGCTGTTCAAACTTGTGTTTACTGTATAACTCCTTTCACACTGCACATTGGTCCCAGAAAATTGCCGGATTGCCTTCTGTGTGAATGAAAACATGTCCTGGATTGATTCTGGGATTGATCCTGGGTCGGGGGCCTAGTAACATTGACGGGTTCAGTGCCGGAACGAGCCCTGTGTGAACAAAAGTCAGATAAAATGCAGTAAAGCGTTTGTCGCAGTGACTCTTTTATTGAGTATTTTTGAAGGTTTTTATGTGTGTGTGTGTGTGTGTGTGTGTGAGATAGAGAGAGAGAGAGAGAGAGAGAGAGGGAAAGCAAGAGAAGATGTGTTAGCAATTGCTTGCTCAGTCCCAGGAGACACAAGTCATAAGGAGAAGCCATCCATGCAGCTGCTAAAAGAACATGATGAGAAAAAACACACACACACACGTTTAGCTATCTAAATCGAGACATTCCATAGGTGTAATGGTTTTTATACTGTATAGACCATATATTCTATTGCCCTACACCAACTCTACACCTAATCCTACCCCTTACAGAAAACTTTCTGCATTTTTACAATATAAAACAAAAACAAGAAATCATATTCTTGAAAAACATGGCTACATGTTCTGTGCTAGACTAACTGAGACTTGTCATGGCACTTGTATACTGTTGTTGTTCTCTTGTTGACCTGACTGCTTCTATTGTTCTCATTTGTAAGTCGCTTTGGATAAAAGCGTCTGCTAAATGATTAAATGTAAAATGTAAACCAGTTTTACAAATGAGAACGTCCCCAAAGGTAGGTTTTTGGAGATTTTGTCAGATTCAGCTTACTTTTGGGTACAAATTTGTCACCAAAATATGGTTAAGTAGGTACACACACACACACACACACACACACACACACACACACACACACACACACACACACACACACACACACAAACACACACGTCATGTGTTTTAGAAAGGTCATTTACCCTTTAAAGCTGATTGTTCTGTCTCTCAGTCTACATTTCATTACACATTGATAAGCAAACTCCCAGTTGTGTCCTCAGGTTCAAGTTAAAACTGTGTGTGTGGTGCAATGTAAGCTAAAGTCTGAAGTTCTGCCTTGAGATAGGAAAGGCCCAGGCAATTAGGTTGTTTCATGTCACTGGACTGTGTCTGTTTCCCCCTCTGGATACTTCTGACTACCGCTTAAGACACCTAAACGCTGTGGAGTAGGGAGCAGAGCAAGGATAATGTCATTTAGATTGAGGAACCGTGACTGGGAGTAGTTTTGGATCAGATAATGGTCTCCGTAAAGGAACATTATTACACATCAGCATGAGTCAATCTCTTGTCTGATGATAGCTGGCCTGATGTCTCTTTTACATGGGATATAAACACGAGGTATAAAATATTCTACTGAAGGATCACCTTAAAATGCTAGATTCAAAAATGAAGATGAAAAATTCTCAGGTTAATTTGTAGTTTACAATTACATCCCACAAACAAATGTTTCAGCTTAAAACACACACATACACAGTATCTGGAGAATTTCCTGTGCCTACCCACCCACCTTAAACTGTCTCGTGGGACAGAGGAACAGAAGATGAGCAGGAAGGAGGGTGACACAGACGCTGAAGAATTTTTAGGAAATGCTGCCAAGCTCAAGTTCTGTGTTTGTGTCCCTGTCTATTTAACATCTATGTCTTTGACATAAGGTCAAATGAAGTTATAAAACGACAAAGTTAATGAATCTGATGTAGAGATAAAAGGTTTGATTGTTCAGTCCTGGGAGGTCTACAGTCTCTTTGAAACTGAGAGATTACTAACTGGGTGTTTCTTGAACTATGAGCACTACTGACCCTGTGGAAATGAAGGCATTTTTGAAATAAAACTGGCAACTTATTTGTGTTGCTATAGGGCCAATGATAAACAACAACAATAAAAACAATAAATCTGTTCATAAGTGATATTTATGTGGACGGAAGTACTTTATCTACTTGTTTTCTTCTCAGTCTTTCTGTTCACTTACGTGATATCACAACCATGGGACAGCTATGCATTTTGAAACATCAACAAGAATCACTTTTCAAAAAAATAAATACAATAGTTTGTATTTATTCATATTTTTTTTAAATATGTTTCTCATAAATTCATATTTTTTTAATAAATTTTTCAATTTTAAGACTTTGTATCTGAAACAAGGGGAAACAAACAAGGTACTCAAAAACAATATGTAGTGACCAAGTCATGGTAATAATATATATGTATATTTTTTTAGATGAGTTAAAGTCAGTTTTAATCAAAGTTAAATTCTTGGACAAAAATGGCAGGAGCTGATGAGACCTATTTTTATAATTATTTCTCATAAATATCATAAATGGTATAAAGGGAGTCAGATTTATAAAGGTATTGCTATATGTTGAAGTACTATTATAATATAATATAATCAAATATTATTATTAATTGATAGGTAGAACTATTCCCATTCTCTAGGAAAGTAACAGTGTGTTATTTCTTCACCAGAACTGATAAGCTCTTGAATGTTACATTCCCGCTTTGACAGAACAAAGTCTGCTAAAAATCCTGTCTGTCTGGAATTGATCTCATTTAATAAGAGACACTGAAATACATCTCTAGAACTTTTTTTCTTTTTCTTTCATTTAACACAAATGCCTAATGGCCCACTCTTTCCGACAAATTTTTCTTTTCTGGTAACACTTTGCATTTACACAGTGATGTACATGTACTGTAGTACACTGTACATTAATATGACACATTAACACTGTAATGTACAGTGTGACCTTTTTATGTTTCCAAATCCATGATGTATCTCAACTGGCTAGATAGATCTAGTCCCTGATGGGTGAGGAGCGAGTTGTAAGGCCATTCAACACCACTTGCACTTAAAAAGAAATACAAGCCGACAGTAACATTCCCCTCGTAAACATTTATGAAAGCAGGGCGTTTGTCTTCAGAAGGGCAGATCGCAGACATTTTCACAGAAATATAATATCCGTTATCACAGTTTCCTATTTGTCCCACATTATATGGAAGGTTGTGGCACCTGTGATTTCTCTTTTCTGTGTGAGATAGAACAGGACTTGTGAAAACAGAGAAAGTCTTAAGTGCGACTATGAATCCTTATCTGATGTTACAAGTACTTGAAATATGAGATCATATCCAGATCCAACAACTATGGAGAAGTGGGACAAAATAGGAACACATATCTGCCGGTACGGTTTGCTTTGTGTCAAGGCTCATTATATTTATGGTTTTATCTGTACATGTTGGTAACTTTAGCCACATTATTGTAGACTGACCCTGTAAGGTATAGTGCATGAAAAGGTACATGGGTGGGGGAAAAAAACCTGGATATTAAAATGAATGTCCATGGCTAAGACCTTGTCTCATAAATTATGAATGTAGGAAAGTGGTTTCATCAGAAGGTGACCTATAGAGTAAAACAAAATTAAAGCAAAGGCTGACTGCCTTTCACTCCAAAGATAAGTGTTTATGTAACATTCAAGTTGAGGTTAAATGAATGTCAAAAATCCAAATGGCAAGTGTAAAAAAAAAAGCCTGTTAGGACAGGGAATATTTTTATCATATTGCATCTAGGAAAACAATGGTAAACAGGCAGACACATCTGTCCCCGGCTTATCTGTGTATTATGACGCACTTAACCAACATGCCTAATGCACACATCACCGGTGCCTGGTAAAGCCTTCTGTAGCTGGACTTAATGATACTTAGCAAAGTCCTGTTTTATAGGATGCTCACCGAGAACATTTACTGTAAGCTTTATGGACTGAAAGGTCATGGATTGATGGCTAGCAGACATTTTTCTTTAATGTGTTGTAATTTTAATTGTGAATTAAAATGGCTAGGTTCAACCTGACTCATCTATCGGTGTCTGTCTGTCTGTCTATCTATCTGTCTGTCTATCTATCTATCTATCTATCTATCTATCTATCTATCTATCTATCTATCTATCTATCTATCTATCTATCTATCTATCTATCTATCTATCTATCTATCTATCTAAATATATTTAAATAAAAATATACGATAAATGGAACAAAGTTATGATAACAAGATGGATGGATGGATAAATAGATGAATAGACAATAGAACTTTTGTCAGACTTTGTGTTTCTAGTTAAAAGAGGTGATATATTTGCTTGGAGCAGCTCAGGCCTGGTTAGATGCCCATCGGTTATATTACATTTGATGTCCTTTAAATCACTTTATAATCAAAGACTAGACTTTTTTTTTAATGACAGGATAATTGTTTTACTGATGAAGAGTTCACATTACTGACTGCTTACCCAGAGGTCAAAAGTCGAAGAGAGAAATAGATTACAGGAGGATTTAGGGTTGTTGTCAAACAGCTTTTATGAATACGCCAATCAGAATTTGTAAACGCACAAGCAAATTCCTGCAGGACCTTTCCAAATTAAGAAAAAAAAAAAAAAACCTGAAATGGAAAGGTTTGTCTCTGTCTGATCTCCTCTTATTTGAACTGTTATTTCAACCATCTTCATTTTCCTGTGCCAGTGGTGAAACAAATGTTCCTGTTAAACATTCCAGGATTCATCCATATTTAATTACTCCCGCCTTCATTAACATACGACTCCTTTTAATGAAGAAAGTGTTACATGTATTCACACCAAATGGCAATTCTGCCTTTGATGATCTCAACAATTAGAGAACATCAAAGCCTAGGTTGAGCAAACTTGGATTCTCATTTGCATAATTAAACCAACCTGTAGACAGTAAAAAGATGAACATTTGAAATGGAAAGTGGAATTATATTTATGCTGCTCATGAAATAATTATGTACCTTGTACTCAATTAAGAATTTGGTAATTAACTTAGTTTAAACATAACTAAGAAATGTGTTTAGCTGCTCTGTATTGAAATAGTGATGTTGCTCTTGGCATGTCTCATTCCTCGCAGTAAAATGAGAAATCTTTCATCTTTTAAGACCTTTTTAATGACACCTGAAATAGATAAAGATAGATTGAGATTTATGTTTTACAAAATGACCTTATTTCTGCAGATTTCATACTAATCTCTTATCAGAGGTGTTCTTATGCTGTCGACACACCAGCACTAATTATCTCTCTCTGTGTCCAACACACACAGACGCACTTATGTTCACACAATAACTCACTTGATTTAAAGATACTGTGTGTATTGCACATTTACTCTGGAGTTTTAATCACACATTTCTGTCCACATTATATATGACAAACAAAGATGAGACTTTTCTTTTCTTTGTAAAGAGCAAACTAAAAAGAAAAGCCATGCCAAACTTTTGATACTTGATTCTCATCAAAGGGTTATTATTGGTGGACAAGTCCAACGTTCTGAAATGAATCATTCAGAATGAAATCAATAACTGTGTCACTCAAATATCTCCATTTGGATCAGACAACACGAAGACCAGAATATTATAATTTTACCATATTCGCTTACTGTAAAAGCTATTAACACTACACGCTCACATTACAAGCAACATTACTGTGATTAACATTTCAAGTAACACTAAAGAGTACTAAAATATTCAAGGAAAATAAGACTTCCTTTGTCACTCATACACCCTCTGCACTGGGGGCAGTTAGATTGTGCAATAAATAGAACACAAGTGACAGTGAAGACCTTCATCATGAAATAAAACATTTATATTTCAAATAAATACTGTTCTTTTGATCACAGTTTCAACAAAAAATATTAAGCAACACAACTGTTTTCATTACTTACAGAAATGTTTCAGCATGTCAGAATGATTTCTGAAGCATCATGTGACATTGAAGACTGGAATAATGGCTACTGAGAATTTAGAATTGAATAAATAAGATTTTCATATATATATATATATATATATATATATATATATATATATATATATATATATATATATATATATAAATCAAAATTGAAAATAGATCAATTGTAATACTCTTTCAAAAAATTATTGTTTTAACTATTAAATAAATGGAGCCTGTGTGAGCATTATTTATGGTAGTGTACATGTGTACATAAAACAGACTGGAGTGTTGTGCTATTCTGATTTATCATGATTTTGCATCCCACAATATCTGTAACCTCTTATTTAAAATGACAAATAAATAAACTTCTATTTATTTTTAAGGAGCCAAAGTGTCTCCTCCTAAAGTGCAAATGAAACATTTACCACTGACAATACATCTCCGAGATTTCCAAACACTACACATCGTTTCTTGCCTCTCTAGTATCTGTTCAAGAGGGAAAGTTCAGGAACTTGTTGTGTTTGGCCTTTGCACTCCATCCATCCCCTGTTCAAAATCAAGCCGGCATTCTCGTTTTGACCTGTACTCTACTCTCCACTGTCGACTCTGTTAACATTAGCCAAACTAATGAGGCAGCGCTCCTTATCTGCCTCCCTCCTCTCTTGACATGAGCGTCCTGCACACAGTTCTCTCGCAGTCATCGCTCCTCTTTGCGTCAGCTCCCGCAAGTCGGGGAGTCGAACCCCTCTGGTCCTCGCTCTTCGTGGGAAAAACATGCTCCCCCCCACCACCACCTCCCCAATGGACCTTAGGCCTTGTCATCTTTAAACCTTCAAACAACACCCGAGTCGCCCTCCCCCTTCCCACGGTTAAAATAAATTGTCCTTAGTGTAGAGGCGGCTGTCTGATGCTTGCAAGTTCGGCCTTCTTGTCTTTGGGATTTTGGTAGCCCTCCCCTAGAGACTACGAAAGACTTTGTGAGAAAGATGAGAGAAAAGAGGGACAGGAAAAGAGAGCAAATGAGAAGAAGGTGTTGTAATTCCTGCCCACCCTTGAATCAGAACAGCGCCCACACACTTTTTCTCAAGCCCCCACGAGCGCCGATGGCTGGGGTGATAGAGCACGGGACTGGGTGTGTGTGTGTTGTAATGACGGTGAGGTGGTGTTTAATGGCTGGCCAAAGTATTCTTGTGGGCGACTGCTGTTCCCATGCCCCGCTACATTCCTTACTCAGATCCCAGGCGCGTTCTTTTGCTACTATTTATTTTTCCTTCCCCCTACGTGGAGGCCAGGATGTACAACGAGTGCATTACCAGTGACCTGAGTGGGAGGGGAAACAGTGGAGCCCTCCTGAACACAAATGGACACACATACATTTAAATACTGCCATTAGTCCAGCCCCCAAGGGGTTATGTTCTCCTTTTAACTCAGCGGTGACACTGCGTGTAGTGCGCTCTGCCTTTTCTGGAGCAGATCGACCTATCTTGAGGTCTGTATTGAAGAAATTATGCATCAAAAGTTCAGTGAAAGTTTTTTTTTTTTTTTTTTTTTTTTTTTCAGTGATAACAATGAATCATAATCATGAATATAATTATGTGATTTTAATCCAAATATATGATTGTTAAAGATATGGCAATATTAACAGTGAACAACAAAAATTTTAAGTGACATGACATGTTGCCAAGTATGGTGACCCATACTTGGAATTAGTGCTCTGCATTTATCCCATCCTAAGTGCACACACACACACACCGTGAACACACATCCAGAGAAGTGGGCAGACATTTTTTGCTGTGGCACCCGGGGAGCAGTTGGGGCTTCGGTGGTCTTGAAGGTGAGAGAGAGTGCTGTACATTCACTCCCCCACAATCCCTGCCAGTACGAGCCTCGAATCCGCAACCTTTGGGTTAGGAGTCAGATTCTCTAACCATTAGGCCACGACTTGAAAATTTTTGTATTTTAAATTATATAATTATAGTCATATCATAGATCATGGATTCTTAGACTGACCTGCGTGAGCTGCACAAGCTAAAGCTCATGAGTAAATGAACGCCGGTAAACCAAAGTGCTTTTAGTTAATTACCCACACATTATATCCATGTTACATATACATATTTAGATACTTACACATACGCTACTGTTCAAAGATTTTTCTTTTATGTTTCTTATCCTCTCAGTAATACAAAAATAATTGTTTTCTATTTTGGGTATGTAAAGTAAAATTATTCCTCTGATGCAAAGCTGAATTTTCAGCAATTATTACTTGTCTTCACTGTCACATGATCCATCAGAAATCTTTCTAATATATTTATTTTATGAGGAAGAAACACTTCTTTTTTGGATTTCGATGTTCAGAAAAACAGTATGTGTGTTTCCTGTCATTTTTAATAAATTAATACATCCTTGCTAAATAAAAATAAAAATGTCTTCAAAAATTTGTTGATCCCAGATGTTTGAAAAGTAGCCTAATGTAACATTACAACTTGCATCTGCACAAAATTATGCACATGCACAAGTGATCTTTAACTACTGTGCGTAACATGCTCGTCAGAGATGTACTGTAGGTCAAAGTGTAAATCCAATATTTCTGTAAATATGGAATAAAACACAGACAATGAATATCTAAAGAATAACAAATGTACAATATTGCATTACAATAGGGTTTCCCATGTTTGGCCCCTAACAGGAAGTATACTGTAGCTCACGTTGCAGTTTTTCTTACTTCTTAATTGTCCAGTACACTGCCTTAATGGCATCCCTGAATTGTTCACTCATGTAGTATTGAGGTCTGTAACTTGTGGGCTGAGCCCTGGGTGGCACTGCGAGGGCAGCGTTGATATGCATCTGCACATCTATATCATGATGGCCAGGGGCTCAGCCACATCACAGCGGGGGAGATTATCCGGCATGATAAAGGTGAAAGATCTTCAGGCCTTTGGCTTTAGGACAGTAAGATCTTAATTTCCTCTTCTTTCCATTTCAGTGCTGGTTATGAGTTATTTTATATTAGTAAAGACAGCAGCTGCTGATGGACATGGCTGTATTTAAGATGAATATGTAAAATAAACCTAACAAAAAAGAACAAAAAATGAATATTTGTTTAATAATTTAATATGCATGTTATACAAAATACCAAGATATTCTTGATAACTATGATGAATCTATGAATATAAGCTATAATTATTTTGCATATATGGATATGACTCAATGTATAGTCTTATGAAAAGGTTTCAATAATGAATGTCACTACAATATCCTATAAATGTACATATATTCTGTAAATGTACAGTAGTACTTAAGTCACATTGTGAAATATAAAAGTCCCACTTGTGAAATATAAAGTTATAACATAGTTGCAATGCGTGTGTGTGCGTGTGTGTGTGTGTGTGTGTGTGTGTGTGTGTGTGTGTTCACTGTTGTGTGTGTGCACTTTGGATGGGTTAAATGCAGAGCACAAATTCTGAGTATGGGTCACCATACCTGGCATTATATCACGTCACTTTCACTTACTTTTACTTTTCAATTTCATGAAATGGTCACAATCATGCACTTACAAAAGCACAGTATAGCCATATTGTGAGATATAAAGTCATATTGTGAAAAATACAGTCAAAGTGCGAGAAACTAAGTCAAATGGTGAGATACGGAGTCACACTGTGAAATATAAAGTCAAACTGCAATGAAGGTATGACATTAAATGCTGTTAAATAGTAGCATTAGGCCTGCAGATATGTTCTGGTCAGTACACATTTCAGGAGACAAAACAATAACAAGAAGAACACAATGACATTCTTGTTACAGGCCACATATTCAGCCAATCAGAAAGGAAAAGATACTCTAAAGCACAAAGAACATCTAAAAAGGAAACAGGCCTAAATCCCCGGCTCATGAGTTCTTCCTGAGGCTCTTCTCCCTGGGAAAGCACGGGGCAAGCCAAACACCCCGAACTTTCTCAAAGCCCTCACAATCTGCAGATCTGACAGGCCCACTTCCTGTCGGGGGAACTTCCCACCTCTCCCTGCTGGAGAAGAACAGGATGCAAGGACCCCCTAGGTGATCCAAAACGTGGAGAGGACATCGCTCTGGGGGCCCTGTACAGAGCTATCATAACACACTACAGATTCACACGTTTCTACCCCTCCGACCCGTCCCGCACTTTCTCACAGAGTTTGTGATGCGCTGGTTTGTGTAGGGCTGCCTCTTAAACAGGAGGACCGCCGCCTTTTCACCCTTTAGAAATTATTGTTCTTGCCTTGTCTATTATTTCAGCCATAGACGCTGATGGACCAGGCTTTTTTTCTTTTTCTTTTTTTCTCTCTCGCTTACTGTCTCTCTGTTTTTAAATGAGCAATTATCTTGATTTACTAAAACCTGACATGCGGTGAACTGCATTCTCACGTCAGCCCCAGGAAGAGCGACGCCACTCTCCCGGACATATCCCCATTTAAAAATGCATAAATATTTGTTCTCTTAAGGACCGCATTGACAAATGCTCTAAAAACAAGTCATTTAGTGACTCTCAATAAATCTATATTTAGCTACCACTACAGCTGAAACTCAAGTCATTGACCCCGAGTTAGAAGAGAGGGAAAAAAAAAGAGGTTTTTAAGAGAGTGAAAATGTATTTGGTGCCGGAGCACATCTGGGATTGGTTACCCTCATGGAGGTAGGTATTAAAATGGGAAACACGCTGGATTTTCCCCGAGCGTATGCCTAAGTGACTCTAAACAAAGCAGAACATTTACACTTCCGTTTTACACACGGATTAGAGAAAAGCAACATGCCCCTGTGAGTCCACCTGGTCGGATTCCGCTATCACAACAATGTCGGACCAACGGACCGACGATCGGCCTAATCCTCGTGAGAAACAACCAACGTGCCCTTTGGTAGACTGAGGGATGTCAACGAGTTAGAAGTTCTCCCGTACATGGACGCTTTGCTGTTAGCGACTTGGAATTATCCCATGCTTCACTTGGAGACCATGTCATTTCAGTCTGTCGCAGATAAGTGCTCTAAGCACTGTGTTCTTTTTTCCAGTTGCCTGACATCTCAAGTTGACTGCACTAACATCAGTGATATACAAATGAGGATGCGTTAAGGGCCAGCTAGTTACAGGAAGCTTTTCTGCAGGGTAAAATAAAAAACAGCTCATTTGGACAAGACAGTGAACACATCATGAGAAAACATGCCACTCGTGACACCCATGTCATTAGTAATCAAACAAATGTTGATAAATTGAATATAATTAGCATGTGTCAGATGCTTTCAGTGTAATCAGAAATGATGGGCCAGCCAGTTAAGCATACACATTAAAAAGTCCCAGAGTGCTTTTTTAAGTAGAAATATCAGTAATTTCTCTCTGGCAGTGTGTCCTTCAACTTTTCCGTGTTATCTTGGATGACGGATTATGTCAGTTTTAGAAGAGTAATAAAGACTAATCATGCCGATCATCTAAACACATCCATTCAGCTTTTGTGATATTTTCCCAAACAACATATTGGGATGTAAGAAAAAGTCATGTTGTCAGGAGCATAAAGGCTTTTTTTTTTTTTTTTTTTTTGCTTTATTTGTTGAAGATTCAACAGTCTTGCTACAGTACAACATAGAACATACAGAGGAATTAACATGAATTGTAACTTTTTTATGTATCAATATTTATATTGACGTTCTTATAATTTTTTATTACAGTTGTTTATATAACATTTATTGGTTCTTAAAAAAAAAAAAAAAAAAAAAAAAAAACAGCAACAAAGTATACTACCATTTAAAAGCTTATCAAAAAAGCTGATGCTTACCAAGTATTTCTTTTAATTGGTATACAGTAGTATTATGAAATATTATTATAATAAAAATCTTTTTACAATTATTTTAAAATGTAATTTATTTATCTGATAATGAAGCAGAATTTTCAGTAACTGTTACTCCTAACCATAACCGTAAATATGTCTTCAGTGTGAGATGAGATATTATTAATATGCTGATTTGATTTTCAGGAAATATTTCTTATTATAATAAATGTTGAAAGCAGTTATGTTGCAAATATTTATGTGGAAATTGTAATAGTTTTTTATTTTTTATTATTATTCTTTGAAGAATAGAATGTACAAAAAATGTTAATTGGAAATACTATAAATGCCTTTACTGTAATTTTTCATTAATTTAATGCATCCATGCTGAATAAAGTTATAATTTTTTTTTCAACAAAATTGCATGGTAGGTATTAATACTTCCCTAGTAAATAAATAGATTTTATATATATATATATATATATATATATATATATATATATATATATATATATATATATATATATATATATATATATATATATATATATATATATATATATATATATATATATAATATATATATATATATATATATGCCATCTGATACATATTGATGATGATTTACATATTGATGATGATTTACATATTTATGTGCTTAAATACCCTAGAATTGTACTTTATACTAAACTATACTTAAAGTCTGCTAAATTGGACTTCTGTAATTTTGTGCTTAATGCATTTTAATTGTGTGGCAATAGTGCTGGGATCCAATTAAAATATGCTTAAATGTATTTGATTGTGCTAAAGTGGAACTAGAGTATACTTCAGGTAATATCTTGCATTTAAAGACTGATATTATACAGAGATCATAAAATCCTTATTAAGAGTGATATTAAAACACATTTTAGGCATAATATTAAGAAATGTGCATTGTGTAGTAAAGAAATGCTCCAAATAAAGTTTAGTTATAATTTATATATCAGTATGTCAGAGTGATATGTCAATAGATATTCAATATTTCAATGGATTTATGGCATTTTTATATACTACGGTTAATACCATCTGACTTAAACTCCTGTGCATCAGCTGCATCAGTTGATTTGAATCGCTGTACTCATGTAATGCAAGTTATGTTTTTTTACTGTGACGTGAAACTCCTTTGTGAAGAATGCAGTTCCCAGTAAGTGTATGAGCAAACTGTGATTATACTCATGCCTGATATGGCCTTTGTATCAACACCTCCAACCAGTGAGGGGCTCTTAGCAGCCATTAGAGACCACATACAAAGAGCTCTCAGCTGGAATCAAAACTGTATGCACTGCACAATGAACTCGACTTCCCCTAATTCATTTCCCACCTGTGGAGGTCCATGGTCCAGCATGTTCGCTTAAGGAGAACATTAAAACAACTCTCCAAAGAACCAGTGATGAATAAACCAGAAACAACCTGATGGCCTTCAGAGGACCTGAGAGAAAACAGCTGGCTTATAAAGTTCGAAAAACCCCTAACCCCTGATGATTTTTTTTTTAAATAATGTAAAAGTAGCAGCCAGTTTACAAACTGCAAACATACATACAAAATCATTCATAAAATTTGTCCCAATTGCTCCTTTTTATTATTATTATTTTTTTTTTTCAAAATGTAGCACATTCACTTTTAATGCATTTAAAGGAAATTCAGTGATATATAAATTCCACCATACAAAGACTGCAAATTGTTTGTGTAATGTTCTGTATTAAATAAATGTGGTTATACTTTCACAGCTTTAGTATGTGCGTGAGAGACTTTGTTTAAGAGTACCAGTCATCAACAATATGTTATACCAAACACAGTGAGCTATGTTTCTGCAAATAAAGACGCATTGGTTATGTTCTCAGCAAAAAAACAATGGTATCAGATCTCTCCAGCCAAAGACAATAGCAACAACACATCAACACTTAAACACTAGGGGAAAAAAGCACCAATATACAGCATTTATATGACCTCTAATACACCTTACAACAGCAGACAGTCACACATTAAGCCAGCAGGCTGAGGATTTAGTCCAGGCTTACAAGATCTCTTCACTCCTGACATTTTTTTTTTTTTTTTTTTTTTATCTCACCACATGGACATTCAACTTGGAAAAAACTACTCAGACAAGGTAGAGGATTTGATGGAGCAGCTTTATTTTCATTAATCAGTCTTAAAAAAAGCAATCTCCAAACAGATGTTTTTGCCGCCTCTTTTTATTTTTTTTTATTTCTGATGGTCAGCTGTAAAGCCGTTTTAGGACAGGATTGAGAGCAGGACGCCACCTGTGTCGGCAGTTCCAGAGCACGGTCTCTTGTCCCTGGGAACATCTGAACTAATCCGGTCAGATACAAGAAGTGTTCAGTATGTTGATACAGATGTACTGGGCATATTGCTGTCGGTGAGCTGGGGCCAGACATATCATGCTGAAATTGAACAGCCGGTCAAGACAACCATGGATAAAAATGTGTTCTTTTTTTCCTTTTTTTTTAATCTAATGTGGAGTTCAGTGTGACCTCCTCATCGATCTCCAGGGTTAGCGTATTGTAGAGCTTCACGAGGGTATGTGCCAACATTTCTCAGATCATGAATAAGTCATCCCATAGTTTGAACTCATTAAAAAAAAATGGTTCATACTAAATAGCTGCATTAGAGATACAAAATACCACAAGTAGCCTACCAAACCACATGCTTAACCACAATCATGGGTGTTTCTTCAACTGTATACACTTTTCACACTGTCTCCAACAATGGATTTACAATGTATCACATGAAAACTTTTTTTTTTTTTTTTTGAACCAACTGATACAGTACCTCTCAAATGATGCACTGTGTTCATGACGGAAATTACAATTTTCCTAATAATTTTATGGAAAAGCATCAGCTCCTTTGTTTTTCTAAAGGTAACTTTATAGATAGTATTTTTTTTTCATAAATATTTTAACTGTATAATATTTTAAAAGTATGCATTAAACAAATATATTATTAAACTTTTCATTCTGTTATTATATAACCATTATTAAATATGACTATTACTGTTATATTTTCATCTGTTTTTCCCAATTTAAAATTGCAGCTTGATTTAAAAAAAAAAAAAAACATAGTGACAGTGATTTTACCTTCATTTTTTTTTTTCAATTAAATATTTTATATTTCAAACTTTAAAAACGTTAATATATTTTATTACATATTTTAATGTAAAAAGGTTGGGTTTGGTACGAGAGAGAGAGAGAGAGAGAGAGAGAGAGAGAGAGAGAGAGAGCAAATGTTCTAAATGCAAAAAAAAAAAAAAAAAAAAAAAAAAAAAAAAAAAAAAAATTGTTAGTTTAAACCAAAATCAATGCCTGGAACATAAAAGAGGCCATATTTTAATATTAAAAGTATGTTTTCCGATGCCTTTTCTGTCTCAGAAGTCATCCTGTCATCACTCACTGCTTTGATATCATAGTCAGCACGCTGAAGGGATGATGATTCTAATCCTGAGGCAAGGATTTTGGTTTTGTCATTTAAAACTTCAGGACAGCCACAACCAATCAAATTCCATTCCATTAGAAGTTCAGTTGAGACGGAGGCCACCACAAGACTCATACAGCTCAAGAGACAAGGTTCTGCCAATGGCAAGCAGTCAGTGAGATGTGTGAATTTAAAACAGTGGAGTGAAGCATGCTGGATCTGTAAAGAGTGAGAGTTTATACTGCTTCATGTAACAAGGGACATACCCTGAAATTCACAACGAGGTGACAGTCATCATGGATGTGGTCCAAGTAGGGTGAGCTCCCAAAATCCCATTTATACTAAGGACTAGTTTAATCTGGGTTTCAGTGCCATAATTCAACATTTAAACCTTAGTATTTATGCAGCTCTTAGATGATGGATGCCCGCTTACAGTCCCCCACCTTTCTGTGCCCAGTTTAACCTCTGCTCACTGTCTTGGCTTCCAGCAGTGTGTTTAAAATGTATCTAGACTGAAGCCATTCAGAAGTCCCATTTCATAGACAAAGCGCTCAGCTCCTGAAAACCTCATCCATCCACCCCCAACCAGAATCATTTGTCTAGTGCAGCTGATGTGCGTTCCCTGCTGTTTGAAATTTCCTTAATGAATATTCTGGGTTTAATACAAGTTAAGCTCAATTGACAGCATTTGTAGAACTATGTTGCTAATCACAATAAATAATTTACGACTTGTTTCTTGTTTTATTTAGTTTTTTTAAACAACAACCACAACATGATATTACAGTGAAATGAATGGAGCCATTTTTTAAGTTGAGCATCAAAGGATGAATTTGAATTTAATAATAAAATAAAAGCATCTACATTATTATTCTGGGTTTATTATTTGAGCTCCAAGTTTTTTCTTTTAATGTTTTGAATCATTTTAGAGTTTTGGCCATTCTGCTGTCATGGCATCAAAGTTGTTTAATTGAATATATATTGAAACAAAGTTTGTAAGTAATTTATTTCCCCACTAAAAATCATGTTAACACATTGTCTTGTGGATATCCTGTTGAAACATCCTTTCATCCAGGGTCACAAAACTATTGATAATGGGAGTATTTTAAAGTTTATGGACTTGCCCCATTCACTTAAATTGTAAATGCCTCACAGTGAACCCCACTATGATTTTATTAAGAGAAGATGGACAAGTGAAAATACATTTTTGTCATTATGCCACAAATCGCTTCAATTGAGCATAACCCAGAATATTCCTTGGAAATTTTAAATGAGCACACTGCTACGCCAAACATTGCTTATTTGTGGCTACCAACTACAAAAATGTAGCTATGAACCTTAAAACTATCAGTTGAGCAGCCTTTCTGGAAAATTCTTCACTATTCCAGTTTAGGTGAAATTACTCTTTAATGAATCCACCAATGAACTGGAAGAGTATTGAATTACTTTAGGCTGAAATAAGCATACCCTCTACGCTGGCAGCGTCTCACCACAAATTTGATATGATTATTGTTCCATTATTTTGCCTTCGGAAGGATTTGAGGCTCCTCTCTTAAAATGTAACTCAAAACAACCTGAATGAAATGTGGTAAAAACTCTACAAAATGAACCGGGCTGATTAATTGAGGTGAGAGGCGCATGTCTGTTTAAAAACATCAGTGACATTTCGCTGGGATTGAATAATTGCAGCCTGTCATATGCAAAAAACATTCAAAAGAAAACCGCACTCTTTGGCAGCGGAGACATCTCCTTGGTGAATTTTAAATTATATGTTGTCGATGAAAGTATTTGAGCTATAATTTGGTGTCTCTCTTTCATAAAAGTTTAAACTCATTTAATTTAACAGTGCTGAGGGAGCTTTCCAGTTCATGGATCACTTTCCACTCTTTTCACTCAATGGAGATGATCGTTGTCTTTGTTACTGAAATGTCGGAGATGTGATGCTATTATTCTTCCAGAGCAACAAGGTCATTAACAGATGGCTAAAATGTTGCATTTCCCCTTTATGGCTGATTTGATTATTAAAGCACATGTATATCTTCCCTTTCACCAGTGTTTTACATAAACATGGTTTTCTTGGTTGTTAAAGCATGAAAGGTTCTCAATTCACTGAAATGTATAATTAAGCACAGACTTCACTCTTTTAAATACCTTAATGCATCTTTTCTCAGTTTAACACATTGCTATACCCTTGTGAAAAAGAAGTGCACTTAAGTATACTTTTATAAAGTGTACTTTTCGCGGAAATAACACACGTAAGTGCCAATTAAATGTAATTTTCTTTTCACTACCTTAAGTACATTGTATTTGTAATTAATTTAAAAAGTATTATATTTTAAAGTTATATTAAATGCAATAAGTTGAACTTTTGAGTGATTTTAAACCACTTAAGTAAGACTTTTTAGTACATCTTTATATAAACCTTCATAATTGCTTCTAGGTTCTTAAAAATATGGCAAAGACTATAGAATATACAAGACATGTCACTCATATAGTTTTGAATGGGGAAAACTGCAACACTCAATTGCAGGATGCCCCACCTTCTGAATTAAAGAGCCAATCGCTAATCGGTAAAGTGTCACTGCAGCTGCCGTTAGAAGTACCGGTTGCTATAGAAACAGTCAGCGATCTGAGATGTGCGATAGGACTGTGCATGCGCAATTGCTGATCTAGCTTGAAAAATTAGCATTTTATAACAATATTTGAGTCGCAAGAAAGGCAAGACTAAATTAAGAATAGAGAAACTACAAAAAACAAAAAAACAAAAAATAAAATCATAATTATGTAAAATGTATGCTTAAGTAATACTTAATTAGACATTATTTTAAAGTGCATTTTTGAACCGAATCTAACTGAATCGTTTGAAATGGATTTTGTCTCCAATAAGCCACTAATAATAAGCCATTAATCCACAAATTACTTAAGCTGTTAACTTTTTCAATGTGGCTGGCACTCCCTCTGAGTTAAAATAAACCAATATCCCGAAATAATTTATTTACTCAAACAGTACACTGACTGAACTGCTGTGAAGAGAGAACTGATGATGAACGCCGAGCCGAGCCAGATAACGAAGGAATGATTGACTCGTTCTCGAGTCAAGAACCGGTTTTCTGATCACCAGTAGTGATGGGAAGTTCAGATCGCGAACCGGATATCACTACACTTGAACGCACTCACAACAGACCCAGAAGAAAAGAAAATGCTGAATAAAGTAGTAGTTTTTGTTATTTTTGGACCAAAATGTATTTTCGATGCTTAAAATAATTCTACCTGACCCTCTGATGTCACATGGACTACTTTGATGACATTTTTATTACCTTTCTGGACATGGACAGTGTACCGTACACACATTTTCAATGGAGGGACAGAAAGAATCTGAAATATATTAAACTGTGTTCCAAAGATGAACGGAGGTATTATGGGTTTGGAACGACATGAGGGTGAGTTATTAATGACATAATTTTAATTTTTGGGTGAACTATCCCTTTAAGTAATTTGTGGATTAATGCTTAATGGAGACGTGAACCGTTTCAAACGATTCAGTTCGATTTGGTGAACTGGTTCAACCGGTTCACTAAGAAGACCGGGTTAAATTGAATGATTCGTTAATGAACCGGATATCACTACACTGCAGTGTTGTGAATGTGCTCACAACAGATTTGGAAGAGAAGACAATGATGAATAAAGTCATAGTTTTTGTTATTTTTGGACCAAAATGTATTTTCGATGCTTCAACAAATTCTAACAGACCCTTTGATGTCACATGGACCACTTTGATGATGTTTTTATTTCCTTTCTGGACATGGGCAGTATACCGTACATAGATTTTCAATGGAGAGACAGGAAGCTCTCACACTAAATCTAAAATATCTTAAACTGTGTTCCTAAGATGAACGGAGGTCTTATGGGTTTGGAACGACATGAGGGTGAATCATTAATGACATAATTTTCATTTTTGGGTGAACTAACCCTTTAAGTACTGTAAGTTAAGACCTATTGTCATTAAAGTGTACTCTTTAAGTAAACTTAAGTGGTCTTTAATTTAATAATATTATATTATCTGCAAGTGCACTTTTTATAAAGTATTATTTTAATATTTGAAGTACACAAAAAGTACACTTTTAATACAATTAAGCACAGTTCTTTTTCACAAGGGTAAAGCAATACTCCATCTAAACAAGCCAACAAATAAAGGAAATATGCTTTCCCACATTTTCCCTGTGCTTTTGTACTTTGTTCCAACATCTGCCAAATAGATGTGCTATTCCAGATTTGTGGCATTTGGCGGCATTACATGGATTTATGGCTTGTTTTAACCTTTTTGCGCCTAGGAAATTGTGACAACAAATATATTCGTTCCCTTAGTACCAGGCCTAGAAGAAAGGCATCTGTTCAGGGATACACAATGGTCTCAACATGCCTGATCTCAGAGCAGTGTCACAGATCAGTTGGTCCTGCGAGGATGAACCAAGAGGTCAGGATTTACCAATGTCCTCATCGCACTCATGTGAAATCCTACTAGATGCTTCGTGACTGGATATGTTTACAATGTACCTGCATTATGTTTGAATGGAGATAGGCAGAAAGCGATGTATGGTCCTGAATCGTTCAGATGCTGAAGATATAATCAGATTACTGTAAGCATCCTGCAGATAGTGAAGGGAAATAAATAAATATATAACTTAGCTTTTTAAAAGCATTTATCCATGGAATTACAAGCTCATCTGAGGACATGTGTGTCTGCATGTGTTGGTTTATGTTGTGACAGCAAAATCAGTTCCACAGATGTTGTAACATTTAGCTGTAATCCACTTAACCCATCTGTGCCCAAATTTTTCTGAATGGTTTCATGCATATTAATAGTGTCCTAACATGTTCTGCATTTATTTTCCCCAGTTTATTATAATTTTTGTTTTTTCTTGAAAATCTTTTTTAATTTAATTTTTTTATTTTTAGGGGGATTTGAATGTATGGCAACCATAGCTACCGGTGGGCAAGTATGTTTTATGCACCCCTGTAATGTCAAATATGAATGGGGGAGAACATTTGGCACCTTACTCAAAATACCTGCTTTCAACAGATATATCTTTATTCATAAACACATTTATTTTGCATAAAAATCCGCAAACCCCCAAAAGCTGCATCTAGCTTATAATCTCTTAAATATGAAAACAGAACAAATCCATTTGTCTTAAAATTGTCTTAAAAAGTTTCCACAACAGGGTATTGTGTATCAAAAAGTTAAATTAAAATATAAAAATATAAATAAATATAATGAAGAAAATATTATATCTATATAATAAAAAACGTATACTTGAAAGAAAAATATATTTTTTTTAGGCTTATAGTAACCATTGGCTAACTGTAGAGTTAGATTATAAAAGATTATTTCATATAATAATGTAAATGTAAACTCATCACATTTCTGATTTTCAACATTATAATGGATCATAAGCTGCTAGTCATAAAAAGAGTTAGGGTCCTTGACCAATTAGAATGAAACACATCCAAACTGATGGAGGGTCCTCAATATTTTGCCCCTTACAAGATATAATCTACAGCAATTAATTTCATGCTTTAGCTCCTTATCTTTCCATCCTTTCTTTTGTGTGACCGACTGAAGTTTGTAAACTTTGTTTGGAAAAGCAGACACAGAAGTGATACAGTGGAAAGATTGCTCGCTCATCTCCGCCTTTTGACAGATTTATTCCCTATCAAATGTAAAACTATCTATCTATCTATCTATCTATCTATCTATCTATCTATCTATCTATCTATCTATCTATCTATCTATCTATCTATCTATCTATCTATCTCTCATTTATTAATAACTTTGCAAGTTTGTGTGTTTGTGTGACTCTCCTTAAAACAGCATGACCCTGGATATATATCTTAACCACCTTGAAACCGCTTGCTGGATATTCACCACTCAAACAATCAGGTTGATAGAAAGCTTAAAAACGGCGGTCAAAGGATGCTAACCATCATGGTCAGCAATCGCATTTGAGATCCTCAGACAGCCTGCCAAGTGAAATAAGCATGGAGAGTAAAATTAACTGAGCGTCCATGTGCCAGACCTCAGACTCAATCTTGGAACGCAGGGACCTCTCACAGGGACCACGATAGCAAGCCTCTGATGCCTCCTACCAGTCACACCCATACACGCAGGCCCCGTGACCTCATGTTCCTGTTTCCCTCACCCTGTTGCGAAAACCTCCCTGGCATCAGCAGACAAAAGGAGAAACCCTTTCCAAAAAAAAAAAAAAAAAAGATATTAGGGTCTTTTATATCATTGATACAGAATATCATTTTTATAATTTCATGGCCTCCTGAGCCCTGAGTATACAGTCATATGGAGTATTGTTACAGTGGCGAACGGGGTGGTGGATGGGCTCATGCCGCACTATGGGCTGTTGAGAATGTAAAAGCACTGAGGTTTGAACTTTCTCCACGACAGCTCAGTCCTCAGACCAACCGATCTTTACCACACTTTTGGTCGGCTCCTCTGGACATCCATTTGTTTTCTCAACCCACTGTGTATGTGACGGAGGTTTCAGTCCACGAACACAGTACAGCCACTAATTTGTACTCCTCCGGCTGTTTCTGCAACATGTCAAACTACCGCTGCCCTGCTTGTAAGCTATCAAATTCAGGAATGTGTCATGTTCTTGTTCTGATGCATTTTCTGAACTCCATTGCACAACAACTGATCAATGTCAGGCTCAGTGTTTTTGAATTTTGTCTCCAAATGTCAATTGACTGTAAAATACTGTCCCATGACATAATATGATTGGAGCTGACTATGTACACTTGTCACTTTGAAATATGGCATCATTCATAGACTTTGCCATTTGTGCCTGTTGATTAGGCACATGGATATGTATCAAGAGAAAATGATGGAAAGTAGTTAAGTTGTCATTTCCACTAAATAGCATGTTTATGCACAGCTGCGGTTTTGAAATAGGTACCTTTTGACATAAAGCACAGTCGATTGTCTAAAATTTGGTCGAGGTTTGGTAGTTAGTCCCTCATCTTTGGCCTCCACAGGTATTTGAGGGAGGCTTCCCAAAACAGGACTGAAAAATAAAACAGTCCGGACCAAATCAGCCTCTTCTCCTCATTTTTTTCCTCAACAGTTTTAAGACTTCTCATCTGACATATAATTTGAGCTGTGGTCCTTTTGAAAGCGGCACCGTGGCTTGGCTGACATTTGACAAACCTGTGTGGAGTTGACAGCATTGGTCTGTGGTCTACCTTATTTGAAGCGAGGCTGCTTACAGCACAAAAAAAGGTTTAAGTTACTGTTTTTTTGGACCGCCACGTTAACTGCAGGGCCCAGAGAATAGCCGCGTTTCCACTGTCAGGCCAAAAGCGGGTGTGCTAGTGCGTGCCAGTCGCGTTTCCACTATCACTTCTGGTGCTTGATCGTGCCTCGTCGGTGCTTCCTCGGTGCCAACGGCCTGGGATTTTCTGGCCCAACGAAAACCTTGGGCCAAAGCAGGCCAACCGGGGCTAGAGGAGTGGTTATGAACAAAAGTGGTCATTTCATAAAGCTAACTGATGTAACACCAGCATTAAAAACTTTTTTAAATAAGTTGAGGTCAAAACTCACTTTCAGTCATCAGTGAATGTTTAAAATAACTTGATCCGATGTGGATTATAATCACCATACAAGGCAGAAATATTTATAAGCGATGCAAAGACTATGCACGCTAGGCATTTACGTTACCATAGTAAACATGGTAAATGCGGCAACTTGAAGAAATCAGACGTTAGTTTCTTATTCTCTATCACAATTGTGTATTTATTTAGTAACATATTTTATCTGTCGTAAGTCTTGTCTCAAGAGTTTAGCTCCACGTATATGTCATCAAAATATAATTTTTTTTTTGTTCTGGAGCTTTATAAAAGTATAGAAATTATAATTCTTTCTAAACGTGATGTATATAGGCTATTGTGGCTTCAAATAAAAAGAAACAGACTCGGCTGAATAAGCAGGCTATGTTTTCAATCCTGATAAATTAATTAATTATGATCAGTGTCACTTATTATAGTAAAACATTGATGCTTTTGGATTTAAATATTCAACAAAGCATGCAAACAAATGGACACTTTTATCGTGTTCATTTTGTAATCACGCTAGTTCCCGTGTCTTATTTCTTATTGGTAAAATTGTGTGGTTGCATGACGTTGTTTCTGAGAGGCGTGTAAAGGGCGGGTTTTATTGAAGCGCAGTGGAGCTTCTGGCCCGAGTGTGGAAACGCAGCACTATTTTGGCCTCGGTGCTACAGGTCCGAGGCTATTAGCCCCAACTGGCCCGTTTAAAGCACTGGCTCGCACTGGCCCGGCAGTGCAAAAGTGGCTAATGAGAGCTGAACTAGAGAGGTAGACAGGCATGATCTCCACCTCTGCCTTCAAACGAAACTGGCCAAGGTTGCTTGTTTGTAAATTGTCCTTAATTAAGAGTCAGTTACTGTGGCACCGCAAAGTGACCTCATTATTACTCATAAGAATTCAAATGCAAAGTGGTTCTACCACATGTACATCTCATAACAATACATTTTTTATTAAACATATTGATAACATTTAGAGACATACACAGTTAGAAATATTTGTTTTAGCTTTGTTGAACACTAGTTGATTGTATTGTATGTCTTATTAATTAGATTAATTATTTGTTATAGGTGTTTTTTTTTTTTTTTTTTTTTTTTTGCAGTTGCATTTAACATTGAAGTTAGCATATACAACATTTGACATTTAAAAAAAGGTAAAGTTACAGTGTTTCACATATATTTAATACATTTATATTTTTAATAATTAAAGATTAAAGTCAGTAACATAACTAATGAAATCCTGACATCATTAAAAACAGAAAGCTGTGAGAGGATGTGCTTTACAATGACTTTACCATGAAAGAGCGCTAACAGACAGCAGAGTGGTAAAAATCACTGTAATGCAGGTGTTTAAGTGGTTTATTGCTTTAGAAAATAGTTGGAACAGCAATATAATAATCAAGTTTCCATTTATTATAATTATAAAAATGACAATTCATCCCCCCCATATGACTCCTGATCCTAACAACAACATTAAATATATCCACTTTTTAATAATATAATAATAATAAACTGTCTTTCAGTACCCAAATACACAAAAATGTATGTGTACACTTTACACACACATGTTGGATCACCTCTTTGTTGTGACTTTGAGATTTTGGTGCAGTACAAATGATTGATAAATGGTGAACATTTATTTCACAGTGTACAGTATGTATCTTAAAACATCTAGGCTAATACCAGAGTATATTATGTTTGGACTGGTCAACAGTAAACACATGTTCTATATTTCCAGCCAAGACTCCTTCACTACAAATGACGAAAGGCTATTATGTGTGTGCATGCATTTCAAACACTCATTATTAAAGAGGTAAACTAAAAACGCAACACACTCATTCTCTGTTAATTTGCAGACACCAACAAAAATGGAAAACAGACAGCAAATGGACCTTCCGACCCCCATACACACTGGAGCCAGTGAAGTGTGTCAAATCTAATTGGAATATATGAATGTTTCCTTTGTTTGTTGCCCCTATCCCACTTGGCAGCAAGGGAAAATCAGCTAGATACTGCTTTTTTGATCACCGAATGAACCATAAACCTGTGCAAAAGCATTTTTTTTTTTTTGTTTGTTTATGTTGCACTCATGGTTATGTTTTGTTGGAGTACAAAAACACAGTATCTATCCATTTATCTATTTTTGCCATGCCAAGAGTGACTCATTTTGTTTCTATAGAAATGTAAATTACATATGCCATTGTAAGTGCCATTGTTATATTTTAGACACAAAAGTCTTGCCGATTAAATTAGTCAACCACAACAAACTCAGTCAAACATCTAAGTGGGCAAATCATAAAAATGTGCAACCACAATTTTTAATGGCATCAAGCCTTCCATAGAATCACTGCTGGCAAGAAAAGCCATTCTCACCACTTTTAGCAGCATTCATTAAACTGTCAAGTATAATACCTTCCCTCCAAGTATCCTCTTTTACAAAACAAAACTATTTTGTGACAGAAGTGAATTCAATCTTTCTAATGAAAGCCAACGTAATCCTGTCTTGTGTGCAGATAGGTTAACCATTAGCCATCAATCACCCCAAGGTCTAGTGAGTGCCCCCTGGCACCCTGTCATCCCCTCAAACAGAGGCAGAAGGAACACGGTGGATTTCTGGACTTGGGAACTGCTGGAGTCTCAGAGAATAAAGTACAAATCAGAGGCTCTCAACAGCTCCACCAACAATAATAAAAATGCCCCGACTTTAAGGTGACATTCCCAATTTATGAGTATTTGTGTCTATAAAGTGTATTCCTTGGCTCCTGACCACTTCAGCCTGTCTCGTAGAAAGAACAATACATTTGGCCTGCCTGAGACACTTGGAAATCCTTGTCCTTCTTTATTGAAGCTCCTCTCACCATCATTCTGTTTGTTTAACTATGCATATCTATTTGACTATATAATACTTTACTTATAATAAATAATTACATTTTGATTTATTAATGCTATTATCCAGTATATAGTTATATAGTGAAACTAGGTATCCAAAGAAACTAACAGTACATTTAAAAAAAAAACAGTCTACAGTTGCACAATTCACTGTACAATAACAGCATTGACCTGTGTGCTGAAGACCCCAGTTTCGAGCATGCGTTCCAACATTAATAAATCATGGAAATTGTTGCTTTTGTTTCAGATGTAGATGTTGCCTTCTTATTTGACCAATTATCTGCACAGAACCACAACTGTAAATACATAGTATTAATACAATGCATGCACATGCATACACTTTCATTCAAAAGTTTGGGGTTGATAAGATTATTGTTTTAAAATCACAAATTATGAAATATTAAAATTTCAAATAAAGTTTTGTACTAAGCATCTTACTAAGCGTTTGAACTTTTGAACTGTAGTGTATGTAAACTACGGTACGATTATTTTTTATAGGCCAAAACTGCAGTGTCACTATGGAGAGTTTCTACATGGAAATGTCATATTTCGAGATCATCAATAGTTAATTCATTGTAGTAAATTTGCCTAATTTATCATTGCTCAATTGGGTAGACAGGAAGAATATGGACATGCTTGAAATGCGCAAAAAAGGCTAAAACCAGCGGGACCGCAAAGCACAGCTTTATATTTTATTCGCTAAAAATGCTTGATTCTTTGTCTCATGCCCTGCAAGAAACTTCCTGTTTTGCTGGCCTTTCTTCCTCTTCTCAAAAAACAAGACAAAAAAGTTATGCTCTGTTCATAAAAGACATGATTAATGTAGAGAGCAAATAAACGGAAATTTGACGTCTACTGAAAAGGGGCCTCTTTGTAAAATGAAGCCATTGAGAACAATGAGCCATGCGGAGCCATTTTGGACCTGCCAAATAAAGTTTGACTTCTGTGGCGGCCACAGATGCTATGGCAACACGCTCTGACAGGGAGTTTATTTTCTCTAAGCTCTGGTGGAATATTAATAACTGAGGAACACATCCTGCCAAGTGGATCTGGATGGGGCATAATCCCAAACTGCGCGGGAAACACAAGTCAAATATCAAATCATTTGAGCTCCTGGTATTCCATCACGTATATGCAAAACGTTTACATTCGACTGATGTTGTTTTGGCATTGGAAACGCAAGATGTTATTTCTGTGAGCAGGTTATTTTCAACTTTTATAGCACTATGGTTTTGTTAAAGTAACAAAAGACTGAATTAATCTCCACAGTTCAGAGCGTATTCCAGACAATATGGTTTTTCTTCTCCTTTTGAGGAGGAATACTTGCCTAGCAATTACATATTGCCCAATATATCTCAATAACACCACATTTGTACTGTAAAACACTGAGACGCATCCAACATATTGTTATTACTAAATCAACAGCACAGTTTTGATTCCTACAATTCCCTGTTTGGGTAGAATCCCCCAGTGTTCAGACTATGGCTGCTTTCTCAGGGTGGGAGTCAGGTACAGCAGCCAGAGTGCTTTGGGTCTGGTCTCTTAAGTGTAGGGACTGCTATCTCACATGTGTTTGACACGGTGTCAGGCCACAAAACTCCCACCAAAGCACTCAGGCACTGGGGATGTTATGTTTTCCTCAGCCCCTAATCATTTTTGGCCCCGGACCCACTTCCTGTTCTGCAATGAAATGGCTCAGGAATGCCATTCCTCTGATACAAGCGAGGCAGGGAGAGAGAGAGGGCCTAGGAGGAAGTCTTCCTGTGCTCTATGTGTGTGTGAGATAGTGACACTGACCTGTTTGAACAGTGATGGCTTGACTCTCACGTTTCTAAATCCCTTGTGTCAACATACTACACATAAATACACATTTTTAGACCACACTCCCTCACACTCTCCGACTTGTCGAGCTGGAATGCATCAGGCGACAGGGGAGTACAGAGGACAAACTTTTCCCACATCGAAGTAGCGACAGACTTTCGAACCTTGGCCCTAAAAAAAGCCTACTTTGGCTCAACCGAATTTGTACGATTGGAAATCAGCCGGAGACGGAGCTGGCGTCACATCTCGTTAACACAAACAAGCACGGTGTCACAAACTTTCTGCATCTTTATGCGCCGCTAACGGTCTTAGTTTTCGTTTTGGACGATGTTTGTTCGCTTGTAATTCATTACAATCTGTTCTAATGTTCCATAGGCCATAACTGCATTGTAGAGGCTCAGATCGAGAGCGCGATTCGGTATTTTATGGGTTTGATTTACATAACCCTCATCCAGACCACATCAAAGCCTCACGCAAAGAGTAAAGAGCACGTCAAAAGGCTCCCTGGAGCGACGTGATGTCTTGAGAGGATTCAAAGCAAACACACGCTGCCCACAGAAGTCCTCCGTATGGAGCCTCTCTCTTTTTTTCCGCTCCCCCCTCTTTTCTTTGCTCTTACAGGGGTGTTGAAGTGACTGCGGTGTATTTTTATACAGTTCCATCCCCTCTGAAAAGAAGGCGCCTCAATTGGCTTGAACAATGTTTAAATAATCAAGGAGCTGTGAGTCTTTGAACTAATTTCACAAGGATAGAGATCCAGATGTGGCGTCCCTCGCTCTGGCTCTCATTCTGGTTTCGAATGCAGCGTGAGTGCGGAAGGCCTTTACCTCATCTTGTGGCACCGTTTGGTTGAAGTTTGATTCTGTCAACATTAGAGCAGGAACGATGGAGTCAAAATAAACACTGCAAAAGTGGAAAAGATAAACCGGCAAGTCACTCAATGAGCTGCCAAATGCATGTGACATTTGCAAAAAAATGTTCAAAGCACCAATTCTGAGAAATCTTTTATATCTAGCATATCTGCAGGTATAGTGTCTCCTGAAAGGCTTTCTGTGCTTTCAGCCAATACACTCAAATTACAATTTATTCCTCCCTTTGGTGCCATGTGTTTGTAATTGCCCCAAATGATCCTGCCTAGAAATGTGTGCTCAACATTTTCTTGACTTCTCTTGGGTGTCGAGAGAGATAAACGTGCGTATGAAAATTCTGAGCGAGAAGGGCTGCACAAGATTTCATCAAACGTTTCATTTGTATACGTTCATCGGAGGGATATCTCTAATCAGATTTGAAAGGCTTGATTTAAGGATGATGAAAAGGAGAGGCTGCAGAGGGACTGCATTGCCTTTGGCAGGATGAAATTACTGAAATTTGGAAGGCAGTGCTTTTATTTGAGTGCCTGTAACAAAGATAATTTTACAAGGTTTCCGTTCATTAAGTGCTGCTCAGGTGCAGCGCAGACGGGAGCATTTGCATGTGTACTGTACACACACACACACGTGCACGGTCATGCACATCTGCACACTGTGTTTGCAGGAAAAAAGCAATATTTAAACTTGAGAAGTCAAAAATAGAAACTTGGCGCTTAGCAGAATAGAATAGAATAGAATAGAATAGAATAGAATAGAATAGATCAGTGGTTCTCAACTGGTCATTGGGTCTGATAATTGGACAGCATGGAAAAAATATTATTATTAGTAGTAGTCAAATGTCTCATTCAATGTGCATCATAAAAAAATATTGCAACAATACTTTTTAATTCTTTTTTGCTTATTTTGCTACAATAATTAATTTTTGAACTGTGTTGGGTCACCACTTATGTAAAATATACTAAAGACTAGATTATCAAAGGTTTTTCACAGGAAACATGCCACTAAAGTGTTCTATCAACAACTAGCGTGTTTGAAGTGGACATAAACATACACACACTTTTTTTTTTCTCTGAACTGTGACACAGAGAATGTTGAACCTTAAAGGAAAATAAACGGGCCACTTCTCATCTGCTTGGGCTCTTTCCCAAACTTTCACATGAGAAACAGAGGCAGGAATGCTAAGGAGCAAATCTCTCTCTTACACAAGTACATCCTTCTCATGTATCCCTGCCATAACATACCTTTAATCGAGCCTATTTTTAGACGTTTCCTGCTTCACTATAGGGCAGGATGGGGGGATGTGTGTCTGATGTGTGTGTGTGTCTGTCTGTGAGACTTACAGTCAGTCACTCAGTTCCACAGGGAACATGCTGTTGTTCTAGCCTGGGAAAAAAATGCACCTATCTCGTAAAGATTTTTTGGGATGGGGTAAAACATGTTGGCGAGTTTCTCTGTCAGAAATCCCCTATTTATACAACAATGAGAACACAGATTTTAGTCATACTGTTTCCCATGATGCATAATGAGGTATGAAAGTTCTATTTTCCAACACCTTCGCTCACATTACGCAACTCTGGGGTTACATCTGAACTCATCAGAGATGGCTACATTGTTTCTGACTACATTGGATCCTTTTAATCTATCTATCGTCACACATCACCTTAAAATCTACTTTGTGTCTATATTCAATTCCATGAACAAAATTCAGAGGGTGCAGGATAATTATGCAAGTAGAGCAATACCCATACCATTTTACTACAAACTAAGTTTTTGCTTCCAAATTCAGAATAGTAAAAATCTCTCAACGGAAACAGATGTGGTCAAGAGGATTGGCCCTTTAAATGAGCCTTGTGCTGTGTGTGTGTGTGTGTGTGTGTGTGTGTGAGAGAGAGAGAGAGAGAGAGAGAGAGAGAGAGAGAGAGAGAGAGCTGGACAGCAGCATGAGGGTTTCCCACCAAACACACATGGCCTCTTCAAGTACTGTTGTGCTAACTAGCCTCCCAGATGTCAGGCGCTCTGAGTGACATCCGAGACTCCTGGACGAAGCCAGGGCCAGGGAAAAGAAAAACCAACAGGGTCATGTATCCAGAGAGGCTGGCACACACTGGCATTCCCGAGGTGGGCATTCCCCATTTCTAGAGAAAGACAGAGAGAGGCTCAAACTTTGCTGCTAATGAGCGGCAACATCCCATGTACATTATTTAAACAGAAGCGCGAGGGAAACAGAGATGGCCAAAGACAAATAAATAAATAAATGGTGAGAGAACGAGAGAGTGTGTTATGGAGACAGACAGCTCGAAAGAAACCAAAAGAAAGAGTAAACCAGGAGAGAGAGAGAGAAAGAGAGAGAAAGAGAGGTGTGTCTTGAGAGATGTAAGAGTTGAACTATGCTGCTCTTGGCAGCACGGGGCCGGAGCGATGGAGCCGGAGGCGTCACGGCGCCACCTCAAAGAACGTTCCGGCGCAGCCACTCACTCGGGCGTTCACTCCCAGCACATGGCATTCATTTAGAGGCGGGGCTGCCGGCGAGCACGGGCCGCTGTCTCCCCTCACAAAGCCCAGCGGTGCCTGGGCAATTAGGAGGCCGCAATTACCCGGGGTGGATCTCCTCCAGAACGTGGCCAGAAGTTACTGCAAGCCCCTGCCAAAGGGCTCTGAGAGAAGTGACAGGGAGGAGAGCTGCGGGGTGCTCGGCGCACTTGATTTACATGAGGAAAACTGTTCGGGTATTTGTTTGTGGAAATGGGTTTCATTTGAACCATTTAAGTCAAAGACACAAACACATTTGAGGCCCGGCCTAGGGGTGATGAGGATAATTAAAAATGTGCGTAAGCCACATCCTCAGAGTGTTGTAGTAAATATGCGCAGTGACATCCTCCCCTTTGCGACACTTTAGAGGTCTCCGATGGGCGCATTTCCGCACCGTAATTTTTAATGCCAGAGATTCCTCCCTACAGAGAAATAGCTTAGCATGTTCCCAGTATGGCTGGAGTTTATTCAGATGATCTGATTTGGCATGAGTCATATATGCTGTGAGGTCAGGAAGGAATGAACCTGTCAAGTGCAGCTCCGGCTAGTATGCGGTCATTTAACAATGGTTACATAGATGTTTTTTATACTATTTAACACAGCTAACATCATTCCATTAAAAAAAGGCATACAATCAACAAAAGGTTTGGGCTCAGGAAGATTTTATTTGATTGAAATTACCTTAAAAGACAGTTTTAAAGTTTTAAATACCTGTTTTCTATGTGAATATATTAAAATGTAGTTTATTCTTGTAATGGCAAAGCTGAATTTTCAGAAGCTACCATGTCTGTCCTCAGTGTCAAATGATCCTTCAGAAATCTTTCTAATATGCTAATTTGGTGCTCATTTTTTATGGAAATTGATCAATTTGATGTAGAATTTTTATAGTAAAAAAAAAAAAAAACACTGAATAATTGTGATTGAAAGATAAAAAACTGGGCTTGAAAAAAAAGGAAAAATAGGCTTGAGTTTAAATACAAAAAAAATAATATAATATGTATCGTGTTGATTAGGAAGCTACTGTTTGAAAGACACTCTCCTAATGTTGTTGCTCTCAAATAGCATTACAGAGCTCTATTAGCACTGTGTAAACCTACATTAATGTCAAAGAAGCATTGTAGGAGAACACAGTTTAATGAGACGTGATCATAAACCGAGGTCTACAAAGTGGTTTGTAATCCCTTTGGCAGACCAGTTGACAAGTGACAGGCTCTCAAATGGTTAAAAGTGAAGTGTTAAAAAAGCCCACACATGTGATCTGATAATCCTGCTGTTTTCATCCAGATTTTTGCAATAATAATCCCTAAGAGCTGCAGAGAGAGATGAGGAGGGACACGTCTCAGGGGAGCGTTCGACATGAGAATTAAAATAGGCTAAATGGCAGGGTCCCCTCAAAAGAACCAGTGACTGGCCTTCATGCACTAACAACATCGCTGAAGCCAAATCTAAACAGTGTAGTGAAATCCACTGGAAACTCATGAAAAAGCTATTAAATTACAATAAACTGCACTACAGAAGCAACAGTGGAAGCGTTACAAACAAAACATCGTCATAGTATTTTGAGAATCATATGAGAATAATAATAAAAAAAAAAAAAAAAAAAATGAGATTTTGCTTGCTACATAAATAATATATTTCAAACAAATTACCTTTGAATTTGATATTCAGCAAACAGACAATTCTCTATTGACTCTCTAAGGTTAAAGTGGCAAGTCAGCAAGAGCTCACTTCTGCATAAATAACCTGACATTTATATAAACATTCTGCTCAATTTGTACTTCATAGGGAGAGCAAACAAAGGCTTTGCGGACATCTTGAGGCTTTCCTACAGCCATTCAATATTTGTCAATAATCATAAAATAAATCTGAAGACACCCAAGTCCAGACAGTTCTCTAATCTAACCTTGCTCTGCTCTTCTCAGAAAACTCTTACTGTACTGCTGAGAATCCCAAGTGAGAATATCATTCATTGTCATAATAATATGATACGATTCTATTGCTTTTGATCCACTGTGGTATTCCGTCATTGGTGCTTTGGCACTGTAATGCCCGCTTGAATTGTGACCGTTCCTGTAACTCCCTTCTAATGGCTCACATCTGTTATGTTTTACTCTTCTTTTGTTAGCATAAAAATCATTCTTTCTTTATGACCAGATTCACCGAGCAACAGTTAGTAAATAAAAGCTATATTTCAAAGGAAGAAGTAGAAAAATTGATATGTTATGCTATGAATCACTGCACGAGCACTCCATCTCTTAAGAGTAATTGACGACATAGGCCAGCAAAGATTTGTCCTCTTTATAAAAATTAATGAAATAAGAGAGAAATGCTTTGTAAATCTAAATGGAACAGATCCAACTTTCATAATTCTACTTTAGCTTTAAGAAAATATTAAAGGCAGCACACAGAGATACTGCACATAAATGCGATTTAAAAGACCTGTCAACCTGACTGAGTCCAGATGAACACTCACTGGTTAGAGAATGTGGGAATTTGGTTCTAGATCACTGAAAAGTTACAAAGTTTCATCTTTCATGACTAATACCTCAGCCTCACTGCAGTAAACACTGCTTGTGTGCTAAACTCAGCTCACTTGCTCTTACATTGATGGTCGTTTTAATGAGATAACAACATTATAATCATAATGTGAGAGAGACTGAAATTGAGCGGCAGGGAACAAGAGGAGGAGAGTGAGGGACACAGATAAAGGAAGAGATGAGGAGAGGGAGGAAATGTAACATGACGAAAGAGTCTTCGCGCAGACTGTGAGACGCCACGCTGCCTGCGCAGACAAATAGCCCGTCTGAGCGTTGTTTGCTTGTCATGTGCTTGTCGCACACGGCCGCTGTGTGATGGGAGGGCCTGTGATGATGTCAGTCATGTAGGAAACAGGTGGAGGCTTCACTGACTTCTGTAATCCGAGGCCAGTGATGAGTGGACAGCATGTAATGTCAAAGCCAGCAGAAGGGAAAATAGAAAATAATACATTTCACACCTTTTAAGCCAATAATAAATAATTGATTAATATATATATATATATATATATATATATATATATATATATATATATATATATATATATATATATATATATATATATATATATATATATATATTTAAATAAATTATTTATTATTGGTTTAGGACTCAACAATGCTGCATTTATAAGCAAAATAGTCAGTAAAAAGAGTAACACTGTGAAATAATATTACAATTTTAAATAACTGTTTTCTGTTTGAATATATTTATTCCTTTGAGGGCAAAGCTGAATTTTGAGCAGCCATATCTGTCCTATCAGTCTTCATTGTCACATGATCCTTCAGAAATCATTTTAATATGCTGATTGGGTGCTTAAGAAAACATTATTTAAAATAGTTGTGCGGCTAAATATTTTTGTGGAAACCCTGATTTGTTCAGGATTTCATGATGAATAGAAAATGTGAGGATTCTATTTGAAATAAATTATAATCATTTACTCCCACTTATGATCAATTCAGTGCTTCATTACTGAATAGAACTATCAATTTCTTTTTTGACCCCAAACTTTTGAATGGCATTAAATAATTCATTTGCACTTCATTCAAATTCTTGCTATTAACAAACCAATTAAGTATGAGTTTTGCCTTAATAACCCCCTAATTTGCTGCTTATTAATAGTTAGTAAGGTAGTTGTTAAGTAAGGTATAAACTACATTCAGCCTGTTGTTATCGCAGAATAACGGCCGACAGGGTGATCAGGACCTCGGCGTGAAGCGGTGACGGACATTTAAGGGAAACAGTGCAGTCATACCACTTATTACACAACATTTCACCACATAAATAATTATGGCGATAAAAGATTTAAGACAAAAATGTTTAAAATCTTTGTTACTAAAAAACTAAAAACCAGTGTGTTAGTTATCTTATAATACATTACAGCATACAAAACAATCGTAGCAAAATGGCAGCAGCTGTATTTGTATGAAACAAGAGAGTGAGTCGGCGATACCAGGATGTACCATACCTCAGAATGTTGTGACTGACCAATCAGAATCAAGTATTGCACAGAGCCGTGTATTAAATTTAGGTAGGATTACAGATATAGATTGAGGTCATTCAGAATATGTGCTTTATAAGGAATAAACAGCCAGCATGTTAACAAGCATGCTAATAAACATCTAGTTAATAGACAGAATTGGTCCCTATACTTAAGCGTTGCCAATATTTTAATATTACTTTTTATAAGTGTGAAATTTAAAATGCTTTTTGTTATCAAATGGTGTAATCCAGTATTTACCAGCAGGGCAAATTTAACCTTGAGTCCTTTTTCATTAACTTATACTGGTAAAAGATGGACTGGACATTTCAAATTAAGCTCAATATTTAGCTTATGGTTGTGTCCCTCAGTGTGCAGACAACAGTCCAACTGACTGCTTTCAAATCACACTTAAAAGAAACAGAGTACTGAAACTGTGTAACTCTTTTCTATGCTTAATTGAAACTTAGCTGCTAGCACATTCTAAAATGAAACCTGCTATAAGGAAATTGGTGGCCTGCTTGATCACATCAGTCATAGTTAAATCCTGATTCAACCAACGAGGTGTCATTTCCTCATATTCGTTAAATTGCATTGCTTTCCAATGAAATGAGTCTTAAAGTTGATCACAGTGTTACCTTTTAATTTGTATTTGTAATTATTTTTTATTTTTGCCTAAAGGGCACTAAATCTCATTTTCAAACATGCAATGTTATTGCTTTTTCATATAATAGAGTGTAAATGTAGTCTTGGCATCAGATCCACAGAGATACGGCACACACGCATTTGCACAGAGAGCTGCTGTCATTACATCAGAACTACTCAAACTTTCACAAAAGCTTTTCTATGTCTCACCGGAGAACCATTGAGTTTTATCCATAGTCGAATTCGAGAAGATACAGACAGTTATAGTCATGAATACAAAGAAGAGCCCAAAACTGTTGGACGGATAGGTGAAATCTGCTTACTTAATTTGTCTGGCATATTGATGATCTTACTTTCTTAAGTTGGCTTGCTTCCATTTTATAATACACTGGTTTATTTTGCCCATTTTTTGGAACATGTGACAAATTAGTTGTGAAATAAATTTGTGAAATTCCCATATCCTTTGTTGAGCCCTCTTATTGTGCTTTTACTTTCGGCCCTTAACATCTGACACCGTTCCCATAAGGTTTCTGTAGGTGGACACAACTGTTTTCTCTGAACTTAAAAAGACTGTTTTTGTTTCTTGTTACAAATGAGCCTGATAAAGAGATCGGTGAGATCAAAACAAATATCAGCTGCTGCGGTAGAGCGCCTTCATCAAACGTCTTGGGAGACCACCAACACTTCCCTCTTGGCTGGAATCCCCACTTATCCAATGTTTGTGTGTGTCCAGTGGACCGGTTGTTATTCTACACAACAAACTTGAGAGCAGAAAAGGTAGAGCATGTTTTTATTAATTAGGACAGCCAACAAGCTTTCACCTGCTAAAAACATTTTTGCCAAATCCCCCCGCCCCCCATTAGGCACCTCGAGCGAACTAGAGCAACTTTTAGCAAATCTGTTTCTTTGAGGTCTTGGCAAGCTCAGCCAGCTGTACTGACAAGTTCTTTTGCTTATAAAAGTGATTGTTGACCTGCCCTGTGTCTTCTCTCAATGCATCCTCCTCCCCTTTTGGCCTTGGGAAAGCTTTGGATATTGCTTGCCATGCTGAAGCAAATAATCTGGAATTAAAAAATGGATTCCTTACTCCTTATCCCTAGCAACAAGCCTTGTGCCATCTGCTAGGCCAAAAGGGGCCACAGTCAGTGGGAATTTGGGCTGTTGTGAGGCCTCTGTCACCTGTTCTTGTGTGTTCTTTTGTCCATAAGATAATGTTCCTCTTCAAATGTGAAGCAGTGAATAGCCACAATTCTTTTTACTGGAGCTCTGTATTATCAAAAGGTGTTTTATTTTTCTTTCTAAAAAATCAAAGTGAAACTAGTTCTAATGGTTCTATACAAATAAATCTATGCATAAAATATACAAGATTCTATAAAATCATAAATTTGTAATTAGTTAGAACATTTTCATTGAATTAGTCAATGAATCAATTATGAACTATAGTATAAATTAATATTAACCTAGAATAATAAATGCTATTAAAATAGTTGGCCATGAGACCTTAGTGAACTTTATTGTAAAGTGTTAGAGAATTTCTATTGGTCTATTAGCAACAGCTGTATAAAACTGCTTTTTCAGAAATTCTGGGGACCAAACAATTGTGGAAAGTGCTATCAGGGTCTCATCTTACTAATAAAACAAAACACCAAAAATGAGCTATGCGATTACACAAAGGAAATATGAGTGAATGTTTACCCAGACATCTCTAGAAGACTTTGAAGGATTAATCATTAAACTCTTACTGGTAGGATGTGAAGACAGTGGGAGATGACGGGGTTGAGACAGTGCCATTATCTCAGACAGCCTTAAGCCATGGGCGTCCCGCTCACCTGGGGGCACCAACAGCTGCTGAGGTTTCCTTCTGCTCAATTTAGTACCTCTAATCCAATCTAACAGTCCATCTGAAACCTTACTCTGGAAGAACACAGATGCTACAAGTGTGAAGTTCCAGAGACAAATATTATCAATGTTTTTGCATTCTGTGAATATGTGATTTGTGGACTACATAAGACACATTGCAAAAAAAAAAAAAAAAAAAAAAAAAAAAGGTAAAATTTTAGTGGACCAATTCTCACTATTACATAGTTTCTTATTAGCATGCCTATTATTAACATATACTTATGAAGCAATTTATTCTGCATGACCATATTCTACATCCCTAATCAATACCTAAACTCAACAACTACTTTACTAACTATTAATAAGCAGCAAAATAGAAGTTTATTGAGGCAAAATAATGTTTTTTTTTAGTGGCGAGAATTGTACCTTAAAATAAAATAGATGATTACCACAGCTGCACTTTCACTGAATGGAAAAGTGCAACTTTATAGCTTCTATTTTAGAATAACCCCATTTTACTGTAGTTGTATGAAAATGTTCAACAGGTTAATTTTTGCATGAGCTCTCCCTTTAAATGAGCATTCACACTGTGCAATAAACTCAAACCCTGTCATTTGAGAACATGTTCTCTGTAACATTAGAAACCAGAAAAAAATGCTTGCAGTCCAATACTTGCTTTAGACTGTCCAAAGAATAAAAAAGGGAAATCTAAAGTTCATGTTATCTTAATTGCTATCAAATGATAATCAATCAACTGTTTCTTGCTTAATTCTATTCAGATTTTTTAAGACAGAAAAGTCAAGCTGCTCAGTTTCAAACACAGGTAGTTTAAATACAGCAGAATATTTTCCCTTTAAGATAAAAATACGAAATTACACTCCAGTCTGTGATTATCCAAAATCAAAGGATTTGTTTAGGCATAGATGACATAGTGACAAGGGGCATATTGAACCCAGATGGGCCAGTGCCGCAAGTCAAGATGTGAATATCACTGGAATCAGAACGCTACCTCCCACCAGGAGGAAACAGAGGAATGCAGCGAGATTATCTTTGTTCGGCTCAGGGGTTCTGCAGGGGGAAAAAAGTAACTTGATGAACAACATGGTGAAGAGATATGTGCTCAAATGAGAATGTGGAAAAATCTGGATAAAGAAAGAGAGACAATATCATTTAGGAGGTCAGTGGTTTAATTAGTGCTGCCACAACAGTCAGAATCCTCCAGAGAACCAGCGTCTGGGTGGCTATAATTCAGGGAGAAGATGAAATTAAGAACATGCAGGACTTACTTAGGAACTGACTGCGGTAAAGCACAAAAAATAGCCAGAGTATGCAGTTATGTTGTATTTGGTTGGCATAAGACTGGAAATCATGCTCAAACAGGTACGAAATGTTAGTTCTTGGATCTCAAAGTGATAAATCATGCACAGACTCCATAAAGTCAAAGCTCAACTTCAGCTCTGTGCCAGAATACAAGAGTTGATTAAATTTCTACTGCATGTACTTCTAAGAGCGATAATCTGTTTGCTAAACATATCATGGCTTTTGTGTTCTTGGTCTCCAGGAGTTTAAATAGTGATTGGTTGGGTAATTAGCAAAGCCTTGTAAATAGTTAGCAACTGTGCCACAACCCTGTAAAATAAGACTAGAAACTTCTAAACCATAGTCTATGCCATGTGAGGGAAGTCGATGCTTTGTGATTTTTATGACATATATGAAACAATGCATATCTGGAAGAAGGAGGAAATATGAGGAAAGTAGAAAATGGTAGCTCTGGTATATTTTAGAATAAATCAGTATACAGAACTGCATTGTCATGATCAGCTGTGTTACAATTATGTGTGGCCACTCACTGATATTAGGGGGGACATTTCCCTGCAGTCTCTGCACCTGCTAACAGGCAAACAATCAATCACTCAATCAATTAATGGACTATAACTATATGCCATTTACAGACTTTATTAAAGGGGTCATATGATGCAATTTCAAGTTTCCCTCTCTCTTAGGAGTGTTACAAACTGTTTGTGAATAGATAATATCCCTAAAGTTGCAAAGACTAAAGTCTCAAACCCAAAGAGAATTTCTTTATTAAAATGTAAACCCATAAACGCCCTCCTAAAATGCCTCGTTTAAACACGACCCACATGTCTACATCATGATGTGGGGAGATTTGCATAATGCTGCCCAAATGTACACGCAAAGAAAGAAGGCGTAAGTTTGATGCTTGCTATAGTATTGTTGCTGCCACCATGTTGTGTAGATGCTGTGTGTTTCGTTATGAAAATACTTTGTTTGGCCTTCCAAAAGAGGACACGGCTAAGTTGTATTTACAACACTTTTCCAGTATATGTATGCAGCATATTTATTTACTGTTTCCTGATCCTGGGAGAGTAGACTACAATGCCTGTGCTTCTGGATCACAGCCTGTAAGTATGTTTTCATATTTAAAGAAGTTGCCGCTGATGATTCAAACGTGAGTTTTGAGCAGTGTAGATTAGCGCTTGTTTGTCGGTTCTCCGTTCACAAATGCAGACATGGTTTTATATGTACGTGAACAGTATAAGTCATTATAATCCATAATGATGTCCCCACTGGATGCAAGAAATGGCTCGTTTGTAATGGGTTTTATTGTTTTTGTCCTGTCATGCCGATGTTTTGACTGGGACATGGCATCACAGTATGATAAGGGGCGTGACATTTCCGTCACACACGCTTTAGGTATTCGGCAAATCACGTGTTTAAGAAAGGCAGGGCATAGAGGAGAAATGATAATGTACAGTTTTTTTTTTTTTTTTATCCTAAGCCGCATAAACATTTCATTACACCAAATACACAAAATAGTTTTCAGCAACATCATATGACCGCTTTAAAGAAGGTACTATTTAAACATTTCCTTGCTATGGAAACACCTTTGCTTCCAAAAAATAAGTTGCACAAAGGAATCCAAGGCTGAGAGCGATGAAGCAATTAGTGTTTTCATTTCATAAAAAAATAAAAAAGATTCAGAATGATTATTTCTGTTGCAATGCAGTCAAGTGTTAGATATGCAAACAGCATCACTGTCATAGGTTGGGTGCTACTAAAATTTGACAGTGTTCAGAATCATATTTTAGAACCATCCTAGACTTGTTTGTCAAGGTTTAGTAATTGACGTCTATATATCTAGATGCACAAATCTATCCATACTTCAATACATGCCAGACGCAGGATAATAACTACAACCTAAGGCAAAAGATGGTGAACAAAGCTTGTGTTTATTTGCACTGGAAACAACTTGCCATTTTGACAAAGGGATATTTTATTTACTTTCTCCTGAAAACATAACAAATAAAATCAAATGTAACATTTAGAACAAGTATGAGAGCTACCCATGTATGTTTCGAGTTAGCATTTCATTTTTATTTTGTCAGTTTGAAAGCCCAAATTCAATCGGGTGCTACAGTTATAATGCTACCTCTGTTCCTAGAACAGGGGGCAATGCGTAATTGTGCAAAGGAATGTATGACCAACTGCCATCCACAAAGACCTCCTTAATAGCGAACAGATCATCTCATATTTTTAGAATACCGTCCCAACAATGAGATTTCATCTACCCGCTAGTTGCCAAGCATGAAATGTAAAGTCCTCTGTGTTCAATAAATGCAAAAGCTGGCATTCCACACACAGTCCATATGCATGCACTACCCCACTGATCTCTACCTCAAGCACAGAATCACATTGTTGCCAATCAAACCTTACGAAAAGCTTCTAACATACTGCACAATGTTTTTCCACTTTTGAGTTTGTTTCCAAGCCAAATATGAAGTACATCACAAGGTCTGTTAGGCTGTCATGGAAAACTTGTAACCCTGGATCTCCAGCTCTTCTCCAGTCTCAGGTACCAGGCTTCTCCGTTCTTCTAGATAAATACCTCAATCTTGAGTGTTGAACAGAAGTCAGCCTTTTAATGTGAATTACTCCAGCCAATTTACTTGCAAATCACATTTTATGGCACAAGAAGCACAAAAACTTTAACTAGGGCTATTTTAGAGTTTTTATTGATATCAAGTTACAGAGTTGTAAAAACTCTTAACAAAGCCAATCTTGACATCACAGCTGGCTGTTACATTATGACAGCAATATAAAGCAATGGCTTTTAGAATACAGCTGATTTATTTATAAATAAAAGCTATAATCATATATATATTCTGACTTAAAATGTAATTATTTAATAATATTTTTACCTTATACGAATATACTAGTATGCTAGTATTAAATGATTTACCCTCTATATAACCAGAACTTGAAATATGCATGTCAAAATGTGACTTGTTAGTTTATCACATTTGTCCACAATTAAAACTGGCTACATTAAGTCTGCCATCGGTACAGGTATCAAATGAGCATGTGTGTCAGGTGACCATAAGGGCAACCTCTCGTGTCAAGCAAGGCCACAACAAACACCGCTTGCCTTGTAATCAGTTAATCATTCCTTTTTGTCTGGGGCAGTGGGGAGGATAACAGCACCCCTGCAGGCCAGTGAACCAGCCTTCAAGACAGGACTTTCCACCCCAAGCAGTGCAGAGACGATGAAGAACCGCATTGTATGATTCCCACAATGGCTACTCTGTCACCACAATCCCCACTAATTTCATTTGCCTGCGAGGTAGAGCAGAAATTCCCCAAGAATTCCTGTGAAGAAGAGTAGCCCCCAGGCTTGGACAAAAGTGTGTGTGTGCGCATACGTGCATGTCTTCCTGTGTACAGATCAAGAACTGCCTGTCGAGATGAACTTCTTCTGAAAGGGGCATTTAATGTCATACTCACTCCCGAAATGGAATCATATCATCACTGGCATGAAAGTGCTGAACTGTATAATATTGTTTTCAGAGCCGTTTTTGATAAACCCCAAAGCTTAGATGTTAGATTGGAATCTTGGTCTTATCATTATCTTGTAGTATAAGGGGTAAAAAAAGAGTAAACTTTAAAGGCACAGTTCACCAAAAAATGAAAATCGTGTTGTTCCAAACCAGTATAACTTTTTTTTTTTTTTTTTTGTGAGAAGATTTTTTTATTTATTTTGAATTTCCATCCATTTTATTTATTTAAATGAATGAATGAATAAATTGATCTCCCAAAATGTATTTCTTCATGTTCCACAGAAGTAAGATGTCTTAAAAATGCGATGGTACTTTTTAAAATAACAGCAGTCAAAGTAACACATTGTTTAGTGTGATTAATTAATAAATGGAATTTTAAATAAATGAAAATACAGTGGGTTTAAAACTTTTTCAAAGTCTATATTTAACGTGACACTTAAACAATGTTAAACACTAAAAAAAAGTGAGTTGTAACAGAGCTGTCCTATTTTAGGCTTGATCTTTATGGTTTGGTAACTGAAAAATATTGTATAAAACAATAATGAATCCTGTGTGAAGACAAGCATCTTATGTGAACGATTCAGTTGATAGAGATTACTTAAATTATTGTTCATGCTTCTGGATGATTCATTTTTAATAAACTGTAACACTGATCAATTACATTCATTCACTTTATTATTTAATTCAGTGACAGTCAGTGTTGCCTCACAATTTTCTAATACAGATCGGCGTTCACAGCGAAGAGCTTTTCATCTGTGTTCTTAATCTTTGGCATCAGACACGAGCAACCAGGGCCTTTGAAGCTCTGCCATGACTTCAAAACCATAATCATATTCCCAACAGATCTAACTTAGTTTGAGATATTATTCATAACCATTATCCAGTGTATATTGGAGGTGAATAACCAGATTTAATGTTCTTGGAATCTTTCTCAAACTCTTGAGAAGCCCTTGTGAAATGACACAAGAGACACTTGCTTCTTCCCTCATTCGATCTGGCTCATTAATCTGTTGCGCTATTTACAATTATACCATTTGACTTTATAATTTCTGTTACTAATCTTTCTTAATGAATGATTTTGATGGGTTTGATAAGAGGAATGATTTAAACATGCCTGTTTTTTATTAAAATGCTGAAAGACTGCCTCTCACATGTAATTGGACGAAACCCTTTTGAAAATTGTGACATACATTTCAAACATGAGCTTGGCTCCACCAATGAAACCTGCGGGTTCCAGGACACCACACAAAGTCTTAACCTCAGAGCTCAGCCTACATTTTTAAACGCTAGTCTTGTTTGTAAATACTGTGACATATCCAGCATGCAAAACTAAAATCAAAGGCTTTCAAGTGTTTGATGCTACTTAGGTACCCGCAGGCTTCATTTGAAAATGGATCTCTTTGAGTCACGCTCAAATCGCCACTGAAACGGAGACTGGCTTTCACACAACTGAACTTTGTTTTCAGGAAAGATTGCAGTATTTGGATTTTAAGCATCTGTCTCACATGAAGGAGCTACAACTTTCCTCAGGAGAGAATATCGTGCAAAAATGGGCAGGGAAACACATCACCTACATTTCTAAACTAAGGTTTCTTTTTTCTTGTGTAACCATAGAAACATTGTGAAATATTGACTACACGTGTGTTTTAATTTATGGCTTCTGTTTCGGAGGTCTCAAATGTTGGAACACTGAAAGGGAACTTAAAATTAAAATTAAAATTCTTTATGATCTAATTCTTTTTAAATGTCTCCGCTTTATCACAGAATAAAGAGGCACCTTTACAATTGAAACACTGTACACACATGCCACCAAAATAGTAAATGAAGGTAACATAATTCATTTTGATAGTATTAAGTGCCAAATAAAATTATGTACAGTATATTTATAATCAACATCAAGTTCATTCACCATATTGGATAAAAGGTTTCACTGAGCTTATTGCAATATATTTTAGGATTACCATATTCACGGTTACATTCAATGCCACCATAGACTTGGACCAAAATAAAGTGTCTAAAAATGCCTGTGTAATTTCTCTGCCTATTGAAGAACAACTGTAATGGCCTAAATCCTTTGTATAAAGGCACCTTGCCAAGGATTGGAATAGAGTTTGTTGGTCTGAAAACATCTCTGTTACTCTAAAGTAGGGTCATTTGATGACCTCTGGGCAGTGTCCCAGACCACAGTGGCCTCCCAGACAAAAACGTTGGACCCAACTGGTAGCTTGTCCCACTCAAAAAAAAAAAAAAAAAAAAAAAAAAACACAGTAAAACATTAACATTGTGAAATAATACTGCAAAGTAAAATAACTTTTTTTCTATTCTAACATATTTACATTTAATTTCAATTTTGAATAAATTATTTATTTATTTGGAAACTGACACATTTTTTTTTTTTTCCGGGTTATTGTATAAACGGAAAGTTCATAATAACATAATTGACTGGAAATATATATACATATATATATATTGTAACATTATAAATGCCGTTACATGCAGACAAATGCATTAACTGTCATTTTTATCAATTTACTATATTCTTAAAAATTACATTTTAAAATATATTAAAGTACAAAACAGTTTATTTTGTAATTGCACTAATATTTCACAATACTACAGTTTAACTATATATATATGATTAAATACATACAGCTTCAAAAAAATAAGAGATTTATTTCATTCTGGCACTTAGAACTATAGCACATCAGCCTTTTCAAATTAGTTCAGCTAAAGCCATTGACGATGTCAGCGTTTGTCAGGGCTTTTAAAACTAGGTTATACAGAAACGATGCTCCTTTAATGAATCTTAATAATGGAGGTCATCAGACATTATTTAATTTCGCTGGCCCTTCCACCTCATCATTAAACTCCTTACTGCCATACCTCAACCGCTAACAGTGAGAAATGTATTTTTCTTCTGGAAGATGCTGGTCATAATTGACGGTCTAGCCCTCTCCCCAGGTTTCCATGAGCTGAAGGTGGAACTACTTACAGTTGTGGTCAGCCGTGTTACCTCACACCACATGGCTGAGAGGACGATCGGGAGGATGAAGCAGACGAGGGGTGCGGTTACACCATAACCAGTTTGCGCTGCTGCCAGGGGCCAAACCCACAGGCTGAGTGAGTGCAAATACATGGTGAATGACAGAGAAAACAAACTGAGAGAAAGAGGGTGACGCAGTATTTAGGCAGTCAGTGTGCAGAGGCTGCTTAATGAGATGTGTAAACAGCATTTACACTCTACTCGAAAGAAAGTGACTATACCGTCCCAGATGTTTAAACAAGCTTATTTTGGAGGCACGACAGAAGCATGATTTTATTTAGAAGAGTTCAGGAAACTTAACCTTTAAAGATTTGCTTTAAATGTGCTGTGGGTGTTGAGAGCAATGTTTTGATTCAAGCACTGCATGGGAATTCACACATACAGTGCACTGACAAACCAATTAGACATTGCCACACATGAGTCGCATTGACTGTATTGTATAAGGCCAATTTTTGTTGTAAAAAATGCTATAAACGTGTAAAATATTGTCTGAAATTATTTACATTTGTTAGGAATTACTTTACAACACTCCCATTAATACTGTGAAAAATATTACAAGTGCAAACAGTCCTTTCAGAGCAAAATGAAACACTAATAATGTAAAATTGATCAAATTGTACTTTATTTCATATTTTATTTTAATTTTATTCTTTTTTTTTTCTTAGAACATTTCCTAATAAGGCCCCCGCGGGATCCCTGGATGACAGTTTAAAAACCCTTGAACGTTTAAAAAAAAAATGATGCACAGAAATTGTCAGCATTCTGACTTTTACTTTTATGTATCCATCTTGATAATATTATGCATATTACACATGCATTTAATTTTAGAATGGATTTTGAATACATATTATTCCTTGTAAAGTAATAATTATCTCATATTTCCTTATCATACCAAATAAAAAAAACATGCCTAATTGTGCAGCCCACCAATAATGTAAGGGCATACGACCGATAATACAGCCACTATGTGATCTCCAGCAATGTGTACTGTATGCAAACGCCCCACCGAAGTGCCTCTTACTATAACGTAATACTCATCACATCTTATCCTAATTTATTTGTATTTCCACAGAATCAGGTTGCTGTTGGCAGAAAAGTGAATTTGAAATGCGGACATCTTCAACAAAACTATGCTAATTCAGTAAATGCATAATTATGGCTGACTCTACTGCTGCATGTTCCTAAATTTATTTAACACGCCACGAAACAAGTGTCCTCAGACCCAATACTTCACTCTTTCATCAATTTCTTGCCAATACATAACAGTACATGGATGAAGGTCAAGTATGCATTATATTTCTGTAGCTCATCAGCTGCTTGAGGTGCACTGGTATGACGCCAGCTTGTTTTGGTTAGTACCTGTGTAAATCTGGGACCTCCGCCAGCGCCTCATGTTCCAGTGTTTTCCTCCCAGGCCAGCAGCTCATAAAGCTGTCAGTGCACTTGTAGTCCTGGTCACCTTTGCCACGGTTTAAGTCAGCAAATTTCCTCCATCTTGCTTCACTCGCACTCTCATCACTCTTGCACACACATGACCTCAGATATGATGTGCATTGTGCAACTCACGACAGACATGTTGCTTTACTGCTATATAAAAAAAGAGATAGCAAATTATTTATAAATATGCATATACTCATCATAAATATGAGTAATGAGCGGGTCATTTAAATCATAAAAACATGACAGCCAGCAACTGTTGCCTGAATCCCTTGTGTTCATCACTGACATGCTTCTGAGGATGTGAGCATAATTATTCCCAAACAATGTAACAATCACTTTTATTGTGGGAATGACTCAACTGAGTGCGTCTGCCACCGCCACTAGAACGATATCGCTTTAGATTTGCGCCATCCACATACTCGTTCAGCTGGGAATAATTAGACTTGTTTTGTAGTTTGTACTGTTTTAAATGTTTCCTTCAGTATGACTTCAAGTCAGATAACTGGCTCGTGCGGCCTGTGTTTTGAGTTTTAATCGTTGTGAAATGATTTCCCAGGGGTCAACATCCTCAATGGGAGGAAAGGCGGTGTGAAGCAAATATCAAAATATGGGTTTTCCATAAACAATAGACAGATCAAAAAGAAAAGGATCAGGTCACATCCACTCTACAATGAAGAGCTCTAAAGCTAGTATGCTGCAAAACTATATTTAGATCCATTATATATTTCAGAACATGCTTACAATGTTTTAACAACATCCAAGTAATTCATGTTTTACCAGATTTTTATCAGATTTTTGAAAACCAACAATACTCCTTGCTTTAAATAGGTTATTGCACATACATTTTTTTTTTTTTAGATTTTATTTTATTTTATTTTCTCAAGAGTGTTTATGTGATGTTTTCCATTGTGTCAGACAATCCCTTTTGCTTTCTATTATGAACACTTCCCATAGAAAACAGAAAAACAGAAGCTTGGCTCTAGAAAAGCATACTCCTGCTTTCATTTTTAAGTTCTACATTCTACAGTAAACAAGAAAGCTGACAAAAGGTCTCAATGATGGCAGTTTAGATCCCATGACACTTCAGCTACTGTCTACTTCATTAGTATGGTAATAGTTTTGACCTCCAATTTGCCCAATAGAAAGATGATCAGGCCATTAGCAGATGTCAATAGTGCTTTATGTCTTATAATTGTCATTACTGGTTGGCTTGTAATTTGGAAATTTGAATTTTACCAGTGGGATCATTCAAACATATTAGAGGCTACAAGTATTTTCTGCAAGCTCTTGCATCAGATTCATCCTTACATTACATATTTCTCCCAAATGCATTTTATAAATCTTTAACCTAAACATTTATAGCAATGCTCGGAGTGAGCTAGATATGAGCCCGAAAATTTATAGGGAGGTTAGTTATACTGTTCCTTACAACTCAAAAAAAACAAAATAAACAAAAATAGCTCTTTCCCAAGAAATGCAGCGTATGAAGCGAGGGTTTTAGAGTCTCTGTGACGGAAGGAGAGACAGATTCTGATAGCACACAAGCATCTCTATTCACAGAACATTTCAGTGGAGTCATCTGTTTTACTGGAGATTGACTTTTTGTGTGTGTGTGTCAGAAGAAAAAAAGGACGTTTCAGTGTGATCCTAGCTGTAATGGGCTACCAAAACACATGTGTCTTTGTGTTAGCTGCCCAAATCGCTTGATGAGACTGGAGGCTATTTTCTTTTTTCTCTTTTTTCTTTTTTTTTTTTTTTTTTGAGTGCACCAAAAATGTCAGATGCATTTTTACATGCTTCTGACATTCTGAAACGTCAGGAAAAGTGCCTTTCACATGGTTCTGTTATCATTTAAAGTGAAATAAAGCACATGACATTTTATAAAATTGTCACATATTCATATGTTAAGGTACTCAAAGGTTTAGCTTATCCTGAGATATTGAATGCATGCAAAAACAGGCATTTTTTTAATCCGTACTGTAAATTAGTTTTTAACTGACTTGTGATTTTAAAGCTTTCTTGTGATTTGTTATAACATATATTCGTTTATAATTAACTTTGCAAATTCCAAGTGTGTTTTCATGTGTCTTCACGGCGGAGAGGATTGAGTTTGGCCACACTGCCATAAAGCCCTGATCGGTGGAGTGTTACAGTGATGTTTGTCTTTGTGTAGGTTTCTCCCATCTGCAAATATGATCATGGAGCTCAACTAGAGTGACCATCAGGTTCTTGGTCATAAGTCTAGACAAAGCCTTTCTCCATCAAATGTTCAATTTGGCTGGGCAACCAGCTCTTGGAAGAGTCCTGATTGTGCCTAACGTCTTACATTTGAGAATTATGGAAGCCACAGCTCTCTTGCAGTAGAATTTTTTGTTGCCTTGCCCAGATCTTTGCTTTGACAGTCCTGTATCTGAGCTCTGCAGGCAGTTCCTTTGACCTCATGATATGCTTTTCACTCTCATGTGCATTGTCAGGTGTTCGGCCTTGTATAGAGACATGTGTGCCTTTCCAAATCATGTCCAATCAGTTTAATTTACCACAGGTGGACGTCAATTAAGGTGTAGAAACATCCCAGCAATGTGCAAGTGAAATGGATGGCACCTGAGCTAAATGTCAAGTGTTTGCAAGTTTCATGTGCAAATGGTCTGAATAGTTATGTTAATGTGATATTTCAGTTTTTTTTTTTTTTTTTTTTTTTTTTTATAAATTCACAGACATTTCAAAAATGTATTTTCTGTTTTCACTTCGTCATCATGAGGTACATCATAAGTGTAGATTAATGAGGAAAAAAAATGAATCTAAACAATTGTAGTATCAGGCTGCAACATAACAAAATTGAAAAAGGTGAGGTGAATACTTTTGAATGCACTGTATGTCTAATAACACAACAAAAACAAGGGTCAGACTAGCGTTATTACATTGCAACCGTCGCATTACATTGCAACAAAAGAAGTATTTTGCCTTTTTTCATGTTTTTTTTATGCTAGGGGACGAGATAATTGCAGGTACTGTAGCTCACAGACTGTTCCGGTTCCTCACTGGCATCTTTGTACCTGATATCCTTTCTGACCACTAACCTCTTCAGCAAAGGTTACTGAGGCCGTGCCATGACCCCAAACCTTTTCAAATCGGTTGCGGGTCCAATTGTTGAAGCGGCCCATCAAAAGCAAACTCACTAATCAACCCTGATACAGCCTCCTCATAACTCATTAGAGAGGTCGTTGGGAATTCCCTTAATGAGTTTTAAATCCTGTTGTGTGGCCACGTTGCTGAAGAGTGAGATGAGGACTGAATAGCCTGCGCTGAGGACTGGAGTGAGGGAAGGTGTGAGTGAAGTGGAGAGCGCTGAGGTAAAGAATAGGATTAAACAGAGTGACAGCTGGAATCACATCACTGGAGTTAACTAGACGAGAGGAGCTTGGCAAGGTAGATCGGCTAGTGAGACAGCGAGGAGTTGCTGTAGTTAACACTTCTGTAAGGTCACTGCTCATGGAGACACTCTGTGGTGAATGGCTGCAGGCTGTGTTTATGGTATAGTAGTTAGAAAGTGTTCAAATATGAACTGCTGACAGTAATTTCTGTTATTACGGTTATAAAAAAAATATCAGAGGTAGAGAAAGAGGATAAATGGCTTTTCATAAACTTGCCAATAATGATGATTAAACAGTAGGATTTTAGAGATATATATACTATTTGGACAATTACATGTCACAATGCCATTGCAATAATAAAATATCAAATCAAAAGGCAGTTCATTTAAAGAAAGACAGTTTATGCAAGACATTTCATAAGAACAAGTTTGTTAGGTCTTAGATGAATAAACAATAGATATGCTGTTTAAAAATGAAGACAACCTTAATAATTTGTAAAAAATAAAAAAAAAAATAAAAATAAAAATAACAATTTAACAAAAAACAAAACAAAAAAAAAATGTCTAGACTCAAGCCACTTGATTTAATATTTAGTTTTCAAATGCAATGAAGTTTTGTTTGTGTCTGAAGTATTCAAATATATGCATTCAAACATAGGGAACATAATTGATCTAAATTTAAAATGTAAAATAATATGTTCATAATATTATGAAATTAAATAAATCAAAATAAATGATTGTCTTTTAAGACACTGAATCATGTTTGGGTGTTCAGTGTATTCATTTTAACCATTGTATTTCCTCATTCAGCAAACCACACCTGGGGAAACAACCTGATGTTGTCACTTCTTCTCTGTGGTCAACACTGCTGCAACATTCTTTTGACCACATAAAACATGAAATGTGTAAACAATTATTTTAAATTAATAGTAAACGTTTTGCTGTAAATTAATCAATAGAGATTATATATCACTAATTGAATATATATCCATGAAGCTTAAGTTTATGTTTAATGAAGGACTAGCCTTGCTATATGCGCTGTGTGAAATTTTCCAGTAGGCTACTTCCTTTTGCTGTCAAGATGTTAATTCCAAGTTTGAATCACTTCGGAGGAATGTAACTTCAGAGGGCGTCATCTTTGCAAAACACCTAGACTTTCTAAGACTGTTGCTAAAGGAAAAGGTCAGTTAGTGAATTGTGAAATATGTTTTTCTAGTGAAAAGAAAAAAAAAAGGATCACAAAACTTGTTTCATTTAGAGACAAATATCACTAATGATAGGCTGCAGTTCTTTCATTTACCGCTCTGACTCAGTGATTCAGTGTGTTTATTAAGTGAAAATAGCTGGTTTGAGCTTCTTTTTGACCATTCGATTTTCATATTAAAAATCCAGACTTGGTCGCAATTAATGTTTTGTCTATATATGCAGCCAACAACAAGGATTACCCATTTATTTTTATTTTCACAGGCTCAAAACCAGATAATCTATTAATTTGGCCTTGGCATCATTTATTCCTCATTTGTCAGAAACTACGTAAAGAACGCCATTACTTTTAAACAAGAATACCTGTTAATATTATACTATACCTGACAAGCTGAATGTAAATTCGACAAAGTGCTTGTTCACTGATGTTTCTTTCTGGTTCTCTTGATATTTGAAGCTTTGAGTGCTGCCTCTGTGGAACTTGTGCGCGGTAGTCACAAGAAGCGGAAATATAAACAAATATTTGCGTGTTTTTAAAACAGTCCTCAGAAATAGTGCCCTAATAGTGCAGTAAACAACCAGGAAGAGTACAGTTTTTTTTTTTTTTTTTTTTTTTCACAGAATATCATACACAGGTATACTCCTCATTATATGGGTCTCATTGTGTCATACACTCTGTATATAATGCCTATATGTGTTCATGTCTGAATGTACATACAAATAATGTTTGTATGTTTGTTTTCTCATTTTAGTAGTTTATTATCTTGGAAACTCCTTGTTTCATTCCCTGAGATGGAGATTGCATATACATATACAGTACATGCATACATTGTATAAACACTTCATAATTTGGTTCCATGATTATTGACGAAAAAAAAAAAAGATCAATGCAAATTAAGAATTCTGACATTTTAAAGTCATAATGTCATGTAGTTTTTATGTATGAGTGGTTGGGGTAATCCAAGGTTTAGCAAAATATTAATTTGCCAATAGTACACAACCAATGAGTTTGGTCAATTATCCTAATTTCTTATATATCAAACGTCTTGGAATCTTTTATTTTTGACAATGATTTTTGTTGAGCGGCTGAATGCTTTCAGAAGATGTGTGCTACACATGCAACACATTTCTCTGAAGGACTACAGGTAACAGCCTCTTTCTCACAAAATTTGCTTCCACATGCAAAAATAAAGAGCAGTTTAGCTTTGCTTTATCCAAAACTGGAGGTTTAAATGCAGAACATTAAAGAGCCAGTAAGATGAAAATTCTAAGCTTCCTATCACTGTTTATAAGTCCTGTACAATAAGTTTAAATCCATCCAAGTTTAAAAAAACATTGTCATTTTGTCAAAATATCATTTTAAAATTACCTCAATTCTCAGAGATCCCCAAACGGTTCGCGCGAAGCTGTTCAAAAGATTCAGTTTCCTTAAACCCCACCTTTCGGTAGCATACTGTGATCTGATTGGTCAACTGACATAGTCAGTTTTGATTGCTTGTTCCGCACACAACTTCATGGTAAACAATGCGTTAACTTCATGGTAAACGTTAGCATCTGTTTGGGGTGAATTATGTTTTATTCCTCTCATCGCGAAGCAAACAGTAAAATAAAAAACTTGAACAGTCTCGCTGCTTTTTCTTCTGTGTGTGCGTATTCAAGCCGCGCGCTTCAGTTTGAATCTGAATAGCACGTTCAGAGCGGGGGCGTGGTCACATTAGATATAACGAAGGGAGACGTGAAAAACGGACATCGCGTTGTTTTCATATGGATTACTTTATCACAGAATATCTGTTAGCAGCACTTGTTACACTTCATTTTAATGACGTGTTTGTAAATGAAGATCAGCGCAGACAAAGGCTGCAGACAGCACACATACTGATAAGACGCTCGGAAGAAAACAAACACATAACTTCATAATCATACTTCGCGTTGTGATTCGGAGATGCTTGTTGGTCTAAATAAAGTTGGTAATGAACCTTCTTTTATGGCCAAACGCTTTGAAAATCCCGCTGTAATCACCGAGATAAGAAAAGCAGTCATCAGTGAAATGTTGTGAACACAACAAAAGGGATTTTGTTGTACTGTTCTGGTATTGAGGTAAAAATTAATTTTAGCCATTGGTTCTTCTGATCTTCATTCTTTGGCAGTGAAAATAAAACAAACTTGCCTTTACAGTTAAAAACACACTCGACATGATGCTATCACACCAAACAGAGCGTCTGTGTGTGGGGGGTGGGGCAGGTCAGAGATCCGTTTCTCCCAAGACGGTAGGCGGAGATTATTATGCAAAGTGTTCCTAGTGACGTACATAGAGATGGGCAAAAGATTTGAAATCTATAAGACTCGTTTCAGCGATTCAGAGTCGACTCCTTACTTTAGAAGCCAATAACTTTATAAATCGTGTACTTTTTGGTTTAATTATTTGCACATTGTTTACACAGATGGACAGCTACATCATACACTGTAATACAGGCAATTTTTGATTTCCCATCAGTGTGGTTCTTTAAATATTCTGAAACTGTGACAGTAAAGCTGTTAAAATATATCATCTTGCTTCGGTTCAAATTTCAAAAGAATGTAATTAGATCTATAGACATTGTGTAAAAACTTTGTGTAAATATTAACATTGTGTAAATATTAAAGGTGATGGTTATTGCGAGTTCATTTTTTCCTATTAGAAATGCTGTTTTCCATACAATGTAAATGCAGGGTGAGCATTGGCTGTCAAAATGGCAAAGCTGCAGTTTTGCTTGGTTCATTATAAGAGTGTATATGAGATCAGAATTTGCCCAGTCTCTTGCATACTAAATAAAAATTACGGTAGACCTACTAGACTGTCAGAACTGAAGTGCCAGAACTGTCACTGGTGCCTCCTAAAAAAAAAAAAAAAAAAAAAAAAAAAAAGCATGACATGAAGTTTTTATTTGTATTATGCATTTTGAGACTTCAAAATATGAGGCATTTTATTGGGAGAAAGATGTGCTGTTTTGGCCCTTATTTCTATATTTATATTAGATCATTGGATATAGAAAATGTATTGTATATGTTTCTCGTCTAGTTTTATGTTTGTGTTATTTGCATTGGCAAAGAACTTGAGAATGAAAAAAAAAAAAAAAAACAACGTTTAATGGTAAACCAAGCCAGTTTGTCACTTCTGTCGTAATAATGGCATACACTTGAGAGTGTGGGAGTTGCAGCACACCCACTTTTGTTTAGCATGTTTATTTCCCACGACCTGCTCTTGATGCCAAAGTTGCAAAAATGCCACTGCTGGTGCCTGCTATCTTCCAAACTACAGTGGCACATGTGAGCAAGCTTATTTTATTATTTTAGATTTTTGAGTTGTTATTATTTCCGGTTGTGTTTAATCAGGCACTCCCTATTTCAGACTATTTCCCCCCACTATTATTGATATTATTGATTGTCTCTGCCATAACATACGTCTCAAACAGGGATGAAAGTTCCTGCAGGCAAGATTAAAAGGATCACTTGATTTGACGAGCTGGAGAAACACCTATGAAACAAAGAATTTATGATGGCTGCTTCCTCCTTGTTACTTTCATCTCACAAAAGAAAACATCAGTAATAGTTTCCCTTTCCGACCACTCGGTGACTATTCACCCGGGCTCCTGGACTGATGTGGACTTTCCAGACACAAAAGACACTCCTGGCGTGCATTCAAGGCGCCTCCCTCCATGTAGAGTTTTCATAGCCATAATTGTTACTTAAAATATGCTTTCTCTGAGTGAAGGGAAATGGCTCAACTATTACTGTCAGTGTTTTTTCTTTTGATGTGTTTCATTGCTGTAAATCAGGGGGTGGTTTCACATTCCATCCTTGTGTTTTTAGACAGGAAATGTAACAGACAAGAGAAGAGAGGCCGTTTTGAGATGTTGTGTAAACACGTTATTTACCTTGTAATTTATGGAAACATGCTTTTGTTTTTCATAAATTTATTTTTGCATCTAAATACTGAACCCTTGAGATGACAATCCACATTGCAATATATTTACCTTATGCATCTATCACTATGAAAAGTAAGTTTGTTGCTTCAAAAGTTTGGGGAGTGTATACTTTTAATTAAAGGACATTATACTTTTATTAAGTATGGATTTATTACATTGATCAAAAAGTGGCAATAAAGTGGCAATAAAACGACTTCAATAATGTTGCAAAACAATTCTGTTTAAAAAATACTAAACAGAGTTATTTCAAATTGTCTTTACTGTATTTTGATCAAATAAAGAGACCTTTTCAGTAAATAATAAGTAAAAAATAAATAAATAATTAAAACTTACTGATCCCAAACTTTTGACGGTAGTGTACAGTTCGTACCCATTAAAAAACATTCACCCTTCTAAGATATCCAGCAGTCAGTCCTTTCCTTCCCAAACCAATGTACAGTACTAAATAAAAAAAAAATGTAATTCTTTGCTATGGGCATGTGTGCTGCATATAACTCAACTGGCCACCAGTCGTGACCGTGTCTCTCATATGGGAAGAAGAATAACATGAATAATTTTTTCCTGCTATCACGCAAGGCCTTAAAAAACCACCGCTCCAGGGCTCTGTCCCAATCTAAACACATTTTCTCATAACTGAAAGCCTCTACCTTTTCTGCAGATACATGGTGTAGCATTTCAAAACTGTGGTTGAACTCTCTGTCAACATTGTCTGTTATAACAAGAGACTATGGTGGGAGGTTAGGGAGCAGTGTACTCAGGCAGGGCTCGGTTTCCCCCTCACTAAAGGCTCTGTCCGTGAGTGATGAGTACCCAGTCAGACATACCAGACGTTTCATCTTTGATTTGTTGTCCCAGCAACCTGGCACCTCCAAGCCAACCCACCAGACTCCTTTTTTGATCCCCACCGCCAACAAAAACCATAATCATTCGACAAGCTGCTGTTCCCAACATTCCCCAAAACCTCCCATTATATACCCTCTCTGCCGTGCCAGCTATCGGAAATCTTGAGATTTCAATTTTTACTTCTTCTTTTGGAGAAATGAAAGAATCCCCAAAGAATTTAAGAATAGAAATGTAAAGAAACCAAAAAAGAGGAATAGATGCAATTGCATGCACAAAATAACGCAGAATGATACATTACAAATAAGTTCAGAAATTAAGTTATGTGTAATATAATGGATTGACCCAGTGGAAAAGTATTGAACACACTTACTGAAATTCATGTAATACTTTGTACAAAAGCCTTTGTTGATAATGACAGATTCAAGACGCCTCTAGTCGCATGCATTGCTCAGGTGTGATTTTGACCCATTCTTCCACACAAAAAGTCTTCAAATCTTGAAGGCTCCATGGGCCTCTTCTATGAACTCTAATCTTAAGTTATTTCCATAGATTTTCTATTGGATTCAAGTCAGGTGACTGGCCGAGCCATTCTAGTAGTTTCCTTGGCTCTGTGTTTGGGATCATTGTCTTGCTGGAATTTCCACCCTCATTTCTTCTTCATCATCCTGGTAGATGGCAGCAGATTTTTGTCAATAATGTCTCTGTACAGTTTTCCATTGATCCTTCCTTCAATTATATAAATTCTGCCGGTGCCACACCATGATGTTTTGGGGTGTTGTGTGCAGTGCCATTTGACCTCCAAACATGGTGTGTATTATGGAGTCCAAAGTGTAAAATGTTTGTCTCAACTGATCAGACTATATTCTCCCCTTATATTTTGCAGGCTTCTCTAAATGTTGTGCAGCAAACTTTAAACAAGCCTCAACAACAGCAGATGAGTAGTTGATTATTGTTTTCTTTGAAACGATTGTACATACATGCTAATTCCAAGTCTTACTGAAGCTCATCACAAGTGGTCCTTGGCTCTTGAACAACTCTTCTGATAATTATTTTCACTCCTCTGTCAGAAAACTTGCGAGGAGCACCTGGTTGTGGCCAGTTTATGGTGAAATTATATTTTTTGCACTTCCAGATTATGGCCCCAACCGGGATCACTGGAACATTCAGGTATAGAAATCCTTCTGTAACCAATGCCATCAGAGTGTTTTGCAACAATAAGGTTGTGAAGGTCTTGAGAAAGCTTTTTGCTTTTACTCCTCATGAAATGTTTCTTATGTGGCAGTTTGGTCACAAGACACATTTTTACAGGCCATCAGGTGGGACTGAACCAACTATTAAAGTGCCCCATTATGCCATTTTAAGGTTGTTAATATTGTTTCGTGAGTCTCTAAGAAAAGGTTTACATACATGCAAGGTCAAAAAACATGTTAGTTTTCTAAAAAAAATAGATATAATTTTACCTCATTACTAAATTATATATATATATATATATATATATATATATATATATATATATATATATATATATATATATATATATATATATATATATATAAATATATATGGAATATGACATGTTGTCGAGCCAATGTGACATTTTCTTCAAAGCGCTAGGTCATCTAACTGTTATATTTTTAATTATTTACCAGTTCCCTTTTTCAGAACAAAGAAATTACAGAGAATGCTGACAGTAAGGTTTCCATGTCTCAAAAGTCAAAAGGTAGGTTCAAAGGAGTACCATGCATTTGCAAAATCTCTGCTTCCTTTTTAGTAATCTTTCTTTGTCTCTTTTTTATCTTGTCCTAATAATTTTGATAATCTACAAATAAGATAATTTAACATAAAACTGTCTGAAACCAATTTGGCTGATTAATTACATGAACAATATTTTAACATTTGTTTCACTTTGTGTCAAATGCTCAAAGTTTTTTTTTTTTTTTTTTTTCAGCAAAAACAGTCAACTTTGCATCCCCCTACTTTCTGTTGTGGTTGAAGGCATCATATTTTCTCATATCAGAGGTACATAATAGTAATGAACTTGCAACTTTCTGTGTGGCATCAGTGATTTGGATGCAATCTTATAAACTTTAGAGCATAAAGTAAACTCTAAGGAAAAATTTCACATACTAATATGCAGCTTTTTGACAATAAAATGTATCATTTCTGTGTAAATGCGGTACAACAATGTTCCTTTTAGCTTCTGTACCTTGGGTTACCACCCCGGCAGTAACAGCTTTGTTTTTCAAGATTGTAGGCTACCCTTACTGTCAAACGGGCAATGAAAAAGATCTCTGCAGGATAAGATCCAAGAACAACAGGAGGCCAGGAACATGACCCTAAAATGATGCCACAAGATCAGCTTAGTTTTCTAGACAAACAATTTGAGTGACGACATCCAGTGTGCAGTTCTCTAAAAGACTGGCACAGCCCTCATAATCTGAACAATTTTTAGGATGATTTTTGTACAGCAAAAGTGTTTAGTCATAATGGGTGTGCATTCCGAAACGCAGTGTCAGAACTTTCACATTCTATAACAATACCATCCATTTGCATATTACTCACTCGCTTGTTTTTTTGTGTTTAGTGCCCATTATGTTGGCGTCAAAATGGAGTCTTATGTTATTAGAGAAGAGGCTTCATCTTATGTATCATTAAAAACCTGTAACCTAGGACATTCAATCATTCAGACATGTAGCATTATGCCAATATTCTACGCTTCTAAAGCTCACACAAGCTATGGCTGTCCATGGCGCCACGTCACGGAGTGAAATTTCATTACTGTAGTGAAATGAGCTGGGTCAACAGAAGATGAGTCCTGCTTCAATATAAGCATTAATTTATGGGCGTTTTTTGAAATTGGCCAGGGAGTTCCAGACACAAACACATTTGTAGCTGGCCCCGATGACAGAAGTAGCTGTGGCTTCCAGCTGTGTGTTAACACAATAGCCTTAACACTTTGGACGGATCCTGGATGGGTCCCTAGAGAACAGCTCTGCTTTTTAAAGGTAAGTAATATGTATCCAGAAAATCAGCCATAAAGGGGTCCCTTTTCCCTCCCACAAAAGCCGCCCTGGTACTAGTTTTCTTTGGCTCAGTCTGTGGGGTTTTCAGTTAAAATGGAATACCTGACCCAGGATTACTGGTAATGTGACTCTAGTTTAAGCCAGGAACACTGATATCAAGGGATGTTTAACAGTTTTTTAACAGTTATGTAGAAGTTGTGGATTAGCTGTGCTTGTAGCAGTTCATATCAGACGATCATTACATTGTAAAAGTACAATGAAGAAGTGTAACTATAAAAATGAGAGGAAATCTTTGACCTGATGTGATCTTTATTTTGGTTCAATGCTCACATCAATCCTATATGTGATTTTGCGGGTGTGTGTGTGTAAGTACTCTAAACAGTCAGGTTTCAGGTTTCAGGCCCCACCATAGCACATAAACTGCACTTATTAAAATTACAAATGACCTGCTTCTCGAGTCAGATCAATGCTGCATCTCATTGCTAGTTTTACCTGATCTTAGTGCTGCATTCGAAACCATAGATCATGACATACTCATAGATAGATTACAAAACTATACAGGTATTCAAGGGCAGGCTCTAAGATGGTTTAGATCCTACCTGTCCCATCGCTACCATTTTATTTAAATAGGGATTCATCTAATTTATCACCAGTAAAATATGGAGTGCCACAAGGATCCGTCCTAGGTCCCCTTCTATTTTCAATATACATGTTGCCCCTTGGTAATATTATTAGAAAATACGGGATTAGTTTCCACTGTTATGCTGATGATACTCAGCTATATATCTAAACGAGACCAGATCAAACTTCTAAATTATCTAAGCTAACAGAGTGTGTTAAAAATGTAAAAGATTGGATGACCAATAATTTTCTCCTATTAAATTCGGATTTGACAGCGATATTAATTTTTGGACCAAAAAACAGTCCACAGAATCTTGTAGATTACAATTTGCAGCTAGACGGATGCACTGCTACTTCCTACATTCAAAAATCTGGGTGTTATATTAGACATTAGAGAGATATATTAATCATATTTCCCATGTTACAAAAACTGCATTCTTCCATTTTAGAAACATTGCCACACTAAGAAACGTTACCTGTTTCTGATGCAGAAAAGCTAGTTCATGCATTTATGACCTCTAGACTGGACTATAGTAATGCACTTCTAGGTGGTTGTCCTGCATCTTCAATAAACAAGCTACAGGTAGTCCAAAATGCAGCAGCTAGAGTCCTTACCAGGTCAAGAAAATATGATCATATTACCCCAATTTTACAGTCTCTGCACTGGCTACCTATTAAGTTCCAAATCAGTTACAAATTATCATTACTTACTTATAAAGCCCTAAATGGTCTAGCTCCTGCAGACCTTACTAGCCTTATACCATGTTACAATCCATCACGCACCCTAAGGTCTCGAAACGCTGGACTTTTGGTAGTTCCTAGGATAGCAAAGTCCACTAAAGGAGGTAGAGCTTTTTCACATTTGGCTCCCAATCTCTGGAATAGCCTTCCTGATAATGTTCAGGGTTCAGACACACTCTCTCTGTTTAAATCTAGATTAAATACGCATCTCTTTCACCAAGCATTTAAATAAAGTATCTCTTGAATTGTGACTGCAGTTGTATCTGATCAAATGCACATTCTTATTCTTTAGCTTGGGTTAAACTAATTAATTTTATTTTGATGAAACAGCAGCTATGCTGATGATGTCTCTATTTGTTTCTATGTTAATTAGGATTTACACAAGCTCCAGTCTGGATCCAGAACACCTGAGAAAAGATGATGCTGACCCCTCAGAGGACCTCAGATGATGCTAACCCTGAATCAACAAACAGAACTAACAAATATTGCTACAAGTGTGACTGCATCATATAATAATTGCTGTTAATAATGTTAATAATGTTATTAATCGTCTGTATTAACTATATTTCCATTATCTATATACTGTATATTTATAATACATGATAAATGTGTAATACATATGGTCATGTAAATGTATGAGCCACAGGAGCATTCTCAGGTATCACAACGATGAATGCTGTTTGTAACTGTTCTGGAAAACATCTGAGAGGAACACAGCGGAGTACAGGAGACATTTGAAGGGCTATCTTAAGTGGTGATGGGGAGGCGGAGCTTCCAGGAAGATGGACATAAACCAAAGCAGCACTGACAGCATTAACATGACCTGCCACAGCATCCCAGTCTTAAATTGAAATAACACATAACACACACATCCAAAATTACATACACTGTTACAAATATGTCCACTGTGCAGACGTATTTGCTGTAATGATGAAAATCGCTCTAAACTTGACAGCAAAACACTTTTCCATGTCCTTTTTTTTTTGTGCTTAAATTATGAAGTCTTCTGTTCCCACTGAGAGCTAAAATAAAGCCATAATTCTTGAGCTGCAAAGTGATCTCACTGGAAAACCACAATTTCTAAAATTTGTTTAATTACTGAATGTTGAGTATTTGTCAACTTAGTTAAGTAAATCTCAGACTGCCAGTGACTTAAGTCTAGACCTGAGGCAAGTACAAGTTTGGTAATTTTAATTAGCACAGTTAACAAAGTTTGTATCATGAGGTCAAATCTTGGGATATTTTTTTTTTTTTTTTTTTTTAGGTGTCAGGAACAGTAACTTAGAATGAACTTAACAACTGTGTTATATTCTTCACATAAAGCCGGGACATGGCTTCAGAAGACTTTGAAAATGGGGTATTTTGTTGCTTCATAACCCATAGTTGATAAAAAAAATTTATGTTTAAATATTTAGAAATGTTTTATGTGTGTTCCCGAGAATATAGAACAGCAAATGGTTTTGGAACAACAAAACATGTTGAGAGACATGATGGTGAGTTCAGCTTTGACATCACAGCAGTAAATTACATGAATTATATGATGCATAAATGCAGTTTCGGTGGGCGTAAGAGACTTATTATTTTAGAAACATTTTACAGGCCCTCATTCACTTGTTAAGTGTATCAAGGAAGAAATCAAAGTGAAATATCCTAAAAAAGAAAAATTACTGCAGTCGCTTCAATAAGGGAAATGCATAAAAACAGAAGAAAAACAGGAAGACTGAAGCCCCCATAAATAAATTGCCGACATAATAGCTTACATGTAATAATTTCAGTTGTTCTTTTCTCATGATAGTGTAGCATTTTTAAAGGAATATTTAGGAGCATTGCTGTAAACCGAACATTATTAGCTTATCACTTCTAACCTCTTCCCATGGTGCTCTGAGCCAGCGGCTGTGGCTCTGGTCAGTTTCAAGTACATAACTACATTCTATCTTTCCTCTTCCCTTTCGCTCTCCCTCACTCCCTTCAGCAGTCCCTGATAACGTGACATCCTGTTTAACTCGGTCAAACTCCTCTCTGACAGACTAACCTGATGTTGTGATAGAAATAGTGTCTGATTCTTCTGTCTGCCCGACAGCGCTGTGAAACGCTCATTCATTCCCGCTTTCGTCCTCCTACACACTCCCTCGCTTATCATCTCTGCTGCTAAATCTACCTGACAGGCCCCTCACAGGTAAACCTAATCCTCTCTGCGGCCTCTTTCGCAGTCTTTCAGTCTCTCGCTGTCTCTATCTTTCTGCGTCTGCGGTGCTTCAGACAACAGCGGGAGGGATCAAACATGCATCCTCGCCTTGTTGTGGCAGTCGATGTGCTCTACAAAAGAGCTGACATTTCATCAAGGCAGTGTCTTTTCTGTTGTGTTGTTTTTCTAATGGTTTTGACAGGATTTTCTATACCACTCTTAGATATGTTTACAGTTAACATATGAACATGACAACTGAATAAACAGATAAAGGGCCTGATGTACCGCATTTGTTGCAGTGAATGGATAATAAAAAAAAATAAAAATAAGACCTATTAAAACATGCTCTGTCTTAAATCTTGAACGTCAATCGATTTCTTAAGAAGGAATAATAGGTAAAAGTTAATATCACCATAAAATTCAATGTAGAAAATAAGTCAGACACACTGCATTATTCTCTGGTTAGTATCAGGTTACTTTCCTACAGTACATCTTGCAATTTTGTATAAAATTGTATAATATTTTTATATATTATAATATAATAATTTTACAATAAGTAGTCCTTAGCAGAATAGTTTGAATGGTTTACTTTGACAGTTCACTAATATGTAACATATATTTAAGACCTGGATACATTTTCTCTGACAAACTTACTTTGAGATGCAAAAATGTTAAAATACAATAAATAAATCAATAAATCTATAGTCAGGTGTACATTAAGGTGTGTGTGTATATATATATATATATATATATATATATATATATATATATATATATATATATATATATATATATATAGTAATGTGCCAAATATTATTTGCAGCGTGTTAGATTAAAGGGGTCCCTATAGTGAAAATTAAATATACTACTAAATACATTTATTTTATGCTAAGTCTAATCCAAATTGTATATACACTTCCAAAATGTATATACCTTTACCTATTTATATACTTAATAAAATTATCCTGCAGTTGTACTTTTAGTATACTGGTAGACTGGTACAGTATATTTGAAGTCTGCTAAATTGCATTTAAAGACCAATTTCATCTTCAATAGTGACAATAAAACACATTTTAATAATATTAAGAAATGTGCATTGTGCACAAGTACTCCAAATAATGTTAAATTATAATTTTTATACCAGTAAATCTTAAGCCACATGTCTGTAAATATGTTAACAGATTTGAACTATACTTATAGGAAATAGATGTATTTTCAAGTACATTATGTTGAAACTTTGCTTGACTTTCACAGTTAAATGCATTTCCCTTTGAGCAGGCCATTGATAATGAGCCCCATACCTCGCCTCATTCAACGCACACACAACGCAAGTAAGGTGTTGACAGTAAATGTCCGTAAGAAATAGTTCAAACACTTTCTTTCGCACAAACACACATAGAGAGGGTACGAAAGGGAGAAGGTAACTACGCACAACACACACTCTAAGTGTAGCGGGGGAGGTGATGACGGCCGTGACAGCCGTGTGTACAGTAATCAGAGGCTGGTCACTTCCTGCAGACTTCCCTCTTCGGCTCACCAGACTTCACCTCACTGTTTCCCCAAGAAGATTAGTTCTGCTGTTTCCTGAGCACCGATTAAAGGTCCAACACAGGGCCAAAGCTCACTGAAGTTATAGGGTCAAATACGGGCACATGTGGCAAAGAAAGAGAAGGAAAGGAAGAAGTATGTGACAAAGAAAATCATAGGGGAAGTCACATTTGAACTTATGTCACCTTTGAATTGCTTGTGTACTTCCAGATGCATTTCGTTTATGGTCTATGTGTTTAGACCATAAGGTGCTCATGTTTAAGAACTATTGGTTTGTCTGAGGCAGTTACACACTTTAATACTCAAGGGGGGTATTACAGTAGGGTTACATCCAAATGCTTTTCTCTTTAAACCAGATGTGTTATTATTCAGGTGGCCAGCTATAAACATTCCATCTTTAACTAACTTGCTCAGCAGGATTTTCTTTCAAACTGTTACTCTGCCATGACAGTAGTTGAGCTGAAAGAGAAAACTGAATGTAAAAGAATATGGCTAACACCAGAGGTGCCCAAATTTTTTTACTACGAAGGCACAAATTTCAGTCTTGATTGAGGGCTGTGGGTCCAAAGTAAATTTTGCATTACATCCAATTATATGTGACCCTGGACCACAAAACTAGTCATAATTTTGGGAAAATTTGATTTATATATCTGAAAGCTGAATAAATAAGCTTTTCATTAATGTATTGTATGTTAGGATAGTACAATCTGGAATCTGAGGGGGAAAAAAATCTAAATATTGAGAAAGTCGCCTTTAAGTTGTCCAAATTAAGTCCTAAGGAAAGCATATTACTAATCAAAAATTATTACTTTTTTATATTTATGGTAGTAAATTTACAAAATATCTTTATGGAACATGATCTTTACTTCACCTCACATATACTAAATTCAAATTCAAATTCAAATTCAAATTCAAAAAAAAAAAAAAAAAAAAAAAAAAAGGTCAGCACATGTCCATTAAAGCACCCAGTAATGCTGAAATTTGTAACGCAACACTAGTATGTGTTGTATTTTCAGTGTAACATCATCAATGTATCTTATACCTAGTCGCTTTCGTGCTCATATGCTTGCATACAATGCTATGATGCTAGAGATGAAAATGCTGTCATCATTTATTGACCCTCATGTTGTTCCTAACCTGACATTCATTATTCTGTAGAACTCAAAATAAGTCATTTTGAATGATGGGGTCGATGAAACAACATTGGACCCCATTGACTTTCATTGTATAGACAAAATTAACCGTGCTGTACGGAATTTTGTTCAACAAAATAAAGGAAAGTCATGCTGGTTTGGAACCACATGAGGGTGAATAAATGATGGCAGAAATGTGATGTTTGGATTGACTATCCCTTTAAACAACAACAATTAAGTCTGGAGGTAATCAAGTGGTGCGCTTGTATCGATCACAGGTGCTTACAGTCTCAGCGGTTCTTGGAAATATGTGAGCTTTATAAATGCCTATCAGAAGGACAAATGGCTTTCCATGCTCTTTCAGTACATCTGGAGAGAGCAGATTTCCTGTATATCATTCTTCTCTCGAGCTCAGGGACGCTGCACACCAACACTGTCCACACACACACACACACACACACACACACACACACACACACACACGCTCCAACCTACAGTTTCTATCCTTTGTCAGACTTGTCAAGACACTTGAGTATCCGGCCTTCTTTATCGGCAAACCTGAGGGCAGCTATGACAGGCCTGAGGAAACACCAGAGACCAGCTCAAGAGTAAATTTAGCCCTGACCTGACAGCCTGTCTCTTTGTCTGCCTGACAGGAGCTCGACACATCACTCTGGGCACCATTGATTACGATTCTGAACTCATTGTGGCTTCTGTGTCACTTTAAGTGATATTACTCGAATATTTCCTCTCTCAACTGTCTTTACCTCTGTCTTCTAACCGACAACAATATGAACTAAACTTCTTTAGCGCAGGTTTAGCAGTCAAATTTGTTGTCTGGTTTATAATTGTTTGCTAGTTGATCTTGTAATAGCTTTGAAATATGAATGTGAAATGCATGTTCATTTCTCAACCTATTCATAATAACTTCCCCTGAGGTTGGCAACAAGTTACTGTAACTTTTATTCAAAGAATCTTTTCAAAGATGGATCATGTTCCTCTTTTTTCACTTTGCATTGAGTTTTGAAATGCGTAGTCACATTGCAAATTTTGAAAGCAAAACTGATGTTACTTAGTATTCTCTTTCTTTCCAGTATAACTGTGGACAGATGTAAAAAACAATCATTTCTTCTTTAAATCAGTCATTGTTCTAAGTAATAACTCAGAGGTCAGAAGCCATGAACACACGAAAGGGTAGACATTGTTAAATCTAAGAAAAGTTGTTAAAACTAAATATGTTTATTTTATTAAATTGTTTATATTAGGTTTTGTTATATCTATTTTTTTAAATAGTACAGCAAAAATAATAAAAATAATAAAAATAAAATGCTCAAGCTCATGGGCATTTCAATGCAATTATAAGTTACAGATACTTTACAATTAAAAATTCAGCTTTGTCAGCTAATATTGAATATTTTTCAGTAAAAGGTTTCATTACCTTTTCCACATAATCATGACCTTTGTAGCACAATTCAGTAGGTTCATTTGCTCAAGAACACTTGCTACAGGTTACATATTTTTTTTTCTATACTTCCTGCTGTTATGCACAATTGTGTTTTTCTGTTTGCACTGCTAATTATATGTGTTCCTCTTTTTTATCTTAATTCAAATATTTATTTTGTCATTTGTTAGCAATTTTATCATATTTGTTTAATATTTTATCATATTTATTTTTTTAATAATAATAAAAAAATAAACTTAATTTTTCAAAGATTAAACAAAATAATAATAAAATAAAATAAAATAAAAATCAATACCTCTTTACTATTGTACCAATGTATTGTATACAATGTACTATTGTATTGTATTTGAACTAGAAAACTTTCAACTTTAAAACTTTTGCAGACTGTTGCAGCTTGTGTGGCTCCCCCTCACATCACTTTTCTCGTTTGTCAGTATGAAGAGAACAGAAAACTCCCATCTCTCTTTCAGAACAATGATGAGCAAGGTGTGACTCATTGAGGTGAACACTAATAGACTACACTGTGCCATTAAAAATATTTCAAATGTGAGTTTTTTTTTTTTTTTTTTCAAACTGGAAATACATTTATATAACCTGTATTTGCATGACATAGTTATAATTCTCAATTATTAGATTTTAGTTCTACAGAAAATAAAACAACCATGTACCAGAGATGTCTCATTGTAAATGAATTCATGCAATCCAGACTAAAGGTCAGTAAAACACATCAGTTGAGTTTTTCAAATTCAAATTTTATTCAGCATATCATTAACTGCAATTCTTTGATTTATAAACATAATTGTCTGTGCATTAGATATTTCTTGGTAAATATCCTATATATCATCTTTTACTTTCAGACAATCCTTTATAGCTAAAATGACTAAATTGCTGCCGTGGTTCATGTCAGCATTGTCAGTCTTTGAGTCACCAAGAAGTATCACAACTTGCTTCACCACTCCGGCACTGATGACCATTCTACAGCTCAGTCAGAAGACCTTGTGGCATCTTGCGTCTAGACTCTCCAACTTGTGGTCTGTAGTGTGTGTCTTCTTCTTGTTACAGTACTTGCCCTTTGTTGATTATTCATATTTTCCATTGTAGGTGCCTGCATTTTAATTAATTAAGACAACAAAACATTTTCCTACCTAATTGCATTTTGATTTATTTTCTTTAGTTACCAGATTTACAATGCATTTTCATTCAATTTAGATCAAATCCGGTTATTTACCGTCATATATTAAAAGATGATCATTTTAGTTTGTGTTTACATATGGGACATTAAAACCATTTATTTATCTATTTTTTTAATGTAGGTTTGGTTTACTAGATCATTTATAAATTCTCAAATTTTAAAAGTAACAATTTCTTGGTTCAAAAAAAGGAGTTGTCTTGTTCCACTGACATCATCTGCCAAGAAAAATTGAGCGTAGGTGTGTTGTGGCAGGGATTTACAGATACAGCTTATGTTAGGCATCCTGTCAGGGAGCTCATGATTGTGCGTATGTGTGTCTGCATGCATACGTGTGTGTTGTGTGTGTGTGTGTAAACGTGCATCTGAATGTCACCACCTGGCACGAATCACGCGGGCCCCACAGTTTGATAGACCCACAACAGGTGTGTGGAGGCACAGCAAACACCCTTGACTCCTGACAGGTGTTGAAGTTTGGGTTTCAGCCCAGACTGCGCTGCATTTGCTCGTGACACTCACATTAGTCACCGACTCGCCGGACCTCTGACTCTAATAGCCAGCTAGGTATACTAATCCTTCCATTGGCCATAAATGTTAATAACTTACTAGGTACGGTAATCTCCAGTGGTGACATTTGGTCTACCTTAATCTGAAGATGAATTAGAGGAGGAGGGGTAAAGGATGGAGGGATGGTAGGATAAATGGATTGGTGGAATTACAGCGATCAAATAGTGGGGCACAGGCAAGTAAAATGTATCATTTGGCTTAACCCACTACATCATACTCCTCTGCCTGCTGGGGGGTCCAAATCCGGTAGGCTGTGGGGGGTCCAATCTGAGGCTCTATGGGTAAAAACATAACAAGTACTAAAAGTAAAAGACATAATGCTGTTTTAATTATCCTGTACAGACAGCACCGTACATGTTGCTGTGGGAATATGACGTCAGATCATGTCGGAAATAGCTGATATCAATATGGATGCCCATTTTTACCTTGTAGAGTAAAAATAAAATAAAATAAAATTCTCACAAATGTGACTTTCTTTTTAAAATTGCAACTTTATATCTCTTAATTATGATTTTGTATCACACAGTGTGACTTTTTATTTCATAATTGCAACCGTGTTTCTCAAAATTGGCTTTATACATTCACAGTATGTCGGAATGTGAAATAACAAAACAGTATATATTTTGAAAATATTCAGATGTATATATTTTTAATCTTATGATATATATATATATATATATATATATATATATATATATATATATATATATATATATATATATATATATATATATATATATATATATAGTGTGTGTATTTATACATACATCCTAAAAATAGACAGTGCACGCATATATTATGTAAACAAAAACTTTTATTTTGGATGCAATTAATCATGATTAATCATTTGACAGCACTAGCTATATATTTGCCATCAAACCAGTATAACCAAAAAAGGACTGTTCTCATATGTACTGTTATTTCTCTTATCATATGTGCATATACATATGCACATATGATATTATTCCGGTAATTTAAAACTAAAAGCAAACATTTTGATGGTACAATTAAGTTACACTAAGCAAGTGCTAGCACTTAGAAATGTTGCAATTGTGTAGTCATAAAGTCTGATTTATTCATGGAAACACATGACATTTACAGGAAGGCCTCTAAACAGGAACCTGGTCAGGAAAAGAGCTGTTGCACCATATTAAAGCAGTGATCAGAACGAAAGTGAATCATACAGGGGTTAAGGTGTGCCTCCCATCTGTGCAGTCCTGATGTCTTTCAGAGAGGGTCAGGAGGTCACAGTCCTGCTGTACACTGTGAGATTTGGAATGAAGAGTCTGCGTTATGTTCAGGTCAACAAACCATAGTGTGCATAAATGCATATAGACCATAATGCACTCACTTTTCAATACAAAAAATGAGACACTGAAGTTATTTTAGCACAAGACTTGATGTTAGAATGACTTATAAGCCTCGGTCGAGATCGTTACACAATTAATAGCCCCTTAATGCAAGTTTTTTTCTAAGACACAAGTGTAATCACATCACAGAACCTCGTCCAAAAGCACTAATCCTCCTTTATTTTGTAAGCTGATAGAGTAACCATATGCCCCTGCATATCACTCACTCAGTTTTAGGTGAAACCAAGCCCTGACCTCCCCTCCCCAAAATAGTGTTATATTTCCAAGGTCTATTATTAATCTGTACTTTTCCCCCCTCAGGATTAGGCCAAAGCGCTCCCCCACTCTTCTCTTTTCCACTTAGACTGGTATTATTGCCATAGATGCACTCCGATTAGTCATGTGTTTATGTTGACAGCGGTTGTAGTTGGATTAGGTCATGCTTGTGGGACGCAGGGGAGGGATGTTTGTGTCCGTCTGCAAGCACATCAAGGGCCCCCGTCTCGTTTGACCTGCACCTAGAGTCTCCCCATGCTAAACTGACAATAGGTCAGGCAGGACCCTCGCCACATGCAGACATCCATTGTCCTGAGACGTAGAGCGGCCCAGACGCAGAGGGGGTGGAACGGGTGCAGCGCGATGGAGCGAGAGTGGTGACAATTTAAATATGGGACAGGGCTACATCATAGGTGTCATGAAAGTAGTTTGAAGAATAAGTCAGTTATTCCAAAGTAGTTGTTCTTCGTATGGTGGTGTCAGACTGCAACACATGCTATATTAATAAAATGCATTGTGTACAGTGGAAAAACTTTTTTTATTATTATTTTTTTTTTTCCAGTGTCTCACCCTGGTGGGTAGTTTATACAGAGATTGTGTCTCTTGCAATGTTGCAAGATGTACTTAGGCAACACTGTGTATGTGTGTGTGTGTTGGTGTTGGGGAGGTGACTAGGAGCTCACGTGGTCACAGTATGGTAAACCTTTCCTCAGGTTTTTGTTGACTCATTCTCTCAGTTCTCTTTTATATTTCCAAGAATTTGCTGATTTTAAACTAACTTTGCCTAGACTAAACCGTGTCACTCTCGTCTACGTGAGGGGCTAATGGCACTGCAGATGACGAGGCAGAACTTCCCTCTTTCCATCCTACGCCCACAGGTGTTTTGTCAGCAGTCCATTTTCTGTGTTTTTGTGGCAAAATCAGGCCTAGTTGTTCAGTACTGGAAAAGACTGTTTGGCCTTTCCCTTGACTTTTTCCATCTGAAAGATCAATGACAGTGGTCTCTAAAGTCCTGTCAAACATTGGTGGTAAAGCTGTATTTATTGAAGAGAGGATTTCATTCTCTGCTCTCAAGTTTTGTGAAAACAAGTAAACTCCCCCAGACTGATGATGCAACAGGAAGTTTTGCTCTCAGGAAATGCTGTGATAGTTTGATTTGTTCTCAACGTTCACTGGCTTGTCAGTGGTTAATAATAATAATAATAATAATAATAATAATAATAATAATATATATTTAAAAAAAAAATCTGCAATTTCACACGATCAATAATTGACAGAATTTATTCAATCTTTTATATTATTATTTTTATTTTTAAACATTCCTTTTTTTCAGTGATGCCAAAACTAATATCTAATTAGCATTAATGATTAAGTCCTAACAATTCAAGAAAACTAAATTTAGGGCAAACGACGAAGAGACCAGATAAATATTATTATAAATGAGACAAAGGGATCATTTGGGAACAGAAGTATGTGGGTGAAACGTAAGAATATGAGGTCACGTTGGTTTCTATCATTGTGAATGGCAGTAGGAGAATCAGGAATTGAATATATGCCGTTTTATCCTCGGAATGTATTAGTGAGAAATCTCGCGAGGGGAGCTGATTCCAGTCAAAGTGAATGAGTAATACAGCAGAACTTATGCTGCCAATTGACACAACAGCACACACAGAACGGTTAGCTGAGCACCGTCCTTGTTATACTGGATTCTTTCGTTTACTTCTCCAGAAAATAGGTCATAGTGTCTCAGAATACAAAAAATAAAAAAATAAAATTATCGACACAAATATATTCCTAGGTAGGGAATTTATTCTCTCGACTATTTCACGCTACACTATACAGAGGCACAAACATACTTTCGTAAAAAAAAAAAAAAAAAAAAAAAAAAAAAGGTGCATGAGGAGGAGGGGAAATAGAAAAAGGGAGTGAAATCCGCGTCTAGTGTTCCCATGTATTATTGAATAGTGTCAATGTATTAAAAATAAAATGTTTTATTTATAATGTTAATATTATTATTATCATTACTACTGTTGTTTTTGTTATTATTATAAGAGGCGTCATGTGAATTAAGAGGGATTTCCAAGCTAGTGCGCAATGCTCAAGCAATTTCTAAAATGCATCGATTAATATAAACGCCTCCAGTGAAATCCAATTGGTCTTTAATGAGTACATCAAATAGCACTGACATTTTATTGGTCAATTAGCAATCCATAAAAAAAAAAAAAAACAATTGCATGAATTTAGGGAGGGTAAATTTCTTCATATTGTACCAATCACAATGCCTTCAATAAATCCCGGAGTATTGTATTAAAATGAAAGATTAAGAGCTAAAAACAGCTGAGTAAAGGGGGAGAACGTTTGAAAAAAAAAATATCGAGATTTCTTGTAATAGCTTAGATTTTGGTGTAAATAAATGATACTTGGTCGCCTGCTGCAATGATGACATGTAGCCAAATATGTAGCCAAACATAAAGTCACTATCACTTTTAATTGCGCTGTGCACCCTGGAGCCCGTGAACAGCCCGCATTTTATACAGTGCATCACATACGCGTGCAAATATGCAACATACATCACCGCGCAAGACAATGAAATGCCAGGTGAAAGAGCGCGCGCACGCACACACCACACACAGGTGAGCTACCTGTCAGATCACTGCAGCACCGGCAGCCTCTCCTGCTTCTTTTCTGCTCCTCTTCCTTAAGATGAAATGGTCGATAATCGAGTTGTAACCTTTCTTGCTCTGTTCCGCTTACAGGATAGAATGTCCACCGCCTCACCTTTCCAAAGTCCCACCTGTGTTGCAGAACGACAGACGCGAGCACCTGATGTGGCTCATCAGACGACCTCAGTGTTTCTCCATCTATCCCGCCGTGTAAAGATAGGTGGCGTGTGTGTCAGAGTCTCGGAGCGCAAAAGTAAAAGAGAGAGCGCAGAAATGTCATCTGAAGAGGCGGAACACGTCAGTGCGTCCTCAGGTTTGTTCCGTGTTGTGGCTCACAGAGATCAGTCCAAACCTGTCCATCAGGAATAACGGTCCCTCATTATAGAGCATAGTCCTCCTCAGCGCTCCAAACATCTCTGTGGCGTTTGCCTCCCTTCTAACCGGCACTTTGGGGGATTTTCATATAAAATCGGGTAGGTGAGCCTGTTTCGTCTGTACTTGAGTCCTTGTGGATGCTTTTTATACACCCTATTTTACTTTTTGAACCCCCTCCCGAAAATGCGATTGCAATCAACTTGGCTTCAGCTGGCGCAGGTGAGAAAGGTGCGCGCGCCTCATGGATGCTGACACACCGGCAGCTTCATGCAGGGCTGCTGATGATGATGATGATGATGTCGCTCGCGAAATTTATTAGTGCATGTTTACGCGTCTCTCATAAACGGATGCTTTCCCGTTAGACAACAACATAAAAACCTTTTTTTCTGTTCCGAATCTCTTCAGTCTTATTTTAAATGTTAGGTACATGACTTTTAGTTAAAAAATGTAAAACAAATTTAATTGCAAATATGAGCTAAACAATAATCATTTAAATTTTTATCATCAGCATCCACAAATTTTCCAAGTCTTACATTTGCTGTGATGAAAGGGTAATGTAGCTTTTTATTTGCTTGTCTATCATGTTTGGATTCCGTGTTGTTTTTCTTGTTATTATTCGCCTGCACAATACTGCAGGTTTTATTAGCTACATCAGATAAGCTGACAATTAAAGATTTCAGATGTAGGTACGATAAATTATAAGCAGTTATTAGAAGACTGTAGCATGCATTTGTTAAGTTACTTTTTTCTTCTTCTTTTTTTTTTTAATTAAAAGGAATATACAACCAAATAATGCTTAATAAGTAATAAACAGTTTGTCTTAGTATTTTAAAACGTGAACGGGATTTTAATGACCAAAGTAAATATACTAAATTAAATTCGGTCAGGCAGCAGAAATTACGAAGCCAATATTAACATTTATCAGACTTACAAACTAGCCCACAAGATTAGATGATAAAAACTTAAAGCTGACAGAGGGGGAAAATATCACACTACATAAAGCATTTCCACTTAACACAAGTTGCCGAAAACTTTAATTGTAATCTCATTCTGTGAAATGCTTTATAAGCACAGCACATGCTTAATGGTGACTTGAAGGTGTCGGTGTGTCCGTCCCCCTTCATTCGCGCACTCACGCTCTGCTGTCCGATCTTACACACACACACACACACACACACACTTCAAAAGAACAGACGACGCGCAGGACGCTCACGGTCCCTCTAAACAAACCCTCCTGGATAACTTCATTCGGACTTCTCAGTCACTCTACCCCCAAAATATAATTTGCTCTCCTGTGAGCGACACACATCCTCCTTCCTGCCCTGAGAGTCCAATTGTTGCCGTGTGTGTGTTGGTTGCTAGATCTTGGATGAAGGAGCGGAGCCCATGCGGACTGCTGCCATCTGACCCACTCTTATCAATGAAGCAGGAGATCATGGCGGAGGGTCCCCGGTGTAAGAGGAGAAAACAGGCCAACCCGAGGAGAAAGAACGGTAAGAAAGGGACTTTTGGCGAAAAACTGAACTCCGGCTTGTTCTCGCGTCTTTAAAACAGTTGGATTTGGGTGAGATTGTGCGTTGTCAAACGAATCGCTGTACACAAAAGTGCGGAAAACTCAGCGGCAAACTATTCTCGTGTGTGCTTAAGGTAGAAGTCTACCGGTTTAAAGTGTTTTCATCGCCGTGGAAATGTTTAAGTTGTAGCAGAGTAAGAGTTAGAGGGAGAGTTCAGATGTGAGCGTCTATTATCTCACAGGCACAAAACCGTTATGTGTGTGAGCGTGCGTGCGCGCTCGCGTGTCTTCTGTTGGCACAATCCGGCTCTAAAATACCTTTAAATGCTTAAGAAAGTTGCTTTAAGTTGTATGTGATTTGTAAAAGTTATACAGTTATACTTGTTATGGACGTCTGTCTTTGCTGGAGTTGTAAAGGAGTTAAGTACTGCTGTATGGTTACAGGTTATGTGTTGGGGCACTACTCTTAATTTATAAGTAGTCACAAGTGTTATGACTTATTGAACACATGATTTTTGGTTTGTATTGAAGGTATAATTGAAGCAAAATTAAGTGACTAATGTTTTTGTTGGAATCCTATCTGGGAAAAAAAGTGCTAAAAAAGTCCTGGTGCCATTAGTGGCCTGAGGAGCATTTTAGACACAAAGAAAAACAAACTCATCTTCAGCATATCATTCACGCTGTCCTGTATTTATTTTATTGATAATATATATATCTATTATTTTTGCTAGAGGAAAATATTTTATTTTAATCGGAAAATTCATATATTTTTTAAATACTTCTGATTATATTGTTCAATCTGTGTTTTATGCAAATAAATGCAAATAATGATTTGGTTATTTTGGTATTAGCATTTACATATAATCCCGGACTCTGTTAGCTATGCTTGATCACGAGACTTTATTAAACGCGTTCTGTTGATTTTATAAAAAATCAATGTAACCTTTTAGCGGAGAGTATGACATTAAATAAACTCGATGGTTTGAAACTTATTTTCTAATAGGGGCAAAAATGAGTGAAGCGGTTAATTGGTGATTCTCTTGTTTCGGATTGAAACACAACGCATCATGTTGAGTTTAGGATTATTTTCAGATGTTGTTTGAAATTATTTGCTAAGGCAAACATTATTTCTCACTTATTTAACTTTTAGGGAAACTATCCCTTTTTATTATTTTTAATGACAAAATGTAGGCTATTTGAGGAGGATAAGTAAGGACTAGAGAAATAATAGCCTATGTATCGAGCGATGGCTAAACGAGTGTTGTATGGAACGTGAGTTGTGTAAAATGTTTTGAATCGTCTTAACAGGCCGTGATAATATAAATGTAAATAATATAGCCCAAATAAAACACACACATATTAATAATACTTTTCAATTTTAAATCTGCACATTTAAACATAGATATAATTCCGTAAAATTATACAGCTGAATTTATTATTATTTTAAATGATCCTTCACCATTTATTACTGAAAGTTTGAAAACTAGATTGTTTACGTTACTATTGCCTCATTAACGCAGTAAATTAATTATATATATATATATATATATATATATATAATTGAAATAAAAAAATACACATTTTACCCAAGTTACTGAATATTAGAATGACAGATTCGTTAAATAATTAATCCAAATGTATAGTTTGTAGTTCAGGTCCTCTTCTCTCGCACCGGCTCCACCCCGCTGTTTTGAGGGCCCAATGGGAGGTCACATTAGGCCCTATGTGAAACTCGATCCGCTCTCTGGCTGCAGTTGTGTTGTGGTTGTCATTTACCCTCCCACACCCCCAACCTCCCCGTTTTTTTCACAGCACGTCACATCCAGCTGTGAGGGCCAGCTTGACAAAACTGTCAGAGAGGCGCAAGACTATAAAGTTGCAGCGTTCTGTAGATTGCCGTGGTTCTCTTGAGCACTGTAAGCTTGTTGTAATGCTCAGCCGCATTGGTTTTTAATTTCTCTCAGGTTTTTCCTGTTATTAGGCATAATTTGTCTATGATGTCTTCAACAGCTGTCACTTTAGAATTTCTTTGTGATTCATTCTTGTTTTTTTGGCTTGTTTAGAAACCAATGCGGAGCTGCTAATACAAATGGTCAGAAGCCTTTGTGAGAAGTCACTGCATTGAGTCACAGCAGTTAACAGATTAAATCACTTGTTTCTATGAAAGGAACATTGTGTGATATTTGTTCGGATGCCATAAAGAGGCTAGCAGGTTCACCGAAACAAAGCGCTAAGACAATGGCTTGTCATTGGGGCATCTCATTGGCATGCTCTTATAATCAGCAGTACCAGGGTGTCTAGTGTACTGTCTTTGGCACGTAATGCACACAACCGGGCCATTGTGAATGCAGCTGCAGCAGATACCTTTCACTCTTCTTCTTTAACCACTTCCTACTAAATACGTCAAAAAAAAAAAAAAAAAAAAACATAAATTCTCTGAATTAATTATTCACATCATTTACAAATACAGATCTCGCTCTCTAAAACACATGTACACACCAATCTCAAGTAGCTCTCCAGCAGTACCATCATCTGTGCTGACCTGAATGCCTTTCATATCTGCTATGCCATGTTTAAGCCACCCCCTTTCCTTCTCTCTCTCTCTCTTTCTCTCTCTCTCTCTTTCTCTCTTTCCCTCCCTCTCTCCCTCCTCCACCACACACCCCCTCAGTAAACACCCCCGAGGGCAGAACAAAGAAAAGGAGCTCCTCTCCTCCTTCTTAATCACAATTCAGCCCTTTCACTGCCGCCAGGCCACTCTCTCGCTTTCAGCATCCCAAAGCCAGAGATGAAAAGAGCACAAGAGAGAAAGGAGAAAGGGAGAGCAAGAGCAAGCAAGTGAGGAGAGAAAAGGTGGAAATTATGATCTAGAGCTAGAGGTATAGAGGTAGGGTGACATAACTTTGGTGCCTCTTTGCGATTGTTAAACTCCCTTGGTTACGCTACCTACACTGGTCAACTGCCCCAGCCGAAGGGGGCACTAATGGCTAGATAATGTTACTGGAGGCCAGTCTGGAACTATTAACGGCCGGATAGCAGACAAGAGAGAGAGAGAGAGAGAGAGAGAGAGAGAGAGAAAGAGAGAGAGAGAGAATAGGGAGGGACTTTGAGAGACAAAAAAAGAGAGACACTGATAAGGTTAGCAAGAATTGAGTGAGCGAAAACAAGTTAGTGTGTGTGTATTGGATGGGATCTGGGGGCCAGTGGAATGGAGGGGTGAGCAGCAGATTGTTTTATGGACCCAAAAGAAATATCACAAGTGCTTGATACTATGCAGAATCCATTTTTAAAGTGTCGCGACAGACGTTAGGTGTTAGTTGTTTATGTTGTCACTTTGTAGCCAAATCACAGGCTCAATTTTAGCTCACTCATTTTGTCTAGTTTCCTATGTTTATATTTTTTTCTCACCACCCCTAAAGATGACATACATCTGCCATGTTTAAGATAAGCCAACGACCCAGATATAGAGATAAGAGAAACGAGACGTTGGTCTTTAGAGATCTGTGGATTTGTATGGGTGGCGGGACAGATGCCACTCTCAGGACAGACACTTTCTACCAGTCCATCGCTTTCACAAAGTGAGACAAAACATCCAGTCAGGGGCCAAACGCCTGTGCCTTTTCACTGACAGACAAGACATCCATTATTGTGTTAGTCTTTCATTCGTTTTTCCCCCTGTACCTCAATAGGTCAGGGATCACAAATGCAAATCCACAGGCATACCGAGAGAGAGAGGGAACGTAAGAATACTCAAATGCACCATGTGATATGAATTCTTAATTTTATCTGTTTCGCTCCCTCCCCCCCAACATTTTTTTTTTGTTTGTAAGAAAAGGAGATTATCTGTACACCTTCATTCAAGTCCCCTCCCTTTTCAGCTGGGCCAAGCTGTGCAGGATTTAGGCCGATTTACTTCAGCAAACACCTATGGACACTGGGGAGGGGACCGACCCTGCTTGGAAAGAGGGGGTCCTTTGTTTGCTGGGGTGCAGAAGGCCTAATGCTTCACCGGGCGGCCGTATTATCGCATTAAGCTGTATGCTGGTGGCCAAGGGAGGCTGGTTAAAGCTAAAGCAGTCTGCTATCTGCCAAAGACAAGAGAACACACATTAGTGTAGAGATGTGCCCCCATTGTGTGCCTCAAACTTCTTCTCTGGACGTGAGCGATTAGATGGTTCAAGGTAATGGGGCTGTCTTGGGAGTATATGCAAAAAGTGTACTGGTACATGTCAGTTCAAAAGCTTGAAGCTTGTGATATTTTTGAGTATTTGCTAGGAGATGCTTAGATTCCTATATACTTTGTGGCAGGAAACTGTCTAACCATGGCATAACTATGGTGTTTTTATTCCAAGTTAAGCCCATCCCCCTTTTTTCTCCAAGCTTGTGCAGAGAGCTTTATCTGACTCTGTTCTCCTAACATCTGTCACCGCTAAGAGGGACAGGAGAACACCACCGGAGGCTTCGTTAGTCCTGTGTCACTTGTGACTAACCGGAATGGGCAATTCACAGTAGTGAGTCTGTTCCCTCCTTTTTTCTCTTGCTCTCCCACTCTCTACTAGATGATACAGCTTCAAATGCCACAGCTCTTGTTTTATGCATCCATCGCTACATTGGGTGTGGGTAGTTGGCCAAAGAGTGCCAGAATCACCCACACTGGCCATGGTGATCAAGATAGTGTGTAATGTTTCCGTAGTCAGTGGCTGTACTTTACAAGTTATCTGTGTTGTTCAAGGTGCTCAGCCGTGGACGTGTATGTTTGTGGTTCAAGGTGACTGACAGAGTTTGTTGTGTGTCTACCCCCTAACTAACCATGTCCACATTTTCTTCATGAGTGAATGCAGAGTAGCGTTGTGACATTTTGTGGCGCCGAATTGCCGTTAGCCTAAACAGCGAGGATTTACCAAGGTCAATAATGAGGTATGTCACTGCAGGCAGCAGAAACAACAGTCCCGGTGATAATGAATGGGACTAAGGTTAAGCTCAACTTGGATGAGTATGTGTGTGTGTGTGTGTGTGTGTGTCTGTGAATGTAACTCGCTTATAAATGTATAAGCTTCTGATAAAAGTTTTTTTACATGCATTTAACAGTTATATTTTTCACCCCTTCTTGACAGTTTGGAATAACAGTTAATTGTTCCCTCAAGTCCGACTTATGTTTGCTTACACATATGGATGCTCTTTCACACACCCCACACGTACATTGTACGCACTCACATGGACATGTCCCGTTTGATTAGTGGAACACCTCCGGCAAGGTCACAGCCACATGGAACAATCAATAACGGATCGGTGGATTAAGGTGTCATGACATCTGTGGACCCAGACCTCCCATGTATGGGTGAATGCCTCTTTAAAGCTCACTCTGTTGACAATGCTCCCGCCCTAATGCCAGATCTGTATTACAGGCCCAAAGAGTTTGTGTCCATGGGCTGCGGCCTTGCTGCCAGTCATCTGCATTTGAAGGTTTCCCCTCACTGAGCTGCTAGGAAAACACAGGCTGTGTCTGTCGGCGTATATCTTCCCTTTGCTGTGATGAGGGTGGAGATGTTGGCCTGTGATACGGTGGTTAAGTAATTGGAATAGATTGCTCTCAGAGATTAGCTTGAGTGTAATGGCCTCTTTCATTCTGACCCACAGTCACAGGCACTGCTCTGAGATCAGACTTAAAATGCTCGTCTATGTTGGAAGGACTGATAGCTGTAATTACATCAGCCTTGTTATCTAAACACATACTTATTCAGTCATCCATTTGCAACATACATGTGAAAGTAAAAGGACTGGCGTTGTGCTCTGACATATTCCTACAACACAGATGTGGATTCCAGAGTGTGAAAGGGTGCTATGTGCTATTCTCAGCACTTGCTTAAGACAGAGGGGCTGCGGGCACTCTCATAAGCAAATGTCAACCTGCTACCTAAGGAAATGAACAGTACTGAGGAATTACTCCTGACAGCATTCCTTTTATGCCTCCTGTTTAACAGACAGGCCGCATTTGTAGCACCTCACTCCCCGTCATTCCTTGAATCTGCCATATCTTATCATTATCTGAGGTGAGGTTTTGAAAGCAGTTGCCCAAGCTTTGCCTTTTCCATTTTACTGCTTCTCTGACTGTCCACCAGCAGGGCTCTCGGCGGAGATTACAGGGCATAACATTTTTTGAGGGTTGCAGGTCTAGCAATTAAAGTAATGAGGAGACTCTCCGCTCACAGAAGCCAAGGCCTGAGTGTAGTGCTGACTTGCTGCCTTTCAAGTCGATAACTCCTGGCCCACAACCTCGGGCAAAGGCATGCCTGCTCCTTATCAGGGAGGATGTCCTGTGCTTTACATTCCTGAGCTAAATGATCCTCTTCCTAGTAAGCGCTAGCACTCAGGAGGATTGGATCTGATGGCCCCGTCAAAGCAGCCTCTGGTCTCTACAAATGAGATACTACCACAGACTATCTCTTTTGCACACTTCAACCAGAGACTTTATTCCTGATAGGGATTATGAGCTGTTCAAAAGTGTGGGAAATAAAGTTTATTTAACACAGGGTGTGCACATTTAGTCACATTTTAGATTTGAGAATTTAAAAGGGGGCTGAGTGATGAATGATGCTAGACTTCCTTATGTTGATGTACAAGGTGTCCTGAGGGTCTACTGTAACTGAATGATGTCAGCTCTTAATTGTATTCCAATTGCTAGGCAGTAGTGGGATTGAATTGCCATGTGTGCAACAGATCCAGATGGTACAACTGAACCCACCTTTTCAGGCTGGCAAAATCACAGGTCTTAATGCCATCAGCTTTTCAAGTTTTACAATGGGCCAGGCCTCGTTATTACCAGCGGCGGCCTCTTTGGCGAGACTGCCATAAAGAAAGTGTTCCTCAGCAATTAAAGCTAATGAAATATTCATGTGTGGCACCTTCCTCAGCCATCCTCGCAAATGAGCAAGCCATGACACCCCCCCCCCCCCCCCCAAGCAACTCCCGGCTTTATTATGGCGGTAGCCTGGCATGTCTGCAATTAGTGCAATGTCTAGCAGCGCTGGCTGGGTATGGCGGGTAGCGATTGGAGCAGAGGGAAGTATTAGGGATGTCGGAGGGGTCACATGATGCTTTGGGAAGGTACACAGGAAATGGAAAAGGGGAAGGACTGAGCAAACCATTTGTAATGCGAGGGTGGCACCGCCTGCTGATTCACTTCACACACCAGCTTTTGTGCAAACATGCAGGGAGGCAAGGATAGTGATACTTGTGTTAAGGTTTGAGGTGTGAGACAGTGAGTTATTACATGTTTTGTGAGGAATACTTATTGATGGCTCAGAACTCCATTTTACATCTTCAGTTTGGATATGATGTATCTAGTATTGAAAATTCTTCACGTCATGTTGTATTAAAAATGATTAACAAAAAAGCTCACAGCTGTCAATCCACTAGTTGATCTTTCACACAAGCACACACACAAACCTTCATTCTCTCTCTAAAGTTTCACACATAAAGGCAGATTGACACGGATAGCCATGACAGTGTTGTTTTGTTAAGGTGAAGACAAAAGTGGGAGCAAACACTGAATAATTGTTTATTCAAGCATTTCAGATTTTACCTGTGAACTTTCCAGTTACATAACACACAACTTTTTTTAGTTGTTATGGCATTCAGAACTTCAGAATTGATTTAAATTATTTTATTGAACAATCCCAAATTTGCATTAATCAAAGACTTTACCCATCTCCACATCAACCTGGAGAGGCCTTTGTCACTTTATGAGGTTTTCACTCTGCCAGTGACCATTTTGCATCTCAATGAGGTGCTGTACCCTCTACTCCCTCATTCCCACGCAACGAGGCCCTATCCATGGTGCACCTTTCCTTGCAGCTCTGTGAGAAGTCCCGTGCATCCTCCAAACAGGCCGGCCCTGCCGTGTTTACTGTGGGATTAGGGGGGTGAAGAGGGAGGCTGCGGGAGGGACCGGGGGCAGCTGAGGAAGAGGTAGCCATGGGAAGGGCCCCCCAAAGGCATGGAATGCCGGTGAGGTCAGCAGGGGTTGGTACGGGGGGAACCAAAGAAGCTCTCCGGGGATGGAGCAGGTGCTTTTGTGTAGTCCGTCAGGCATCAAAGACGTGACGAGGCTGAAAAGGTTAGTGCTGGCGCTGCAAAGCAAAGCCAACCCCCCCCAACACACACTTTTTTTTTGGCTCTGTACTTGTGAGAGTGGGTGCAGGAGCGAAAGTGAAGGCTGGCTCCCATGCTCTGGTGTTCAGAGGTCACTTTTTGTACCTGAATGGGCTCCAAAGGAAGAGAGGTCCATGGCAAATGCTCAAAGTGAAGTTTTCCGCTCCGTAATGGCCTGTGTGTAGGTCTTTCATTACAAATGCACTTCATTCGGACACATAGGGGGTCCAAAATTCCCATCAATCTTTAAGATGACAGTAAATTCATTATACCTATGGAGTGTTTAGTTAACCAAGGTCCAGTGATCTTGTTAGGCTATTCTACATTTTGCCACCTTTGAAACATCCCTTTAGATTTGTCAAGGTTAACAAAACATATTAACCTTATTATTTATAATTATCATTGGAAATTGGAAGTTGAAAGGTCGATGACGAAGTCAATGTTGTTTTTTGGAAACGTATAGAAAGGAGTCTTTCACATAACTTTCTTGTTTGTTTGTTTGTGTTTTTTTTTTTTTTCAGGGCATGTTACTGCTCTGACATGGCATTGGGTCAAAAAGCCCAGTCAGGCATAATGCTAAGGAGTCTTTACAGGCTAGCGACAAATTGTCTTGCCTCTCTCTGCACTTGACGTCCCAGCTTCACCCAGTCAGTGCACCTCATGTCTTTTTTCTCTCCTTTAGGATGGATAAAGCAGGAGGAGGAGGTGAGGTGAGGAAGCGGGGGGCGGTGGGTTTCAGTTGTTGCAGGTTGCGTCATGGGACCCGCGGTGTCCCCTTTTGTGCAGCACGTCAAATGTGGTTAACATGCGGCCATTTATCTGCAAAGCCCCCTGGGTGTACAATGGCCTGGCTGTGTGTGTGTGTATGAAGAGGGGGAGGAAATGGTAGAGCGGTGGGCTTAGCATCGGAGCGTTCCCATTCTCTTTCCCTGTCGCTGTCACCTCCCCTCCTCCCCTCATTTCTCCTCTTGGCTGCACACAACCCCACAGTCATTGTTTCATTCTTTTTTATTTCTCTCCCTCGGGGTGCTGTGTGGAGCGACTAGGTCAGGCGGCATCTGACAAGGTGCTTCAGAATGTTGTGAGCTCCCGTGAGACGGATTGTTCCCCGCAAACGCGGTGTAAACCACCAGGGTGAGAAAAAAGAAGGTGCTATTTAATTCCCAACAGCACCTAGCATATTGTGCAGTGCTTTTTGCAGAGTCAGAACCAAAAGACCTGCCATGTGGTTTAGTCATTCTTTAAGAACATTTTGTATCTGCAATGTGAAAGGTTCCTCAGATCGTGAGGTCCTTTAAGGTCCTTCAAAACAAAATTATAGGTAGTGAGACAGTTATGGCTCTTTCGATCACCTAGTTTGTTTTGCCTGAGCTAAGCCTCCTTTTCAGTAGTTCTCTGCCAAAAGAAGTGGCATGAATGCGTTTCACAGGTAACAAGATTACTCAGACCGATGATTGACTCATTTGCCAAGGGAGCTGTTGAAATAACCACACAGGAGCTTAATGTGAGATTTGTTAATTTTATTTCTACAGACATGAAACAGTCAAACAGAAACTTATGTCGTCGGTTCTGACAAACAGCCTTAAAGAGAGCAGATGCAACAGGGTCAAGGTTCAGTGTAATGATACAAGTGATCGAGGATAGAAAATAAATGTATTTTTCCAGTTGAGACTTCTCTCTTTGCGTTGGTATGCAGTCTGATGAGAGAGATGATTAAAACAGCACATTGATAGACAGTTTGTCACCAACTCAAAAATTCTTCATTTGACAAAATGCACTAGAATAGAAATAAGATAGGTGGAACTGAATTGCTTTTTGCTGAGATATTTGTTATTGAAAAGCCAGCTCATTTTAGGTTGGACGAGTCACTGCTTCGAACATTGTACTTGTACATGTTGTTTTCCTTAGAATGGGTGGTTACTGTCCCTGGAGGCGAAGAGCTCTGAGAAGCCACAGAGAGCACTACCATTTTCATTTTCCATGTTCTCCCTAAAAATACATCACAGTACATCCATGCATTTTTGTGGCGGGCGCTGTGAACCTGTGAGTCCCGATGGTTGGATTTTTGTGTTTCAATCCCATGTCATTTAAGGGCAGCTGATGTGTTTGGGACCGGGCAATAATTTCCCTTTTCATCTGATTCAAGGAAGAGTAGTTTACATTAGCAGCGCCAACAAAAACCGTTCCAGGAACCTCCCAACTGACCGTGAATGTTATCTATAAATTTGTCCGCATATGCTATTTACCCTTGTTCACTTGTTGCTGCCTTTTACCTTCATTTTCTTTTCTTTCAGCTAAGCATACTGTCAACAGCACGTTTGCATCGCATAAACAGTTCCCAAGCCAGCCCCACATTTATTTCCCATGACTGCAGGGGCAAATGTCTTTGGACTTTCTTATTGTGATTCTGAGTTGAATAGTCTGAGGTGAGCAGGAAACATATGTTTTCATAGCTGCACGGTTACAAATATTTGCTTGAAAGCAGCTTGTTTGGTCAAAAGTTGCAGCTTTATGTTTGAAATAGTTACTCACTCATAATGTTTCTCAACATAGGAAGTGGCATAAAACAGTCATACCACATAAGATAACCACGGTCAAATGTTTGAGAGAAACAGCGCGCTCCAGCTGTCTGTTGCTAGTCGAATGACGGCAATCAGCAGCGAGCTGTTGACACACGGCCATCTGTAAACATTTAAAAGGATGAGTTTGCTTACAGTCTCTCCCTTTTAATTAAAGACTCGAGATGGTGCCCACCCTTTTCCACAGGTTATGTGATAACTGCACCTCTCTGTGAAGAATGAAAAGGTCTGCTGACGTCTTCTCCAAAACACTCGAGCAAGGGTGGAGATTTAGCCATGTCCTAAATTAGGCGCTCTGACATGAGCCATTACAGTGCGCGGGGAACTTACTGTTGCATTGATTTGAACTGGGCTGTTTTAAAACAAGGCTTATCTGAAATGAACTGGAGAGAATTAGATGAGATATCATTGACCTTTAAGATGACACACTTTACACTTGCTTGGCTTCCTATGATCATGCAAAAGTAGATGTATTTTCTGCCTAGGTTGTCATAAGTGTGTGTATTACTGTACACGATGAGTCGTTTGTTTATGGCAGTCACTGCTGAAGAAGAGGGAAACATCTCTTTCTGTCTGCCAACCAAGTATACAGGGAGAAACAAACAAACAAATAAACAATGTGGGGTGATACAAGAGACAGGACGGGATGGGGAGGGAGGTGGAGGGAGTGGGCATTCAAGACACATCGAGGAATCCTTCTGGGGCACCATGTCAACCAGTTCACCTGAAACTAATGCCCCAGCAGACACTCTCCCTTACGCGAGCCCTAATGAGAATGAGGTTGGCGTGGGAAAGAAGACGGGGGGGCACAAATAGGTGACCCACTAGGCCAGGGTGGGGGTCATACCTCTTGTCTAAGGGGGTCTTTTGTTTGCATGTCTGAGACATGGGAATTAGTGAGACCATAGTGTTGTGGCTGGTTTGTTATGAACAGCTTGAGGGAAGGCATATTACCCACGGATTAACAGTGTTGTAATTATATAGTCCATATGATGCATGTTATCAATGATTTGTTTTTAGCGTATGGTATTTTTTATTAATATTATTTTTTTCACTTCAAACATGGTGTATCTTTGCTTTTTTATTTTGTGATATTTTAAGTAATAAGATAAAGGAAACATCGCAACACAGGACAAAACTATGAATCCTATAAATATGCTACAGGGTAAAGTCAATTCGTAGAGGAAGTTTGTTAGTTCATATTGACCATGCCAATCACATACGTAGTGTAATCCTTGTCAAACAAGAAATCTAGGTTAAATGCAAATTGATTCAAGCAATAACAGACAGTAATTAACATGTTAGTTGTGTATACGTGCACTAGACCAGAAAGTCATTCATTAAGATCTGGTTATGTCTACAGTTACTATTCATACCAATTGAAGGAAAAGTAATTATTTTTCAAATGCTCCCTAGAGCAAGAGCCAAGACTGTCAGAAAATATTTTTATATGGTGTGAGAGAGGGAAAAAAAAAAATAAAAGCTAAACTAAAATAATGTATAAATTATGAATGTAACTAATATTATTAATATACTAATTACTAATATGTTTCTGGTCATTATTTAAAATCTGTAAGTACTAATTCTTTCTTTCCTTTTTCTCTCCCATGGTTCTGATGTTCATCTCATCTGTTTATCGTCACAGGTAAGAACATCTTCATATGCACACACATTTCACAAAAGCTGAAAAAAGCATGTTTGTCATTGTCTTCTGGTTAAAGACGCCCTCAAGAAAGCTTTTGACTTCCTCTTTATTATACTTAGTAACAAAGTCACAATTGCAGTACGGTTAAGCTAATTATTTGACTCATCCCTGATAAGCGGCCTCAATGTTCTTCAGTGCTGTTTGAAGTCTATATTGCACATCCAGCTGTTCATATGTGATGATTATCTGTGCTTGTGTAGAGCTGTGTTGTCTATTATTAGATCTTAACTAGCAACAAGTTCACTATACTTCTAGATTGGCAACGTGACAGATGACTTTAGGAAACCATGCCTTTCTTGATTCTAAAATAATTTTTGAGCACTGTCCATGCTTCCTTAAACATGTATACATAAATAACACTGTAAACAAACAAACTTTGAGTGTTTACTGGACACACTGGGAGCACTTCTTGTCTAAGTCCATTAGCTTTTGGTTATGAGTGTATGAAACGGCTTTTTAATCTTTCAGAGGAGATCTCGCAAGTGGAAATATCTGTCCTGTTGTATGTAAGGGACGTGACACGACAAAACCTAAAGTGGCTTTTCACAGCAGCTAACAGAATGATTAATATTAAACCGTTCTAATAAAAGCTGCATGGTTTCACGGGCCCCTTTAAGCGAGGCAACAATATCTCTTTCCACCTGGGGAAATGAATAAATCCCGTTTCCCAACTGTGCAAAATCTGTTCTTTAATGTGTAGCACAGCACAGCCTAGCATCACGTGGGTGGGCCTGTGTTCTTCCCACTAAAATTCTAGGATACTTCTCTCTCTCTTTTTTTTTTTTTTTTTTTTTTTTGCCTGGCTGAGAAATGCATTCCCTCGCCAAGATGGGAGAAAGCTTTGGAACCAATGAAAAGGTGTCCCGAAGGAAGCTGGGAATGATTTGCAAAATATAACCCAGAACACTGAGATTGGTAATGGAAAACTAATTAAAACAGTTCATTTGATTTAGTGATGTAGTTTTGTTTTTGCGTTTTTCAACTCTTTTTCAAACATACATTTTGTCTGTCCTTGGGTAATAGAAATCAAACACGTAGTAAAATATAACACAATACAATATAATTTTACATGTTTCACCCAAGGACAGACAAAACAGATTTGAAAGTGGACTTAAAAAAACTACAAAACTGTCAAAACTACATTTATTTTTTATTATTTAACTTAACATATATGTTTTGCATTTATAATTCATAGTTTTATATTAAATTATATTATATTATATTACTAAGTAATATTTATGATCTCTTCAGAAGGCCTACGGCTTTTTGTTTTTTGGTCAGACTACAATCATAGTATCTGTTTTTTCTACAGTTGGGTTTTATATTGTTGTGTTGTTGTTTATTGTATTTTCATCAGTCCAGCATGTATACACATAAATCAGACTATATTTAGTCTTGACATTGTTCACATGCTCTACTGGAAGACGCATTTTTAAGTTGAAAGTCAAACCCATCAAAGCGCGATAGATTTATGAAATATTTAATTGCTTATATATTGGAACAGCCAGACAACGCCTTTTGACCTATTATGCTGTAGCTTGATTGTAACTACCTATATAAACATGCTTAGTGTCCAAACTTTAAACAGGGATTCGAAATTAACATTAGTGTCATTTTGAAGCTGCTTATCTTCACCTATTACATGGTTTGGTTCTTAGAGGGCATGACTGTTCCACACCTTTACCACAGAAGCTGACAGTAAAGGCTATTTTGAAAAGTGACGCTAGTGAGTTGATACAACTGAACTTACAGTGTGAAGAAGTGGTGTGCAAGTGCTTCCTACATACATGTGTTGAGTGTTTAACAGACCTCATGTAGGATTGTGGCTGAAGAAAAACGAGAGCAGTGTTTAGGGGGAGTAAAATGTGGAAATGCGCAGAGAGAGTGAGCATGTGCGTATGCGTGAAGATGGGTGTGTGAGGTACATAGAGGGTTTGCAGATAAAAGCTGTAACTCATTCTGCCTTTCAGCGACACTTCTATTTCAGATACGATAATGTCCTCACACCGATCCCTATTTTTGCTGCACTATCAAGACTCTTAAAAGAGACTAGTGCTCTTAAAACTATTCTAAGCAAAACAGCTCGAGCATTTCGAGAAGTCCCGTTTTAAGTGGCAAATTGTTTTCCCACAATAGAACCAAGCAATTGCTAATTGGAGCCCATAGTCAAATTGACCAAGGACTGATTGGGAAAGAAAGACAGAGGAGGAGAGAAAGAAAGACAGAAGGGTCCTCCACACACTTGCTTTAGAGTGCACCCTGAGTGGGTACGCTAGTATCTCAATGCTTTGGGATTTAAAGAGCAGAGCGGCAGTGGCGTAGGTCCCAGTCTGTGGCTTTGGATAGTTGCACTTGGGTTTCCATTTTCAAAATGTTTATTCCCCTGCCGACTTCTACAGCAAGTCAGTCGGTGAGCTGCATGACTTAGAAATGTGCAGGTGGAATGTGAGGCGTAATCTCGGAGTAATGGAAGGATTTATTTGGAAATGTGCTTCAATCGTCAAGCTCCACCCCATATTTCCTGATTTACCCAGAACTGCGACACTCCCAGAGTGATAAGTATCTCCAGGAGTGACCTGCCGGGCTAAAGGCAGAAGGATGCCAGCATGACTCAGGAATGAGACATGGCAGGTTGACATTTCAGTTTTACCTTTTTTAGGTGTCGTCCCCCCGCTCCTTATTCCGACATCTGGAGTTGATCGAGCGGTCACTTCCTAGTGCTTTTAACCACCCCCGCAGCTTAAAGGGGGTCGACAGCTGTTAAAACACCTGAGCACGTTTGTCCAAGACCCCTTCCTCTCCTACCTCCCCGCAGAGGTGCACACATTACATGCTGGTGTGGAGAAAAAGGGCCACATGCTAACTCAGGTGGCCTGGCAACCTGACACCAGCAGGGTTCAGGAGTCTAGACTAAAGTTCTGGCCTAATTTTCAGGGCATTTCAGCCCTTCAGGCCTCTCTGTACAGCAGGGAATTGCTGTCTAGGGTAGATTGTATCAGCAATTTAGGTCTTGTCGGCGGGTGATCTTTAAGGTTGCGGGACAAGCTGGGGTTCAGACAGCTGTAGCCCTTTTGATCTTCCAGTCTCCCACTGTAGAGGTCCAAAGATAGCTGTCACTCACATTCACCTAAAAATAGTATATCTGGAAAACAATATGCATCAAAGACACCTTGCGCTTTAGTGTACGTTCACAATTGTGTGACCAGCTAAATTACAGAAGGATCTTCAGATTCAAAGGGTGTTTTATAGTGTGAGAACAAAACAATGGCTCGGTGCTGAGGTGATTCAAAAAGTAGTTCATGACCTAGCCTTTCTTTCTGCTGCGACTCAATGTAACAGAATCAGTGTTAGCCTCTAGCATCCCTTGGGAGAGAGCATTATGGCTGCTGTATTGTTGGCTAACCTCCTGCCAACTGTGCGGGGAACAAAAGGCCGAGCATTTATTACCAGACCCTGCTGTGTTAAAGGAAGCCCAGACCAGCCCTCCTTTCCTGGGGATGGCCTTCTTTTGGCTGCACTTTAATCAAGCAAATGTGGCTTTTACTAATAACCAGGTAGATAGCGAGTTCTCAAGAACAATCTGTCATTTTGAGATTGGTGCGAATTGGATTACTGCTTAAAATGTGTAAATAATCACAGTGAGGAGGCATGTCAATTCGTGAAAAGAGCAGTTCTGTATTTTTTGTACACTTGGGTTATCTTATGTTTCATTGTTTTTCAGAGAATTATGCTGAAATTGTTTTATATTTGAAAAGATTTTCTGTGGATTAACATTTACCTGTGTCTTATTATCATATAGTTTTCATTAATAATAATAAATAAATAAAAAAACAAAGAGAGAGAGAGAGTTTTCCATAACATCTTGGGTTTTTTTCTTTCCAAATGAGTCCTTTCAGATTTTCACAGTAAAAACAGCTTCCGTATTTCAGCACAGTCATATGATAAAACAGGAAGTGGCGAAGAAAACAACTGTGGTAGGCTAATTATTGCTAAAAATGGCTGATTCTATGACTTCTGCTTAATACAATCAAGGTTGCTTTCTTGCACATCTGCTTCATTTTACATTTAGCATAGTCTATTTGTTGGTTAAGTGTATGCTCGTCAAACACAAGCTCTTCATTGTATTCTACATGTTCCAAAGAATGACATGTTTATACAAATCTGGACACAAAATGGCAGCTCAGCGCCAAAAGGTGCGCTTGCTTGGTTATCCCTGTCCATCCCTGGCTGCTAAAGCACATTTTTGGCACTCGCCCTTGAAATCATCTCCACCTGGATGTTGTAGGCTAGCGTCCAAACACAATAAGGAAATAAAATACGAGTGTGAAAAGCTAGCAAGAATGGCTCTTTCCCCGCTGGGACCCACTGCACTCCACAATGCACTTCGATGACAGGAAAAGTTTATGGCGATTTGTTGAATCAAAAGGAGGAGGATGGGGAAAAATGCTATGAGCATGAGCTGTCACATTCCGTACCCATGACGGAAGCATGTGTATTTTTTTACTAGCTTAGTCCAGCTGCTACATGCTAGCCTGAGAACTAATCGTCAATGTTGGCCACTGGCCCGCATGGAGGAAATTCGGGTTGTTGTTAAGTGGGAGTGAAAGTTATTTCCACTGAGATTGATCATTATTGTATGACTGAGGGAAACAGTTGTGTGGGCCATCTCAAAAGAGTATTTTAGCCGACTCTTCAATGTTTTCATTAGCATTATGACCCACTGTAAATTTTGATATATGTTTTACTGCGCAGCCAACTCTTCTCTTTTAATCTATGTTCTCGTTGTCATGGGATAGATTAGCTAGTACGTCTTGTCCAATTGGCTTTTAAAGGCTGTATTGGACTTTAGGGATTGCACAGAGGCAGTGGGTATGGATGGAGCTGCTGTCCAGTTGCCAGGAGAGATTTGATAATATTTGACCAAAATTAATTTAAATATTAAACTTTTAAGGAGTGTTAATACATATTTCATACAAATATTATTTTTTAAACTCTAAGGTGAATAGTTTACAGTTATCATGCTGCTTGCAAAATATGATTTGCCGTTGAAGCAACAGATTTTAATAGTCCCATTAAATGCATGAGGGTGTGGAACAGGAGAACGATTTTTTTTTCTTTTGAGGGGGGAGTAATGAAGACCAAATGTCTACTCAAAAATCATTTATTAGATTTTTTTTTTTTAACCTTCATCCTACCGATTCACTTGGGTGGAAAGTTTTGCCCTGGGGAGCCCATGGCTGTCAGTTCCTCTTACCTCAGACAACCATCGCCATCGACGGTGTCGAACAGGAACAGTGGGACAAATTACCCGCACTGTGCCTAGGGGGCAGGTGGCTTTTAGGGGTCATTTTCTCAGGTCACATGTAGGAGATGTACATCTGTCACTGTGAAGGTAGCACTGGGGGACACACGGCTTGCCGTTCCCTGATGTGTAAATTGATTCAAATTGACAGACGGTGGTACCTTTTGCTTCGTTACTCCCTGTGCCCTTTTTAACCGGGGGACAGGATCACAAAGCAGGGTTTGTTAGGGTAATCTACGCCTTTGTCCACTTATCAACATGACGAATCATCAGCGTAGAGCTAGACGAGGTAGCCGTTTATTTGCCGTTTTATTCAACACTTGAATTAATTCCCCCATAGGACCTTTGCACATTATCATGTTGGGTTCAGGTTGCTGAGGACAACAGGAAAATATTTGCAAAGTAAAAAAAAAGTGTTAAATATGTGTGAAAATAGTCATCCTTTAAAAAAAAAAATTGTATTTAGCTCTGCTTCCCATATCTGTAAGCTCAAGGACAGATGTGAGGAGACCAGTATCAGAATTTATGTTTCACTGGTCTAAACAAACTTGTTATCTTCAGTTGACATTCACTTTCATTTGTAGTTCATCTTATCTTAAGAAAACATTCAGACGGCTCTAATTAGGAGTTTTTGTTGTGGCCAGTTACATATTTTTTGTAGCATTAGTGACTAACAGTAAAATATTTTTTTATTTTTTTTATTTTATTTTATGTTGTTTTTTTATTATGATTATTATATTTTATGTATTTTTTATAACCTTTTTTAGTTGATAATACCATTTGTCTATGTTTTACTATTACTTAAAGAGAATCAAATACATTCTGACTTATAAGGTGGTTACTCTTCTGAAGCCCTACTGGAGGCATTTTAATACATGTTTTAGAAACAACATACCTACATCACTGTATAACATCATATTATACACATTTGACATGTGACACATTTGACACATTTTGGTGATGCAGGGGAGTTTTTAGTTGTGGTTTATCACCATCATCAGCTGGCTTGTAGAGTGGCAATGTACTGTAAATGGCCTTTAAGGGACTGACCCATTTAAAATGCAAGTGTGTAGCTCAGCATGCAGCGTTGGTCAAAAATCATGGCTAGGGGTCAGATTTTCACGGTGGATGGCTGCGTGTTATTGGTAGATGGTGATCTGGGTTGTTGAGAAGAGCTGGCCAATCAGCTGAGGTCTGCTGAGTTATATAGTTTCACTACTGCAAAAGTTTGTCACAGGAAATTAACAAATAGGTGGAAGGGCTTGCCAAAAGTGGCTACAAATTGCAATTTGAGAAAAAGATGTTTGACATTGATAGATGCTTGACCGTGTGCAAGATTGAAACCTACCAACGACACGTGTGTGTGTGTCTGTGTGTGTGTGTTGGAATGGGATCATTTCATCCAGCGACTTTCACGAATATTCATGAGGCTCTGGTGATATCTGTAGTGTTATTCATCATAGAATAATTGCATAAATTGTATTCGGTGAGAGAACCCAAAATGCCCCACACATTTAATCTCAGATATTATACTGCTCCCTTGAACAACACTCTTGCTGGAATATCCACGGCAAAAAGCTTTTGCAACAATTTGTTTTTCTTATTTATATTGCAGCACTATCGCACACACACACACACTCACATACACACAAATCTCCATGTCAAACTCCCCTCCGGTTACACTAGTCAAAAAATTGAAAAAGAGGAAAGAACATACCAAACAATATTATCATAGAAACGTCTATCCATTTATATTTCCTAACTTTTTAAACATGCTGAGATGTGAAGTCTGCGCTCAGAAATGTAGATCCAAAAATGAACTCCACTAGCAGGGCATGCTTCTGTGCCAGCACGCATAAATTACATCACATACAAACCAGTTAATATTTCATATGGGAATGAAAAACCCCCCAGAACGATTATATGCCCTGGACCAATGCAAGCCTGTTGCAGAGATTACAATAGATAGTAAGGTCTGAATTCTGTTAGATGTGAAACAAAGGGTTCCCTGCAGTCAGTCTCTCAGAGGTGAAAGGTCAGCCCGGCACATCTGACATACTGCACATTAAGATGTGTGGGCCAGGGAGCCTTGAGGTACTATTTGCCACCTGGCAAAGATCAAGTTGTAGTGCTTTGTTTGTGTGTGCGCGTGTGAATGTGTGTTTTGAGGGCACCTAGATTTTTTTTGGTAAAATTCTGAGCAACAGAGTAAAATAATACCGTGCACTGTTTGCCTGTGCAGTCATTATTAAATGATGTATTGAGAAAGTGATGCTGGTGTATTTTTGATTTGATCTGAAACATTAGGAATTAAACATGTTGCTTTCTTTTGTCAAAAAGGGTTTGAACATTTCCAGAGAGCACTCCCACCTAGGTCAATAAATAATTCAGGCTTTTTGGAAGTAGGCCTTGCGTCCCCTTGAGAGGCTAGCGGGCTGCTGAAGCCGGAATGGCTTCATCATTTCTAACATTTACACGGGCATATTGTATGCCGTTAGACTGGAGCTCATCTTCTCTGAGGCAACTTTTCAGGTTTGAAGAATGGCTAGATTTTCAAAACGGCGCGAGGTGATTCCCCAAAGTGGGTTTTCTTGCAAATGAATGTGATATAAAATGTGTAAAAGTAGAATTAGTTACAGTTAGGAAGAAAAGGGAGAATACCTTTTTTACAAACACACACACACACACACACACACACACACACGGAGCAGTTAATATATTTATGTGTTAGGGTCTTATCAGAGACCAGCTACAGAGCTTTCTTTTTCCCTGATTTTCTGTTGAAGCAGTATTACCGATATGAGATTAAGTGTTTTTTTTCTCTCTCTCTCTCTCCTTTTCTGTTTTGCTCACTTTAACCAACCCAATATGTTTCTTCTAATATTTAAGCATAGTTCACCCAAAATAAAAATATTTGGTCATAGTTTGTTTCTGTGAAACATGAGAAAATAATGAATGGCCAAGCTTGTTTTTTTCTTCTTCTTCTTCATACAATAAAAGTGAAAAGGGACTGTTGTCAAGCTAAAAAAAAAAAAAAACAAAAAAAAAAAACACGTAGAACATTATATGGTTTTGAAAGAAATGTAAGAATTTTTTTTCACTTGCCAAGTCATAAGGATATGTATGTGAACCAGAAGTTCTTATTGATCAGTGAGTGATTAATTTATTCATTCATTCATTCATTCATTTTACCACAACCAAGATTAAATTGATGCATTTTGCCCAAAGTAAATATTTTCAGTGAAAAACAACTTATTTTATGGTCAGTTCCTCACTTTAAAATAATGTTTGGTTTCAAGTACTTCTTGCAGGATTTTTAAAGATTACTTGCATGTAGGTTTTATGTGGGGAATTTTTTTAGTTGTTTTTTTTTTTTGGCTCAGTCCCCATTTACTTCCATTTTATAGAAATGAGCAGCCTGGACATTCTGCTAGATATCTTGATTTGTGTTGAAAGACATGCAAATGTTGGGGAAAGCCTTAATTTAATATTAGCATTAGAAATATACATGTTAACAAGTCTGTGGTGTGTAAGAGTTTATAGATATTTATATTTTTAGACATATTTTTTGGAAACCCTAATACATATTTGAAGAATTCTTTATGAATAGAAAGCTGAAAAGAACAGCAGTTATTTGAAAAATAACAATCTTTTGTAACAATGCAAAAGGTTTTACTGTAAGCTTTGATTAATTTCATGTGCCTTTGATAAATACAAGTGTATAAAAATATCTATTAAAATACTCACTACAAAATTGAACAGTAGTGTACATGTAGTAGCACTGACATGTAGTTTGAAAGCGATGTGTAAAGCTCGTATTGTGGTTTGTTTCAATTAAGTTACAAAAGAATATGAAACTAAATTGTAGGGGTATGACACTCTGATATGACAACTTAGACATTAATCAGCTATAGATTCTCTTCTTCATTTGAAAGGAAGTTAAGCTTCCACGTGACACAGCCTCTCGGTCAGATGTTCACTTCTTTCTCAGTGCGGTCCATGGTAACACAAAATATTTGGTAAACAGGCAGAGGTCCCAAGAAAAATATGTGTGTCTGTGTGTATGTGTGTGTGTGTGAGGGCATGGTAGCTTGCATTAGCGGCCTGTATATCACATGCTTTGTGATACTCTATCTGATTTCAAATGAACTTTACAGTGACTCACAATCTCATCAGGTTGTTTACGCCAAAAAACCTGAATTATGCTGCTTAGATTGTTTAAGGGCTTAGTTCACTGGATCACGAATGGTAATTATGTAGAACATAAACAATCCATAAATGCAGATAAACAAATGAGATGAATTAATTATTTAATTACTATTATTTATTTTTTTAAACATTTTTTTTTTTTTTATGAAAAATACTTTGCTAATCACATGTATCCACCATATAGCTAAAGAAACCCTCTTTGACATGACTACAAAAACTGAAGTCCACTGCATGTTCAAAAGAGGTTCAGCTGCCATTTCGGTTAACGTCTGCTCAGCGCCCATCTCAAGGTGCTAAAGGCTGATTAAGTTCCTTCTATAAGCGGCTCTGGCTCAATTGCTGGGCCCCAGTGATCACACCTCTGAAAGTGGAACTTGCCTCCCTTACCAGGTCACACCTTATCCCCTCATGACTGATAAGAGCAGCACAAGGGCAGAGAAGAGCTTGTGTTAGCAAATATGTGACAAACAAAGCAGCAATAGTTTTTTTTTTTTTTTTTTGCCGCCAAGTCACCGTGACATTCGGTTTAACATGCAAGCATGTTCTATTTATCAGTTCATACTTGAAAGGTGTTAAGCAAAAAAAAAGGGAAGCAAATAAATTCTTAATTGTTCATTCATAATGCATTGAAATATTGTTTAAATGGAGCTCAAAGAGTTAACTGTCTTATAAGGCTCAGAAAACGAGAAGCCATCCATGGGAGAATGTGACCTACGGTCCTTCACCCTTGTTTAAATAACAGGTTTTGAGACCGTGGAGGTTTTTCTTGGCACCTGTTGAAGTCAAAACTCCCCAAAACAGACAGTTTCACAGGCTTTTGTATTTTAAGAAAACACGTATTTTTGGCCACTGTCTAGCTCTGGTTTCCATGGAACTCTGGGAGAAGGTCAGAAATCAGCTTTCTTTTAAGGTGACCATGCAAAGATCATGTTATTTATTGATATATTTATGTAGACATTTTTAACTGAAAGGTTTGAGCTGTATTGCATTTTTAAAGGCACGGTTGTATTACCCAACAGCTAAAATCAACAATGACAGGGCCAGCGCTGAAAGTTTATGAACATAATAGGGATAATTATACAGTAGAGTTGTGGTGAATGAAAAAGAACAATAAACATTCGGGTGTGAAATTAGAAACTCATATCTGTCTTATAGGGCAGTTATATGGTGCCTTTTACTGTGTATAGGTTTCAACACAAAACTACCTGATGCTTTCTTTTCTTTTTTTTTTTCTTTTTTTTTTAAGAAAACAGTGAGTTTAATGGTGATATCCATATGGCTTAAAATGAGAAATTGTCTTGTAAAACGAGAACCTAAAATTTGTAGACTATTACAGTGAATATAATTGCAATAATTTGATTAATATTTTACAGCACAATCCACTTTTTTTGATGGTTAGTCCTGATGGCCATTATCAAGAGGGATTTGGTCACAAATCAGCCTCATTGAGCTGGATACACTCTTAAAGTGACTGTCCAGGGTACAGTAACTCTAACACCAATAATTCTGCCTGTTTGTAAATGGCCTCGGCTAGCTTTATTAACCCAACACTTTGCCACTCCCTGCGTTAAATCATAGATGATTCCCTAACAAAGCAGCAAACCCTGGCTGTTCAGGAGTTAACGTGGGTCTTTCCTGTTCTGTGAAAGCCCTGCGGTCCTCAGCATTACGAATGATGTGGCTTTTGAGAGCCTTAACACAGTCGACGGAATGAATACGACTTCCGTTTTAGACGATAATATGATCCGCGTGTGCTCCCTGGAGGTGTCATCAAGGGGAAAGACGAATCCTCCTCGCTGAACAGAGGAAGTGAAGGGAACAATGGCCCCCTCAATATTTACTGGTTCTCCACTCTAAGCCTGCCTTATAATCGCCTGGGCCAAGGAGATGTTTATGGCTTCCCCCTGGACTATTTGTATGTATGCTTGTGTGTGTGTGTGTGTGTGTGTGTGTGTGTGTGTGAGAGAGAGAGAGAGAGAGAGAGAGAGAGAGAGAGAGAGAGAGAGAGAGAGAGAGAGAGCTTACCCAAAGGAGAGGTTACAGAGGCAGGCTGTAGCTTTAAGCTTTGCAGTACCTTTTGATTTCTGTAATCGGCATTCTAATTATCCACTTGAGCTAATTAGCACCTTGCTTCACCCCAGGTGTGTTACTGTAAACATCATCAAAGTAGCTCACTTTCGCACTCTTTGATGTTCCCCTAATCCAACACCTCCTCCCAGAACACCAAATCAGGGCATCTTCATGCCCTGCATGTTTTCCAGGGTAACCAAATAATGTTGTTGTTTTATAAATCATTATAAACGTATTTAAATTAGTGCTGCCAAATGATTAATCGTGATTAATCACATATAACATAAAAGTTTTTGCTTACATAATATATGTATGTGTATTCTGTATATACAAAAAAAAAATATATAGCCTCAATGCATAGTCACTTTGCATAAATGTAAATGTAAATATATATTTACTATGTGTATGTAGATACACACACATACAGTACTAATTTTGAAAATATTTACATGGCATTTATGTATAGACATTTATATATTTATATTCTTATATTTTATTATATATATATAATATTTTAGGTTTCTTAAAAATATTCTATTTTCAGTTCAGAAATAGTTAATAAGATACTTATAATTTGTCACACAACAACAAACAGGGAAACATGCACACCTATATTCATATAAATGTAGAATATTTAGATTTATAACACTAAGTATTTAATTATTAAATTATTTTAGTACATATAATTATATAATTATATTACATTCATAAATATATTTAAATTGTTATATTGTATAAGTTTGCATGTGAATATATCTTTTTTTAGATTTATTTTTTAGATTTTAAGATTTCTTATAGTTTTCATTTAATTTCAGTGTTTCATATGTATTTACATTTATTTGGTGCAATTTTATAAATGCTCAAGCCAATACGAGTCACTGATCAGCGTTGTTGTCAGCATTGTGGAAATTTTAGTTAATTCATTCAGCTCACGCCTCTATCTCTATTCTGACAATACATAAGGGCCAAATATGGGTCCCCGGTGCATCCCATGGGTCACTGAACTTTGATGGTAGTTATGGGGAAAGGGCATGGAAAAGGTTTTAGGGGAGTCAAAGATTGACCACATAAAGGGCTGAATCCTTCCCTTGTGTGCTACCTGCTGGGGAAGCTATTCAGGTGACCAAATTCCTCACACAAGTGTGTATGTGTGCATTAGGATGTGTGTGCGGAGGGGGTGCTGAACAGATGTGTTTTACTCCCTCATTAACATCAGAAAGAACTGCTCTGATTGAAGGTCCTGGACCAAGGGGGCTCAATTTCTCATTGGATGTGGACTGTCCCCATTCACTCACACACACTGACCTCTTTAAAAGGCTCCCACCTACACTGCCAGCTGGCAACTGGTTAGGTTTAGCTGTGGTCTCCACAGTCCACATCACAGATCTGTGCACATGAGCTCTCCGAACACCTCAGTCGCACACACCCATAAACATATGTTGGCAGGCGCACACAGGCACGCACTTGCCACAAATGGACTCGACTTCCCACTAGCGTTTCTGTGAGGTCAAACGATTTGTTTGAATCCATTTCGAAATGGGAAATAAGCTCTGAGATATTACATATCAGCTTCAACCAAAATTCTAAAACCTTTTTGGATTAAATATCTTGGAAATCCCTGATAACTATTAACTAGTTGAGAAAACGTCACCCGCAATCGGCAACAAAATACTTAAGCAGCAAGTCGCACGGCGATTCAGGTTTTGCCCGGCTCTTTTTCAAGTCAAAGGAATAAGGTTTACTGTAATCTGCACTGGCAGCGCCGTGTGTTATTATCGTGTCCTAATTAATCTTACAGGAGGTGTAATTCAACTTCAGATTAGGCCCGTACCTCACACAGATTAATTAATGTCTCTAATCAGCAACAGCAAAATTAATTTTGCCCTGATTATGCACGTTTGAATTTGCATGTGCTTAAAGCAGGCTTTTTATTTCATTATGATATTAAGCGCAGAATCTCACGCACACACACACATACAGAACAGGTTAGCTTGCCGTGAATGGACATGCACTAGTACACACAACTGGATGAGGGCATAATCTGTGTTATTCACTCGTGTTTTGGCACACAGAGCACACGGGGCACATGTACACACACGCTTGCGGCAGTAGCCAGGAGCTGTTAGCAGTAGAGTGTTATTGATGGGCTTTTGAGAGGGATGGAGAGAGAGATGCTAAAGAACAACGCAGCAGATGCACTGACAGTTGTTCACAGGCAACCTTGCGCATGTTTAATACCACCCCAGCTGATCCTGGGCCTGCTGAATACAGGAGAGCACAGCTTCCATATAACATGCATGAGTGTTTGACAAAGCCATCTTTGCTCCCACAGCAGCGTATATGTGTGGCCCATTTATACAGAAAGATATGGGGAGTAAAATGGCATTCAGCTTAGCTAGAGGTGGGTGAAATGGTGTGGTAATGCAGGGTCTTCTTAGAGATATTTCGGTGATATTTCAATTCAGACAGAAGTCACTTTCACACTTTTCTGTTGGTCAGTGTAACCAACCTAAACCAGTTCTGAAATCTGCGGTAAATCTTAAACCCTCACGCTAAATTCCCAGTTTTGTGGATTCATATTGAAATAGAACATTTGCAGAACAACGGTACATGTGACCGCACCTTTAGGCTTGAGTTATCATCTCTGAATCGAACGTATAACTGTCTATCCATAACTAAAGCATTTACCAACCCAAAGAATGTGAGTGATATTTAAATAATTATTATAGGCGAATGGTTTCCCATGCAGGCAGCACTTGTGAAAGTACAATTAGTGGTCATATGCTATGAACATTTGCCAAGACACACTGAAGAACGTCCAAAAAAGAAGTAGTTTTGAGAAGAAGGCTGGAAATCAAGCCATGTATTGCTAAATTCTCTGAGGGTTTCTTATGATAAGGTAGAGATAGTTTGCCTTTGTGGTGCCAGTGAATGAGTGCTTGTTTTCTTTCTTTTTTTCACAAATGAAGTGTACCATAAAATGGTGGACAGCAGAAAAAGGAAGTGTGGGAAGGTTGTGGGCAGGATGAAAGAATAGATAGATAGATAGGGCCACTCCTTACATGAATATTTCATTAGCAACCTGTCTGCTGGTCATGAGCCTTCATTTAAAGCCCCCCTTTGAGGTCTTATTTTTTGCTCCATCTGGACCTGTTAGCTTTCAGAAACCCAACAAGCACCTCTGGCAATGCCACTGAGGAGTCTTAGCAGAACCAAGCTGTTTCCTTTTAGTTTTGTCTTTTGTCTGATAGTAAACAGGTTTTATGGAAAGATCATTGCGTTCCATTAAATCAGCCTTAAATAAAAGTAACCAAAAGACTGGAATCAATTTTTTAGAAGTGGAGAAGTTGGAAGCTGTTTCAGACAGCTCAAAAGGACTTATATTAAAGGGGTCATATGATGTGATTTCAATTTGTCATTTATTTTTGGAATGTCACAAGCTCTTGGTGTATAAAGAAGATCTGTAAAGTTGCAAAGATTAAAGTCTCAAATCCAAAGATATTTTCTTTATAAAAGTTAAGACTTGTCAACGCCCCCTAAAACACCTCATTTTAATGCACCCCCACATGTCTACATCACTGTGTGGGAAGACTGCCCAAATGTTCATGCAAATAAAGAAGAGGTAACTTTTATTCTTGCTGTAGTATTGTTGTTTCCACTGCCATGTTGTGGAGATGCTGTGTGTTTCATTGTGAAAGCGAAACTACTTTCTTTGGCCATCCAAGAGAGGATAATATCCACTTTGTTATGCCTTTAGCTGATCCGTGCTGCTCACTGGGGAAATACATTAACTTTGTGTTGTGGATCGCTGGATCAGCTTTCACCGTGAACGAATCAGAGTCCAGCCCGGAGTCGTCACGTGGTTGCTGCATTCCCCCGGCCGCTCCTATGTCGAATCCGCTGGCCGCCACTCACTCAAGCCCACCATTTGTGACGCTGTGTGTTTTGTAGTGAAAGCGAAACTACTTGTAAGAAACAGCCTGTGAAAATGTTTCTTATATTTAAAGAATTTGCCACTGATGATTCAAATGCAAGTTTTGGGCAGTGTAGAGTAGCGCTCGTTTGTCATTTCTCCAATCACAAATGCAGACATGGTTTTATGTTTACGCCGAGCGATACACAATGCAGTGCGTAAAAAGACAGTATAAGTCATTATAATCAGTAATTATGACCTCACTGGATGCAAAAAATTGCTAGTTTTTAATGGGTTTTATTGGTTTTGTCTCGTCGTGCTGGTATACACGGCATTGCAGTATGGTAATGGGTGAAACATTTTTGTCACATGCTTGAGGTATTCAGCCAATCACAATGCACTGGATAACTGGCCATTCAGCATACACCATGCTTTTCAGAACGATATATATATATATATATATATATATATATATATATATATATATATATATATATATATATATATATATATATATATTTTATATATAAAAAAAATATATATATATTTTTTTTTATTATTATTATTATTATTATTTTATTTTTTTACTTTAAACCACATAAACACATTGCATTACACCAAATACACAAATTAATGTTTTTTTTTGCAACGTCATATTCCTTTAATGGCTTATCGTGAGATCCATTCTTGTGGATACATAAATATTACTTTAAATAATTACTTTAAAGGACACATAAATGAAACATAAATAATACAAAAAAAACACATAAATCTTCCACAGAAGAAAGTCATACAAGTTTGGAACATTGTGAGGTTGAGTAAATCATGACAAAATGTTCACATTTTAAATGAACTATGACTTTATAATAATAATAAAAAAATAATTAATTAATAAAAAAAAAATGTTATTTTGAGATATTCGGTAAGTGCTCTGCAGTCTTACAAGAGACAAAAAAAAAAAAAAAAGAACAATGTTAGGTGTCTCATTGTTTTTTTTTCTCAGAGAGAGATCCTGGTGTTGTTTTGCGCGTGAAACTGTTTGAACAGCTAGTGACCGATGGGCCAATCACATGCTGAGAGCCACCGAGCATCTGCCGGGAGATTTGCATATTAATTGACCCATATTAACTTCCAAAAAAATTGATAGACTCTGAACTTGGCCAACAAATTCATCTGCCCGCGCTTCTAAGCCCTCACCTGCCGATTTTATGGTAGAGTATCACGGTACAAAGACGTTGTGCTCAAAGGAAAGAAAACCTAAAATTGCAGGTTTTGTTAGCGTGTGTAATTTGCGTCATCTCTTTTCAGCTCTCTCGCCCCGAGGCGGTTTGGGCTTTTTGTGGTTGTTCTTTTCTCCCAGAGTGCAACCTGACTGATAGTTCGCCTGAGATAGAGGTTGACTTCTTTATCTTCCTCTGCACAGCATATTGTGTTCTCCTCTCCTCCTGTCTTTTCTCCTCCTCAGGGTAGCCCAGTGAGCTATTGTGTGTCTCCAGCTCTATGAACTTACACACACACACACACACGCACACACACACACAGGCACTCTGAGGCTGGTAGAGGCCCAGAACAGTTGTCGAGAGAGAGAGGGGTAACATGTGCATGGGGTGGGCACAGATGGTGGGTCTGCGTGGGGGAGGAAGGGGGAAAGGTGGGCCGTCTGGCGGCATGAGCAAGCCTCAGAGAGCTCTCTCTCTCTCTTTCTCTCGCTTCCTCTCCTCCCCTTCTCTCCTTCTTGCCTGTTGCGTTGGGTCCTATAGTAGACAAATGGGAGTTTAATTCAATTAGGGCCAGGCTACTGTTGCCGTTTCACGGCAGGGTCTGTGGAGCACCGCCACCCATTTACAGATGGGTGCACGCTAGATAAGTGCACGCACACACATGCTGTCTCTCTCTCGCTCTCCTTTTTTCACACTCACAAATATTGGCAAGTACTGAAATACTTAAATACAAGGAAACAAAGCCCATCACAGTACACACACAGACACACACACCCTCTCCAGGTTTGCAGTAATGGTTCACGCATTGCTGAGTTTTCACTGAAGATCATGGCGGCACAAAAGCGGCCCCTCTCTTCCTGGGCCTTTTGTTCACCCAGCACCAGTGTGACCTCTCTGGCTGCCTGGCCTTAAAACAAACACGGAGAGCCTCCTCTCCCATCACACACACCGTAAACAAGAGCACTTTCACCAGCCGTTATCTACATTCTAACCCCACAAGAAAAAATAGACCCAATCCAGACGCTATCCGTCAGGTTCAAGGCCTTCGCTGATATAAACAGCCTTGTGTGGGAGTCACAGAATCATTGTTGAAAAGTGTGGATGTTATGTACAGAACTAATTTGAAAGGCCCTATCATCATCAGAATTACAGTTTTGTTTTTTTGTTCTATTGCCTGTGTGTTAGCTTTAAGGCTATTTATAATAATCTTGATGAGTTTGACAAGTTTCACTTACAGCAGTGTATAGTAGATATATGCATCTGCATTTTTTTCCTTTCTTTTCCTTCTCAGAAAATGTACCAAAAATACTGATAACTCATCCTGCACAGTTTTATCTTTTTTTTTCTTCTCAATGGAATGTGCTTCCTCTGCCAAAACTTCCTTTATAAAAGGGCACTTTGACACAGTTTTCTGAGATTGCTTAAATCTGTATATAGCAGTGTGTCTTCTTATGTCCAGCAGGTGAAAATCATAATTTCGTGTCAGATTACTATACATTTGATTTTTTTTTTTTTTTATATAAAAATCTGATAATACATTATTTACCCATTTATTGTTTATCAAACAGCTTCTTCAGCATATACATTACCTCTGAGCACTTTTCTGTGGCATGAAACAGGTAAATGTTTGCCCTCCCAGTCCTCTTTGCGCATGAATGGAAGATGGCTGATTTGATTTACATGGATCATTTCCAGGCTATAGCCACTAGGCAGCGACCTCCTTTCAACTGTTTGAAGCCTTACCTAGTCGCCCCTCCCCCACTGCTCGCTCAGGTGATGCGCACCGCACAGGAGAGAGTGAGAGAGAGAGAGAGAGAGAACTGAGCAGTTATTTTCCACCGTCTGTTCCACCGGGTTTCATTACTGTGGCAGAGAGGCACCTGGGAAAGACCTGCGGCAGGCTGTCTGATTCTCGACATGGATGTGGAATACGCACTCACCTTTCTGTTTCGGCCGCTAGGAATAGACGGAAAGGAGATGAAAGGAAGGGGAAAAGATGGATAGCTGGTGGATTACCTGTGATCAGGGAATGTTGAAAAGGTGTGTGAGCCAGCGGAGGTGTCGTTCAGTCCAGATGGATGCAATTGTTGAGCGTATGGCGTTACAGAAACCTTTTCTGTCTGAAATAACTGAAAGCTTGAATCATCTTTCGCCACGTTCCAGTGAAATGGCTGCAGTGGACAGAGTGGCTTTGGGTTTGCAGGTGTGTCTGCAGTTTTCCCCCGAACACTGGGAACACACTCCGCATATAAGATGAGAGGATTGTAAGAGATTGTGACAGAGCACACACATACCTGTCTAAACAGCTAAACTGCTCAGAAGAACATGTGTATGTGTGCACGCACAACTCCAGGCTATGGAATGTGTGAACCTCTCCCAGTTATTAGAGAGGGTTTTAGTTCTTCCAAACTGGACTGACACAAGGTATTGTTTCTGTAATAATGTTAATTGTTTGTTTGCTAATGTGTTACACATTTAAAAGCTTCTTCCCATCTAGCTTGTTGTGCAGTTCTAGGTAAGGATGACTTTCAGTACCATCTTGAAGTGCATCATGCCTTATTCTCAAAGGACAGCTACCATAATGATAGGTGGAGTTGCTTGAGAATACGAAACAGCACAGAGAGAGAGAGAGAGAGAGAGAGGGAGGGGAGTAAGGAGAAGTCAGGGCGAGAGAGAGAGAAGAGAGGTGGCCTCTTTGTCTCTAGGGTGAGCACAATGGACCGTTCACTGCAGGAATTACACGGCAGGACAGCTGCCAGAATGACATACTGAAATGGCAGCCAATAGAATAGAAATGGGGGCAGATCTACATCGTAAAGTGTATTTGATTGGTATAGATATAAAACAAAGTTACACTTTTATGTGTTACACATATATACCAGAAGTATTGGTGTGATTTAATCATACTTTTAAAAATACTTTGCAGTTTACTATAAAAATAAAAATTGAAAACTTAAAAATTAGAACCTGCGGGAGTTAGGATTAGGATTTAGCATTTCACTTTTTGATTAGATGGATGAAAGCAAATATATCATAATAATGAAAACATTTATAATGTGGTATTTTTTTACCTTTTACTCTCTCGCACACAAAACTGAACATTGAACATTTTAAAACCAAGTTATACCCTGCAGAACCTTCCCAATTTCAATTCAATTACAGATGAAAATGGCATTTTATGATCTGAAAATCCTAAAAATGTGACAAGTTGATGACAAGTTAAATGGATGAAAACAAAGATCTTATATGAATAAAAACTTTATACTGTTATTTTTTAATATTTTAAATCAGTGTTTCAACTTGCAGGAGTTCAAGTGTTTAATCAATTTGTATGTTAAATACAGATGAAGAATTTTACAAATTACATAAAATCTCAAAAATTACATAAAATCAAACATTTTACGAACTGAAAATACTACAAATGTGGGTTAAAAGAAGTTAGAAGGATGGAAACAAAGATCTTTTAATCTTAAAATCATTTATGCGCCTTTTTTATTTATTTTTATTTATTTATTTTTTTTTGTAAAAAAAAGTGCACAAAGCTATACAATATCTTGGTCAAATCTGTCAGACCCATGTGACCTTAGAGGCAGATCATTTGATGGATTGCTCTGAGTGCCCATCACTTGCTTTTCTATCACTCTCTCTCCCACACACACACACACAAAGGCAAAGTATCTGCTTGACAGAATTCAAAACATGCATGTTCCTTTTTCCAAAATGGTTTTCAAAGCTCAGCATTTTCTATTTCTATTTGTGTCGAGAGAATCTATGCAATTACAGTAAAATTAGAGCATACTTCCAGAACGAACCATACTGACTTTCTGTAAAAAAAAATCTCAAGCATCCACTCAAGTATTCAAGCTATGCCACTCAGAATGTGGATGCCTAGCATATTCTGTCGAAAAACACAAAACACAAGAACAGGAAAATGTGATGTAAAGAGTTTAGTGTTTTGTGTGGGCTTGAAGTCAAACCACTCAGCAGTTCACTATTATTAATATTCAGTCCTGACCTCTGTATTCATCCTCTTGATTCTTTTCCCAGTCCTCCCACTTCTTTCTTTTTCTTCAGAACACTCCCACCATTCAAACTCTGAATGATTGGCCTCAGCTTTTTAGCTCCGATACCAAAATTCAGGGCTGCCTTACGTACCTGCGCAAGACATAGTGAAGTGCACTTACTATGGGCTTAAAGATGGAATAGATGGCTGTGTGATAGCGAAAAAGGAAGCGATGTGGGAGGAGGAGGGAACAGAGGAGAGAAAAAGGCGAGATAAAGTTGCTTTACGTCCAAGGTATACTCGGACCACACAAAGAGCCTCTAATGTCTTACTTTCAACCACTCCCTTTATGTCTCTCTTTTGCTTTCTCTCTCTCGCCTTCTCCTTTTCATTCAAGGAGGGGGGGTCTTCACCCTCGGCCTGAAGTCGCTCCTAAATAATCCCGCTGGTCACACCTCTTAGTTAGAAAGCTTTTTGTCCCACGCCCCTCACCCCCGCCATACCACCTCACCCCACTCTTTGGTATTCAGCCCGGGTCAGTGCATTTCGACCATCCCTTGTACCCGAGATGGTTCCCCTTTTAATTTGCACCTGTTGAGCAGTTGTCCGGGGGAGCAAATGCAGCCCCACAGATCAGACAAAGATCATATTATGATCAGATACGTGCGGCTAATCTTCACGTCCTCTGCTGGGATCCGCCAAAGGGAAGCCGTCAGCCTTTTTTTCATGGGAACCTGTGAAAAAAAAGACGTCATTGGTATTTTTTTTTTTTTAAGTGAATGGGCTCCAAAGGAGAGATTAGGGGTAGTTAAGGTACGAAGGAGGGAATGGAGCACTCCACAGCCCAGACGAGTCCATTTGACGCCAACGAACTGGGAAATAGAGCACGGATGGAAAGTAAAGTTTGTTGTTTTTCAAAACTCTGTGTTCGGGAGAGGAAGAAAATAGTCCTGAAATCAGCAATTAGGTTTTAAATCCAACCATTAGAGAAACTTCCCACTAGTTCTCACTGCTTTGGCAGCGTGCCTCTAAGATAAGGTGCTCTGAGAGCCTGGGGAGATGCTGTATTAGGCAAGAAAAGAACTTCAAATGATCCTGAACGTTAAACTGCCGTTCCCATGATGTAAGCTTCAAAGTTTATTAGACCGTCACCACCTCTAACCACCAGAGATGTACAGGTTTTTGGTTTGCTTTATCGTTGTGCCCTCTTGTTGTATACCAAACAGCAGTCTGGTCTTGTGAGGTTTCCATTATCTTGACACTACAAATTGTTATTTTTTACTGTTGTCATTCCTACATATATATAAAAGGTTATCAACATCTGTTTTTTACTTTTTGCCATTTACATTTTACATTTGGCCTACAAAAACTCTACTCAAACTCAAACTCAAACTCTTGAGATTAACGTAAACTGAAACAATAACACCTGGACTATATTCTGTCCTCAGTGCTGAGTTATGAAAACGTGGCGGATGCCGGGTCAGGGTCCGATGAAGAGGACAGACTCCTGGGTTCTGAGGGCGAAGGCAGTCCAGCAGGTGTGCCGAGTCTGGAGGCCTCACCCCGGGTAGCCCATGCCCTACTCTCCTGCCGGGGGGATGAAGAAAATGAAAGCCAGGATGGGGCAGGAGCCCATGTCTGGCGCCACGGAGACCTGAATGGTTCAGGTAAGAGTGAATGCTGAGAATTCTTTTTTTTTTCATCAACCTTGCCGTTTTCGTATCACCATTACAGAGCAGCTTTAGTTATTAGGCCAACACCTAGCAGCTGTTTGGCACTTTTGATGTAATGGCAACTTTTAGACTGTTAGCTTACATTTCTACTTCGGTTTCTTACTTTTGTAAAGTAAAGTAGGTTACACCTAATCTTCAGTGCCTCATCATTGTCTCCACACCCCGTTCTTCTGGCTTCGTTTTGACTCACCCACCCAAAACCAAAAGCAATCAAGATCACGGACAAGACCCAAGCTAGTGAGGCTTTAAAGACAAATTCTCTTAATTAGGATCGCAGAGCTATCATTTAGCATGAGCGTTCCCTGCTGAAGACTCATTAAAGGCCTTAAATGAAATTTTTAGCATTATGATGGCCATTTACATACATAATAGTCCCACAATTCCCTGGGCCTGGCTGACAGTTACAGAGTGAAGGAAGAACTCATGCGAGTCGCCCGGTTTGAAAAAAAAATAAAAAAAGAAAGAAAAAACCCCGACCCCCAGCAATCAGTTTCAGCTAATGACTAAACCATATGCATCACTTAACTTCAGAGAGTGTCACAGTCTCAGAACTAAACAGGGTCTTCAGGGATGTGTCATTCGCTTGAACAGTGTTTTGTTTAGTTGATGTTCACACCATGATATGCTAGATTAATGAACGTCATCTGAGTTTATTTGAAGGCCACACCTCCGGCAGTGTATCATTTTGTTTAGTTTTTTTCCGTGATTAAATATGAAGGTATGCTTGCTGAAAAAAAAAGAAAAAAAATTGTGGTACATGCTAGTAAAAGCAACATCTTAAAAGAGGTTGCATGAATCATCTTGTGTGGTTCTTCCTCTTTTTATCCGTGCTCTGTGGTTGCTAGAGAAGATGCACCTCAAGTCCCCTGTATATGTTTTGCTGAGACAGTGGGGTTGTAAAGATGACCTTTGGAAGTGCTTCTAATTTGCACTTTTCTGATTTATAAAAAAGCAATATATTTTTAAAATAACATTTCCGTTGCTAATTCGTTCTACTTTCAGTGTTGTAATTTGATTGAAAATCTTTTATTTATTGTCGTAAAAACAGTAATATTTTACAAAATAACTTTTCTATTGTAATATGTTTGAACACGTAATTGGATGACAGTGAGGACAAAATATGAATTTTCAGTCATTACTCTAGTCTTCAGGACCCTTCAGAAATCATTCTAATATGGTTATTTGGAGCTCAAGAAATATTTCATATCATTGTCGATGTTGAAAATACCTTAATATTTTGGAGGCAATCATGATACATTTCGTTTTTATTTCTTAGGATTCTTTAATAGAACCTTCAAAAGTAAAGCTGAACTATAAATATTTTATGGCATTGTAAATTGTAAATTGTAAATTGTAAAATGCCATTGTAAATTGTAAATCTTGTCACTTTTAATCAGTTGCACTTTCTTTCTGAATCCAAGTATAAATATCTTTCTTTCTTTCACAAAATGTATGTTAAGTATAACTAGTATTAAATAAATAAAGTATCAGCACTTGAACTGTAGCTCCAGTATTTGCAAGCATACTTTCAGGCTCATTTAATATTAGTCCACGTTAAACTGAATATTGAAACTAAATATAATTTAATTGTACACCTAAATAAATATGGAACTTTTGTGTTGCAGTGGTTAAATTCACACCGTTACCTCAGGGAGCCTGCAGCTACCACAAGCAGAACTGAGACTCTAATGTAGTTGCCATTTTGTCACTCGAGGAAACTGTATTTCACTGTCATTCATAAACAGTTCATTAATTTACTCGCAATTATTCTCTTATACCCTATTTGGTCCCTTCAATAGGGTTTTTAGGGTGCCACACATGACGTTCGGTCCTTCAAATGACCTTAAAATATCCCCATGCTAATACAGCTAATCGCTAACCCTCCTAAAGAAGTTTTAAGCCAATGTACCTCAAAGGAAAGCACAATGCTAAGAACTATTTTCACCGGCTCCAGGCCTTGCACTTTTATCTGCACAGCACAGGAGACAGTTTCATCAGGAAGGGGTTTCGGGAAGGCAAGCCCCCATTAGCAAACGCCTTGTTTCTTTAAAACTTTTTTCAATGAAACACGTCCAAGTCTATTAAAGCTTTTGATGCTCAAAACATCCCTTCAAGAAGCATTGCCCTCACAATGATTTCAAACTCTGCTTTGAAAGACATCTCTTAAATGTGGTGAAAAGTGAGAGAATTCATTGACTTTCAGAAGCTCTCTCGGTTGTCATACTTAGATAATGAGGAAGGAAGTGGAAGGCAGTTTTGAAATTAAACAGTACTAATGCATTGGAAGCGCGTGTGTGTGTATGTGTGTGTCAGGAGTCTTGAGTACCTTTGTTTTCTCCCAGCGCTGTGGTGTAAGAGGTGCTGTATATCCTCCTTTTGAGGGGGAAGCTTATGATACTTGTGACTGCCGGTATGAAGTCACATGAGGGGGAGGAGGAGGAACAAACACAATAGCTGCAGTATATGAGCAAACTCCTCTCAGACCACCCTCCTCTCCTCCCTAAATACCTTGACATGATTTCCAAAGCCCCGCTTACAGAGAAATATATCATTCTCTGAGCTGCTGTCAACGTGTTTGAGATATAACTCTTCCTGATATATAGGGTGTTCTCTATCATTGTTTTTTTTTTTTTTTTTTTTTTTTTGATTTGCTGTCACGTCTTATCTCCTTTAATTACAACTGAACATACATTAAACATGTTAATTAAAAGTGAACTGCTAATGGCAGACGATTTGCTGCTGAATTGTTATTGTTCTAGTTATGATGATCATTAAATAAAGTATTATCTCTTATTACAGAGGAGCGAAAAGCGGAGTACAGCTCCATGAGCCCTGACATCTCTCTCCACGGAATTGGAAATGGTACAGGTGAGATAACTTCACAATTTATTGAAAAATGCATGCAAAGATACATAATAAATAACTGTATTTAAAGAGCTGGGTCAATGCAGTAAACAAGAAACCAAATCTTGACCATATTCATTATGAAATGTTTCCTATGGAAAAGCTATATGTAAATGCATGCTTGGCACACATGTGAGATAATGTGTGTTTATGGGAGATGGAAAGTAAACGTTTTTAAGTTGAGCGCGAGTGCATGGCAAATCACATTTTGCAGCCAAATTGAGTTTAAGGGCAAAATCAAATTTGTCCAGTCCATGTACTTTCAAATTGATTACAAGGAAACAATAACATTTTCATTTGCTTACCCCATTTCCAGTCATCTGCAGAAAAAGTATGATTTAGAATAATTTTGGTCATTTTATTAGTTATCTACCCACATTCCCTCTTTTTTATATAAATAAATATATATATATAAATGTTTATTTTTTTGTAAGGCGCAGCTGTCTATTCATGCTGTCAGTATCTTTAAGTAGTTCTCCATAAGGCATCCAAAAACCTATTGTTTACTAAAATCACGTTTAAAATCTTGTTCTGTGCAATTACACATAACACATGATCTATAATTAGATTATTGGGTCCAATTTTATGTATTTGATGAGCAATACAAAGTGAGATCAGTTACCCTGGCACGCCTAATTGCCATATAACTCAATTACCCATAATGCTGGAAATGTTTAAAGCCTTTTCAAACATGCAAGAGGATGCTTAAAGAGTGCTTGATGATCAAGCTGGCTCCTATTAGTCTTTGAAGTGGCCATTATGTTGTAACTTAAATAAATACTTCCACCTTGAAAGGCCTTCTAATGGTTTGGTCTCCACTACATCACACTTAAAGTGGCCAGTGTCCTAATGTTCAGCTTGGTCCTTTCCAGTGACACTGAGCATCAACCACTGGATTCATTTGTGCTTTTGCTGCCCACTTCCTCTGTGCAGTTAAGGGTATTGATGCCTCTTCAGAGCTGGAAAGCTTCTTTGCCAAGAGGAAACTGGATGACAGTGAGGGACATGCAGCGAGCATTGCCGAATACCTGCAGGATACCGTTATTATTTACCCAGAGGACCCAGAGGAGGGTACACGACTCGGCACACCAGAGGCCAATGGACAAGATGAAAATGAAAATGGTAGGCATTAAACTATACATATATGTATAATAAATAGGATCTAACTCGTTAAGCACCAAATGCAATTATAAAGTATTTATATACTTTTATTATCTTATATTCTCAAAGGGACAAAAAAATATATATTTTTAATAAAAATGTATGCAAAAATCTCTTTGTGGTCTGTAAAAAAATATTTTTATTTTTATTTTATTTTTGCAAATGAGGTTGTATGGACAAAATGCATATATTTAGTTTGTAAAATATTTTTTCTAATGTTATTTGAATGATATAAATGAATAGCATGTTTTGCTTTTTCCCTTAACTGAATGCAGTGCTTTACTTATCGTTCTCCAAAGCCTCATATGGCAACTGTTTTTCCCACATATGCTGTGTTTTTCTTTTCTTCAATCCCCCCCTCCTTCACTCTGTTCACTCCATTCAATTTTGCCCAGATCTGGCACTGAGGACACCAGATGCCTTTGCCCAACTGTTGACCTGCCCCTACTGTGACCGGGGCTACAAGCGGCTGACATCCCTAAAGGAGCACATCAAGTACAGACATGAGAAAAACGATGAGAGCTTCCCCTGTCCCCTGTGCAGTGACACCTTCGCCTACCGCACGCAGCTAGAGCGCCATATGGCCACACATAAGCCTGCCAGAGAACAGGTGAGACGAGACCCACCTCAGTCTGTACCCACACCCATTACTTCCTCATGCTTTTTAGTTTGGTTTCATTGTGAAAGATGCTGCATCTCGCATTCTAAGCCTGTATACTTGTCAGAGGAGAACATGTTTCAGCCTGTTGATAGCTCCAGCATTGAACAAGCTCCTCCGGAAGCTCCTTAATACTTGAATCCTTCACACCGGAGCCACAGCTGTGCAGTGTCATACTCCCCTGAGTGTCCGCCCACAGCCAGCCATGTGTGGGCTGTTCTAGCACATTGAGTCCTATAGGCCTGCCGACTTCTCGCATCAGCTGTTGGAAAGGAGTCAACTCAAAAGATGCAGGGAAAGCTGATGTTATTTCTGCCTTTTAGGCTGGTCTCAACATAAGCATGCAGTGAAAAATGCAGCGATATGGAATTATTTGAAAAGGAAACTCTATATTGCTTTATTACTGTCTGTTTTTGATGTGGTAAAAGGGCTTTCAGTTGTTTGATAGGATTATAGCAGGATATCCCGCATCTAGGCTTTCAACTTTGAACCTTAATCAGACTTGGGCATGTTGGAAAAGAATTCGGAATACTTGCCTTGCATGCTCATCTTACTGGCTGAATCACACTCACACATATGCACACACGCATACACACATATGTGCACCTCTTTAGACTGAATTAAACACGACCAGATGGCTTTTTCCCGGTGATCTAGAGTATCCTAATCCTTAAATGACTTTAAGGGCCCTATCTTGCACCCAGCGCAATTGACTTTGTACACCGACGCATGTGTCATTCCTATTTTGCACCCGCGCAAAGCGCGCTTTTTCCTCCACAGAAGCACGTCGCTAAACTAGTGAATGAACTTGCGCTCCCTGGGCGGTTCAGCGCAAAAAAGGAGGCGTGTTCCGGCGCAAACAATCCCTAGTGCTATTTTGCTGTTCCATTATACAATTGCGCCACTGACCAGAAAAAACCTAGTCTAAAGTCAGTGGCGCGTTGCGCGTTGTTCATTATGCTATTTTAAGGGCGCATGCTTGACCATAATGTATAGCGTGCACAACGCGCATATACTTTGCTCATGTAATCTACACAGATGCAACAGTTATTTTTGCAAATCATAAATTGTTACACTAAAAAAAAATATTAACACATGAGATGACGGAAATCATTGTGGTGTATTTTGGGTGGGTTTCTCCCATGCCCATACAACACAACTTCTCTGTCTTTCACTGCTCTTACAAGAACATCAGTCTCCTCGGCTGTGAACCGCTCCTGGCGTGCGCCTGGTAAATACGCCATAATAATAGCAATCCATAATGGAACTTGCGCACCTGCTGTTAAAGGGAATGTTGGATGACGCTCTGATTGGTTTATTTCACGTTACGCCCAAACCACACCTATGAATAATGAAGCTACTTCAGACCAACCCATTTTAGATTTGCGCCGGGCGCAAGAGCCATTTACCCCGCCGGGAAAATAGCAACAGCGCCGAGACCCGCCCACAAACTTACTTGCGCTTCGCGCTTTGACACTTGCGTTTCAGATCGTTTAAATAGGGCCCTAAGTGTTTGTTTATTTGCTCTAAAGAGGTTTTTTCCTGAAGGCTTTGAACATTATTCCTAGGTTCACCTTTCTAGGTTAAGTTTTACATTTCATCACGTGTATATATTTGCATACACTCATACAGAAAATCGAAACCCAATACACATCTTAAACTGGCCTATGTGCATGAGTATGATTGAACTTTTGAAGAAAGAACTTCACAGTACTGTACATAGTGACTATTAAACGTGCACTTGTGGACACCCACACATTTTTTACAGACCTTTTGTGTCTGTGTGTGGGGTGCAGGGTGAATGCTGTTGTTTTTGTTGTGCATCTGGGGCCCACATTTGAATTTCAAATGGAGGAAGAGCACCTACGTTTAACTTTGAATGGTGACTACAGATCCAGCCTACACTGTTTTAACTAAACCCAGACAACAACTGTTTAAAGTTTTCAGATAGTAGTTGAACGAATAATGTACTAGAGACAAAAGGCACCACCTTTAAACTTTTTGCAGAAGTCCCCCCCACCCCCCCAAAAAGGAGACAGTCTGTTGCTTTAGGTACTCTGGATACACATACCTAAATACAATTCTGGGCTGTTTTGTGTTTAATTAATCAATATAAAAAAAATAAATATTTATTTCAGCTTAAGAATAAATTAGCACTTTTGTTACTGTTTTCTACCTGTATCAATTTCTGTAATCTTTCTCTCCTCTGCAGCCTCAACTGCTAAACGAAGGTGCTGGTAACCGCAAATTCAAATGTACAGAGTGTGGTAAAGCCTTCAAATATAAGCATCATTTGAAGGAGCACCTCCGTATTCACAGTGGTAAGTTTTTTTTTTTTTTTTTTTTTTTTTTTTTTATAATATGTTAAGAGCCTCCTTTCATAAGTGGCTATGAAAAGAATGCCAATTATGTATGTAAACTTATTTCATATGTCTCCAGTTTGCCTAATGATAATTCAGTGTGGTTTGGATAGGCTGGATAGATGATAAATATTTAAAACCATAATTATATAATTATGCAAGAATTATTTTTTATTGTAGGATCTCATCATCCTATCAATCATTAAATTGATTGATGGGATGGGGAAATAAGTTCAAAGCAATTATAAAGTAATTCGATAGGTAAAATATGTAATGGAATATCACTTTACTTTTGAATTTGAATAATCAAAGTAACACTTTTATTTATTATTATTATTATTTTTTTTAAGGTGAAAAGCCATATGAGTGCTCCAACTGCAAGAAACGCTTCTCCCACTCTGGCTCCTACAGCTCCCACATAAGTAGCAAGAAGTGCATTGGTCTTATCTCTATTAATGGACGTGTACGCCATGGAGTCAACAGCAAACCTGGCTCATCACCAAATTCTGCTGCATCCTCCCCTGGCAGTCCTGCCTTAGCTCAGCTCCGTCACAAACTGGAGAATGGCAGGTCCATGAGCCTCCAAGACCCATCTGCTCACCCAGACATCAAGTCAGAGCCCATGGACTTCAATGAATACCGTCTAATGATCGCATCTCAACAAGAATATGGTGGGCCAGGAGCCTTTCTCAATGGCGGTGGTCATGGAGGTAGTCCTCCAGGGATGCACGGTTCATCTCAGAATCCCCAGCAACATCTGGGCATTGGGTCGGATTCTCATCCATTGAGCTATCCAGGGTTCCTCAACAATATGAGTGAGGTTCAGAAGGTTCTTCAGATTGTGGACAACACAGTTTGCCGGCAGAAGATGGATGGCAACCCTGAAGAGATCTCTAAGCTTAGAGCATACATGAAGGAATTAGGCTCCCAGATGGAGGAGCAGAATCGGGTACTGGCCTCCCAGCAAGGTTTCCTTGGTGTTGGTCACAACAGTCCCACCAAGACCATCATTGACTACACACTGGAAAAAGTCAATGAAGCCAAAGCATGTCTCCAGAGTTTAACAGAAGATTCTAAGAGACGGCCTGTAGATTTCAAAAGAGAAAGACCCAGCCACGCAATGGATCTTCTGTCTGAAGATAAAGCACAGGAGAGGGATGCGCAGTATGCACCATTCTCATGTCAGTACTGCAAGGAGACATTTTCTGGCCCTATTCCATTACATCAACACGAGCGATATCTCTGCAAGATGAACGAAGAGATCAAGGCTGTCCTCAAACCTAACGATACTGTACCAACTGGCCGGAGGGGGCTTTTCACCTCAGAGCAGCAGGCTGGTGTGATCCCCTCATCCCTTGAGAGGAATGCCACCAGCCCAGTCAACCCATACAAAGATCACATGTCAGTACTGAAAGCCTACTTTGCCATGAACACTGAGCCCAACTCTGAGGAATTGAGGAAGATCTCCCTGGCAGTGGGTCTTCCTCAGGAATTTGTGAAGGATTCGTTTGTGCAATGGAAAGCTCAATCTCATCATAGCTTCTCTAGGAAAAGATCTCCTCCCCCTGAACGAAGTGGAGAGATCAACCATAGCTTGAGCAGGGAGTCAGCCTTTGCCCGGTCACCTGTTTCACTAAACCAATATGGCGACTCAACAACAGAGATCCAAACCATCACCAATGGGGATTCAGGACACAAGTTGTCCAAACTGCATCAGTTTACAGGCATTAGGCAGACCAATGAAAAGCCACTTGACTCTGTGGACCACTTGAGAGGTGAGACACCCTCACCTTTGAATCTCTCATCATCATCATCCAAACACTCACATAGCAGTTCGTACACCCCTAACAGCCTCGCCTCTGAGGATGCCCATGGGGAACCACTGGACTTGTCTTTGCCAAAACAAGTTTCCAAGGCTGAACGGAGGCCAAAACCGAATGGCTTTTCTGTTGACCACACTATCAACTCATCTGCTCGTGAACCAGGAACAGAACCTTTGAATTTGGCCCACATCAAGAAGGAGTTCAATGGGCCTAACAGTTTGGGCAATGAAAACCAGCTGGAGAAAAGCTCGAGCCCTATCTTTAGCATAAACCCTTTTGGTGGCGGGCACATGTACACCTCGCTTCCTCCTCATGGAGCATTCCCTCCTCCTACATTCATGTCTACGGCTCAAGCCAGCATCCCGGGACTCAGGCCCTACCCAGGGTTGGATCCCATGAGTTTCCTTCCACCTATGGCTTATACATATGCGACAGGGGCAGCCACTTTTGCTGAGATGCAGCAACGCCGCAAGTACCAGCGGAAACTAGGCTTCCAGGTAAATTAAATGTTTTGGTCCCAGGAAAAATAATTCACAGTGCATTGCCTTTTTGTGTTAACTCTTTCAACGTGAATGTTATCAAGCTATTTGTCAGAGTGTGATTAATTTAAAATAACTCAAATAAATAAATAAGTAACTTAATAAAAGTATATATAAATTATCAAAGGTTATTACTTATTAATTTATATCCTTGCTCTGTTATGTACATGAATTCACACTATTTTGTTTACCAAGCTGAGAGAACCCATGTAAGTCAAGCCATATGTCCCTCTTTTTGAGACATCTTCTTGTGATAAAGGCTTTATATAAGTTACAGCGATAAGCTCTGTCCAGACTTGGGATCAAACTTGGGGCAGGGGCTGTCTCTTCCTAGGTGGCAGGTTAGGATTAGGATTTGTGGCAGGTTAGGATTGCATCAAATGTGTCTAAAATCTGTTTCTTTTGCAGGGAGAGCTACTGGACAGCGCAGGAGACTATCTGTCAGGGCTAGAGGACCTGACAGACAGCGAGTCGCTGCTCGCCCGGAAGAAGATTAAGAAGACTGAAAGTGGTATGTACGCGTGTGACTTGTGCGACAAAACATTCCAGAAGACCAGTTCCCTCCTAAGACACAAATATGAGCACACAGGTATATCACATTTAGAAAACTCTTTTTTTTTTTTACCCTCGTCCATCCCCCTCCAAGTAATCCCTTTTTACCACATTGTGTTTTTTCTTGTTTCTTTCATTCCTTTCCTGCTTAAATTTTTTTCATACCTACTTTTTTCTGTCCCTTGCCATATTTTTGTTGTACATTTCAAACCCATGACAAAGGTGTAATGGTTTTCTTCCTTTTGACAGGCTCAAAGGAAAAAAATAAAAAAATAGCAGGTGATAATATATACAGCTACAATCCAGCTAAAATGTACAAAAATAGTTATTACTTTAAATGGCAAACTCACACACAACCATTTCTCATCTACACGTTTTGTACAATGAACCACAAAAAACTCTCACATAGATTTTAATATGAGCATTTGGACCACCAGTCGATATAGAGACACATTGTCAGTGCAGTTTTGTTGGCAAGCCAAGATGGCGCAGTATGCCAGGTGTGTGAAGGCATGATGTGTGCGTGGCATTTTAATGCCACAATGTGACCTATCCTCCTGGGGGACTCCTCTCTTTCACATGTTTGCATCATCCTCACTTACATTCTTCGGTCGGAATGCATAGAGAGGAATCCGCCGTCTCGTCTATTTTTGAACTTGATGAGGGGAGGTGGGGAAGGGGACCATCTCAAGTATGGCTGCTATGGAAGGTGTTGCAAGCATGCCAGGGCTATTCATGGCCAAGAATATAGTACATCTGTTCATGTGCTTGGTGCTGATGGCGAGTGTGTGGGTTTTATGGCAAGTATGTTACTGGTGGAATGACTGAATGCCAAATGGCATGTTCCTCCTACTTCACTGATTAGAGTAGAATTCATTTCCTATTTTCTGAAAGTAAACACTGTGAGCCAAGTTGGCAAAAGAGGAAGGTGTGCAGGAGGTGAGGCGTTTGGTGTATGCGTTACAGAAGGCTTCACGAGGCTAATGTCTTATCTAAGCATTTTTGAATCCCGAGACATGATGTCATATACTCTGTCAGGGATGCTGACTGCCTCACTTTCACCTTGTGCGGCATGGAGCGATAATCACCTGATCTTCTTGGCTGCATACAGAACAGTCACAGACAGCCTCAGAATAGCACCTCAGGACTGTGGCTTCCCCCTCACCTCCCTGCACTGTTTTGGTAACATCTAAAATAAACTGCTGGGTTTTGTCGCTGCTCAATATGAAGGGGTTTTCAGTTAGTTTTTTTTTTTTTTTTTTTTACCCAATCTAATCCCAAACATTTTATATATATATATAATTCAATAATAAAGTACAAGTAAGGAGGGATATGTGTGGTTACTTAAAGGATGTGTCTTAGCAATATGTACTAAATATGTTTTACCTTACATTTGACAGTAATGCAAACAATGTATTTAAATATATCAGAAGGTTTTTATAGTTTTAACATGTTATGGATATGCTGAGCTAACAAGTTGGCTCCTCTCTCTTTGTGTCTCTGCAGGAAAGCGGCCTCACCAGTGCCAGATTTGCAAGAAGGCCTTCAAACACAAGCACCACCTCATTGAGCACTCACGCCTACATTCGGGTGAGAAACCCTACCAGTGCGACAAATGTGGCAAGCGCTTCTCCCACTCTGGCTCTTACTCGCAGCACATGAACCACCGATATTCATACTGCAAACGGGAGGCGGAGGAGCGCGAGGCCGCAAAACAAGATAGCCACGACAATGGTGGATCCTTGGAGCCCACGGAGCTTCTCATGCGTCGGGCTTACCTTCAAGGCCTCGGGCCCCTGGGCTTTTCGGATCCAGAGGACCAGACCGAGGACATCACACGAGAAAACACCATCTTGAGAGATGGTTTTGAGGGCGGTGCCAGGGAAGCAGAGGAGGCATATCCGGAAGTGACTGACAGGCAAGAGACAAGGTTGGCTGAAGAAGAGGAAATGGAGACTGAGGGGCAGAGATTTGAAACTCAGAGCCCTGATGGGACAGCAAAAGATGAGAAAGAGAGTGAAGTAATGGGAGGGACAGAGGACGAGAACTGGGAAGAGGTGAAATTGGCGAGCAAAATGATTCCTGATGGCGAGAATGAGGATGCTGATTAACTACTGCATTTCGGAATAAGCTTCCTGTATTCTATGTTTTCCTTTTCCCTCAAGCTTGCATCGTGCCCTTCTTCCACCCTTTTGGAGGGACTTTGAGCCAGATTCTCATTTGTACCACACTTCCACATCTTGGTAATCTGAGTGTGCGTCTAAGGCTTGCACTCATTGATATTAAGAGTGGAACTCCAAAATCAGGCATCAGAAACTAGGCCGGAACATTGAAGGAATCCATATTATGCAACAATTCAAGTGGCAACAACTGTCAGAATAAAAATAAAAGAAAGGTTTTTAAAATGTACAGAGTTTTCATCCAGAAAGCTGTGCGGTGCTGATTTCCGTGTAACTCCTGTGTTTCATTGTGGTCGTAGCACAAGCCTGGAAATTGCACTCTGAAAAAAGAAAAGGATTACAAAAAAAGACAAAGAAAAAAAAACACAAAAAACAAAATGAACAAAAAACGTTTAGGTAAAAAAAGCATTGCCTATATGTACTTATACTGCGCTTGAAGACGCAGTAGTGTGTCAGTGTTATATTTCATTATCACTTACTGTGATACCCTTGGTTTTACCTTTCTTTTCCTGACCAGCCATCCAAGTTTTGGCGTCTCACCATGGCTTTTTTATGAAGCGACTTTAACTAAATAATACCTATATGATTCTTATACATACACAGTCTTAAAGTTGGCCAGGGGTGGATGGAAAGAGTTTGGGTAACTGTAATGACGAAGGCTCATTGTATGAGTCGACGTCAGAACCCCTGTGTTTTTTTCGTTCGAGAAAAGCCTTATATGCAAACCCTTCCACCTTTGTTTTCTGCAAGTGCCATCCTTGTACAGTATAAAGCGAAGTCAACTAGTGTTCTCTTTGCACCTGCTTTAGTATTAAACAAAATATTTCACCTTGTTGTTTGAAATACCTACGTCAGTATTAGTATATCTAGACTGCAGTTGTTTAGTTTACATATTGTTTGTGCAATTTTCTGTATTTTCTTTTTTTTGTTTTTTTTAAGATCATCTGTCAGTATTATCATGGTTTGTTATGTTTTGTTTTGTTCAATACAAAATTCATTTTTATTTTAAACTACCATTTTATTTATGACTCATTTTATATTTCCTAATTATATTTATTTCATACTGTAGTGTACAGTATTATAGTTCCTTGATATAGATATATTTTAGTAAATAAGGATCCTTACAAGTGGAGCAAATTTTACGTAAAGAGAGCATTTATTGTATCTGGAGCGATTGCTGTGAATTGCTCTTCATACTACACTTACCTGATGAAGGAGAATCTACAATTTGGGAACTTTTGATACAATATTGTGAAAACACTGTATTTTTGACTGAAAAGAAAAAATTCCACTTTATTCATCTTATTTGTTTTTCCTTTCCCCCCTTTTTTAGCTACAGAAATAAAGGGGGGCTGTGGTTGTTGGGATTTTTTGAAATGTCGGTTGAAGTATAATTTAATTTTTAATTTGTAATTTCTCTTGAAAATGACCTTGCTCGAATAAATGTAGCCCGATTTAATTTTAAAAGCCTGTGTAACATTTCACTTATCAAGTCACTTCAATTCCCTCACATTATGACAGATATCAACACTTTAAATGTATTATTTTAAATACAAAATAATGATTCTCATATATCCAGTGGGAATTTTTTTTTTTTAAGAGTTGGCAGTTTAGTATCTTATAATGCATGTGTGTGTGTGTGTGTGTGAGTGAGTGTGTAATAAGTAGTGTCGTCCATATTATAAATCACCTCCATAAACTAGAGAAAAAAATAGAAAATCAGACTTTAATATTCCCCGGTATCATTTTCTGTGCTATCATTTAATTAATTACTGGAACCTTTACCTTTTGATGTGGATTTCACATAGCAATATAATCCACCTTATCAAAGTCTCTCACAGTATGATAGCCTTCTATTAGTCTCTTTGAAGTTGAATGATGTTGGGTTGCGCTAAATTAACATCAGCTGCAGGCTGCCAAACTGGGTGTGAATTATCGACGTCGGAACTCTAAGGAGTTCCATTAACCATGACCTTGCTAATTTTCTCAACTCACATACTCATCTCAAGTTTAATTTTCAAGGAACTATTCAAGACACTTTTCTCCCACAGAGATGTACAGTCCATTTCATTTTAGAAGCTAAGGTTACTGAATAAAAGAGCTACATTCAATAGCCTACATACAATAAGCTACATTCTTTTGAAATACACATTTTCTCTGATGTACAAAGTTTGATGTATAATTTGGAAAATAAATGCATAAAAAGAAAACCACTTAAATGTTTATATGTTCTGACACTGAATGATAACATTTTGGACACTTTCCATGACATAATATGGTAACTTTAACATGCAGATTAAATTCAGAGACGCAGCAGTTTAATTGATCTGAGACTGTAGCTGTAGTTGGTTCCATTCAGGTGATTATCTGAAGGGACTGCTGTGAGTGCTATTGACCACACAGTACTTTACATACACTGACCTCTGCACACAAAGCACTTATTAAACACAAATACAAATAAATAAATGACCCAGTAAATTGATGACGGTAATTGAAAATGTATTACAATAACTGAAGATGACTGCTGACAACAATTAATGAGACATGCTATACAATGTCAATGTAAAAATTAAACTTGGGTGTGGGGGAGATGATGATTATAATATGCTGGCATAAATAACTTTATTGAAGAGGAGTGCATATATATATATATATATATATATATATATATATATATATATATATATATATATATATATATATATATACATATACATATATGTATATATATACACTCCTCCACAATTAAAATATGAACAATAAGTACATCACTTTTGATTTCCAACATTTATCTTTATAATTGCACCGTAGTTAGTATAAGCACCACTCTCATGGATAAGTCAAACAATTAATCAATAAATAATAATAAATAAATAAATAAGTAAAAGGTTATTACACTTTTTGAAGGATGAATCAATTATTCAATTTATTTTGACAAAATAATCCACATGGATTACACATAATCCATAGTAAATTAAACAAAAAAAAAACAAAACGAAACTGCACAGTTCACACTACCAAGTGTGTAGACTGAGCACATCACGATGCCTGCAAACGACTTGACGGTACAGCGCTGGAGGGCGTACTCACGCATAGTGACGTCATGACGTAAACACGCGCCGTCGTTCAGGAAGAGGTAAGACTGAATTAAACACGCGAGTGTATGTTGGTTTCTGCCTGCTTAACTGGGTTAAAACCTAGCTACCAAACGCTTATGTATCGATCAACTAACGGCAAACATGAGCATATGCGTTTGTGCAGTCATCGATACGTTCTTAGCGTCTCTTGATTTCTAAACAAAAGTTAAAGTTGGTGGTTCTCATTGCCGTGTCTGAGATTAATGTATTAATGTTAATGTTGTTTAAACTAAACAACAACAACAACAAATATATAATATAAAACTAAAGAGCAGTCGTTTGTATGAATGCGGCATACAATGGCCCAAAATATATTTGAACACAAGTGTTTTATTTGTTTGCGTTTAATAACATCATATCAAACCAAGTGGAAATTTAAAAAATAGCATAAGCACCCCTTTCAAGCAACATAAGCTATTCCACACAAATAAGTTAGATTTGATTTTAAACGATTAAACAATTACAAATTAGTATATAGAGACATTTTGGTTGTCAAACATAGAAACTTTATTGTTGTTGAACATTATTGAAATATGTTCAGTCACTGTGATGAATTACACCTAGGACACTTGAGAAGAACTGACTTCATAAAAAGGGGAAATTACCTCCATTTGGTTAAGTAATTTTATTTTCAAAAATTGTTTAGAATAGTGCATTTATGCATGTATTTATATGCAGGGAGCGATTTGTGAAAGAAAGAAAAAAAATGGGGGATTTTGCTTTTTATAGGCAAATAAAACTCCATAGGCAGAGGTTGACCCAACTACCCATCTTTTTAGGCAAGTAGATAATAGGTGACATGTCATGAAATGCTTTTAGTACCAAGGAAACTGTATTTAATGTGATCACAATTAAATCCCCCTAGCAAATTGTGCCCCATTTGTATGATACATTGTATGACATTCTTTTTTTTTATTAGACTGAAATGAATACATTTTAAAATGTGGCTTCAACTTCTGTTCTTTTTGTATGTTTGCTGAAAAATAATTAACAATCAAACAAATATATTATTAGCCTGTGACCAAGGAAATGTTAGGAATAATGGACAAATGCAGAGCATGCAGATAAGTGAGACAAATGAGAGTTAACACAAAATCGAATGCATTCAAATATTCCAGTTGTGCTTTTATTTAAATTTGGACCCAACAATATTTTACTGAATATCATAGCCTTTGCTCTAAATGCTGCAATATGATGCAGAGAAGTTGCTTCAGATCTTAATTCACATGGTTTCAGCTGGACCAGCTGTGTTTTGCTTGAAATGAGTCAGAGAGAGGAAATGAATAATGTAACCTTGAAATGTCACAACGCTGGTCTTGAGATTTTTGTCACCAGTTAATGCATTGTGTTTGATCCCAACTGTCGTATTGAAGAGAAAAAAGGTATACAAAGTTACTTTTAAACATCTCTTTGAAACATATTTTACCTTCCCTTTGCTGTGATTTTGGCAAAAAATAACCTATTTGACCTTTTACCTGTTTACCTATTCGATAGGTCTTTTTTGCTTAATTCAGTAACAAAGTAATAGAGATATTCAAGGCCTTTGTGTGTTTCAGTATATGACCCATAAATGAAGGAGAACCTGTGTGCTGCATTACACTAAGCAGGAAGCATATCTTACCCACGTATGGAAACACATAGAAATGGAAAGCTAATTTGAAATGTGGGTATTTTTGGTAAGATGGTAACTCATTCCGGTAATCTGTATAGCTGAGTATTTGAGTTCGAAATTGTAATTCTCGATAATGAAAAAAAAAAAAAAGTTCAGTATTGAGATATTTTCCAAATGCAGTTCATGTAGCTAATACATTTTGGAGATAATGTCATCCACATGTCCAGTTATGGTTTAATGTGTCCTGGACACAAAATTTTCCATTTATTTCACTTTAAAATAATTTATTTTCATTTAAATATTTTGGTTGTGTCTTGATAGTTTAAACAGAGCTCTTTTGAACTTCATTTGATCCACTTCATGCCTCCCATGTCTGTCATAAAGGCCATAGTCTGCCATCTTATTAAATCTCTGAGAGTAATAGACACAATTTTCTACTACTAGACACTTGAAATTAGCCCTTTATGAAATCTGGAGGAAATTTTCTTTCAAATGACCTGTTCAGGAATCAAGCGTTTAGCTTTTGTCTTATTGTATCAAGCCTGGTCTAATTCAGAATACTGTAGTCTGTCACCTAATTGTCACCCATAAATGATAAAGAATCAGGTTAAACTCTTCAATTCATGGCACATGATTACTGTGCCCGGCGTTTGGCTCGCTTCATCTCCGTCAGCCGAGTGTGCAGTGATTAGCATGTAAGCGCTAGCATGTAATTACAGAGCAGCTTCCTTTCCTTTAATGATTACCGTTAACACAAAGCCTCTGACGAGGTGAATGAGGACACGGCTCACTCTATTAAAAGACAGAACAGACACTTGGATGGTCTGAAATTTTAATTTGTTTAAAATGTGAATTTCCTCTCGCTTCTCTAACGTGAGATCAAAGGCGTTTATGAATAGTACTTTGTGCACTCGGTGCATGTGGTGAACCTTCTGAAAGTGTCAGTGTCAGTCTGAGCACTTCGAATTAAAAGGTTTCAGGAACAAATGACTATCATTTTACAAGGCTTAATAGTGTTTTAGTTGATTGGGATGCCACTCAGTTCAGCAGAGACTCTCTGGAAGTTGAAGAATGTGTGTTGGCAACGTTCATTAGACTAGTTTGTTAAACAGTATCATTGCCGAAAAGCTTTTTTGACACCGTTATTTCATGCAGCTTGAGCCGATGAAATTTTATTACTCATATTCACTAACAATTAGAAGGAAACAGAAGTTAGGTTTGATAGTTGGAACATTTTTTTTTCTTGTATTTTACCTCATTCTGATTGTTTTTAACAACTGTTAGAGCATATAATGTAAAAGTTTTCTTGTCCTAGGCAGAGTAGAATCATAGACATGGTATTTATTTCCAAGCCACAGTATTTGTTTGTGAAATATGAAATCATCTGATCTCTTGGATTGCAGCACATAAAACAAACATCAACTGCACAAATGCAAGCCATGGAGACGGCCCAGCGTCTGAATTGATGAGCACAGTGAACTTTAAAAGAGCTCCACAGTTTGCCCACTCATTCGTGACCCAGTTGTTACAGTATGCGATTGCACTTATATTTTTTCTTCTGTGTGTGGAATGTTGTGGAAACAAAGCATGTTAATATGGTGTCTACTTGATCTCTTATTGTGCTCTTCATTACAAAACATCCCTACCAACTCTCATCTGTCATGAATTTACTCATTTGACTTTCAACGAGAGCATCCCGGTGCAGTACATGGGTCAGTAAGACAAAGGAGTGTCTGCGATAAAGAAAAGGAAACATCTCTACACGCAGGATATTAGAAATGTGTTAGCATTCAATTTCCTTGAATATGTTTGTGCATCTTATAATAGTTATATTGATATTATTTCTAGTACTTAGTAAACAACATCTTTTTCTGTATTATAATTTCAGGACAGCTGAATCACTGATTTTTGACTTTGATTTAAATATACATTTTTGAAATCAATTTACTTTTAATTTAGAAAAATTAAAAACATGCTTACCATAGAAGAGGTTTATTCAAGTCACTCCATGCATGAATTGTATTTTTTAATATTATTATTATTTTTTTTTTTTTTTTAATAGTCCTGTTTATTTCGTTGGTGTTTTACTTTGGATACAATTCAGATGCAGCACGGTCAAGGCTCGACCTCATGTTTTTTCCTTGTATTGCTCGAGTCTAATTTCAAGTGATCAGCCGTGGCTTTGGTCTGCTGTGTGGGAGTACATAATCGGATGTTTCATTCTGGCTGAATTAGCCCTCCAGAAAGACCACATCACTTTAAGGCCTCCTCCTGCCCTGTCAGAGTCCATCGCGGGTGATGACGCAAACACACACACATTCACACACGCATACACACTCAAGACATCCACGGATGGCTAGAGGCTGTTAAAATGAGGTGTTGAGAGTTGGCTTACACGCTCCGATGCGCCATGTTTCTGGGTGCTTGTCACTGGGCAGTGCCATGCTATCCGCCCCCCTGTGCTGGCACTTATTGGTGCCATTGGTAGAGTCACTTTTACTGATGGGTTTAATCGTCAGGATTGGTAGTGGCGCTTGATATGACGTCCTTGTGCACTGCCCCTGCGGATGTATCAGCTGCATCACAGTTTTTTTTTTTTTTTTTTGTACTCTGAGGCTGACTCTAATACTGCCTCTTCCCCAGTATTTCAAGAGCCAAAGGAAATCCTGTATTTCATCTGGAATAATGCAGATTAGATAACGGCTTGTCTCTTCAGGGTAAAAGTACTGTATGTTTTTCTATGAGAAAGGAGGAAGGAATATCTATGGTTGATTCTCTGGGTAGCTAAAATGGGGATATTTTGTGCCAGGCCTGTATGTTAACCCTATAAAGCCTATTGTATCAAATTTCATCTGCTAATTTCTAAGTCCTCTATATTATAAACGTTAACAAAACTTTGGTGAGAAACCTGTTGTACACAATCTTCTACATACCTTATGTTGTCTGATTGTTAAAATTTATATCTTTTAGCAAGTAAAAGGCAGTTTTTTCTCTAAAAAAAAAAAAAAAAAAACCCTGCAGTTACGATATTAACAGTATACACATAACGATATTAACAGAGTCTTTATTTAGTATGTACATACTATTATATATATAAAAAAAAAAAAAAAAAACTATCAGAATTTAATCTTAATTTTTGATCATAGAAATATTAGAAACTGTACCAAATTGAATACCTTTTCTCCGTTTGGGCCCCCACCCCGCATGTTATACTTTATGAGCAAAAAAAGCCTGATGTATCAAATATGATACTCAACAAACAAAAAAACAAGCAAACAAAAACATAGGCAAACTTTTTTAAATGTTTTGTATGAAGACTCAATAAAGAGATAGGAGAAAAAAAAAAAATATATATATATATATATATATATATATATAGTTGTGGCGAGTGGGGCGGGGCCGAGAGTCGTGGGAACGAGGAGTGAGGCCAGGTGTAGTGATTGAAGATGAGCTGCACCTGCGCCCCACCGCCCGTATCGAGTCCCACGTAGGAGATGGAAGGATATAAAACTGGAGTGACGACCATGAAGGAGGAGAGAGGACCAGGCCTGGGACATTATTTTATGTTTGCTTTTTATTTTGAGCGCACCAGTCGTCCGTGAGGGGCTGGTGTGCTGTTTTGTGTTTATTTTTCAATTATTAAAATGTTTTGATTTTGCGCCGGTTCCCGCCTCCTTCTTCCCGATGATTAAAAAGGTCGTATTGTTACAATAGTCTTCAGTGTTGGTAAGATTAATCTTATCAGGCTTTTTATTAAGTGACATGACATACAGCCAAGTATGGTGACCCATATTCAAAATTCGTGCTCTGCATTTAAACCATCCAAGGTACACACACACACACACCCACCCACCATGAACACACACCTGGAGCAGTGGGCAGCCATTTTTTATGCTGCGGCACCCGGGGAGCAGTTGGGGGTTCAGTGCTTTGCTCAAGGGTGCCTCAGTCGTGGTTTTGCCGGCCCGAGAATTAAACCCACAACCTTAGGGTTAGGAGTCAAACTCTCTAACCACTAGTCCACGACTTCCCCCATTTATGTATTTATATGAATAATATGCTGTATGCACAGTTCAATGTTAAAGTCAATTCATTCTGTTCTTTTATTTATAGATTTGTTTTTTGTTTTTTATGGTCATGTCTGTATTAGCCTAGCGTGTGAATGTATTTTTTCATGCCGCCTTTAATAGTATTTTGTGGAAATCACTAGAAATGGAATCCCTCACTCTTCTGTTATGGTGTTGTTATATGGTATCCCATTGATTGAAAGGAGTTAACTCTTACTCAAGCGAGCCTTTTGAATGCAGTTGAGCAATGACTCAGCATCCATCGACAGTCATGATGGTGTTGCTTTTAGTTGTGAGGTCAGGCACTGCGGGGTTTCCCTTTCGCATGAACTATGCGGGGGTCTGAACGAGGCAACATTATCCCCTCATTTTCCTCTCCATCTTGAGGTTGAATGTTTTTCACGCCTTACCTGTGTAAAATGGAGTTACTGAGGTAAAAGGGTAGAGGTAAATCACTTTGTGAGAAAATCCCACTCAGTACATCCGAGCGATTGGAAAACCCCAGCCTTTCAGGTTAGACGCTTAAACCTACTTAAGTTGTTACATTTCCAGTTCCTTGTTGCAAAGTTTTGATTCGTTTTCACAGTTCTGTTTGCTATGAAGTGCTGTGCTCAGCAGTGTTTATCACATGGCTGTTTGCATGAAAAAAAAAAAAAAAAGTATGGTCAATGGCCGCCATAAGATACCACTAAAATTCATAGAAACAAATTATTGTCATTTTGAAGTGTCTCGATTGCCATATGACAGCATCAGCTTGTCGTCCATTTAATTTATTCAGTGTTCGGCAAGCTACTTTGAACAAAAATTTTGAATTTTACTACAAGCTAACTACATAAAGGTATTTTATACAGCTGTTAAAAAAAGTGGTTAGCTACTACAAGTTGTTAATTCCAGCTATGCATAGCTGCAGACTTATGTATAAAAGACATTGCAGTTTATTTACAGAAATTAGCTGTATTTATCTGCCACATGAACAGCAAGGGGTTTCTGAATGAATGACTCGCTCGCTTAAAAACAAAACGCCCTGATTTATTCAGCAGTTGCAGACATAGTGACTTCGGCCTTTAACTAAATAAATGCATCTATGTACACATAATTCAATAAATGTTTTGTCACTACGTTGCGTGGTTTGTCGTCTTATTGAAGAAGCGAGTTAAATTGGTTTCTGCACGACTCTTTAGTTATCAAAACAACAATCGAATTGAGAGGTAAATTTCCAAACAATCAGCTGAAGTATTTAATTTTTTTTTGTTTTTTGCTGCCTAACTCATTATGCACTCCAGCTATGACTTAACTGTGACACGTATATGATGAAATTCTATGTGATTCGGAAAGTACTGTACGTGGGAGAATTTTGCCAGTGCGATCATTATTAACACCCTCTCCAGTATGTGGTTATTAATCATAGGTTATTACTGTCTCCTTTTTAAATGTGAGTCATTCAAATGTGATGTTTTATTATTTTTATTATTATTATTATATCAAATTTATTTTTTAACTCTACAGTAATAGCTTGCATTCACACTAAATTTCAGGTTTGGTTGGGCCTGTATCCATGAGTGTGCTCTTGCTGGAGGTGTTCTATGGTGGCTCCCACAAACAGCTGGTTGATCTTCTCAAGGAAAGTGTTGAAGACTGTGTTAGCTTCACTCTGCCTGCAAAGAAATGGCACTGTAGGGCCAGAACGTCTGCTCTGTACTTAATGCAAGCAGTTCCAGCAAGTTCCTCGTACAGGTTAGCTAAATATTTAAACATATATACTGTCATACAATAATTGTACACTTAAACGTATTCATTTCATTGCATTAGATAAACAATGATGGCCATTTACCACAACTTCTGACATTTGCATGACCTTTAATGTTAACTCACTTACTCAGTTCTATTGTACCTCATACGTCAAACATTTGTCATCCCCCCGAGTTCCATACTTTAAAGCCACATAGCTGTGGTTTCCTCATTACTGCAGAGCATGGCTGAGGATATTGTTGCTATACAGCTCTGGTGTATAACCAGACTTGCAGAACTAAGACTTGTTTGCAGACATGTACCAAAGACTTTTCCGAATTTTAAATCCTGTCCAGATCTAATTTCTGCATTTCTTGTACAACCTTCTCAATATGGAGCATTCTGTGTTTTGGGTGTGTTTGTGTTTAGTTTAGGGGTTTTCTTATAAATGTAACCAGGATTGGCATTTTTTGGGGTTATATTATTTTTCAATTATTTCTTTCTTTATAAGAAAAACACCCTCTAACACTAATGTTCTCTATTATTTTATTTATTTCTACTCGTTTTCTTTTTATTTATTAGGCTAACTGAGACTTAGCACTTACATATGGCTCTTGTTTGTTTTGATTCTGGATTCTATTGTCATTTGAAAGAATGCATATATGTGTGTGTGTGTGTGTGTGTGTACAGTTGTGCTCATACGTTTACATATTTATGTGATGCTCCAGAAGAAAAAAAAATGCATTAAGAGCAAACTTTTGAACAGAATGGAGATGTGTACATTTTTCTTATTTTACCTAAATATCATTTTTGTTATTCTAGTACTGCCCTTCATAGGCTACAGGAGATTGTTACATGTTTCTCAGAAGATAAAATAAGTAAAATTTAGCCTGATCTTCGAATTCAAAAAGTTTTCACCCCCCCTCCCCCCTGCTCTTAATGCATGATTTTTTTCCTTCTGGAGCATCGGTGAGCGTTTACACCATCTGTAATAGTTGCATATGAGTCCCTCAGTTGTCCTCAGTGTGAAAAGATGAATCTCAAAATCATACCGCCACTTTTGGTAAAGGTTCAAAAATGCAGAAGATGCTGGAAACCAAAGAATGTGCAGGAGCTGGTTGATTTTTCTGAAGAACAGCAGGCAGTTGAACTGTTCAGGACCAATGCAGTACTCATGAACACCCAACACAAAACAGAAATTGCTGATCATTCAGGAAACAAAACAAAGTATTAAGATTCAAGGGTATGTAAACCTTTTAAGGGGGTCATTTTTATAAATTCAATTATAATTATTTTTCTTGTTGAGTATGGATGTTCAATTCCATTGTTTTTCCTAACCGACAACCGATGCTCGTTCACCGATTATTAACTGTTAACCGATAAGATTGAATTAAATAATTGAATTAAATGAGAAAGGATAAGTGTCTGTGACCCCCTAAAATACTAACATTTGTAACAAAAAGCAACAAACAACAGAACATGAGGATTCATATCACATCACACACCTGAAGCGATTCTGCAAGTGGAGAAAAGCATAATAAAGCTAGGCTATATATAATGAATAAATAGGCCTATACGAGAAATATATTTTTACTTGAAAAATAAATGACTTTTTAAACCGTTTAACTTATTGTATTAATTGGTAAAAATTCTCAGCGGTCAGTTAACGGTTAACCTGTTAAAATAAACAACCCTATTGTGTGTATATATATATATATATATATATATATATATATATATAAACATTTGTAATGTGAAATAGCTTATTCAGGACAGTACTAAATAAAAAAAAAAATAACATGCAGTTTTCACAAGCTCACTTATTTTTTTTTTTTAATTATTAACATAACGTAACATTTGAGTTGTGCTGCCAGTGTTTATTATGGATTTAGAGAACTTTGCTTACTTTCTGCTGAAATGTATCTATTCTAATATTTTTTAAATGTCTACTAAACCTCACATAAGTTTTGTGTAAAAACAACTGTGAAATGTGGTTTGACATTTTTACACCCAATAGGATATTCTTAAAAGTCAAAATCAAAGCTTGTTAAGGCATTACTGGTATATGTGGGTACACAGTTTGATCAGTCACTACCTATAGATTAAAAAGCTGACACAAAATGAACACCAACGCTGAGCTAGATGAAAGTAGTCTAATCATACCTGCCTGTATTATCTTCATTATGAGAACATGAGTAACATTTTATAATAAGGTTTAATTTGTTCTCCTTAGTTCTCATCAGATATGAACTAACAATGAACAACAGTTTATTTTATTTTTATTAATCAGCATTTATTAACCTAAATTAATGTTAAATTATAAATATACGATTTATAATTTAACTAATATACTGATTAAAAGCTCATGTTCGTTTAAAATACAGCAACTGTTAATTTATGCAACTTAAAATGTGAAAAATGTATTGGTGTATATGGAAATTAATGTAAATCTGGAATAATACATGCCACAAAATTATTGTTAATTGTTAGGTCATGATACCTAATGCATTAACTAATTCTAATTAATGAAATATTGTTATTCCCAGAATCAGAATATGTTCATTTTTTACAATGATATTTTAAAATTAGAATAAGGGTGCCCTCTCACACAGTGCACTCAACCGAGAGATTATACAGTTGTTTCCTTATATCACTTAGTGGTGCTCTGTGAAGTGTTGGTTCAAATAAAGTTTCTAAAACTGCATAAACAAGGACACAAACACATTTAGAGACTAGGATCCGATTGGGGACTTTCATGCCTCCTTTTAAGGGACGGAGAAACCGCAGGTGGGTGGGGGAAGCCCTGAGCATTCCTTCAGCTGCAATCTCATCTTGCTGCACTTGAAGTTAAACAAAAGTCAGAACAGGCGTTTCATTCCTAAAGTCAGGTATCAAATATGCACAGTCATAACCCTTCACGTGTTGGTGACCTGGAAAACCTGTATCAATTGTTGGGTCATCTGCAATTTGCTCTTATGAGATTGTGAAATATGTGAATGTGGTCCATTTCAGTGAATAAGGATGGGCTAAATGGTTCATCTCCTATTTTATTCATGCTTGCCAAACATACAGTAATAATGAAAAGGTACTAAGTCAATTGTGTGCCAAGAGCATTGCTTGCTTCTCCAGATCGGCACCTTTGATGATGCAGTTACAAACCTGACTCAGCACAGAGCATCTTACCCACCCACTGCATCTCTTATCTTACAGGTTCTCACAGAGCCAAAATGTCTGGTTTGGTTATGGTTAATAGTTTGCACTGGAAAAAGTCTGTGGGCGACAGTTACAGTTATGTCACAGTTTAATGAAAGCCAACAGTGACTCCTGTGAATGATTGTTTACACACCTTGGATGAAGATTGTATCTATCGAGATGAGACCTTTTTAAGTGCATTTTTCAGTTGAAATAGATGAGTCAGATTTAGTTTTGGAATTTGGTGGGCCCTGAAATTGCTCATTAAGGTATATGCAGTGATAACGTTTGCCGTCTGTCTGCTTGCCTCAGCAACCACATCAACTGGACTGACCTAAAAAGATGCATCAGACTCGAATGTCTGTCCTCACCTCCAGTTCAAAGGGAGCCAAAGTAAGCCTTCCCGTTTCATTAGTATTTGACTCACTCCACTTGACAATTTCAAGCAGGAAAGCAAGACTTAAAATAGTAACTTCTATCATCTGGCTTGATTTCAGAGTTGTGTGTGAGTGATGATTTGGGAGGTGCTGTTTTGCGCTCGTCCTGATGGAGTTGGGGAATAGAGACGTAATCCTGCCGCAGTTATGGGGGCACGGAATGGTAGAAGTTGCCCCTTCACGCTGATCTTAAAGCAGTGTGATTGGTTTTTCGTATAGTTAAGATTAAGAATTGGTTAGGGGGAGCTGGTTGTAGATTAGCATAAAAGGGACACTTCTGACAGCGACAGAGTCACGGTCGCAAGACCGCGGGCTCCCCACATCAAAGAGACTGGCAAGCGGGCTGCAGGGTTAGACTGACAGGAGATGGGGGCTTAGAAGAGGGGGCTGGGTTCATTTAGGGAGACCAGAACTGAACTTCAAAGTCCTTGTCCCATGGCTCTTAGCACATACAAGGGCAAAATCTTCAATGGTCCCCTACTTGTGTATATAACATCTTAAAGAAGTGTTCATTAACCTCAATAATGTTTCTCTCAGCATGGAATGTGCAGAGATTTCTGTGTCTCCTTGTGTTTCAAATGATGTATTTTTTTCATTTGCAGATCTAGGATTTCATATTTTACTCTAATGTCATTTGAGACCTTCATTGCAGGCATCCTCAGCTATAGCTGCAGTTTTTATGCATTTTGCATTTCTAAAAGGAAAACTTTTTTCGTTGTTAGTTATATTTCGTATAAACACAACTGTTCAAAAGTTTGGGGCCAGAATGAATTTTGTTTTGAAAGAAATGTATATGTTTGTGAATTATCAAAGACGCACTAAATTAATCAAGTGACAGTGAAAGTGAAAGAATAAAGACTGGAGAAATGAACATTAAAGGATATATATATATATATATATATATATATATATATATATATATATATATATATATATATATATATATATATATAACAATTAATTAACCTAACCGATAGTTTTCAAAATGGATACTGAACATAGACTAAAAAAGTGCTTTATTTTAAAAATAAAAACGGGACTGAATCATACAAGTAGTAGTAGTAGTAATACAAGTAATATTAAATGTTGAAATTATGACAAAATCTGTTTTATTTTTTCTTAAATTCTGTTTTATTTTTTTCCAAATTCCGTTTTTTTTTTCGTTAGAATTTTTCTGGATTCTGTTTTTTTATTTCATTAAAATTTTTCTCCACTCTATTTTAATATTAGTTTATTAATTAAACAGCAAATCATACAGATAGACATTTTCACATCAATTTAATAAAAGTTTAACAAAAATTACACTTGGGGCCCTATAATTTTTTATATATATATATATAATTTTTTTTCTTCACATTTTAAAGCAGGTTTTAGTGGTCAGAACAATTATCAGTGCTTGTGCCTGTGTGACAGCATTGATATTCATGTAATGCCGTTGCAGCCAGCAAACTAATGGTTCCTTCTTTTATCTGTTTTTCCTTTCTTTGACTCGCAGGGTTTTGTTCACCAGCTCCGTACTCAATCTTACAACTTGTAGCCCTGCGGCCTGATCTCGCCCATCTTAAGAAGGTCCTCTACTTCCATGAGAACCAGCTGGTCTATCCAGTTCGCAAGAGTCAAGAAAGAGATTTCCAATATGGCTACAACCAGATCCTCTCATGGTAACAACTGATGAATTTTACAAACACACAGTATTATTTATTGTGCTGGATGTGGATTGTTGACTAAATAGTATAGCAGTAGAAAGTCAAAGTATGATACAGTGTATCATGCTTCACAACATTACTACATTAACCATGATCAAAATACACAATTTGTTTTCTTAATTTCTAATGTTATTAACTATGAATTAAAAGAGGAGGACTTTTTCATTCATAGCAAATAACATTAGAAATTTTAAATGTTAAATTTCCCATGTTTTGATTTTCAGAAATGTGGTCATCTTAACGTATGCTCATATGTCAGAACAGTCTGCGTATAACAAGTACCATTTCTGTACCAGACTGGATTTCAATTCACAAGAGAGACAGTGTGTCTGAGACAGAATAGTTTATCATGCCCGTTACTTGACATGATGTGATTGGTTAATTATGGGATCGTATAATGGCGCTCTAATTCTTAAGAACTCGCTGTTTTAAAGCCTAATGTCATAATCAATCTTGATGCTTGAAAGAAAGGGTTTTAAGAGCTCTAATTGGAATACATTGTGATTGTTGTCTGTCAGAGTATCATGTCAATAATTCAAAGGCCCTTTGCTTGCTCAACTTTATTAATGTGCCAGAACAGTGACACAAAAAAGGGCTCTGCTCCTCTAATTCACTCTCTAATTGAGAGCAATGCAGTGATTGATTCTGGCAATTGGGGTTAATCAGTGTGCCATTTAAAAACATGGTGTGTTTGTGTCTTTGGATTCTAATCAACATGTATTAGATATTTAAAGTGACTAGTTACTGGAGACATTGGCTTTTCATATACAAGTGAAGTTTGTTTTTCAAAACATGTTCTGTTTTTAATAACCCTCAGTTTGGAGAATTAATTAAGGAGTGTTATTGTGACAGTTTAACATTTTGTGGCTTTGTTTGTCAGCATATTTCATCTCTCGTCATCTGAAATGTCAATGTTTTCCCAGTCTGGTTGCGGATGTGGTGGTGTTCAACTCTGCATTCAACATGGAGTCTTTCCTCTCCTCCATCTCTACCTTCATGAAGACCATGCCTGACCATCGGCCCAAAGATCTGGACCGACTCATCCGACCCAAGTGCCATGTCCTTCACTTCCCGATTTGCTTTCCCGATGTCACAAGGTCTGTCCTTATTTACCTCAACCACAGTCTTCTAGGGATCACTCCTCCGCTGATTAAAAAATGTGCTAGCGAGTTCACTCTTAATCCGCCCCCAAAAGCTGATCGCGTATGCAAGCGTGGTTAATGACAAGTGGGCAAAGTTGTGTAAGAAAGTGATTAGAATAGACAGCTTTAATATCCTGTGTGGATCACTTGACACGCTTTGGCTACAGATACGTGCTTGCGCTCGGGCACACATGCATCATATATACAACATGCCCACTGGGACAGGAAGCGATTTCTTTGTCTTATAGTCTGTTTGATTGTAGATGATGTAGATATTTGGGTTTGATGTTTGTGTGCTGAACAACTGATGATGTAGTATGAAAATGAGTGAGGATTTTTACTCAGAGCATGTCATCTGTCATGAAAATCAGCAAATGAAATAGGGTTTTATTGCACGTTATAAAAATCCACCATGTTTCCAAAATCATTTTCAGAACGTTTTTGCTAATTTGGATGCAAGCAACTGTAGCTACAGTATACTGACTCTTAAAGCTGTGACCATTAATTATGCTTTGGATTTTAGTTAGTTATCATGACATAAATAGCATCTTTAGCTATTTAAAATAAACTCTCAGCTTTTAAAATTGCTTGAATTAGTGACGAAACCTACTAAAAGCAAATATTTAAAATGCAGTACACTCAGTCATGCTTGATGTCCTTGTGGGCTAAGTCGTTGGTCCCTGAATTGATTTTTTGCTTTTTGTGGGGGGGTCTCTGAGCACCCTGCCCCCCCATCCCAATCCCCTGCAGCTTTAAAATCTAACTGTGCTGTGTGGTTTTCGTTTTGACTTGCGCGGTCTAGTTTGGCTTCAGAATTTGCCTCTCGAACTGTCGTCTTGGATCAGCAAGCATGGGTGGTGCTTTTTTCATCGCCCCGTTCCAAAGCAGTGTCAAGAATACGTCGGCTAGAAGCGACTCCACGGAGGGGCCTGCTTCTTATTAGATTCCTAATGAACAGCAAGCAAGACCTGAAACGAATAGAACAATATTGTTAATTCATTTTGATTCAAGGCATTCTCGGCCTGGCTTATGTGTGCTGGTTTAAAGATTAGAGAGACTGTAAGCATGTAGTGCATACCATTTCACATCCTCCTTTGGCAGTCTTTGTCATATTGTGCGTCGTTATTAAATTAGAAAAATGTGAAAAGTCGTGGATTGGTTGCAAAATTTGTCATAGCTTTCATTTTATCAATATAATATAATGCTGAAGAGATCAATTTGTGTCTGTCTATCAAATAATCTGAATCATAATATAATTATAATAAGGTTATATAATATAATATATCTAAAATTAATGTATATATATATATATATATATATATATATATATATATATATATATATATATATATATATATATATATATATATATATATACTGTTTAAATAACATACAATCTGTAAAATCTAATTAGATATCAAAATTATAAATAAAATGAAAATATGAAATAATAATTTGAATCAGAATTTCATGTTTTTTTATTATATGCATTAGCTCAGCATAAAAATGTCACGTCACATATCTTTCTTTTTTAATATGTGTTTGCAGTCCATTACTTTTTTTTGTCTTCTCTTTGTTCTTTCAATCTGTAGATCTAAAATGTTTATCTCCAGGTCTGAGCAAGGCATGTTTTGCATTATCCCTCTGATGCATGATTTTTTTTTTTTTTTGCATTAGTCAGTAGATTCTTGGTTGAAAAAATCAAGATTTTTAATGCCCACTTAAAAGAAATATCCAGCCGCTTTGTGTTTTCAAGTTTGTTTTTCGTGATTTAGAAGAGCCAGACCAGCGTACACCACTGAGGTTAGATTTCACTGTTCTTCATCACTAAAACAGCTGTGTACACTTTGCTGTATCTTTTTAAAATGCACCTATATGGATAACGTAGCTCTCCAGTTTTTTTTTTTTTTTTTTTTTTTTTTTTTTTATTATTATTTTTTTTAATGGAAAGTAATTGCAGTTGTGTTTTAGAAATGTAAACTAAATTAAATAACAGTGCACTGATGGAAATATATGTATGCCCTAAATCGTGCAATGCTGTGGATGAATTTAACAGTTGAACTTAAGACACTTGATTTTTATATTATCAAGTATGATAGATATGATATTCTATTACCTGAATTGTATTTAAAAGATATGTAAAATCAGAAGTCTTCAATCTGAGTTCAGCACGGATTGGTGTTTTTCTTTCTTTTTTTCTTTTTTTTTGTGCTACTCTCTGGTTTGCATGATTCCCTTAATGAATCAGACAATGTATAGCATATGCAAATAAATAAAAAGTAACAATCAATAGACACTATAACTGAATTCCTCCCTCTGTCTTTTAGTGTTTGTGTATCTGTGTGTGTGTTCTTTGTTGTGTGTTTAGTTTTCTATGAGGGGATGGATGTGCCCCTACGCTTGGCTGGATGACAAATTTGCCCTGTGTGTAAAATGTGGGTTAAGATGACATTAGTAATATTGGTCCACACTAGTGTGTGTGTGCACATTTGGGAGTGTGTGTGTCTGTATCATGGGTAAGAGACGCTGTAAGTAAGCTGACACTGATGACGCAGGGCTCTCGCCTAAAGTGTTTCTCAGCTCATTTTCAGATGGTAATTCGCCCCTTCCAAAGCAAACTCAGAGAGTGTAAGGAAACGATTATATGCATGGCCGGCCATCCGTCAACATGCCCTGGGTTCTTTTCTCAGCGACCAACTTTGTCCAAGTCTTTTAAGAATTTAAAAATATTCCCAGAGACAAACAACATAAGAAATAGAGTATTTGATGTGAAATTTCTCGCAGGTGGACTCCCGTTGGTCCTTTGTTTATGTGATGCATATTTTTTTTATTTCTTTCAATCTTCTGTTCTCTATCTGCCAAAACAAACAAACAAAAAAGAAGTTAAATATATATAATTATGAAAATATGGCTGCACTGCCGTACCAAATTCACATTAGATGCTGGGAAAACAAAAGACAGACTGCAAGATGTCAAGAATACTTATATAGGATGTATAGTCACGAGAGGACAGCCCATAACGGTTAGTAAAAGGAAACTCCCATTAAAGTAAATAAAGTACAGGGTTATGCCGCAGTCACCATCCCCATTAAGTGGAGAACGATGGAGAGAAATAAACAAGGTAAAAGTAACTTCAGAATGAAAACATCTTTTGTAATATCCAGTTGAATGTAGCATAATCCAAAGGAATATTTCTTTAAATGGCTTCTATTCCCTCACAGTGTCCTTTGGATCAACTTCATCAGACCTCGCTTATTAATTGGCTTTCTGCGTATAGCCGTAATTCAATCGCGATTGACCCTAGTGAGCAGGAGCCCAGCTGAGCGAGGCCATACCACATCATCAATCACCGCAATCCACAACGCTGGTGGCCCCTATTAAAGGCTAGTCTTTGTATTAAAACACAACAGGCCAACTGGGTATGTTTGCATAAAGTCACATGACAATCAGGTGTCCTTTCAAGAGTTTCAGCCCTACGGAGCCGCCACATCACAAAGACACTCCTGGAAGGACTCAGATGTAATGCTGCTCTGATTTCCATTGTTCTCCGCTCTGGCAGAAGAGTGAATTTGGTTTCCATAGCACTTAACTGGCATCAGATGTTTGCAGAAAGTCCCACACACCCAATCAGAGTGCTAAGATTGATGGCCAGCATTGCATTGATCCCAATGCTGTGATCTAAAACAATGACAGTTCCTCCTAAGATGGGGACCACAGTGCTATCTAGCTCATCGAGGGTAAAATACATCACAGGAATCTCTTGTTGTCAGGAGGACCAGGTTTTCATTAGCCCATTTAACTCAGCACAGATAACTGAAGCTACTTTTCAAAGTTGGTGGGGAAAAGAGGGTATTTGGCTGCTTTTTAAAAAGCAGTTCAAAGGCATGGATGTGACTCTCTGTACAGCGGCCTGCCGCCAATGACTGACTGGTGGAGCGATTCTGTTACTGAAGCAGATGGCAGGATATCCTGCTGTAGAGATTGTCTCAGAATGGTTCAAAGGGAACAGCACAGTGGAAATTATGCGCCTCGGTCCCATATCGAAGTAATAAAGTCGCATCAAAGACGCCGATTACCTTGTTACATAAACCAGTGCCACGGCTTCATAGTTGTGTGGGTTACATTATTTAATTGAACCGTGTGGGTGTTTTTTTGTAAGAATGTGTGTAGAACATCGAGTTGTAGACTTCATTCAGTGATTTCATCCCTGGACGGCCGAGGAAACCTTTCCGATGTATTGGAAAATTCGCTGCTGGCCCAACGCAAGCTTATTTTGTAAATACACATAAGTTATAAAAGCTGCTTTTGTGATGTTGAATTTCTGTTAATTCTGCTTTTCGTATCTGCTCAGGTTCCTGCAGAGGCCCTGATTATCACCAGAGTCAGTGGCCACCAGTGGTCAGAAACTCATCACTTGGCACCGAGCTTCAAATCCTCATGTGTCTTGCTACTCATCCCGTAGCGCTCTCTTTTTTTGATTGCTGTTAAGCCTTAATGTGGGCAGGATGGGGTGATGAGGAGACGGGCTTTCTTAATCAAACCGCTGAGCGTTTAATCTTGTCGGTGAAACATCTGGCGGGCACCTTTTCTCATTTGTTTCTTTGACATCGGATTCCACCACCTCGTGCTCGGAGGACATTTTCAAAAGGGATCTTCATCCTTATGGCACGAGGACTCCTCAGAATGTGCCCTGTGAAAATAATCCAATGGTAAAGCCCAAAGGTATGGCATGCGTCTGATCTCCAGATCACATGTGCCATGAACGAACCACAATTGAGTCCATATGGTGCTTTCAAGTGCTAGGAGCGAACCGTGATAAATAGGAATGAATCAAGGATAAAGCCCCTGGCTTCGGAGATTTGTCCCAAGCAGCTGGCTTGTGGCCATAGGTTTTTGCCATGATGTAATCAGGACACGCAGGTATTTATAAAGCACAAGTAAAAATGGGCCTTCTTTGATTGTTTGCTCTTGATGAGGGGGAATATTACCCTCAAGTATTATATTCAAGTATATTACCAGGTATACATTTTCCAGTCTTAAAAGAGACTTCAAAAGTGAGCATCGATATGCCCTGTTTGCTTCAAAAGCGCACTTGAAGTGAATACTCAAGATACTGAAGGGTGCAGAGCTTTACTGTCTCATAGGGGCTGATTTGGAACACACTACACGAAGAAACACGATACTGTTACATTTTGAATTGGAAATGTACTTTGCAAATCAAATGCTTATTGCTGATTACTGTCATTAGTGTGGTGAATAAATCTTCAGATTGTGTCTTTAAAGGGATAGTTCACCCAAAGCTAAAAATCATGTCATAATTTACTCACCCTCATGTCTTTCCAAAGTATGATTTACTCTCTTCTGTGAGAGTAAACATAAAATTACATATTTTGAAAACTTCCACAGAAAAAAAAGAAAAAATTATTACATAATTGTATTTATTTATTTAAACAAGAACTAATAGGAAAACACATTAAGGATAGGGATGTTTTCCTTTTGATATAGTCCTTTGGTGTGCAAGAGCAAACTGAGAGTTTTGCCAAGTGCCAAGTAGGATGAATGCATTACTAAAAAAGCCTTTTGGAATTTGGCCATTGTCTGAAAAAAAGACTCGAGTTCTCTATTCCCTTTATACAGAAAGTTTTCATCATGCTAACACCTGCTCAGCTTCATCAATAGTGTTAACAAAAGAAGAGAACATGTAAGCAAAGTGTGGAAATTTGTAGAAACATGGGCTCACATGTGAGATTAATGTAACTGAAACAGAACTGGGCGTTTTTGTCTTAAGCTCTGTCTAGAAACAACACATAACTTTCATCCTCCATCTTCCATTAAGCAAAAAAAGCAGTTATCTCTGTTAAAAAATAAAAAAATCGCATACATTGCCACTGCTACTACATGATTGTTAGATGTGATGAACAGCTATGTGCTTGTAGGGGACTAAGTTGTGGAGGCTTTTTTTGATGTGATCAGGCTGTTAATTTGTCTGCTTCACATGACAGATGTCATGGCTTGTGCAGTTGTGTCAAAATCTGCCCATTCTATGTCAGATTTGGTAAGCCATATGCACATTACATAATACGGAAAGTCTGTCATCGCTTACGCATTCCACAACCCGATACGATCATATCCGTCATCTGCGTTAAATGGCTGTAGTGTCGCTGGAAACCTCTACTAGCCGTCTGTTTGGTTACCTCCTGTGACCTACTTTAGCGGTACTGCATGTCAGTCTTTGTCATTAGAATTTGGAGTCCTCATTCCATGGCCATCAGAGGTATGATATTTTCGTTCTCAGTGTCAAATCGAGTGGACTAAAGTCCAGGATATGTGCCACAGTTGGGGCAGGAAGTTTGGCGTTTGACTATGAGGTCAGTTGGTAATAATGAATGTAGATGTTAATGTGCTGTAATGACCTTCTCTGTCCACATCTCAGAGGCTCTCTTCAGGTCTCCTGTGCCCATCATACTGGACCTCTGTCAAGCCACCCTACAGGGCACACTGATGAGACTAATGCTGGCGACGGTGCTTTCAAAATGACACACTTGGCTGCGTTAAACCTTTGCGTGATCAGTTGCTTTTTCTCAGTGGGCAGAGAGTGTTATAGGGATGTTTCAAGTTCAATACAAGTTTTGCTTAATCGACAGAATTTGTATCATAATGTCTGTTACCACATAAAATAATTTTAACTTAAAAAAAGAAAAAAAAGAAAAATGTTACAGTATCATTCAATTGGCTGTTAGCATACAAAGCTTATAGCCGTAGTATTTAAATATTGTTCAGTACCATTCAAAAGTTTGGGTTGGGTAAATAAACAGCGAGATTGTGAAATGTTATTACAATTTAAAACAACTCTCTGAATATAGTTTAGGATGCCATTTCAGAAATTTTCAGAAATTGTTTACATGATTTTTTAGAAACCATTACACCAATCTTTCGTGTCATATGACCCTTCAGAAATCATTCTAATATGTTTAAGAAATATTATTAGTATCATTGTTGAAAACAGTTGTGCTGCTTATTTATTTATTTATTTTTTTTTTTTGGAAACAATGATTATTTTTTCTGAATTTATTTTTTAAATAGCAATTTCAAAAGAACAACATTTATTTAGAATGTAAATCTTTTGTAACATTATACATTTTTAAAAATGTTTAACTTTATAATGTTTAACTCATAACTTCAATTGTAAGTGCCTCATTGTAACAACTTTCTTTTTATTTATTTAAAAAAACAATATATATATATATATATATATATATATATATATATATATATATATATATATATATATATATATATAATTTTTTTTTTTTTTTTTTTTTTTTTTTTTGGTGTTATTCAATATTATGGAACAAATGTTGGCTATTAAGCTTAATTTGTATTAACCCCATTTCCTTTAAGCTGTCTTGAGGCTCGCAGAAGAACTGCCCGAAATGCTGGAGAACGTTTGCATGTCTCACATATAGCTCTCTCCACTTCTGAGCCGTCGCAACGGCCAACCCCAAGATCAATGGAATTTTTCATTAGCCTGGGAAAAAGAGACCGCTTGTGATTATTGCCAATAAAGGAAATTAGATGAAATGATTTTTGACTTTGATTTTCTTTCCTCCCTCTTTTCCCCAACCATCCTTTCACATTTAATCAAATGCAAGGTAAAAGTCATCACTGAAATTGCGCCTGATTTATAAATAAGCTAATTGGTGGCATTCTCCCTCTCCTGTCGGTGGACATGGCTGCATTTTTATTGCCTAGTCAAAACCTCCTCATGTAATTTTCAAAATGGCCCTCGAAATGAAATTTTCCTCCCAGCTTGCGAGGCAGCTCCATCGCTCATACCTTGCCACAACCACCTTCTTGTCATCTCTTTAGTGCAGCTTTATGTAGCCTGGCTCTCCTGTCCACATCTGTTAGTTAATTCATCCATTGCGAAACTCTTCCCTGGCACTTTTATCAATGGCTAATCTAATGGAGGTGAACTGTTGAGTGACTGCTCTCATTGATACTCTGTCTTTCCCAGGGACGTTTGGAGAATAATAATGGCACCGTTTCATATTTGGCTGGCCATTGATTGCTGCCGAATGCATATTTACTGAAATGGATACGGGATTAGAGCATTGCGTCTGAAACAACAACTTCAAAAGAGTGAACGGAGAATGCTCTGTGGACGTTTATTTTGTGGCTTTAACAGCTTTCTTTGAAGGTTCTTCCATTCAAACCACAATTTACCTATCTGTATTTGAGTAACGCTTCCCGAACTTGTTTTCATCTAGATGAAAGTGCAGTCAAAATGCTCAGACACATGCACGCTTGTGTCCTGTACCCGGAAATGCTCTGAACACAGTTGAGAAAAATAAGTATTTGCTTTCTCTTCGTGTATAATCGTTTATGACCGGTACAGAACTAACTCGGAAAAAGTGGGCGGTAGAACTACACCCAACATTGTGGTGAGTCAGGGCGGCCATCTGTATGTAACTCAGAGAGAAACTCTCTTTTCACTCGACTGCCTTTACAGCCCCCTTTGTTTTGAAGTCGATGAGTTCTCCAGCACTTGGTTGGAAGGATCCACGTATATTATAAACATATTGTGGGAAGTTGTGCTAAATCGGTTAGTAGTTTGTCATGTTGTATTGCTTTCCTACACCACAAGACTTTTGGCTCACCAAAATGCACATATAGTGCCACTTATGATATCCACATTATTCAAGTCCATTTAATTATCTGTACTATTTTATTGTATTTTATCCAAACCTTGTTACATATTAGCAATGTAAAATTATTTGTAAAAAAAACAAAAAAAAACAAAGGCTGCAAATAAATGAAGATATTTCTGTAATGGGAGCTTGCATTAGCAGCCTAGTGTTTGCTGTTAATGATCTGCTCATTAATCTTTGGACAGTTATATTGTATCTTGAACTGCTTTTGTGAATGTTTTGTCTTTTTTGGACTTATTCATACCATACTAAAGGTAGTCCCATATATCTGGCATTTTATCATGCTCACTTAAGTATGTGCAAGGTAGGTTATTTAAAATTTTAGCAGTTCCTTCACTTCTGCTCCAATTGCAAAAGAAATGATAGCACGTCAGTAAGCATGGGGGGGGGGGGATCTCGCTCTCAAGCAGCTAATTGGCTCGCGTCCATCACACAACCCACAGTTAGGACTCGGGGTGCCGTGGAGGCAGCACATGGGCTGTGCAGGCACAGAGAACGGAGAAAGTGCTTTCTGCATGATATAGATTGCTTTTGGTGCTGGATTATGTGAAAATGTGACTTGTTTTAACTTGCTTTAACTTGTAATATTCATCGTGGTTGCAGAATACATCAATCCGGTTGTGTGCTCGACATATTTTAAGACCAAGGAGAGAGAAATGCCACATGAGGCCCCTTTTTTTCTTTTTTAAAATGTGGTTTTAGTTACCTTTTTTGTTTATTTTGCTCAAACATGTAATGTTCTGATTTGTATTGCCTATGAATATTTTGCTCCTTATGTTCTTTTTCATTATAGAAATCAACAAAGGTTAGAGGAAAAACATATTTGAATTAGGAATGTGTTTACAGACATGGTGTCTTTTTTTATTTATTTTTTTAAACAGTTTTTTTTTCCAGTTTCTCTGATGTTGTTTTATAGGGCTTTTTCCCTTTCGTCCTCAGATTCCTCCATGCACACAAACGTCTCAGGCATTCAGTGCGGTGTGATGATATCCACGCTCCGGCTACTCCAAGCCACGCTCAAACATCAGCTCCAAGGTAATGCACTGTAGCACTGAAGACTATTCATGAAACAAAATGACCAAGAATTCTTCTTGAGAAAATATGACAAAAGTGACCATGAGTACATGATGGAGGCTTAACCAATGACCTTATAATAAACCCCTGTAGTTGTCCAGAGCTCACATTAGACTTGGAGCCACCTGAGAAGATTCTCAATGTTACAGGACCGCAGGAGTCTATGAGTGTCACACCACGTAAGGAGATGTTGCATCAGTCTGTGTCTCATCCGTGTGGTGATGAGAGCGGGAATCTTCAGCCACTCCACATAGTCTGGCCACATCGCTGGTAGGACCTTCATGATAACATGAGAAACATTCATTCATCAAGAGTTCCCTTAACATGCATTTATTTATGGGAATTTTGATTTAACAAAATACTAACAAAATACCGATTCTTCATTTATAATTATAAGGGGTTTCAGTTTATTCAGATCTTGTGGACTTGCAATATATATATATATATATATATATATATATATATATATATATATATATATATATATATATATACATACACACACACACTCACATATAATTTGAAAATGTGTGATAAAGGCATTTAAAATGCATCTGAAAAGTTGCAAAAAAAAAAAAAAAAATGACTAAGGCATCATAAAAAGTTTCTGTTTTAAGTGGTATTTAACAACAACAACAAAAAAGCCTTGTTTGTTTTAATAAAAATGAATCCAACATAAACGTGACACTATATCATACAATTGTAGAAGCAGCAGGATTCTAAAAAAAACACACAAAAAAAAAACTAGATGACTGTTTATTTTCATGCAGAAATAATTTGTGATCCATAGTTTACTTTTTTATTTTTTTTTTAATTTTTTTTTTTACTTTCACTGTTCTTACTAAACAATGCACTCAGACGGAAATGTAATTTGAGCACTTTGTTTTCTCATCAGACTTCAAACATGTGCGCCATGAAAGTGCCTCAAACATCAACCTGTAATACTACTGCCATTCTGTGAGTTATTTGCTTTGGATTGTCCAGGGAACTGTTTGACAATACGGCAGAGGCATGGAAAATGGGTAACATGTTTGTTTTGGAACAAGATGCATATATTGACCACTGGTTTGAAGCAGTCCTAAACACGTAGCGTGTTCACCTACTCCCTGGATGCTTGCATGATATATTTCAGCATCATCTCATCGTTTCCCAAATTCAGTCTCGGCGAAATCCACTGTTAGAATATTATCAGTGACATCGGTGTTTGATTCCTTACAAAAAAAATAGTTTGAAAAGATTATACGAACAGAACCTCAACTGTAGAGACGGCAACAGGAGAAAGTGTCTGTGTCACTGAGTTTTGTTCACAGGGACCAATGGGGGAGGGATGAGAAAATATTTTATTGCCCGCAGGATTGCTCTGTGGTTTTCGTTGAAGTTTAAATATCTTCCACTCCCCATATTTTAGACCTCCTCTTGGCATGAGTGGAAACCAAACAGCATTGTATCTCTACCTCATCTGCCATGGGCTGAGAAAAAAAGGGGGAAAAAAAGTAACTGTTGCTCAAGCCACATATTTCTCCCATGACTCTTTGCTCATCTCTTGGCAGCAACGACGTGTTTCCTTACCAAAAAACACCAATAAATCAGATTAACAACTGAAAAGACCACCGGTGTTGAAGTTTGATGCAGGCACAGGGATTTTGTGATGTTTGTTTGTTATGTATCTGTCATTCACCTACTCTTGTATCAGTAACAAAAGCGGCCATTGTGTAATCTCTTCAAAACTGAGCAAAACACAGATGGATTAGCGCTGTTAACATCCGTGCCTCATAAACGTTGGCTTTGGTCCGAGTTAAATTGGGATTTACACAGGGCGAGAGCTGCTGGAAAAATAAGAAGGGGTTTGGATTATCTCTGGCAGTGTGTCCCATTTCATCCTTTTTTTTTCCCCCAACCTCTCTTTTTGTCATCATCACTGGTTGCAGATTGTTAATCTCCATGTGGCCTGGATAGGTCTTCATCTGTTGGATTACAGGACTGTCTTATTGCAGGCGCTGACCGGGGCGTATGGTCAGAGAGGGCAGCTGTTTGCAGGTGCATGTGATGAGGGCTTAAATTTGCTTTCGAAAAGCCCATTTACCTAAGAGGGTAACCTTGTTTTTCAACCTTGTTCTTTCAACAACAAAAAAAGGAAAAAATGCAGAGAAGACAGACAGACAGTCACATGGCCTGGCATGGGCTTTCTCTCTGCTGGACCTTTGCCTTTCAGGCGATCTTTTTTTATGACTTTTTCTCCTGTGGCTTGTTTTGAAATCCAGATACATTTGTGCATTTCTCGTTCTTCCCAGACTGTGCAGCGGGCACTAATGACCAAGTAAAAAAGGCGCAGGCACTGACGCATCACCATGCTGTGCTGGCAAGCATCGTGACTGGTTCCACAACTCCTCCTGCGCCCTGCTCATCGCCAGAGCTGTGCCGCCGAGACCCCCATTAGAGAGGGACGGCGCTTGGAAGGACATGATATGTTGGAATCTTGAAAACGGCACAAAGGATTTAAACCCGACTTGTGAGTGAAGGCAGAATTCCAGAAAATATTTGACTTTTGATGTTCACACACAATTAAAACTAATGAATCAGGGTCATGTTAGAGTAGAGAAGTGGAAAACAAGTCGTTTACTGACAGTCAGAGTGTAACCAAAGACACCAGCCCATACATTTTCACATCCATTCATCTATAGTTAGTCCCTTATTAGGACCCCAGCACGCACCCTTCCCTGTGGAGGAGCGGCGAGAACGATCGACACGGTCGTGGTTTGTTTTGTCTTGTTTTACCGGAGGCTTTGCCTCCGCTATTTTCAGCTGACCCTAATCAATCCCCAGATAACCGAATCCTGGGCTTTCAAGAGCCCCATTAATTAGCCCTTTCGCTTCCTTCTGATTTGAATCCTTTAACGTCATGCTTTTGCAGTAAATAGAGTTTGAATTTTAAAACATGCACCTCATGGGTGCGACTTAAAGGGGAATATTTAATCATAGCTGTCTAAATGAGAGGATCATATTCTTTTAAGTGGTACCGGATGACTGCTAATGAGGATTCGCAGGGTCCCTGCAGAACTCTTTTTTTTCGTATTTGTTTTATTTGGTTTCTGTCTCATTGCACTAGGAGGTCAAAGGGTAAGAACACTCTCCATTTTAGTATTGGGAAGTAAGACATATTTAGGTCTTAAAAAAAACAAAAAAATACAACCAATCCAAAGTTTAGGATCAGTAAGAAATGATTTCATGTATATGGAAGTTTTTATTATTATTATTATTATTATTATTATTATTATTATTATTATTATTATTATTATTATTATATAAATTATGGTTAATAAGCAAGGATGCATTCATTTGTGTCAAAAAGTGACAAGAACAAAATTATGTTTCAAACTTTTGAACTTTGTTCATCAAATAATCCTGAAAAAAAGTATTACAGCTTGAGCACCAAATCTGCATGTTAGCTTTGTTTTGCCATTACATGAATACAATTTTAAAATATTAAAACAAAAGTTGTTTTAATAATTTTACAATGTTACTGTTTTATTATATTTTTGATCAAATAAATGCAGCCTCGTTTGCTGTGAAGCTGCTTTTATAGACCCTAAAACTTTTAAATGGTAGTGTATGTTAAAATTTAATTTACCGTAATTCAATTAAATTTTAAATAACTGTATAATACATATTTTATAAAAAATAAAGTAAATACATTAATTGTATTATGTATGCTGTTTAGAATGTTAAATCTGGGTTGTTTTTCTGATTGTTTTGCGCATAGTAGCAGTATCATCTCCTCAAACTTTATTTGGGCCATCCGCAAATTTGCACTCAATCATTAACATCTTAATTTAAAATGCCCCTTAAGTGTAGCTCCTAGAAAAGCGTCTAATAATTAATCACTAATATGTTTGTTAATCTGCATTAATGCCGAGTGCTGCGAGTGCATGTTAGTGAAGTCATGTTTACGTGTGTCTGTTCAGGACTCCTCTCTTCCAGTTTTAGCTTGAGAGGCACGTTGAGCCCCAGCAATCCCTGCATAACATAACTGACATATTAATTAACCCTCCTCTATGCTGTCAGTAGGAAATAAGGCATCATGGCCACATGAAGGCTGTTTTAGTTACTAGACTGACAGGCCGGGTAATAGGCATCCCTGCAGTCGCCATGTCACCTCCCCGCAGGTCAACCAGTCTTAGTCCAGAGGAGGTAGCAATCACATCCACAATGTAGCGAATCAAAGAGGTTGCAAAATTAATGAGGGAATCAACGTCAAGCCATGGGGGAAAGGCAACATAAAAGAACCGGAAATGAGAGGAAATAAGCCCTCACTAATACCTCATCCAAGGAGATTCCACCCAAGTGGGAGGTGTCTTTTGTCAAAGCACTTCTGCCCCGGTAATTGTTTTTGACCTTCAACATCGTCATTTTTGTGCAGAGAGCTCTTTCTCAGACAGTATACAGAAAGGCAATGCTGAGGAGCTCAGAGATTTGTCAAAGCCTCTTTTGTGCGACGTGTATGAGCTCTGTAAGGCCGTTGTTCGGTAACATACCTCCACTTTATCAAGAGGATGAGCCGCATGAATCACATGGATACTGTCAGGGTTTTGAAAGGACTTCAGGCAAGCAGTTTGGGCCAAAGAGAAGGATTTCAAACCCGTGCAATGAGGGACATTGTATTCATAGGGAAGCCTCTTCATCAGATGGGTTGTTAGCATGTAGGTTTGCTATGCTAGTCTTTTTGTCTGCAGAATAAAATTGGGCCTGTGTCTTGCAGTGGATGAAATTAGGGGTTTGTGCACCTATTATTATTTTTTTTTATTAGAATGTGGTCAGTTGATGGAAAGTGTGTTATTTCAACCCAATATTTTAGGCACACTTTATCAAAACCTAAAAAAAAATAAAAATAAAACAATTAACAATCAACAATACACATGTGTTATTTATTTTATTTATATGTATAAGTGGGAAAGATTGCTCACTGAGCTTCTCGTAGTGTAAAATGTAATAAAACTGTCTTTGAAGTACTCCTAATTTAATCTTATTAAAACCTGTAAAGTGTGCTTTGGATTTAAAGGCACACTTCAGAGTGAACTATTTTTGAGGCGATGAAGCAGTGCCAGTGATCGCTGTGAAGCTGCTCACCAGATCTCTTGGCTAGGCTCAGAACTTTAATGGAAGCACACCAGCAATCAGCGGCCTGGCTGGATCACAGTGACAGAACATGTGGCCTCAGCTTCAGATGTGTAATTAAGGTATACGAGCTGGGATTCGAAGAGGAACTTTCAGAACTCTTACCATGCACCTTAAATCGAAATAATTGTATTAGCATTTCCATTTGTATAAATGTTTCTGAGAAATCAAAATTGTAAAATGACTGTCAGCTATAAGATTAAATGTTAAGTATGACGGGTAGTGGTTTTTATTTTCTACACTTTATTTTTGAACTCTCTTTTGGTAATATTTTTGTTACTTTCCTGCTGCTAATTACTTTGTAATTAAGTTATTGTTTCCAAATGTGAAATAGTGTTTTGTTCTGTCTCTCTGTCTGGCTCAAGGGAACATGACAAAGACCCACAGCTGTTCTTCCAGACCTTACTGAAACTCAAAGAACGACAGCTGAGCTTTGAAGTTTCCGTCTTGGGAGAGACCTTCGCTGACGTTCCAGGTACATCATGTGCTGTGGGGATTAGAAACGGGCATGCAATTAAACAATTACAATATGATATTGCTTTTATACAACAGTTCTTTCAGACAAAATGTTCCAGTTAGTTAGTCATATAATTTTCTCTTCACCAGAATCTGCTTGCTTTATATACTTACTTACTTACCTTTCTGTTCCTACTTTTTTATAGAATGATTTAGTTGTTTGGCACCTCTGATGTCACGCATAAATGTAATTAAATTTTTATCTCTGAAACACATTTGTAAAGTACATCGCTTTAGGTTCAAAGATCATCTGTTTATTGCACACAGGCAACATTTTCATTGGCAAAATACACTCCCCATTAGTGGACAATTATGTTTTAATATCTTTCGGACAGTCTAGAGTATTTATGGCGTTGTGTTCATTCCTTTATGTGCCCACACAGTCTAACACTGCCAAAGTGAGACTTACAGGAAACACAATCTCTTATATTGAGATGCAAACTTTTATCGCGGCATAAACAGCTGCAGGACCAAAAGAAATAAACAGATCGTAAAGGTTGCTGATGTTATGAAATTATGTTTACGATTGCTCGGAAGGCAATCACACTGAAACCGTTTTAATCTATTTTGATTTTGCTAATAGAATCACATTATTGATTATTTGTGCCCTTCTCTCTTTTATGTACAAATTTATGATGACCTTGCTTATTTTATCTCCTCGCAAAATATGACCAAAACTTTAAATGTCCCTTTCTCCACTAATCGTTACACATCGATATTGAGGCTTCTGTCCCTTTCTCCATTCCTTCCCACTATAGACATATTTTCAGAAGCCAAAGAACAGTTGGTTGACCACATCCAGCACTGGGGTTTCATGCCCAGTAAGGAAGATTACCTCAAAGCTCTGTGCCAAGCAGATGTCGTTGTTTCCACGGCCAAGCACAAGTTTTTCGGAGTAGCAATGTGAGTTTCATCTGCTGTCTGTCACAGAATTATGTTCTCTCCAAACAGAAAGGCACCACAATGGTTTATTCACATTTATTAGCAGAAGTTTCGTTTGCTATTTTTATGAAATTACAAAAAAAAAAACATTTCAATTTTGGTGAATTTAGTCATTCCTATTAGTAAATCACCACATATTTCATAGTGACTTCCGTTTGTTTCATAATCTGGATGCATAAAGTATTTTCCATCATGTCACATTTTAACATGATGATTACCTTGAGCATTCAAATCTCCAAAGACAAAACAGGTCCAAAAAGAGTTCATGGCGTAAAAGAAAGTTTTTTTTTTTTTTAGTTTTTTTATCCCAGAGGCCTGTCCTCTCTATCTGGGGTGTGTTTCACTGTCAGGAGGGTACTGCATGTGTTTTGGAGGGACCTTTGAAAGCACCACCATTGATGTGTTCAGCATCGCCTGGATCGATATCTTCAGTCACCTGTGCTTGACTTTTGAAGAGTCTGCTTGATAATGCCCAGGGCTAAGGTAGCACTGATCCCAAGTGCATTAGCAGGGGTTGGTTTTACACTGGGGAATTCACTCATCCCTTTTCTGTACACCAAATGTATACATCCTATTAAATGATAGCATTGACAAATTTTCTTAGCAGTGATATTGATTGGATGGAAACATCCTTTGCTTTGCGGGGTTGACGGTTTAGACTTGTGCTCCCTCTGGGACTTTTACTACATATGGCTGAGGTTGTTCTCGATTTCATTAGATCAAAGTCCAGTGGAATGGAGGAATAAGGAGACTTCTCAGCTGTGTGTGTTCAAACAGTGATCAAACACCTGCTGTCAGCTTTTATTAATAATTGGTTTACTCTCATTTAATTAAATTAGGCTATGATGTTCCTTAACTTTGAGCAACCATATAACATTTTTTTTTAACGTATTTAATGAAAACACTTTAGAACAGGAAACACTATTCACTATTAATTGGTTGTTTGTAAGCATGCATATTACTAGCATATCGGCTGTTTATTTGTACTTGAAAAACACTCTTCAATTATGCATGACAGTTTTCTAGATCCATTAACCCAAACCCAAACAAAACTACCGTACTATCAGTTTAGCAGTACTTTGAGGAAAAACTTTGTTAACAGTGAATGTGTTCCCTTTTCTAAAGTGTTACTGAAAATTCTACTAACATGAAGTGATGAATTAAAAAAATGCTAATAGCTAGTTTATTATATATTATAAATACATACAATTGAATCGTCTCTGTTACATATGGTAACCTCTGTTCTCTGAAGGAGGGAACGGAGACGTCACGTTGGTTGAACAACAAATTGGGATATCACTTTGATAAACCAATCTTCATCGAGTGTAAATTTAACGAGCCAATTCACATTGGCTTGCAATTTTTACATCCAGCTGCATACTGATCACAGCGTGAGTATAAGGCAGCAGGTGCAATACATAACAGGATGTGACATTTCTGTTCCCTCTGTCAGAATTGGTATTCCTACCAAAGCGCCATGGATGCTGCCCCTTCCAGTGCCCTGTGCAAGCCACCTGTGCCCCTTTTTGGTGTAGGCCAGGGCTTGCAACAATAAGTTCCGGTCACCATTGTCGAAGCACTACCCACTCAGTGAGTTTGGATAACACTGGGAAAACATACCCCACACGTTCCGCCACGTCTGGCTGCCAAGGGGACAGAGGTGCTTGACAGGGTGTACAGTACGGACACCCTGGAGTAGTTTTAGCAAAGCCGACACTAACCGGGGCCTCTCAGTGCCACTATCCATTTGAGGTCAGTACACAGGAGGATACAGGCTCCACACAAATGCTATAGAATCTAGCGAACATGTTGGAGGTTGCCCAGCCCAAGAGGATGCAAGACTTTTAGTTGAGTGAGTTCACAACTTGTACCTGACTGCCTGTGATGCATTACAATCCTCCAACAAGAAAGTTAACCATGTTAATCCTCTCGTTATTCCAAGTCCAAGCTTAATCCACTCATTATTTCTGCTTCAAAAGTCCACTTGATGTCACGATGAGGGATAACAAATGCAACTGTGCACATGTACATTCTGACTCGAGTTAACTTGTATAATAACTTTGACTGTTTGCCCTTTTGAACTATAATAACGATTACTCGTTCAGTGCCATGGCCACTGAAATTTTTTATTTGCTATCATCTCTGTGCTCTCTGCTCTGCGTCGAGTCTGATTCTGACCACTAAAACTTTAAGATTATACGGTTCATTTATATTATTATAAAAGTGGGAGAAAATGTAAAGCGCGGTCGAAGTGTCCCTCACTGGTTGCCATAGAAACATGACACGCACTTGAGACTGCACAGGTGTGCTAGCTGGACCAACCTAAAATATGCTTTTTAACGCAATTTGAGCGTCATAGAAAACATTCATGTGACAGTTCACCTCAGATTTTGTTGCTGATTTCAAATATACCGTAATTCCTCAAATAAAAGCCGGGGCCTTTATTTACCTGAACTGCAGAAGGTAACAGGCTTTTATTTGAAGCAGGATTTTTTTAGAGGCAGGCCTTTATTTCTAATTCTGTTTGTTTGATAAGCAATTGTTTTAAGTAACCCGTTTTAAATTAAAAGCGATAGCGTTCCGGTGGACCAATATCATAACATTAGCACAGAATCAGTTCAGAATCAATCACTAAAAAAACAAACTTGGTTCTCGCGCGCTGCGTGTCAGTCTGCTTCACGCTCAATCACATGTGTGCTATATCATCAGCACCTCAGTTCTCGAATTGGACGCGTCCGACAGAAACGCTTCTCAGTTCAGTGTACTGGTGATCCCAAAACCGATCCAACTGGTTCTTGACTCGAGAACGAGAAACGCTCCGGCAGTGGGCCTGTACGTTCGTTATCTGGCTCTGCTGCACAAATTTCCACCGGCCTTTATTTGTCCGTGTTGACCACGCCCCTGGCCACTATAAGAGGCCCAGCGTTTATTTGACTACTTTTATTTAAGGAATTACGGTATTAAATATGAGTGTCTCAAGTCTGCAAGCATCATTACCGTGTGTGAACTTGCATTAACTCTAACATCTAATTGCAGAGAGAGAGAGAGAGAGAGAGAGAGAGAGAGAGAGAGAGAGAGAGAGAGAGAGAGAGAGATCCCTTTTTTGGCTTTTCCTAATTTTACAAGTTGCAAGTTACAAAAGACACAAGCAGTGTCTGATCACAGCTGGGTGTTCTCCGAATCCGATTAATCCGATAGCACCGATATTACACACATGTTAAACAGACCCGGGACCCAAAGTAATAGATTCGGACCCGAAGCGGATCTGACTGATCATTTAAAATATACACCCGAACCCGTACGGATCCCGGGTCAACGGATCTCGGATATTCTGTGAAGACCTCTAGTCTGAAGTCCTAAAGCTTTGTGTCTGGCCTTTGTAGCATCCCCGACGGAAAGCAAAGCTAGGGCTGGGTCTGCCTCTTCCCGGGGGCAGTGCTTGCAGGTTCACCACCTGATCTCTGAAGGGAGTAGTGGGCACCTTGGGCACATAGCCATGCCGGGTCTCAGGCTTAACTGGAAGTCAGCTGGCCTAAACTCTAGGCATGAATTGTCGGCTGAAAATGTGTGCAGGTCCCCTACCCTCTTGATGGAGGCCATTGCAAGCAGGAGCAGAGTTTTCAATAAAATAAACTTTATCTCCACTGAGGCTCAAATTGGCCCTACTGTAGTGATTTAATCACTAGAGACAGGTCCCAAGAGGGTATGGAGGATGGCCGGGAAGGATTTAACCTCCTGGTCCATCTAAGGAACCTGATGACCAGGTCAAGCTTACCCACGGACTTCCCTACTACAGGGTCATGGTACGCAACAACCTGGACTTTCAGGGTGGAGGGAGATGGCTAGGGTTGCTTTCGTCAACAAAAATTATGACTAAATATCGTTGTTAATGAACCTTTATCATGTGATGAAAACGAGATGAGATGCAGCATAAATGCTGGTCAAGTGACGATGAATATATTTAAATGTATAATGCAGTGTTGTTGATGAATAAACACGTGGTCTAAATGTGGTTTACAAAATAAAAACAATGCTAAAATATCTCTTCATTTTCGTTGACCAAAATGAGATGAAACTAAATCTTATAATGTTATTTAATCTTGTTTAGTCGCATTATTATTATTTTTTTGCAGTATTTCTGTTTCCTGTGTCTCACTTCAAGGGGCTGTATCAGGTCGCACTGAGCAGAAGCAGGCAACTTTACTTCCTCAAGCCCCACTTGCAGCATTATTAAGAAGATGACAAACAAAGTTAAGTCTGACACAAGGGAAAGGAACCGATGTGTGTACTTCTAACATGCTGGTTGGTAAAATAAATGTTGGAAATTCAAATCAGAGCATTCCGTATCTGGAATGGATGTATTCTTGAGTCTATAAGGTAACAGTAATATAATAAGATAAGCTTGTTTAAAATGGGTTTGGCTAAAAGAAAATGTTGCTTTTGTGTATCCTACTAGATTATTTTACTATATTGACTGGGTTAAATAGAATTGATTTACTAAAAAGAGACTAAATACAATTTAATTGAATAAAACTAGATGTCATCAGTTTTCGTTGACTAAAACTAGAAGAAAATAGTCATGAATAATTCTGACTAAAATAAGACTAAAATGCTCAGACTTTTAGTTGACTGAAACTTGACTAGACTAAAAAAGTATGAACATGACTAAAACTAATAAAAACTAAAATGACAGCTTCACACAAAGACTAGTCTAAAACTAAAATTAAAACAAGCTGCCAAAACAACACTAGAGACAGCCTTTGCTCCAGCCCTTGCTGCAAAAAGAAAAGCACAACCCTGATCAGGCATCTCTAGGGGTCTTCTCGATGAGAAAATCACCACTCGATGAACAGGTTCCAGTTCAAGGCATAAATGTGTCTTGTAGAGGAAGTGATGGTGTCCACTACCTCTTGGGGAACCTACACGTCCCGTCCAGGTTCAGAGGTCTGGATGCGTTTGCCATAGTGTGCCCAGCCTCTGAGTCAGTAGATCCTTCCTCACAGGAATCCACCAGGGAGGAGCTGTCACAAGGACTAGTTTGAGGAACCAGGTCCAAGTGGGCCAATATGGCTCTTCAAGCAAGACCTTCTACTCATACTCCCTGACCTTGAACAGCTTCTGTGTGAGAAGACTCACTGGGGGAAGCTGATACTTGTGTAGGCCCTGCGGCCAGCTGTGTGCCAGTGCGTCCATGCCTAGTGTTCCCTCGGTCAGGGATTAGAATAACTGGCAGTGAGAGGTCTCTGGAGAGGCAAACAGTTCTACCTGAGTTGCTACGAAACATTTCCAAATCAGCTGGTACATACATGGATGAAGTCGCCACTCTTCCAGGTAGTGTAGCTCGAGACAGCTCATCGTCCGTTGAGCAGGCCCGAAATATAAATGAATGGCATGAAGTGACCTCAGTACCTTAGGACTCCAAAGGTGGAGGTGGAGACTGATTTGCGACATGTGACGGGAGTGCAGGCCACCTTGTCAGTTGATGCACGGTTTACCCTGCCAGATGGAGGTGGTATTAGGACACAACTGCATCGAAACCAATGGCTCCACAGGGGGGACCCCCATGTACCCCCTCGCTGCACCAACGTTGAGGGTGGTGAGGGAGGAGGAGACTACCGGCTGGTTTCTGGCTGTTAAAAGGTGCCATCCATGACCTGGTGAGCTTGTCATGCACTTCTAGGAAAAAAGGCACCAGGGCTGGGCACTGACAACTAATCATCCAGCCTGGAAGGCTCGGGATGCAGTGGAGGTTTCCAGACGAGCCCTACCTTCTCTGGCATAGCTGTCATCCCTGGATCTGATTCAGGCATTGCCACCATCCTGGAAGCCAAATCTTCCAATGCAGCAATGGACATGCGGTCAATTGGAGGAGTCCCGCAGGATACCTCTGGTACGCTCTTTGAAGAGGGCCCAAGTTCCATTGGCTGCTCAACTGGATCAAAGGTGTAATCCTCAAACCACCTGTGCTACTGCTGAAAATAGACCCCGCCTGGCAGCCTGCCAATACGAACACTAGATCGCAGCAGAGGCAACGGAGCTCCGCCCCCCTGGAGGAAACAGATCCTGGCTCGCAGCTCCGGGATGGTCATCTTCCCGCAAAGGGAACATGACTCATCTGCGAATGCCACCTTAGTGTGTTTAATGCCCAGACATGTAAGGCAGCGATCATGACCATCACCTGGAGCCAGGTAACAACCACATCCAGAAATGCATGGGTGAATGGTATCTTATAAAAGACGATCCATCATCTTTACAAAGACACATCCATATAAGCTCTTTTAGAGAAATTGTTATTTCAGGGAAATGCTCTTTTAGTGCAGCCTGAAGTGCGCAACCCACTCGACTCGGAACGACCACCACTGAAGCATCGTACCACCAACACCAGAAGCTTCCAAGAGTGCGTTGAACTCAAAGTCACTTGAAGACACTGGATGGAACAGAACAATGTTGTTGCTTGGCTCCGAAGCGAAAAGCCAAAAAAAAAGTATGCATTGCACCTGCTGCCTTCTTATAGTCATGCTGTGATCAGCTGCAGCTGTATGCAATAATTGCATGCCAATGTGTATTGGATCGTTTAGTTTATACTTGGTAGATTGGTCTATTGAAGCATTATCCCAATTCATTGGTCATCCGTCGTGATATCGAGAGTGACCAACTGAAAGGCAATCACAGTCTACAATTGCATTGTTTTAATTACGACTGGATTTGAAATCGTGTACAATTAAATAATTTATTAGATTTATTGCATTATTTTTTTTTTATTTATTTGATTATGATTTATTTTATGATGTTTTAATATAAGTCTGGGACAAGGGGAAAACAAAATCTTTACATAATACATTTGAAAAATATATAAAAACAAAACTGATGAAGAAATGATCAAAAGTTTCTGAGATGAGTTTTAATGTGGGCTTCATATAACAAAAAAAAAAGAAAGAAAGAAAACAAGTTCAAATCTGTTCGTTTTAATAAAAATCAGTCCCTAGGACATAAAAGTGCCTGGAGTTGAAGAAACATCCACTTTCTAAATCAATTTGCTACAAAGGGCTGATGACAAGAGAAAGAGGCCGCAAGACCTCGGAACTCGAATCACCTGCTCAAATGCTTTTGCCGATCAGTCCTTGCTTCTCATTGGTCAGCTCCGTGCCACGCAAGGGGACTTTTCTCCACCGTGTTCTGTCCTCGTTATTGTGGAAATTAGCCTAATCTGATTAATTGTCAGCAGACGCCCATCCGTGCCCTCCAGAAAAACAGTAAGGCAGCCAAGCAGAATGATCGCCTAATTATATTTGAGATGAAAAGCCTGATAAGCATTTGCACGCTCACACATTAACTGCATTGACATGGAACTGACCTTAATCAGTTTCATACGACGGGCTGTCATAGACTCCAGCCGAGCGACTTTGATTTACTGTGTTCACAGTGAATTTGATCAGGGAATGGGATGTTGACATTGCAGAGTAGGTAACACTACACTAAACCTTTACTTTCTGGTGTTTGCTCAAGGACGGTGACTGTTGTGCTTTTGTTTTGCTTTTTACTTTGTAGAGAAATTATAGGTAATGTTTTTTCTTTTTCTTTATTTTCAACTGAATTATAATTTGTTGGAATAAAGATATGGGAATAAAAGTGGAAGTTTTATTGTTTTTGCATGAATAGAGAATGCATTGTACTTTTTAGCATGCGTCTGCTGGCTTTTGATGAATAGACTATTCAAAATACAGGGGTATCAAGATATGTTTTTAAAAGTTGAACTAATTTGAACTTAACATGACATTTAAAAAAATGAAGATTTATCACGTGTAAAAAAAAATTAAATAAACAAAGGTGCAGACAGATGCAAGAAAGCATGTGAGGTCTGATATGTTGCCCACCTTTAACCAAAACTGCTTGATCCATGATTCCTGCAACTGCAGGACTGTAAAAAAAAAAAAAGATGTGTTCTTTGTTCTCCTATGCTACAGATCTGAAGGTTTAACATTCTATGATCGACCATTAAGTATGTAACTATATAAACCACTTTGAAACACAACTTTGCGATTCTGAGACATTTTCCAAATCCACAGGATTGTTCGAGGAGATTTGTCCCATTGCTCAATCAGAATTTAGAAATTTCAGCCATGAATGGCAGAGGGCTAATCGGATATTAAAATATGCATGGTTTTAGCATGGGAAATGAGATGAGGATCTGATGGTGAAGGGAGAGATGGATAGACTCATTAAATATTAATACTCATTCTACAAAATATTTAAACAGCCGGTCATTTCCACTGCCAGCAATAGGGGTTCAAATGAGTTGAATCAGTTGGGAGCAAAGTTTGCCCTAGATTGAACTATTTGATGAACTAAAAGCATGAGATAGTGTGTAAAACTATGCCATAGTTATGAGGTAGCATTACAAGAGTTCATTAAGTATTTGAATTAGTAAAAAGATTTTAAATGCTTTGATCTGTGTGTAATGGTTGATATTCAACAAAGGTGAAGTACAAGATGCCGCTTTATCCGACGGGTGATAGGTTGGAAAAATAACCTTTCCTCAGGCAGCTACGATGGCTTTCTTCAGTAATGGCCAGCTTTATAGCGCTGAACTTCCATGGTGCTGTTTTAGAAATTGCTAATTGGGATAATGCATCCAAGTCATTTCAATACGTTTGGTCAATACAGTCCTGATGCACTATTGAACTGAATCTTTAATGACATAAATGTTCTCTTTCAGGTTAGAAGCGGTCCATTGTGGTTGTTACACTCTGTGTCCAAAGGCTTTGGTCTATCCTGAAATATTCCCTTGTAAAAAAAAATTTAAAATAAATAAAAAAATGTTTCATTTTCTTGATTTGCATAGCTCAATTTCATTTGCAAAAGAAGATTTATTGTCACAGGCAAAGCTGCTATGTTCAGCTTCTGTATATAATGACTTATTCATCTTAAAGCACAATCGAAGAATTTGCCATAAACCATTCTGGCATTTGTATATAAATAAGTAAATATAACCACAGTTCAATAATGTACAGCATCAGGCAGCATGGTGTCAGCTGAATTTTTAATGATGAAAGTGCCTGCGATCTCATCTGCTCTTTGAGGTTTCTGACTTATCAAATATGTATTTTCCTCTTGTAGCAACATATCTGTATTCAACACCTGAACAGCTGTGTAAAAGACTACAAGAATTCTGCAAGCGTCCTCAATTAGTCAGACACCATGTTACTCAGGTAAACAATGTTAATTTGGCTGTGAGTCAAATAAACCGCCAAGACTCCTTCAGAGAATTCTAATAAGTTTAGTGCTTTTTAGTCATAAAATACTATGAATAAACATTCATCCACAATGCCAATACATGACTAGTAATCAAAAATCTAAAAATGTAGCCTAAATTCTTTTGTGCTAAAGCTGAGCTCTTTATTCCATTGTAGAGGTACAACAAGATCAATAAAAACCATTAACTGGTAGGTCGCAAGTCTGATAGAGAAAAAACAAAAACAATTCTACTCACAATATTCAACTCTATAATCATGCACATTAGCTAAATAGTCAGTTTCACTGCAAAAGAAAATGCTTACTAATTATCTTGTTGTTTAGGTCAAAGGTCATACATCCACCGTATCTTTCTGCAAATTTGCCACAGATAGATGTTTTGATGCAAAAAAAAAGAAAAGAAAATATAAAACAGGCTACATTATACATACACAATACATTTAATAAAATATTAATACATTTTGTAAATACATTTAAATGTTTGAGTTAAAGCTGTTGTTGAAAAAAAAAAAAAAGTTACAATTTCCATCCTGCAGCAAACCCATTTGAGAGTCACTGCTCAACTAATCATAAAATAATAGGATTTCAATTCTATCGCTGTTCTCTGCTTTTTCCATCTCTTTTCCCTTTACTCTTTGATTCTCTCTTTCCTAGGTGAACCTCCACGCTTTCTCCTGGGACGCTCTGGGGGACAGTTCCAGATCTCTCCTGGGAGAAGACAGTGACAGGATGTTAACAGTCACATGTCATGAAGTGATCCCCAAGAAATACATTACGACTTAAACTCCAGCCTCGCTGTCAAAGAGCGTTTACAGTATGACCCGGAAAATCCTCTGTACCTCTCTGCTTTTATTTAAGAAAAACATCTATATGTGATTTTAATGTTCTCGTGCCGGAAAGAAAAAACAGCTTTATATTTGTGGTTAATGGAAAAAAAGAACAATCGAAAAACCTGAAACCGCTTTCGTGTTGCGCCTAGGCGGGCCCACCTCATATTTCGGTTCATATCCATTTTTATCCTTTGTGCCGGAGGACTCCAGCCTGGAATTCTGGAGTCTTCGGTTCCCACTCCGACAGAGCGGCAGCCAAGTTGCGGCTTGAAACGTTGTGGGCTCTCGCTCCACCTGAGGTTGCCAGGTTGTGACAAAGTCCCCCGAGGCTCAGTAAAGGTTGATGCAAGGCTTCCCCAGGACTGTGGTTGAATCTAAATATGGTTCTTTTATTTTCCTTGCTTCGGAGATCTGGCTGTACGTTGAAACCAGGAACCCGCTGCATAATTAAGGGGGCATGGTAACTAGCTATTTATATGTTTTTGCAAAATGTAAAATCTGGGCAAACTAACAATGGCCTGTCAGATTTTCCATAAAGATGTAAGTGTCTGCTTTCACATTACAGCAATGCCACAATCACACGGCCCACTTCAGGCCTGCCAACATATGTGTTATTGAAAGAGGTCTGACTTTTATTGCAAGAGTTATTGAAGGATTCCTCCTTTATTATCAGACATTCTTTCAATAAAGCTGCGGACTTTCTGACATTATTATTTCAGATGCATCGATTATTCAGGTGCGCCGGACAGAGGATTCAAATTAAAGGCTCAAATATAATCACGTTGCCATCTCTGTATGCGTCCAAAATTAGTCTCATTACTCCTCATTAAGTAGCAATGCTTCCGTTACAGCTCTTAGAAAAATAGTCCTAATATCCTACTGTACCTTCATATGTAATCTAATTCATATTTTAGGTGGTCAGTGAGATACTTTTGTCTGCCGTATGATATTTAGCATGAGTTCTCAAATATTATCGCTTCTCATTTGTCTCTTTTTGTATATCCATGTGTTATTTATAAGGAGCATATGGATGCGATTGACCTGTTTCCACCTTATCCTTGTCGCAATGTCAGATGAATTTGCCATCTACTCCAGGCCAACCTGAGGTCAGGACCTAATGACGCCATAAAGCCTATAACCTGCTGTTACGGCACAAAATGTCACCCCACATATTAAAAGTTAATAGCAACCTCTATAAAACTCAGTGCACATTAAACCATTTCATTGGCCTGTTGCTGTTTTCTCACTCATGGTGTTCTAGCGATATGAAGCTAATTTAATACCGACCGAATTCGATGGCAAAACAAATGTGCGGTACTCTTTATTTTTTCCCCTTCAGTTCATGTTTGGTGTCCCACTGGAGTAGCACAGAGCTTGGAGGGCTGCCATTTGCATCGTATGACTACATTTGTTGATATTTTAATATCTGACAGGGGAATCACTAAAGTGAATTTGATCTGATACAACAGGTATAAGTACTCATCTGTTTAAGGTCAGCTTTGAGTTTATATATGATATTCAGACCTTGATCAGATAATGCTTTCTCAATTATTAGATACTTGGAAGTGAAGGTACAGTAAGATTACTTTTAGTATTCTCTTTGCTGCTCTTTGCTGTTCATTGCTGTAACCAGAACAGAATTTAGAGTTGCAAATCACTGCAAATGAAACGGCACAGAATCATCACAGCCTCCTCTGAAACCAGCAAAGGGATTTAGGAAATGGAAAATGGAAATGGCACTTTAATGAGAACCCTCAAGTTCTGACTTGAGCAAAATTTAGTGGTCACAGTACAGTTTGAGCATGGTCGTCACCAAATTAGGAAGGAGTTCTTTTTTTTTTTTTTTTATATGCATTAATGTATTTATTTTACAATTTTTCTAATTACTGTTTAATAAAGGGAATAATCATATTTTAAACTATCATATTTTAAAAACGAAGTAAAGAGGGTAGGTTTTATTTAATTGTATTATTATTATTAATATATATCACACTATATTGGGTGAATTTCACTAGATTTAAATTATTGTCCATTATCCTTTTTTTTAATTCTACAGTTGTCAGAATAAATATTCCTTTAATAATAATAATAATAATAATAATAATATCTATATTTTTATTACACATATTTTTAAATAACTTTCTAAAGCAAGGGAAGTACTTTAAAGGGTTTGTTGGTTTGTTAGGAGTGGACTGTACACTTATATATATATTCTCTTTGCGTGCTGCTTGATGCCAGTTTATGTATTTTAGTTTTTTTTTTTTTTTTTTTTTCACACACCAGCTCATGTTGTGGCACGCTATCTAATTATACCATTACCTAGGGGGGGGGGGGGGGGGGGGGGGTGTACTACTGTTTGTGGTCATGCAGTACGGTTGTGTGATTTTATCACTTGTTTATTTCTGAACACAAGATGAGAAGGAGGCCCTGGCTGAACTAACAGGTAGAATATGTCTCTTTTCACTCTGAGTTCATATAACATTGCCCTGATCCCTAATCTTAAAGGAAGACCAGAGGAATGGATAAGCGAGAGAGAGAGACATAGTTGTCCTCATGTGACTCAGTCATATGCTATCAATATGCTGCCATGTTCTGTTGGAGCCCAGGCTCTTTTTAATGGGGCCTGGTGGTTAGAACATGGCAGACATCTCACAGGGACACTGTATTGTTATGCTTTCATTTACTTTTGGGCCCTTTCTTTTTTTTTTCTTTTTCTGTTTTTTTGCGGACTTACAAAGACGCTCGTTTCCATGAAGCTCTGCCAAGAAGGATGGGAAAACAAAGTGTGGGGGTGGGGTGTGTGGGAGTTTGTCGGGGTTCGGAAAAGCACAGTGGTCTCCAGTTATTACATGAAATCATTAGACGTGGAACGTCTTGGCTAACATAGAGAAAACATGAAGGCCGCAGTTTCATACAGCTTTGTGCGCCCCTCGCCCACCGACCGCATGGCGTCAATGGAGCTCTTCACACTGGTCGCAATGGTTAGCAGGCCCGATAATTTGCTGCTATTTGTTCCTAAACATAATGATGACACACACACACATATATATATATACACACACACTATCATTCAAAAGTTTGGGATCAGTAAGACTTTAAATGTTTTTTATGCTGCATTTATGAGATAAAAAAAAATAATAATAATAATAATTATAATATAAAATAATGGTTTCTATTTTATTATCCTTTCAAATATAATACATTTCTATGATGCAAAGCTGAATTTCCATAAGCCTTTACTCCAGTCTAAAATGTCAAATGATCCTTCAGAAATCATTCTAATATGCTGATATATTATTACAATTGCCAAATATTTTTTTTCAGGATTCTATTATGAATGAAGTTAAAAAAAGAACAGCATTTATTCAAAATATATTTTCTAACAATATAATTTGCTAAGACTTCTTATCAATTTTACATATCTTGCTGGATAAAAGGTTTAATTTCTTTAAAAAAAGAAAGATTAACAATTTAATGTAGTGTACATTATTAGAAGAGAAATTGATTTTAAATAAATGCCCTTCTTTTTAACTTTTTATTCATCAAAGAATCCTTCAAAACAAGTATCACAGGTTAAAAAAAAAAAAAGCAAAACAATTACCAGCACTGATAATAAATCAACATATTAGATTGATTTCTGAAGGATCATGTGACACTGAAGATTTGAGTAATATTCCATGAAGATATCTTGTAAATATCCCACTGTAAATATATCAAAACTTTTTTTTTTTTTTATTAGAAATATGCATTGCTAAGAATTCATTTGGAAAACTTCAAAGGTGATTTTCTCAATATTTAGATTTTTTTGCACCCTCAGATTCCAAATGTTCAAATAGTTGTATCTCGGCCAAATATAGTCTGATCCTAATAAACCATCCATCAATGGAAAGCTTATTTTTTCAACTTCCAGAATATATATATATATAGATTTTTTTTTTTTTTTTTTTTTTTTCAAATAAATGCAGCCTTGAAAAACATAAACAAATCTTCCTGATCCCAAACTTTTAAACAATAGTGTGTATGTGCAGCACTAATATAAATATATATAATTGTGAAACTCGTGTTTTAGATAAATTAAATTCACACAGACTGAAGAAGTTTAAGTCTTTGGTTCTGATTTTGGCTCACATTTAACAAAAACCCACCAATTCACGATCTCAACAAATTAGAATATGGTGACATGCCAATCAACTTAAAACACCTGCAAAGGTTTCCTGAGCCTTCACAGTGGTCTCTCAGTTTGGTTCACTAGGCTACACAATCATGGGGAAGACTGCTGATCTGACAGCTGTCCAGAAGACAATCATTGACACCCTTCACAAGGAGGGTAAGCCACAAACATTCATATCCAAAGAAGCTGGCTGTTCACAGAGTGCTGTATCCAAGCATGTTAACAGTTGAGTGGAGGGAAAAAGTGTGGAAGAAAAAGATGCACAACCAACCGATAGAACCAAGCCATATGAGGATTGTCAAATCGATTCAAGAATTTTAGTGAAATTCACAAGGAATGGACTGAGGCTGGGGTCAAGACATACAGACGTGTCAAGGAATCTGGCTACAGTTGTCGTGTTCCTCTTGTTAAACCTCTTCTAAACCACAGACAACATCAGATGCATATTAAATGGGCTAAGGAGAAGAAGAACTGTACTGTTGCCCAGTGGTCCAAAGTCCTCTTTTCAGATGAGAGCAAGTTTTCTATTTCATTTGGAAACCAATGTCCTATAGTCTGGAGGAAGGGTGGAGAAGCTCATAGCCCAAGTTGCTTGAAGTCCAGTGTTAAGTTTCCACAGTCTATGATGATTTGGCATGCAATGTCATCTGCTGGTGTTGGTCCATTGTTTTGAAAACTAAAGTCACTGCACCCGTTTACCAAGAAATTCCTGAGCACTTCATGCTTCCTTCTGCTGAGCAGCTTTTTGAAGATGCTGATTTCATTTTCCAGCAGGATTTGGCACCTGCATACACTGCCAAAAGCACAAAAAGTTGGTTAAATGACCATGGTGTTGGTGTGCTTGACTGGCCAGCAAACTCCCCAGACCTGATCATAAGAGAATCTATGGGGTATTGCCAAAAGGAAAATTAGAAACAAGAGACTGAAAAATGCAGCTGAATGCAGGCTTCCATACCACCTCAGCAATGCCACTAACTGATCACCTCCATGCCACGCCGAATTGAGACAGTAATTAAAGCAAAAAGAGCCCCTACCAAGTATTGACTACATGTACAGTAAATGAATATACTTTCCAGAAGGCCAACAATTCACTATTATATATATATATATATATATATATATATATATATATATATATATATTAGGGGTGTAACGATACGCGTATTCGTATTGAACCGTTCGGTACGACGCTTTCGGTTCGGTACGCGGTACGCATTATGTATACCGAACGGTTCGTTAGAGTAATTAATTATATTTGAAAAAAAAAAAAAAAAAAAGAGAGAGAGAGAGAGAAATATAATGATATGCGTTCAACAAGGTAGCCCAATAACCCAAACAACGTAACAGGCAACGCCCCTGACACTCCCGAAGAAGAAAAAAACACCATCTTATATGTTTATGTTAGGCTACTCAGCAGGCGCTCGCTCACTCAGTACGCGCTGAAGGCTCGTTGCAAAATGGCCAATGCGTTTAACAGAAAAAGAAGATCCTCCAGTAACCAACAGGTCTGGTGTTTGGGTGCACTTTGGATTCCCTTTAAGCTATAATGGTGATGGCAAGAGAGTGGTGGATAAAAAAACAACGGTATGTCGCATCTGCAACATGACAGGGTACACCAGCGGGAATAAAAAAAAAAAAAAAAAAAAAAACACCAGCGGGAATATCTGGGATATATGCGTCAGTACTATCTGGGAAAAGACGAAAAAAAGGAGAAACATGCACGCAGCAAACTATCCCTGCAGCATTTAGAAACTATAGCTTACAGGGAATCCAACCCAAACACCAGACCTGTTGGTTATTTTAGGATCTTATATTTCTGGTCTGTTAAAGGCATTCGACATTTTGCAACGAGCCTTCAGCGCGTGCTGAGTGAGCGAGCGCCTTAGGGGCCGTTCACATATCGTGCCTAAAAACGCATGGAAAACGCTAAGCGCGTCTTTCTCCTCCTTTCCAAAGCGCTCGGGCAGAAGCGCTCATGAGGCGTCTGTCTTTGCTAAGCAACAATGACGTGCTCTCTCCATGAGACGCGGAAATTTCAGCGAAGGATAAATGGATTTGCAGCTCTAAAAATCGCTTGCAGTAGCTCTGCTACTAAATTTATTTCAAAATTGCAATCCATATACAACTATGATCAGCTGATCCTTCATCTTGGCTGAGCTCTCAACGTTGTTACGGGAAAGGATGAAGCTGATTGGTTAGTTCTTGTCACATGACCCGCGGTGCGCTTGCGGCATTCTGAAAAGTTGAGATGTTTTTACATTTTGCTGTATCTAAAACGTATCGAACCGAACCGAACCGAACCGTGACATCAGTGTATCGTATTGAACCGAACCGTGAATTTTGTGAACCGTTACACCCCTAATATATATATATATATATATATATATATATAATTTTTTCTTTTTTTTTTTGGTCTTATGAAATATTCTAATTTTATGAAATAATTTGTTGATTGGTGGGTTTTTGTTAAATGTGAACCAAACTCATCACAATTAAAAGAACCAAAGACTTAAATTTCAGTCTGTGTGCATTGGATTTATTTAATACACAAGTTTCACTACATATATATACAGGCCCTTCTAAAAAAAATAGCATATTGTGATAAAAGTTCATTATTTTCCATAATGTAATGATAAAAATTTAACTTTCATATATTTTAGATTCATTGCACACCAACTGAAATATTTCAGGTCTTTTATTGTTTTAATACTGATGATTTTGGCATACAGCTCATGAAAACCCAAAATTCCTATCTAAAAAAATTAGCATATTTCATCCGACCAATAAAAGAAAAGTGTTTTTAATACAAAAAAAGTCAACCTTCAAATATTTATGTTCAGTTATGCATTCAATACTTGGTTGGGAATCCTTTTGCAGAAATGAAATGCGGCGTGGCATGGAGGCAATCAGCCTGTGGCACTGCTGAGGTGTTATGGAGGCCCAGGATGCTTCTGTATGGCCTTAAGCTCATCCAGAGTGTTGGGTCTTGCGTCTCTCAACTTTCTCTTCACAATATCCCATAGATTCTCTATGGGGTTCAGGTCAGGAGAGTTGGCAGGCCAATTGAGCACAGTAATACCATGGTCAGTAAACCATTTACCAGTGGTTTTGGCACTGTGAGCAGGGGCCAGGTCGTGCTGAAAAACCAAATCTTCATCTCCATAAAGCTTTTCAGCAGATGGTAGCAAGAAGTGCTTCAAAATCTCCTGATAACTAGCTGCATTGACCCTGCCCTTGATAAAACACAGTGGACCAACACCAGCAGCTGACATGGCACCCCAGACCATCACTGACTGTGGGTACTTGACACTGGACTTCAGGTATTTTGGCATTTCCTTCTCCCCAGTCTTCCTCCAGACTCTGGCACCTTGATTTCCAAATGACATGCAAAACTTGCTTTCATCTGAAAAAAGTACTTTGGATCACTGAGCAACAGTCTAGTTGCTCTCTGTAGCCCATTTCCTGCACACGCCGTGCACGGTGGCTCTGGATGTTTCTACTCCAGACTCAGTCCACTGCTTCCACAGGTCCCCCAAGGTCTGGAATCGGTCCTTCTCCACAATCATCTTCAGGGTCCGGTCACCTCTTCTCGTTGTGCAGCGTTTTTTGCCACACTTTTTCCTTCCCACAGACTTCCCACTGAGGTGCCTTGATACAGCACTCTGGGAACAGCCTATTCGTTCAGAAATGTCTTTCTGTGTCTTACCCTCTTGCTTGAGGGTGTCAATGATGGCCTTCTGGACAGCAGTCAGGTCGGCAGTCTTACCCATGATTGCGGTTTTGAGTAATGAACCAGGCTGGGAGTTTTTAAAAGCCTCAGGAATCTGTTGCAGGTGTTTAGAGTTAATTAGTTGATTCAGATGATTAGGTTAATAGCTCGTTTAGAGAACCTTTTCATGATATGCAAATTTTTTGAGATAGGAATTTTGGGTTTTCATGAGCTGTATGCTAAAATCATCAGTATTAAAACAATAAAAGACCTGAAATATTTCAGTTGGTGTGCATTGAATCTAAAATATATGAAAGTTTAATTTTTATCATTACATTATGGAAAATAATGAACTTTTATCACAATATGCACATTTTTTTGAGAAGGACCTGTATATATAATGGTAGTATGTGCATATGTGTGTGTGTATATATATATATATATATATATATATATATATATATATATATGTGTGTGTGTGTGTGTGTGTGTGTGTGTGTGTGTGTGTGTGTGTGTGTGTGTGTGTGTGTGTGTGCGCGCACTGTTATTAGTTTATATATTTTAAATGTATATAGACAAGGTCAAAATCGTCTCATCAAACAAACTGTGTAAAATACTGAAATAAGTAATTTGGCCATTAAGGGTTTTTTTTTTTTTTTTTAGATTCAAGCACTTAACACCTCATTCCAAACACTCAAAATGCACCACACCTTTTCACAAGCCAATTTGATGGGAGACATTAATTTTGCATGTATTAATGAGCTAAGCACCACCTGCAGTACTACGGCTCTCAAAGTGTGAGCTGTGTTGCACAAAGCCCAGTGTCATGTGACCATGGGCTCTAGCACAGAATAAATCTGGGCATTCGCTTCATGTACACTGAAAATATCTGCCAATATTCTCCCCTGGGTTACTTACCACTTCAGTCCATCCACCCACACATTTTGATTTCTTGTTATTTGAAGCATTTAATGCAAGAATGAACTCTACAGCATGGCCTCTCGGCTCTGCTTGGGCAGCTGAAGTTCAGTGCCTACTTTTGACCAAGACAGTATGAAATAAAACACTGAGGTGTGCCGCTATTATGATATAATTCAGATGAAACATTCAAATTTTAGTCCCATACAATGCAAACAAACCATTTTTTATCTCCTGCCAACAAAACCACAGACAGAGATGTCTGTAATTGGGTATATATATATATATATATATATATATATATATATATATATATTGGGTATATATAAGTTTTTATTTGTTATTCAAATGTCATTTAAAAGACAATTTATTCTCAATAGACCAGTGCACATCACGGGATGGATTTAAGGTGTTAAAGCAAAGCTTTGTCTGCATTAGAATCATAATCATGGCTGTCTGCACATTTTTTATTGTCCTGTAATACTTCTGGGTTCTTTTTTAATTATTATTTCTGGATTTTCTTGTCTAGCACTGAAGTAAGCGAGCCTGTCTGGCATGTTCAACTTTTTTTTTTCTAGGTGTCAAAACGTAATGACAAACTAAGCCACCACATTCAATACAGGATCCAAGCTCTCTGTAAACTTCTTGTGGTTGGAGAAAAAAAAAAAAAAAAAAAAAAAAACAGTATGTGTGTATCTTTTCAAAGGTTCTGCAATGAAGGTCTTGGTGGCCTGCCGAACTCGTTAGGTCCCTGAGTGAAGCGCAGCTGTGCCAGAGAGGTCACTAAAAGCTGCATCTCATTTCACTGCGTTATTTTCAGTCGAAATTTAGAGAGACGCACAACCCGCAAATCTGGTTTATGTCGCCCTCCTGTTCCTCCAGTACCCCTTCATCATTACTGCTTGAGATGCCAAACTATGAGGGATCTGATGCAGGGAAAAAGCTACAAGGAGGGATAGCTCTTCCCGTAATTACAGACTCTCTCTTATCTCTGGGATGGAATTAAAAACACATTCCATGCAGACAGTCTCAGCACTGGCCTGCGGGAAGCAAATAAAAAGAGACTGCTGTTCGAGAATTGGAGAGGACTTTGGCAGTTTGATTAGAAACCGATGTGATCACGCTGTACATTATCTGACAATGCATAGGGCCCACAGAGTGACAGAGTTAATGAAGGAGGCTGCAGGAAGAAGAGCAAAAAACTCAGTGCATTAAGAAATAAGGCTTTTTTTTCTTTCTTTCTTTCTCTGTTTTTTTTTTTTTTTTACTTTTTTCAAAATAATTGTACAAATTTTGCTTAGCTTATTAAAAAAAAAAAAAAAAAAATACATGTACCATTAATAAAACACAAGATCACAAATACCTGTTGCAACAGACTGCAAATATGAGCTGCCAAAAATAATCACAAGTTTGCTATCAGGTTTCTGCCAAATAAAAGTTTGACAAAAAAAAAAAAAAAAAGCCTGCCAGAGATCGCTTACATCCAATTTATTTCAAACTAAAATTATCCATTAGATAATATCAGTGTACAAAACCCATTTCCAAAATTGGGTTAATTTCCCTGTCACAAACGACCATGTACATGTATATCAGTACAAATATACAGCTTTTTAATTTTGCCATTGATGTTTTGAGGTATGATACAATGCGAGATTTGCATTATACAAAAATATAATTATATGTATTAAATTATAAATGCGACTTGTTTTATCCAAACCTTTTTTTTCAAGGAGCAAATATGAAAAAAAAATAATAATAATCAGAAGCAGGGAACACACATTCACACACACACACACACACACATCATTTGTTTCCTTTTTTTTTTTTTTCAGTGTCTTTTTCCAGAATCCTCTGGGGTGACTTCACATGGCCTCCGGTCCAAAGATCTCCACACATTCAATGAGAATGGACTCCACTATTTGATTCTGAAACACCATATTGACCTCCATGTTTCCGGATTCAAGCTCGGGCCACATGAGAGTCGGTCCAAACACAATGCTGATGCCCTGAGTCGACATTAAGTTTTTCTTTGAGTTCATCAAGACTCTGTAAAACAGAAAAACACCAGATCATTGAAGCAACACAATAGCAATGAATATAGTTTCCAAGTCTTGTGAAGATCCCTAATGGAAGAACGGACTACGACGTACAAGTACAATCATTTAAGTGTGCATGTTTCCTGTCATAAAAAAAACTACTCAGATCGTCGGTGACGGACCAATGGCAGGGTGTTTTTGAGGACTTGTGCCTGGTCTTTGGAGGCATCTAAGCACACTTTTAGTGGAATCTCTCTGAGCTGAGGTTTGGCTGTGGTGGAGAAACAATCAATACTGGGGTATTGGAGGACTCTTAGAAGGAGCCAGATTGGAGCCCTCTGGCTCTGTTATGGGTTGAGGCCTGGAAAGGGGGGGAGGGATTGTGGTGGAAGGCTTCCTTCCAAGTTGTCAACGGGATCCTGACTAAGAGGTGGGAAGCAGGCTTAACATTTAGAAGCACACTTTGTATGGCTTAACCGCGGCCCAGTTCTGAAAGGTACTGATTAGGAGTGTGTTGGGTTTACTGCACTCACGTACATTGCACCGTAGTGTAACCGACGTCATGTGCCATCTACGTTTATGGTCACATCTATCAAAATAATGGTCTGCAATTATGCAACACAACTCAATGATCTATAATCGCTGCTTTGTTGTCAAAATACTCACGCACTCTGCTCTGAAAAAGGTAACGTTGGTGCTACATGTGACGTCCCTCCACATAAGTGTTATTGGGACTTTGGGAAGCCATTTCAGTCGAGAAACACAACTTAAGAGGCAGGCCAAGTGCTCTCAATAATTCCCCATTAATGTGTATAATTAACCTCGGCCATTTCGTTTCCCCTACATCACAGCTAGACGCTTGTCCTGCCATGAGCATTTTTAACCTAATTAGCGCACTATGATGTAAGGATCCCGGCTGCCATTGCTAATGGTCTGCTAATGATCTTAAGGAGAGAGACTTCATTTCCGAAGACATTTTTCAAAACATTAAATATGAAGCTTTTTGTCGAACCTTTTAGTGTTTTTTTGGTAATTATGCCACTGTGACACCACTATATACATGACCCCCACACCTCCCCCCCACCTTCACATTCATCTCTGCTATCAGTAATGCCAGATCGATTAAAATCATGATAGAAGCTTAATTACAGTCATTATCATTTTCAATTACGGTAGCAGCACACAGTTGGAAGAAGTGCAATTCGAAGACACTCTATGGAAGTGGAAAAAAATGATGTGACTCTGTACATCAAAAGAGAACCGCGTAAAAGACAACATACTGTTGTATATTTAAATAGTTTATATATAAATTATATCAAATTCACTAAAAAAAATAATAAAATAAAAATACATATGCATAGGTATTTTCTAAATTTATGTTTTCCCTAAATATCCTGATTTTATATACAGACACACACACACATATGTGTGTGTGTGTGTGTGTGTGTGTGTGTGTGTGTGTGTGTGTAGATACCATGTATATGAAAAAATAGTATCTATTTGTATTGTTTTATATAAAACATAAACATAATTTAAAGTGACAGTCCTGGTGACACTTGAAACATATTTACAAAAAAATAAAAAAGTAATTGCAAATAAATAATACAGAACAAACAACCAAACACATTAAATTAAGTACACATAAAAAAGTGTAGATATGTTATATTTCTATATCTTATTTTTTTGATCAGATGCTTGTCCTAAAATAATGCATATTAAAAGGTATATATTATAACATTGTATAAATGCATACATTTTATATAAACGTTTTCCATTGTCATTTTAAAATCTTGAGTTAAAATAGTGTCTCGTCTAAAATACCTCAGATTTAGAGAATGTATTTGTTGTACACCTTGCCTAAATTAACACTTTCAATTAAGAAATTTGTTGATTTGGAAAAGGGAAGGATGCAATCTGGTCCTCAGTATCTGGGTATTTATGGCAAAATGCACTCATTAAACCATCAGCTGACTTGGAGCCCAGTGAAGAAGCTCTGGTGCCTGGGTAAGGGCCAGGCTGTGGGCAGCTTGACCGGAGGTGACTGCGTTACGCCTGGTTGAATCTGACAAATCATTGATATCCCGTACATAAGCCGATGTGTACAGCTCAAGATGCCAATGGTTATTAATTAGCATCTCGTTTGCAAGCGGGGCATGACAGGAAATGGAGGATAGCTCACAATGCCGTAATTCCCCGCCTAGGAGGCCAGTGCTAATTGGGTCAGCCTAACTGGCTCCTGAAGAATCATGGGACGAATAATAAATTGAGGCAGGGTGGGGGTTACAGAATCGCTCCAAGCTTTAAACTGTGTCATTTTCGTGTTATAAGATGACGGCCTTGACTGAACCTATAAAAGAAAGGCTCACTTTTATCAGAGATACTTTGATTTTCCACTTCCGATATTTGAAGTTTGCCCATTTTTTATTATTATTGTTTATTACTTCCTGTCTGCGCCGTAAAAGGTCATAAACTGCTGGGCATATACTTTGGTGGATATCAAAAATTCACACAACGGCAGTTTTCTTCCATCTAATTTGAGAGACACCAAACATAGATGAGAAGAAATGTTTTTTGTTTCTTGGCTTTCCTGATCAGAGGTTTCTCCAGGTTTCTTTTCCAGCACAAAGACGAACGGAACCTTGAATTACTAACAAAAAACAAAACCTGTGGCCTTTTAAATCACTTGTGGTAAACGGGAAATATGAGGGGTGGTGACAAAACCTCCCACAAAAAATGACATAAATAGCACTACTGAGCAAGTGTACTGTTGAGAAAATCTGGTTGCCTTGACCACATCATCACAATGCGAGCACACAACTGGTTATTGAATCCAGGCTCCACGGACCAAAAGAAAAAAATGAACATTGGTTCCATGCGGGCACAGAAAGCGCCCACAACAAAGAGCTTTTGACTTTCACCACTTTAGATGAGCCAAGTCAGCGCAAAATATAACCCACGAAGGCATTACAGTAGGGGTTCAGAGAGCTGCTTCAGTTAGGTATACCTGTGTTATAAGAGAAAGACAGAAAGTGTACAAGCGAAAAGTGAGGTTTGAGCAGAGCTTACGCATATTGATACTTTGAGTGTGAAAGACGCCAAAGGCAACAAAACAAGAAAATGGTGTGTGCAATATTATGAATACTACCACAAGCTGCAAAGCATCTAACCTCATTGTTCTTTCTTCATCTCACTCTGGACTGCAAAATTACTACATTTGTCTTAGAAGGAAGGCAAATACAACACACACTCTAAGCTAATTCACTGCGACCGCACATTCCTTGCCTTTATTCATGGGAAAGTCATCCTGATATTTAGAGAGGGAAAGCAGTAGACAGAAACAAGTATGACTTAAGTGAGAATATAAAATAAACAGAACCACATCACTTGGCCGGGGTGTGGTGCCCACAAAGCAAACTGCGCTTTGGATCCGAAGCTCTCTTCCCGTTTATTGCTCTAATAGTGAGAGAAAGGAGCAGCGGGAACGTCGCTGTGGAGAAGGAACAGACTTGGTGGCACTACAGGGATTTTCAGTGTCACCACAAGTTCCACTGTAACAGCTCTTTGGTAAGCAGAATAAAAGCTGAATGGATTTTCTAATGCCACCATTCAGTGAATTTATGACAATGCTTTGTCCTCGTGCCTGTGTGTAGATCTGACTACAGATTTGGAAATGCTGCCAGTGATTCCCAACTATGGTGGTACTTAAGTAGGTTTGAGGGGCAGTTTGTGTAGATTCACAATGACAGTGAAATATATGTGCATATGTGTCATCTGTAAAAATATCAGAAGAAAATGCATCTAATAAACACAAATCAATACAAATCTGCAATAACGAGTTATATATTATCTTATAAAGCTTGACAAGTTTTTTTTATTTATCTGGTGAATAGTCTAGAATATAAACCTGCTGCCTCCTGTCCTACAGTATCCATCATGAGATTTACAAATATTAAATACAATATTTTATATCATACAGCAGTGCTTTCCAACTTGTTTTGTCTTATTTACTTTACTACATCAAGCACCCTTTCATCAATTAATAGGTTATTTAAATTATTATTTGTATGCAATTTTTTTTATTTTTATTTACTTTCTGATTTTTTTTAACTTTCTGAATATTGCTTAACATTGAATATTATTATTTTTATTATTATTATTACTGAAAATTTATTATATTATATTATATTATATTATATTATATTATATTATATATTTTCCATTTAACATTGATGTTTTAGTTTTTTACCATATGGTTTTATTATAAACCATAACATCAATGTTAAGTGGTAAACGATATAATATAATATAATATAATATAATATAATATAATATAATATAATATTATATAATATAATAGAATAGAATAGAATAGAATAGAATAGAATATAAACCCTCAGTAATTAAATAGCAATAATAATAAATGTTAAACGATAGAATAATGCTTAAAAAAAGTAAATTAAATTGCATGAAAATATTAATTTAAATAACCTATTAATAGAGGAAAGGGAGCTTGATGGAGTTTTGTAAATAAAACAAAAAAGTTGGAAAGCACTGCTGTATAATATTAAATATTGTATTTAAAATTTGTAAATCTCATGATGGATACTGTAGGACAGGAGGCAGCAGGTTTGTGTTCTAGCATGTTCACCAGATAAATAAAAAACTTGTCAAGCTTCATTATGGAATGCAGACCTAGTTTTCTTTAGCACGTCAGACTCTCAGAATATCGTGTTCCTGTCTAGAAATCGACTGTTCAATGAGTGTCTCTCTGTCTCTCAGTCACACATTAGTGTTTTCTGATTGGGAGACCTGGCATGAGCTACCCAACAGACTTTAGCACTAGTGCCAAAGGGCATGTTCCATTGGGGGAAGGGAGGAGGGGGTGCTCATCAATCTGAGATGAGTCCTGTGGCCCTCCTGTGCAGGGTGGTAAATGTGCAGAAGGGTAAAGTGGGATAGAACACCCCTCCTGGGAGATGGAGACTAGCCATATGGCCTTCTGGCTGTGCCAGTAACGCTATCATGGACAAGGACTTGAGCGTTGACACACGGAAACACGCACACACACACACACATTATGGTTCATATTGAGTCCTCTCTTCATGTCACATCCTGTTAATTGAGGACTTTTGTGTAAAAGGTTTTCAGATTGAGCACTATTTGTTGATTTCACTCTAAAAAAACGACTTTGTAATCTGTGACCATCTTTAATCTGCTAACATTATAAAAATACGTCACAAACTTTCCATTCGTAAAAACGGGAAGTTTCCATTATAGTCTAGTCTGGTTTTGTACTGTCAAGGTCAGCTGGCAGTGCAGAGCAGTGTGATGGGTTACTGACATCTCAAAGGGATAGTTCTCCCAAAAATGAAAATGTTGTCATTAGTTCCCTCACACCCACATGCCATCCCAATCCTGAATGGTTTCTGTACCTACACTGAAGTTTTTCCTTCAATGCAGCTCAAAAAAAGCTGAAATCAGACTTTCAAAAAAAGGATAAAGTATTAAACAGACAACGTCTGACCAGTTTTTTGAAGAAAGCTGAGCCACATGCAGTTAAACGAAAAGCTAGGAAGCCTAATTAAGTTGATACAATTAGCTAGATAGTAAAGTAAATGTCAGTTCTGTTTAATTTCACAAAGTAGACAGGCGGAAAAAAAAGGTAAACGTATAATGAGAGCTCATACGCAGAGAGAAGGTCAAGCACATTTTGTTGATCATTAGTGAACAGAGTGCAAGGTTTCAGACCACAGACGTTTGTGAAACCCTCTGAAGGTGACAGATACCAGTGAAGCTCAGATAAACTAAAATTACACTGATAAGAAAGTTCTAACATTTAAATTACAAAATGATTAATTTACTGTGTAAAATGTCCTACTTGTGATTTCCAAAAATAATATAATAAATGTAGGCGTTATCCTCCTACCACCCACCTAAATGTCCTGTGCGGGACCCAATATTTGGTTTCCGCCCATGGTTGTGTGTATGGATGGAGACTTACCTCCTCAGGTGCTGGAAGAGTAGTTTCATGGTGTTGTGGTTGGGTTTGGGGAGTTGATGGATCAGTTTCTTGAAGGCCTGAATCTTCTGTGTGGGCTCCCTAATTTCTGTTGGCAGGGAAGAGATGATGAAATGTTTTGATTTGGGTATTGCTCCTTCATTTGAACCTCTAGGTTCAGAGAGAAGCTAATGTCTTTTCCATCACTTTTTCATTAACATAGCTCATCTAACATCAAAATATTCCCCAATACTGGACCATTACCCCTTTCTCTATTAATTATAGAGACATGCTTGAGAAGGCAACATGCAGAATATGTCCCATTCCAAACTGCTGACTTACCAAAACGCCAATATATAATCGAACAGATTACTCCATTTATATGAAATTTAAATCCTACTTTTGATTTAATTTAGTTCTTAAATATGAATTTCGTTAAAATGTACAGTACAAGATAATCTCTTTTTAAGATGCCAAAATTAGCAGCATTTAGTCTGTGCTTATGCAGCTGTGTTATGCAGCAATAACCTTTACGCAGTTATCCAAACACATTTAGTACAATTGCATGGATATCTGACACCATTACACTTCTCAGCAAAATCATTTTGATTCTGTGCAATCACTTTATAAAGCATCTCGCTTTTAAATGGATGTAATTAAAGACGTTGTAGAAAAATAACCTATTCCGCCTATAAAATCAAAGCATAAACACCCCTAAACTTTTTCACTCTGGTGTTCAGTTTTTTCAACATGAAAGTACATGCGAGCGGTGCTAATGGTCCGTAATAGTCCACGTCCATTAAAAGCTGTTGTGCTGTAACACAAGCTGAAACCGGTGACCTCTTGACCCCGCTGCTCTTTACATGTCAGATGGATGATGACCTCATGGCAAACTCCTGAGAGGCACCAACCTGTGCGCTGACTGTTCTACATCAGTGTCACTACCTGACCTTTGACACTGACGTTCCCTGAACCCATTATGATGGATATAGTAATATAGCTGATTGTATTATTTCAAACACTGTTAGTGTAAAAAAAAAGCTTGTGTGGTAAACTAAGTAAAAGGGTAATTTATTGTTGATAAGGCTTTAATTTGGAAGGGTATTTTAATAATTTAATCGATGCTTTTGATCAATATCTTTATGGAACCTGAGCAGATGTTGAAATGGAGCTTTCACAGGGCCACCTGTGTGCACTCCAAACTCCCTCAGCTCAGATTTCACCTCAACAGATTTGGTTAAAAGAGTATTAACAGACCGTAAAGATTATACAGCCAACTATACACTACCATTCAAAAGTGTCCATACCAAGATTACAGTTATTTGCTAGAATTAAAATACAAACAGTAAGAGAAATGTAATAATTATTAAATATTATAACAGTTTAAATTAACTGATTTCTCTCATTTAACCCCGTGATGTCAAAGCTGAATTTTCAGCAGCAGCAATTACTCCACATGATACTGCACAAATTGTTTTAATACATTTTATTTCCATCCATGATGTGTTTTTCAGCATTCTTTGACTAATATAAGTTCAAAATATTTTGTAACAATGCACAAGTCTTTACTGTAATTTTGTACTTTTTAAAATGTAATGCACCCTTGCTGAAAATAAGTATTTTATATATATATATATATATATATATGTGTAAGTGCTTCAATTCTGCTTCATATCACATTTCCAACTACAATTGTCTCATGCAGTCAGTGTGAATGTGCATCCAGGCATCTACACTGCTGACATTCACAATTTCATTAGACTGTACAAATACCTTTTATAGCACGCCGTTTAAGGTTCAAAGTGCATCTTAAAGTGATACCTGGTATAACTGTATTGATTAACTATCACAATGAAACAAATTTGCATTGTATGATTGTAAATCAATTTAGATTGTTTACATTCTAAACAGAGCAAAATCTCTTCTGTCTTCCTCCTGCTAAGAAAACATCACTGGTTATTCCTTCTGTGGCTGGCTAACAGCTCCACCATGCTATTCATCAGAGGTGGGTAGAGTACCCAAAAACTTTACTCAAGTAAAAGTAAAAGTAATTCTAGAAATATTTACTCAAGTAAAAGTAAAAGTACTAGTCTTGAATAGTTACTTGAGTAAGAGTAAAAGAGTATCGGATAAAAAATCTACTCAAGTAGTTAGTTACTAGTTACTTTGGGTCATATATACGGAGCCTTTTTTTATATAGATATATAGACAAAAAATGTAAGTAATGTATGTGTGTGTGTATAAATGTATATATTTCATCAGCCTTTAATCCAATTTATGTAATTTATTATAAAACCCTGTCTGTTTATTTAAGTAACAAATATAGGTATCATGCCATAACATATTTTTAATACGACTGACTTTATTTTAAATGTGAATTTAACATTGAAAGTTAATGTGATATAAATATTGCTACTAATCTTTCATTGTTCAGAAAGAGAGCAAATAACATTTACATTAAACATAATTTTCACTGACAGTCTAGATTTCATTCACTCTCAGAAACTACCATTAAAATCACTGAAACTGTTAACACTGTGAAATCAATATCTTAATTATAGATTCGTACACACATCTGCACTTTGTTGTTTCTGACGAGAGAATTCGGCAGAAAGAGGTATTCAGTAAGTGAGCGAGTGAAGGAAGCACCGGCATTTCAGCGATGACTCATCGGAACGCCTCTGATTGGCTATTGCATTCAAAAGCTCAACAGAACCGTGTGTGATTGGTTAATGTGCAGCGCTGTAAAAACGCGTCTGTCTCTGGCTCAGCGCCAGCAAGCGATCACAGATCTGAATTTAGCAGCTGATGATATGACTTGCTGAACGTACTCGCACTGGTGTGATTGTATTAATATTAATAAAATCTTAATCGGCTATTCTTTGTCTTTTGGAAGCTGCATTCAACCTGTTATAAGCCACACACGTACAACAAACTAATGTCACAGTGGTATCGTGTACTGTAATCGAATGTAGCCCAAGTTATTACCTGTTAAACAGTAGACAGCACACGCGTTCATCTAATAAGGATCTCCATCGCAAGCAAATAATAGCCTTTGCAGATTAGCTTTCAATTCAGTGCAGTTCCATAGCCACGTTTTCAACGCTGCTAATATTCTTAAACGTTACAACTCTGAGTGAACCGCTTCAGAGCTCAGCGCGTGCAGCATGGAACTGAACGACTCAATCAAACTGATTCATGAACCAATTCACTCGTTTGCCGACTGGTTTGATCAAGCCTTTGAACAGAGTTGACTCAAAAGAATGAATCATTCGCGAATGGGCATCGCTCATTGTCCAGAGAAAAGTAGACGGCGCGTTTGGAATAAACTGAAGCATTTATTGCATTAAGATAAAGTAACGAGAGGGGCGTCGCCCACAGTAACGAAGTAAAAGTACAGATTTTTCCCAAAAAATGTACTCAAGTAAGAGTATAAAGTACCCATCTTTAAATATACTCCGAAAAGTATTCGTTACCCCGAAAAATTACTCAAGTAAATGTAACGAAGTAAATGTAACTCGTTACTACCCACCTCTGCTATTCATGGGATGTGCCATGGAAGGGAGCTGGCAGTAGTTATGCCCCCAGTCTACTGTACTGCCCAGGATGCCCCCTGGGCACTAATGGAGCAGATGTCTCCGTGTATACACCGCGCTGGCACAGGCTCTGCGAGCAGATGCCCCTGTCAGATGCCAGGTCTGTCAGTTGAGCACAGACAGAGACCATGTTCTAGGACAGAGAGCGAATCTCTGACCCGCTACTCTAGGTACCACTAGCAGAGGGACAATATTTTGTGCTTTTTAATGAAGTTAGCAATATAACATTAGGGTTTAAAGCTGTGCGTACGATGCCCTAAACCACTCAAAATAGAGTGATAACATCAATTTTAATGTCAAGGCCACATAATTAGTGAAACAATGTGTGTTCGAACTAGAATTCTTCACTGCAGCTTTCATCAACATTTTGTCTTTTACTTTATTCAAGCAATATCTTCTTTTATGACTTTCTCGTCAAGCATTATCTCAGTGGAGGGTGTTAGCTTTCTTTTGGCTTTGACACTGCATGGCAGTCGGCCTGTAAAATATTTAATCTAGTCATTATTGCTGGCATTATTGCTGTCATTAATTACTTTGCCTTTGGTGGCTAGCATATTGGAGATGGTCCCTTGTCCTGTATTTTGGACAGATGGTGGGGACAGTGTCATTAATATAAAACTCGTTCGAAATGCCTATACCCTAAATCAGCATGAATTCACTATGGTAAACATTGTTCTTATGGTACTTGAATGTATTTTTTCCATCCAGTTTTGCATTATTACAATACAGAACTAATTATGAAACACTTTTCTTTTTTTTTTTTTTTTTCTTTTTTTTTTTTTTTTGGAGAAGTCATTTTGGGAGATGAGATATTTAAAAAAAAAAAAAAATAATAATAATAAAAAAATATTATATATATATATATATATATATATATATATATATATATATATATATATATATATATATATATATATTTTTTTTTTTTTTAGGTATCATTAGTAATTCCTAGTAAATGTAAAATGTAAAAGTAAAATGACAAAACAGGATGTCACTTTCTAACACTACAGTTCAGATAAAAAAAAGAAAGTACAAAATTCTATTCCTACAGCTGCACAAATGCGGCAGAGCCATTGCTACAGTGCACACTCTATAAATCAAACTGAGAGAATCATTGTTTTGTGAAAAGAGCTGATGTACAGTAAAGAATAGATGCACTTTTGGTTACAAAAATCTGTGAATATAATCCAATTACAAACAATGAGACCATCTTTACTGCAGTACAGCTTTGCTTCTCAGTATAAGCCCATCTGCGAGCTTTGTCTGCGGGCTTCTTTAAGCCCCGTCAAGGCAAATATTAGCACACTGCAAATAGTCCTGCAGGTTATGATTAAGATTTTAAATGTATCCCAATTGAATACTTTGCTTTATGAATAACAAAGTCTTAGAGGATCGGCGCTGTAATTTATTAAACATGAAAAACTTCTTGATGAAATATAGAGGCTGGGAAGAGATTTATGCATCTGAAAATATTTCTGCATGCTAGCTTTGCATGGCAATGAGGCCACGTTGCACAAATGAGGAAAGCTGCATAGAATGTAAAGCCTTGTGATTCACAGACTGAAGTTTGAACTGTCATCTGAAAGAGCATAACATCAGAATAGACAAACAATTATGTTATGACAGATGTACTGTGTGACGCAGCTCTGATTGGCATTATTTCAGCACATTGTACACTACAATTGCGGCACTGTGGTTTCTCAAAGAAGAAGTCAAGCTGGAAATCTTACAATCTCGCTTTTTAAAATACGCGACCGGTCATCTTCAAATGTGATATAACGATACAGTCCATCTGAATGAACTTTCCAGATTACTACACAAACGCCGAATTGTGTGTGTGGGCCCGGAGAACAAAGCCTCCATTTGTCAACAAGTATGTCTTCGCTTTGTACAACAAGGCGAGCTTGTCTATTGGACAGGTGGCAGGACAATGTCGCTAAGATACCAGGCAATATGAATAATAGATTTAGTCCATCGTGAGCCAAGAGCTGGTGCCTGCCACATCCACAACAGGCTCCGAGTGAAAGAATGGAAAATTAGGCCAACTGTTCACCTGAGGACCCCGGGAAGCCCAAATGTTGGTTTGCGGGAGTGAGTGCGTACATGTTAAATAAACATACAGATTGCAAGCGAGAAGGCGAAATGTGCTCTGAGCATCTCGCAGATCGTGAGCGAAGGCGCCGTTTAAATGCTGGGCGAAGTCTTAAGCCTGAAGATTACATATTAATAATTGGCCCAAACTTCCAGTAAGCTTAAATTACTTTGAGTTCCACAAGATTTCCAGAAGCAGTGTGCGATTGGGCAGCTGTCCTAATTGAATGGATCCTTGTCCAAAGTACCATTCCAGAGACCTTTAGTTAATACCACCCATTTAAAGGGCAGCCATGGTTAGAGGAGCTGTCCTCTTTTGACAGTGATGGACCAATACAGAAGACCTGAGCCACTCAAGTATCAGCTGGATTCACTGAAATTGCTTGTCAGTGGTCTAGTGTGAGATCAATGAAACAGGATGTTGGGCAGTTTCGGTAAATGAAATGTAAGACGAGCTTCAAGGTTTAACCGTGCCAACATTGCAGACGGGGAGGAGCTTTGTAACCTACATACTAGAAAAGTCTACAGTGCAAACAGTCCTGTTCTACAGATATGGTTAATTACTGTCCTGTCCCTATATAATATAATATAATATAATATAATATAATATAATATAATATAATATAATATAATATAATATAATATAATATAATATAATATAATATAATATAATATAATATAATATAATATAATATAATAATTGTCTTATAAGATTAGGTTAGTCTCAGAAATAAACATACAAACAAAAATCAATATTTAAAACGTAAAAAGTAATTTTTAGTTAACTAATTCAAATATTTTCGGTAAAAAAATATATATATCGAGAGATTCAACAAAGAGATGCACCAATCCTACTAAGAATGGAAGGTTAAGTTTAATCAAACTATTGTCGTGTATAAATTAACTCCAATTTGCCAAACAATATTTAAATTGTCAAATCAGTCTGATTAAATTCGAGGTGACACTTTAGTATAGGGAGGGACTAGTTCTCTGGCTGCTTATTGGCATGCCTATTATTAATATACTGACTGTTTATTAGCACTTATAAAGCACATATTCTGCATGATCATATTCAATACCCCTAATCGTACCCAATATCTAAACTTAACAACTACCTTACTTACTATTAATAACAGCGGTTGAATAATTAAATTGTAATAGTACAGTAGTACAGTAGTATGTTATATCAACATACTCATACCCTAGGTTTTAAAGAGACATGTTGCAGGTTGAACTAATTATACCTCCTGCTATTAGGGGCATTTAACAGTAATAATTAGTAGTCTACACACTATCTGTAAGTGATCGGGCTCATCTACTGATTAATTGGATACAAGCAGTTTGAGGTACTTTGGCCTACATGCAGCATGAGTAAATATTTATTAGCAATTTACAAGATCACCCCAGGCCTGTTCCCATTCTGTCTTATGCATATCTCCTTCCATTGGGGAAATACTGAGGTGCTGTGTTCATAATGATATCCCTGCGCTTATTACATTGAGAGCGCTGGCCTTTTGGGTCATATCTCAAGACTCTGAGAATATAAATCATTCATCGAATTAAATAAACTAGAGAGAGAGGCATATTTTTATTTTATTTTATTAATACAATAAAACAAGTATGGGATTTGTAGGTTGATTTTCTCTAAAAAGCATATAGTAGATATAGTCGGACTATCAAAATATTGACAGGGAATTTTGGAAACCTGTGTGAAAACAATCATGATTTCTGCAGTTATGATTGGTGATACTATGGGGCAACAAGAGGGCCACAAGAGGGTGCTAAGAAGTCCAATTAAAAATTTTGAAAGAAAAAGATTTATGAAAAATGATTGTGAAAAACATATAAATCACATTTAAACCTGTATCATTTGATAGTTAACTTGATACAGACAACATAATAACAATTATTTTCCAGAATATTTTTTTTATTAATATTTTGTTTTTATTATTTGTTTTGGCATTAGTAAAATTACATGGTTGAGGTCAATTATTTATTTACTCAAATAGCAAAAAAATGGTCAATAGCTAAATCTGCTGGTTTAGTGTTCATTATCAATGTTAAAAGCTTCTTAATATTTTTGTGGAAACCATTACATTTTTTTTTTCTTTTCTCAGGATTCTTTGATGAATACAATGTTTAAAAAACAGCATTGTTTTAAATATAGATATTATTGAGGTCTGTCATTTCTGCTCAATTTAATGCATCCTCAGTAAAAAGTTGAATTAAAAAATAATAATAATTTATATTAATAAAAAAAAAATAAAAAAAAATTTTTTGGGACTGACTCCAAACTTCTGAACTTTATTGTAATTTTGGGCTCTGGGCATTAAAAGGTTTGAAAACTTCTACTCCAAACTTATCTTCCGTCATTCCTGTACACAGTGTTTAAGTTCATAAAGCTGCAATTGTGCCTACACTGTTCAGCACTCTCTATTTGCTCTACACTTACTCTCTATTTACTTGCCCGTATACGGCTTAGTACATAGTTTATCGCCACTATGCAGTTCACACGGCCACTAATCTGAAAGTGTTTGTTTTTAAACTAACAGGGCTTCAGAAACCGAACAAGTCATAAAACAAAAGAGCAGGACAAATGTTGTTTTAAGCGCAAAGGTACATACATATATTTCACAAGGTACATGCCTTTCAGAAGGTAGACTGCCCAAGAGCAACACACTGGCGTCAGCTGGACGCTCGAGAGTTTGCTCTGTGCTGCTGGAGGGAGGTTACACGTGACACTAAGGCCGATCTGGTGACAGTTTCTGTCTGGACCACAGACCCTGACTTTGCCCTCTGGCCTGAGAAATTCCCCTGTTCCCCAAACAAGGAGTTTGAATGATCTCAGCACCTCCCTGTCAAAGAGCGACCCCTTTTGGCTGACAGATCTGCAAGAATGCGTCTAAGAGAGTCAATCCCAAATAGCACGACTCAACCCAAGAGTGGCGAGCGGTTTAGCCATCCGCGGCTTGAATTACAGCTAGGAGTACTGGGTCAAACTGAGCTGTAACCCATGAATGGAAATAACTTAATGTTGCTGTGGAGTACTTGAGCATATTTTGAGTATTCTGCAGTCTCACATCTCTGGGAAAGGTAATTAATCATTCCTTGTAATACATTTTAAGGTTCTAATCCCAAATATTTGTAGCAATAACACTGATTTGCTCGTATCGATTTCAGTACTTACTAATGGCTTCCACAAACAAGTCGAAAAAGCGAAAGGGAAACAGGGGCTCTGGCAGTTCACGGAAAAACATCTTTAGCGCTCCGGTGATGACATGGATGTCCTCCCATTGGCTGTCGCCCAAGTCAAGCTCCTCCTCTGGGGAAAGAGAGACACAGTCAGAGAAGCCAGCAGAGAGAATTAGAACAACAGTCGTTTGATGAGGAAATTAAAAAATGCTAATCATTATGTCAACGTTAATACGCCCCTTGAGAGCCAAACACATTCTCCTGCTTGCATTTCACTGCATATCAAACCACGGTGAAAATCCTTATCAAACAATTTGTGGCGCCTAATACAAACGAACCAATTTATACCTTTCAGCTAAGCCTTTAGAACCAAAATGATAATGTGTCATTTAGATGAACACTGATTTAGCTGGGTGGCCTGAAACCAGCCACTGATGATTGATAATGACTGAATTCAACTTACCTTGGTCCACTAGGAAGCGTAGTTTCTGGATAATGGCCAGATTGCCACTCACCCTGTATATCCCATCAGCCTCCAGGCCTGTGAGGACGGGGTAAAGACATCTGTCAGTCAGTCAGCAAGGCACTACCACAATCATAAAAAAAAAAAAAAAAAAAAAAAAGACAAAGAAGCAGCTTTTCTGAGCCATACCTCGTTTTTCTACTTCCTCCACACACAACTTCACAAATTTTGGCACTGTGGTCTTTTCTCTCTCGCACAGGGTCAGCATGTGACATCCGAACACTCGGTCTGTGAAAAAAAACATGACTTTGAGAAAAGTATAGGATTTGCTAACACTGTATTACGCAGTCCATGTCATAGGTGTTAATTTATTAATATTAAAAGTATCAATAATGATTAAAACCAATCAGTAATATATAATTAAATTCAATGATTAAATCAATATCATTAATGCAATTATTATTACTAGCAATACTAATAAAATAACGATTACCATTATTAATACGATAATAATGATAATGATAATAACTCTAAATTTAATGTTAATTTAGCATAATTAACTTGAAAATGCATCTTAAATGAGTATTAATAATATTACTAATATAATAACATTTATTAACAGTTATAACAATAATAAGTAGCATAAAGATTATTAATAGTAGAGCTGTCAGTTTAATGTGGTTATTTAGGACAGTTGATTATAAACAAATGCATTTAACTTAAAGTATCTTAAAGGAATAGTTTGAATATTGTTATCATTTAGTCATGTCATGTTGTTGTACAAGTTTCTTTCTTATGTTGAACACAGAAGAAGATGTTTTGAAGAACCAAACAGTTGTTGGTCCCCATTGACTTTAATAGTAGGGAAATAAATACATTGGGAGTCAAAGGGGACTAACAACTGTTTGATAACCAGCATTCTTCAAAATATCTTCTTTTGAATTCAACATAAGGAAGAAACTCATACAGGTTTGGAACAACATTTAGCATTTTTGGGTGAACTATCCCTTTAAATTTGTGCATTTCAGAGCATGAGACTGAAAAACCATGTTTATGTGAATTAATTATGTTAATGTTAATTATGTGGAAATAAACAAAATATTGACTTGTTGTCTTGTCACTTGTTTACCACAATACTGTCTTAAATCTGAGGGCTATTTTTCAACAAATAGCTGCAAGATATCTGTATCAATGACTCAACATATCATGTAATTAATTATTATTATTGTTTTAAATGATTGCCACTTATTATAGATAAGTGGGCTTTTAAATTACCAGCTGCTTCAAAAATATTTACAGCTTATTTAAGGACACATAATTATGAGCGCCATAATGTAACATGTGACCCAGGAATTTCACAGCTGAAATGCATAGTGGAATGTTTTGAGGCAGTCACATTTCAAAGACGGCCCACAAAAGATCAGAACGCTTCATATTGAGCGAACCTACAGTTGTCAGAGCAGAGGTGCAAGTCTCCTCATCATTTGGCTTTCTGAGTTCATATAGGACCAGGCGAGCTGTCCCAGAGGCTTCTGGAACATCAAAGATGTCCTGCTCTCATTTCGGCACCCGAGAGGAGCCGGGGGAAGTGGCGATGTGCTAAATGCATAAATGACTGCAAGCAAGCCACCTTTGCATACAAATGCACATTCAGAAGGTTTCCTAGAGAAATATCAGGCAGGAGGAGCATTTCGCAATAAATTGCTTTTGAAAAGCATTGGTACAATGTGGAACGATCCTAATTTGGAGATGGATGTTTAACGGGCTAGCTGGCCTTGGAGCTCCGCCAGCGATAGCTGTGTTAGGGGCCACCTGCGCTACTCTGTTAATCCCACACTAGTTTTATTCATTCCCTCAATATTGTCCTCTTTGATCTCCCATTTACCCCCACAGATACTACATTAAAGGCTCTTTTTTTGACACCAGAGGAAATTAAAGATATCATTACCTCCATCCAAGGGTTCCAAGTATGCTTAAAATATCCTTTAATGTTATATTTGGTGTATGCCATGAATGGAATAAATTAGTTACAGTCTTTAAGAATCGGCGTCAGGGATTGCTTGTTGAACTGTTATAATTGTGTAAAGGAAAAAGAATGTCTTCACTTATTATTATTATTTTTTTAACTGGGTCACAGTTGTGTTTAATATGGAAACGCAGAACCAAAACACACTAATGTCCTAAGATTGCTCTTTCATATGTCATCACGTAACCTGTAATTATGTAGCATGCAATTATGACTATTAACATGGGCTACAACTGGGTGAAGTTGTTAAATGAATAAAACAACTTTTTTTTTTTTATCTGGTAGTCAGCAATGAGTTTAACATTGTAAAAAGATGATTGTAGTTTGAACATTTCCCTGTAATCTTAGCATTCCCTTACTATATACGGTGAAAAGCTGTAAAATACCTAACAGTATATATCATGCTAATTAAAATATTATTGAATGTACAGTTTATGGAAACAAAAAGAAAGTCATCTAATAATTTATAATAAAAAAATAAAAAAAAAACTTTTATACCCAGAAATACCTGAAATGTGACAACACATTTTTTTTTTTTTTTTTGTAGTAGTAGTAATAGTAGTTTTCTTTTTTTTTTTTTTTTTTTACTCTTTCTTTCATATTATGTATTATCAGTTATATCTTGTGTTGGTAAATATTTGTTGCCTTAGTGTCATGTGTTATCAAGATGTTTTTTTCTACTGGTGTTTGACATGGTGCACTTTCTATATTTTATGTCATGAACTTTGAACTTTTTGTGTGTGTGTGTGTGTGTGTGTGTATATATATATATATATATATATATATATATATATATATATATATATATATATATAAATACACCTTCATGTTTGTTCTTTAAAGCTGTTTAAATTGAAAATTTAAAACTGTTTAAAGCTTTTTTTAAATGTACTTTTTACAGAACTATTTTGGAAACCACAGCTACAGCTTTTTTTGTTTTTGTTTTTGGAAATTAAAAACAGGATTTAATTTTGCAGTGTATTGTGTGGAGCGCATATAGTGAATGCATCACCTTTAATAAGGCCTTTCTCCTGTAGCGTTTTCATGGAGGGCCGTCTGGAGATGAACTTCTTCAGTCTGTTCTTAACTCCATTCTTGTCGGCGCTGTCTGAGGCGCTGTAATTCAGCTTGAACACTGTGCGGGGGATCAGAGGAGACACAGGAACAATGCTGTCACTGAACACTTGCCACATTCTTTTGAGGCTGTCTTTGTGCAATTCCTCCTCATGCAAATAAGAGTGTCTCCTTTCTCCACACTGCTCAAAAGCACATCAGAAACACTACTTCTGTTGAAATATTCTCCAGTGTACGTGAATATCTCATTCCACAGCTTTCATTTATTGATTCCAGCCAATGTTAGTGTCAATATTGCAACATCTTCACAAGTCCAGTGATTAGTATGTGACGAGCGAGAGCTCGGAGTTACTGGCCAGTATTCAGTACAGTAGTAAATGAATTCTCTTTGATACTCATTCAGGGCAGAAAATGCTGCAATTACCAATGACAGAAGCGTTTGGAGAGTGTCAAGTAGCTTGTAATTTCTAATAATGATTGACAGAGAGCAGACTGACTCAACATCTCAACGGAGTTCAGAACAGCCGTATTCTGAACTTCAGCTTCTGTTGGTCTCTGTCTCATATGTTAAATGATGTAATGAGATGTGCTAATGTGTCTGTATTTTACAGTCGTCATATTAAACGCGGATGTTCTCACTGTAACGCTGTCTCTCAGTCACCAAACTGCATGTGGTCAAGGTGCTGCTGCGCTTCCTGTTCAGAATGTGACCACAACTGCACAGACAAAATGATCTACAATGTGCTGTAAAAATGAATTGCACAAAAACATGTCCAGGTCACATTTCATCCCAAAATCAAAAGAGTAAAAACTGAAATTATATGTTACTCTTTTTGTAGATATGCGTTATAATCAAATTTTTGGACCATTGCAATATTTATATATAAAAATAATAAATAAAAAAAATACAGATTGATAACAAATTAAGTATATTTTACAGATTTTAAATTTTAGTTTTTTTTTTTTTTCATTGTTCTCATGAGAATTCATTTCAACGCATTTTTTATATGATCCTACAGTAGGGTTTATTTTTCATAACTAAAAAAAAATTATTTTTAATTACTCTAGATTTTTGCTTTTGATTTTGGGGTGAAATGTGATCTAGACAGGCTTGGTGAACAGACCAAGCGTATCATCTGTACTGCTAAACTCATGAATGTGGATATTAAGCAGTGGTGAAGCGAAGCTGCAACTCCGACACGCTCACTGTTTCTGAACTCTCTGCGTCTATTGCCAGTTATCACCTCTCTCCCCCTCTCTCTCTTTCACACACACACACACACACACACTCACACACACGTGTTACTCACTGATGGAGCGTCTGTGTTCAGATTTGGTCTCTTTCGGTTTAGGTTTGGTGGGTTCACAGGTTGGTCTGGACAAGCATTCTATGCTGTTGGACCGGTGTAGGGCCGCTCTACCACAGCTCTGGCCTCCAGCTCCACTCGACTGCACCACAACATCATATAAAAGATTCATCACTTAGATGCAGAAATAACATCCAAAAAATGCTGCTATTTGAAGTATTTATTTCAGTCTTAGATGTTTAGCTACTTATGCATTAGTGTATTTAACCATTTATTTACCTACACATGTTTTAAAAATATAGTTCTTCATATCAGTAAGGCCCACAATTAAATTCTCCAGTGAGTACATGCTAAAAAAAAAATGTATAAAAGCAATTTTGCCTTTTAGAAATTAACTTACCAGACTATCTGCTGCTTTCTTGATGGCATCATGCCATTTAGAGATGGTTGGAAAGTGATCTGCCTGCAGCAAAAACTCATGCCCATTCGAGGTGGTTATCTGTTTGCAAAAGACAGTTGAAGTGAAAGTTTAAAAGTGGAATTCAAACAAACAAAGCTAGCAAGCTAGCACATCCCCTGCCAATAAAAGACCTATGTACTGTATTAATTAACATCACAACTCTAGAACTGAATATAGCAAAATAATACAATCTTTTATGGTTTGCTTTTTCTAACTGTGAATGTAACCATATAAATGTTAGATTTATGAAGAAATTAATACTTTTATTTAGCAAGGATAAACTGGCACTGTGGCTTAGCGGTAGAGCATTGGGTTAGCAGCACAAAAGGTTGTGGGTTCAATTCCCAGGGAACACACATACTGATTATATTATATAATATTGACTTAATGCACTGTAAGTCACTTTGGATAAAAGCATCTGCTAAATGCATAAATGTAATGTAAATTGGTCAAATGTTTCTCAAGGACCAAATCAGTACATTAAAATTATTTCTGAAGGATTTGAAGACTAGAGTGGTATAATGTGTAATGTGATTGCAATCACAGGAATAAATTACATATATAGTATTATTATTATCATTATCAAATAAATGCATCCTTAGTGAGCATTAAAAAAAAAACTACCAAACCAAAAAATTTGAATGGTAGTGTATGAGTCGAAAAAAATAATAAAACAAAACACACATTTTTTTCACATTAAAAGCTAAAAATGCAAAGTCAATCATAAACATTGTGTGAAGACAGAAGATCTAAGGGATACAATTACACAAAAATACAAAAAGATGGAAAGTGAGAAATCTCCAATGCACTAAGCCTTTTGACGAGCTATTAGTTTGATACCTGACTAAACATTAGACATTTAGACTCAAGACTGCCATAACATCACATGGCACAGTCGCATAGAATAAGTGGCCTTCCCAGCAAATAAAATGCAAGCAAACACCAACGCTAAGGTCAGAGTTGTCAAAAAATGTTGCATAGAACAGATACTTGTTATTTTAAAAAGAGCTGACACCACATATTTCAAAAGCCTAAAATCATTTTAGAGAGTGGTCAGTCTCTAAAAATACCAGACTGGATCACAGAATACATTTCTCCTTCCCCCCCGTACAGTCATTTCACATAGACGTCCAAAGTTTTAGCCCGTTTAAAACAGACTTTTCTGACTTTGAGAGAGGGTGGCAGGGGGAATCAAGCAGTCTCTTTGGGGATGGAGTGAATATAGAGGGAATGGTTAGGGGCACAATTCTTGTCAGAGTGTGTTTGCGATCCCTCTATTCTTCAGAGTGGAACATCCGAGAGAGCATGTTTGTTCTGAAGCTGCTTCTTTCCTGGAGGGTGCCTGCGGACATGACAGTAATAGTTTGTATTGGGGTGGACTTGTTGGAGTCCTCGTTGGCGGTTTGAACGGGTGAAACAGATCCACTTTAATGAAGGATATTTGTGCTGCAGGTCATCAGAAACTTTGAAATGGCAGTTTCAGATCTCTTTCTGGTTTTGCTGTCGTACAATGCGTGCAATCTTGTGCAAATCAGTCCCCTTAAATGCAGAGTCAATGGTTATTTTATGCATGTTACAACTTTATTTTTTCTCATTCTTTTCGGACATTGAACATCATTGAACAACCGTATGACGTATTACCATTTGACTTTGATTCAGAAGAAAGCGTAGTGATAATGTTTCACAACCAAGCACGCGATGTATCAAATAATTCAAGTATTTCAGGATTTCAAAGCCAAACCAGCCTTAATAAATTCAACACCAAAGCTCGATCAAGTTAAACTGAAACACATTTGATGTCTTTCAAAACAGCTCATCCTGTAAATCAAGCCGTTTCAAAACCGAACGTCGCACTTGTCTTTAATTTCACGAAGATTATCTGGCTGATGAGTCATGAGTTTTGTCCATTCTGCTTCTGAAAAAATGATAATCATCTTTCCAACTACCCATTGCTATATTGACCAATACTTCCCTAGAATCAAGCTCTCATAATTTATACTGTGTTTCATCTCTGCATGGGGTGATGTCCAGAAGAGCCCATAGATGTAATGCCAATGTTACTAGTATGCACATATTTATATGGACAGTTAATGCTGTTATGGACAGCTTACACAAAAAACCTTGCACAATTTTCACTGCTTTTGTACTGGGATTTATGATTTGCATCTATCTTCTTCTAACATCTGCTAATTGTAATTTATTATGTATATGAATAGCTACATATTTATTTTTCTTTTTTAGATAAATGCAATGTCTATTCACTTTCGGCATCACTCCGTATATGACAGTGAATTTTTTACATTAAAAAACAAGTTACATATTCAACATAGTATTACATTCCTGGTAAACTTCAGTATCTCGTATTGCAGATGGATAGTCTGTTACACAATCTCTCATCAATGTTGTTATATATATATATATAAACATATAATGTTTTGAAAGAATATTATTGGTCAGGAAAAAGGCAAAGTAGCAGAGGCGCTGAATGGAAAGCAGGGACTGTTGGAAAGTTTTGTGTTGCATGAGTGGACATAAGAAAGAGTATAAGATAAAAGCACTACGCTTTTAATCACACTGTTTAATGAGGAGGAATTTGAATATCTGGGCTCTCACTTTGACTCTTCATTAATGTTTAATTAGGCAGAGCGCTACAAAAACCCGAATGCCATTTGTGACTTAACATTTGTGTTTTGCTGTTAAATTAAACATTAATTTGAAAGCTACATAAAGACACAACTCAACTTTGAAGCGCTTTAGATAGGAGGGTTAATTATCTCCAATTTTCCACAACTCCTGAGATGGGTCTGGCTAAGAGAGCTATCGGCTTCCCAGCGAAAAACAAAAGCTAAAATCAGAGGAAATGGAGGAAGATGCACTGCGTTTCCCTGATGCTTTCTCCTGCACACTGTTTAATTCAATGCTTCAGACTGCACAGGCCAGATTAAAAATATTAATAATAACAATGACAGAAACAAAATCTTTGTAAAATGTTTCACGAGCGGGAAATACTGTTTCTGTAACATACATTCACCGGATTGCGATTTTAAATGAGCAAGCTATTCTCGTAAAGGATTCAACCATCAGTGGATTTGATAAAAATTGTGAGTTGTAACATGCAAATACAAAAACTTCCACAAATGAACAGCTGAACTAAAAGTTAAAGTTAGAAATAGCACAATAATGAATCAGAACATGGAAGCAAGCAGGGCTAGTTGTCACACAAGGACTTTGAATGTGTTCTCTCTAGCAATGGTTTTTTATGTTGGTTAAACGAGCGTTTCTTAAATTGAAAAACCAAAAGTGAGTTCTTTATTTTTTCCTGAGTAAGAACTATTTGTCCTGAGACACTGTAAATCGTATGCTCTTGCTAAGAAAGAGTGATTTTGCTGCTCTAATCTCTTTTGTAATCTGCTGTCTGAATCTTAAATCCTTCCATTCGCCCCATGATTATTACTGAATATAAAGTATATTGTTTTGTTATGAATACTGAAATTAATGCTCAATACAATATAAGCAGCTTTGAGGGCAAGCAAATACCTTTCCCTCAACTCTCTTCCAAAGTGGTCTTAAGAAAAAGATTGCATGATCGCAAGCTTAAAGATACAGTAATATATTTCATATCTGCAGTAATATATTTTGTCTCTTGGAAACATTTTATCTTGTCATACATTTTTATACAAAAAATGACATTTATGTCTTCCGTCTATTGTTTTACCATTGTCTCAGGTAATATATATATATATATATATATATATATAAATTAAAAAATGACCACATTTTAAAATCTTTGATAATTCTTAAACGTCTTGAACTGACTTTTTTCAAATGAAGTTGTAATTTTGTCAAAATTAGGCAAAAATTGCAAAAATATTGTTTAACTTTATGTATTTAGGGTACATAAAATGCTATCTGCAATTAATTTTAGTAAAGATCATTACACACTGAATCCAAAATTCTGGACCAAAATTTTTGCATGGTAAAAACTAAATGCGACCTGATGTTGTGTCAATCACGTTTACACACTGCCTTTAAAACTTATATCCGTCAATAAAAAAAAAAAAATTCTAATCAGGTAAGATTTTCTACGTTTTCGTATCCGTAACAAGCATTTTAATAGGAAAGGATGACTAATATGAAAAAGAAAAAGTTTGTAGTAAGTAGTAAGTGTTTTTATTTTCTTTTTTTAAAGGACAAAAACAATTGTTTTTGAGATGTGGTTGGATGTTTTGAAATAAATACATACATATATAGTGAGAGAGTGAAAAGTGTTTTAAACAAGTGGATGTGACTCGAAAATTTATTGAAAAATTCATTCATATCTCTTTACATGTCACTCATCTGGAGACAAAGAAACAATTTTAAACCTTTCAACCTTTAAAGTACTTTTCAAAGACTGATCCTTCCAAGTGTATCGTCCTAACATTGCTCACAAATCGTTAAATACGCTACGCCTTTAGCCTGCAATGTCATTCGGATCAAATATATTTTGACAGAAATACCAACAAAGTCCAGCATTGAGTGTCCCACTACTGTGACGGTCAGGTTAAGGCTGTTTACATGTACCACAATGAGTGACAATCTAAACAACATCCTGTAATTAGACCATACACCACTTCATTAGCTCGATTCTGTAAAGCGTCCTTTCAAGAGCACGATATAGTGGTCCTTCTAGGCAAGCCATTCGAAGCGTCAGATCTCTCCTGCTCACTGAAGGCCTGTCAGTCTGTCATAATCTGCAGTAAACATGCCCGAAAGGTGCCGCTTACACGAGACACACGGTCTGACAGTGTCTGGCCAAAGATCTTCACTTCCATGGACAGTTCAGGAGATGGCGTATGGACACGAACCACATGCTGCTTATCAAACATCGCAATAGCCTCCGCTGGCCTCATTCTAAATGGTACAAATTGGTTCATAATTGCTACTTATTCTCTGCCCAGTTTTTGAGGAAGGATTCATTTGTTCATTTATTTGAACCCTGTCTGACTTTAGTCAAGGATTCTCCTTTAACTCTTGTTCAAGTTACACTGCATGCTTTAAAACCATAATATTATCAAATAATAGTTGTTGTAGTTTAAGATACACACAAAGGAAAAATGTCAATCTACAGGTGAAAGGGCAATGCAAGGGTTTGAGTTTTAGCTCTGCTGTCTCTCCAGCTTGACACCACATGTCGGCATATGATATTTCAATCAACATCAGATGTTTCCTCTTGATACTCAAACACTCATGCCAGGCACCTATTGTCAATAATACGAGACAGTTGTTAGGTCTTAGTTCACTCGCTTTTGTGTAACAGGATTGCTGGATTTGATAGTCTTTTTCACGCAGGTGACGCAAACCCAGGACACGATGAGACTTGGATTTCCATCGTCTGAATTTTTTCATGAAAACTGATAGGCTGTTCGGGAAAGTTCTTTGGTTTTCAGGATGCATGTTTTGGAAGATAATAGTTTTCTGTGGGTTGAAAAATAATCTATATTTGATGTTTTTTTTTTGTTTTTCTTTTTTTACACAGGTAAGATTTCTGTCATTGTTTACTCTCTCTCTCTTTATAGTTCAAAACCTTTGTAACTTTCTTTCAGCTGCAAAAGTGTTTATATTGTTAAAAAAAATCTGCAATTTAAATAAAACAAAATATAAATAATAGAGGAAAAAATATGCTCAGAAAAATAATAATAATAAAAATAAAATAAATTTATTAAAGCTCAACTGACATATATTTAAAAAAAAAAAACAATAAGTAATAAAAATGACAGGGCCATTCTGAAAATTAAACCTGAAAATATACAAATAAAATAAAATATAAAAATATACTATAATAGTATAAAACTAAAATTACACTTTGAAATAAAAGTAAGTAAATTATGGCAGAATTCACAATTCCTATATATGGAATTGACTATACAAATGATCAAATTAAACATGCAGGATCAAGGATCATGATTTTAGTTCTGTGTTAAGTTTGATGTGATTTGCACAAATGTGTATAAGTGCATACATGCTAGAATCAGTTGTTTCAGTGCTCTTTCTTTTAAAGAAACGTGGTGTTCTCAGCAGCTCTAGAGTTTCATCTGTGTAGGAAAACAGATTTAGTTTTGTGGGAGCTTTGAAAGTGATAAATGCATATGGCTCCCTGGGTCCATAACCCTTTTAAATGAACCAGAAAGGCTGTGTGAGTCAAACCACTGAACAACAGCGTTATGAGAATATCTAGTGAAGGAGATTCTTAGTTCAAGAAGAGGAAAAGTGCATCAGGATTCTTACTCAGTACTTGACATAAATGGTATGTGCTTTGCCACACATCACAGAAGAGTGAACGATTTATATTTCATTGATCAAAAGTGACAGTGAAGACATTTATAATGCTTCAAAAGTCTTCTGTTTTTTTTTTTTTTTTAAAGTGAAACTATAATATTTAGCAGAGAATCAAATGAATGACGCCTTGGTGAAACATTAAAAAATTAAAATAAAAACTTTAGAGACTCCAAACTTTTGAACAGCAGCTCATGTCTTAAGCAGAAGTTATATACTAGCCATTTGCACACTTGTGCACAATTTCCATATTTTGGCCATTTTAAATGTTAATTTGCAGACATGCTAAATACAGCACCTCCAACGTTGTGATTGCGATTCAAGGCTGCTAAGTTTCAACTGATAAATGCTGTAATCCTGGTATTAGTAGAGATATAAGCATCTGCACCAGCATTTAAGGTTAATATCGGCAGTGACAGAAGCACAAAAAGGAATGAAAGTCAACTCCAGCTGCTTAAGACGATGATCAAAACCTCCAATGAAAGAACGTGAACTTCCTTAATCACAACTATCCCTCATCTGACACCAGTGTTTTGTCTTGCCCTAAGCCGAGCAGATCTTCGAGACCCCGACTGAATGCCTCACAGATTGCAAATCTAACTCTCCACGCTGCTGAATTAACCAGCCTCCACACTAATTTCTAATCCTGGTTGAGGTTGATTGACAGCGGTGGTGGACTACGAAATGGCTTGGTACCGTCATTACAAGCACTTTTTCTGTGTGAGAGTTTGGGATTATTTAAGATTACGGTTTAATGCCTTTTTAATCTCTCCTGAAAAAAAAAAAAAAAAAAAAAAGATTTCTGGGCAAAATACTGGACAGCAAGTACAGTGGCAGCGATAAGATATTATAAGTGCGCGACGAGATCGTGATGAAATCGGCTTTTTATCCTCGCTTTGCTCTCATTATGTGAGCTAACTCTGCTATCAGTTTATTGATAAGCGTTTGGAGCACCCAAAACAGCAGCCCGAAAGATTATCTCGCTTTACATAAATCCTAATGAAAAGTCTTCACAACAACAATGACTGGACAGAAATGACAGGAAATGCTTTTGGGTGTTAAAGAACTCCGAACCCTGAAAGATCCATCCAGTCACTGTGTGCAGATAAAAGACTGCGTATATTTTCTCTTGAAGGTTTTTGAGAGGTATGACATTAGCTCCGACAGTTCTTGCGCCGCTGGCCTAGTGAAAGCCCTAGATGCTGTTTCAATCCCTTGAGACTTCATACATGTATTGTGCAACTTGGTTAAGCTGTTATCTTACAAAGTTTGAGTTGTGGGATAGATTATAATAGATGAAGAAGGAAGCCCTAGTTGTTATTTGCACTTCTGTCAAATCATCACTATCAAGATTTAGACAGTCTACATTATGTACTAAGATTCAAGTGCAATCATTTGCATTTGCATAGCCTTTCCTGTTTTAATGGATGATAAACAGATTAACTTTCGCGTCCCCCTGTCCTACCTGAATCACGTTTTTTCGGCTGGATTTCTCTGTTGTCCACTCGATTACAGCCCCACACAGATCCACACCATCTGGTTTACCACCTGGTTTCTGTGAAGAAAGTACAATTATTTGAACACGTTTGCCAAAACACTAAATAGAAACACCACGTTTCTTGTGTCTCTTACGTGACTCTGTGAAATAACACACAACTGACGAGCACAATGTTTTGATACAGGACAGATCTCCTATAATAATAGATCACATTTGTCAGGAGATTTTCACATTTAGATTCAAAAAGCTTTGCATGCGAGCGGCAGAAATGAAAAGGCTCCACGTCAGTCAAGGGGCTTTTCATACAGTCCTACAGTTTTAATGAGGTGGCAAAAATACTTATCTTCATCCTGTATCGCCCACAGAAATGGCAGAGGGCTCGGGGGCTTTATGGCCACTTGACCATGAGTGATGTTGAAACTAATATGAGTTGACCCCATCGATGACCTCGACATACCATCTACAAGCATGGCAAGCCTGTGAAGGTAGCAAACCTCTTCTCATCTGAACCTCCTGTCTCTATCATGGCCACATGCTGCTCAAATCGGCAGAATAATAATACGGCTGGAGAGTCCCGTGCATGACGGGTAAATATGTCTTTTTTCAGCAGTGTTTTAAATAGTCGGGATCAAAGGCGAAGTTAAGAAGTGAGAGAAATATGGAAATCATTATGCTTCCCCGCCCAGTCGCTAACCGTTATGCTGCTTAATGCACATCTGTGGCTATTCATTAAATTCTGCTGTTTATGTTTCAGTTTCATGATATTACACATTACATATTTATTTTGTTATAAAGGTAGGATTTATCCGGTTTACTGTATGTTTTTTTATTATTTTTTTTTTACCTAAATACATGTGCAGCAGCCACTTATTTTTTGTTGGTGTGTGTAAATATGTGTTGTGGTCTTACCAAATTTGCCACCGCTTCTTGTTTGCTCTCTTTATAGAACAATAGTTGATTGGAGCAAAGAACAACCCAGGTTGAGGTCCAGTTTTTCCTGTGAAAATAAGCTTTAAAATCTCAGTTTTGTAGACAAAGAGACAGACAGAGAAAAAGTGACAGACAGAGAAAAAGTGACAGACAGACAGACAGACAGACAGACAGATAGATAGATAGATAGATAGATAGATAGACAAACCGTAATTTCTTTCCTCCTTCAGCAATTTTGGCTTTGTTCAAATATTCTCCTTTTAAAATAGTCTGTAAACAGTACACAAACACAAAAATAATTAATCTTCCAGAATTTAAAAACTACAGTAGAAAAAAAAAAAAAGTTTGGAAACAGTCTGGTTGGCTGCTGCATTTTCATTTATTTTGCTGGTTAATTTACTGACTAAAAAATAAATAAATAAATAAATAAATAAATAAGAAGGCGTTTTGAAACCAGCCTTTAAATTTATTGTGTAATGAAATACTGAACTCTGTTTACACAGCTCATATTTCCGTTCTTCAAAATAATGATTATATTCTGCACTATTGTGAGCGTAAATCAGTCAGTGCAGGCTCTTCTCGATGACACATGTAAAAAGCCAGTTGTGGTAATGGAGGAGGTACGACAGATCATACCTGCAGCCCAACAGAACCATCAACGTTATGCTGAGACTGGTTCCTCCGGTGACGGCTGATCTGAACAAAGAGCATGTGTTGCTAAATGAATATCTCTCTTGCCTGTTTGAAATTATGGACTAAGTTATGACCACAATTTTTGGTATTATAATTCATCTAATATATAATGTAATATTTCATGTATTTATTTATTTATGTATATATTTTTGGAGAACTTTTGTTTTATCAGGTTACTTGATTTCTCTTACAATTGATACAGTTGATGGCTTGTTTTGTTTAAACTGTAATTTACATGCATGTTTACAAGATTTACATATTTGTAAGTAATCTAATATTTAATTGAATTCCATGTATATTTTATATTCCATTTTATTTGTGATTATAATAAAAATGTGCTTCTTTTTTATTATTATTCGTAGGTATCATAAAAAAAATAGACTATGACACAAAATGATTACAAAAGTAACAAGCAACACAGATGCAGTGCATTTTTTGGGTTGGTGAAAATGGCTCCATGTCCGCAGTGCTGGCCTGCCCTCTGCTGTTCTGTGTCTGTGTTTCTAAAAACAGCCATTGCAACAGGAAACTGCAAACAAGGTGTTGCATGTAATGCAGTTTCCCACACTCGTGCTGCATTAATTTCCAGAAATATCATGTAATTGGTCCTGGACCGTGTGAATGCACTCATGCTCACAGGTTTCTGTAGTGTGTCAGGTTCTGGTAGGACCATAGACTTTGTCTGGCTGAGTCTCTCTCCAGTGCTGCTTTGAGAGTTCTTGATCCTCAGCTGAACGGCTCCAGGAAGCACCATTGCTGGCTGCTTCTGCATCGCTGTGATACTGAGCAAAAATAATAGCATTAATACAAAATCTGTCATTTTTATTGGCTTAAAATATAAACTATGCTTGAGTCAGACACACAAAATAGTAAAAGCATTCAATAAATAATTGTAGAAAATTACATTACAACAAATAGAAGCATGTGACAACTTGCTCCAACTCAGTATTTATTAAAAATATCCCAACCTCTTGAAAAAAAAAAAAAAAAAAAGTTTGCCTTAATTTTATACTTTGAACTTAATTTTATATTTGACACTTTTTGGAACATATTCCAGTGTGATCCTGTTTTCACTTGTTTAAAAGGCAGCTCATTTTAACTTTGAGAGCAGAATATAATTTTGAACAAGGAGTTCACATTTGTGTAACCAAACTTTTGTCTGAAAACCTTATAGATGTTGAGATTTATCCGGGCAGAAATGTAATATATGACATATATTGCCAATATATGTTACCTTTAAATGAATATATGATTTGCAAATAGTGATATATAGACTGCATATATATATATATATATATATATATATATATATATATATATATATATATATATATATATATATATATATATATATATATATATATATATATTATATTGCCTATCATTTATATTCCCTTATATAATATTAACATATATAAATGAGTTTATACATGACTAATATGCCCAGAAATGTATTACACATTTAAAAAAACATATAGGCTACGAATTTATATGGACTAGACATATAGATTTATATATTAAATTGTTCTAAAATTTCTATGTTTCATGTATATTTTTACTCCACATGAGAATATATTACATGTGCGTATGAACAGGCCTAGTGACAACTTCCCTGTGTGACAACTAGCCCCGGCCTGAACTAGCACTGGTTTTGTAGTAGCATATGCCTCTGTAAAGTTCTTTAAAATGTATCTTGTTCACAAAAGTTTGTCACTGGAGACATCAAACTAGAATTGCAGGCAATTCCACTGCAGTTCAGTCACACTGATAAAATCATTGCATTTTTTTCAATATATCAAAATGCAACTGGTACAACTGGTACAATAACAATTTCAGCTTTTATAAAATGTTTACATATAGTGATATATAGACTACATTCAGTTGTTTCGATATTATGTCAATATTTATTTTGCTGTCACACTTTTCTTTTATTACAGCATCTGAGCTATATCACATTTTAGCATTGATGCACATATACATATCCACACACACACATACACACACTCTTAAATAAAAGGTTTTCATATTTGGATAATTTGACTTCACTTGTCAAATGGTTTACTTCAAAATAAACAGCCGACTCTTGCAAAACTCCACAGTGCATTTCACACTAACAGCCTTTTTTTTTTCTTCATTATTGTAGCAGGTTTTAGACGGTGACAATTCTGTCAACCGCTAGTCTACTTTCTTTTTGTTTTTGTCACTTTCTTTAAGATGAACTATAATTAGTAAACTTGCCATGATCACAGTGTACAGACACAAAGATCATTTACAGAATGATGCGGAAATCACATTTTATTACATTAATCGTAAACTAATAACTAATTATCATTATTATTCCTAATTATATTGAAATAATTATTTTTGATTTGATTTGATTACTATTATTTGTTCATCTGTGGCAATACAAAGACTCTGATTGTGTGTGTATGATTATGTTTATATTTAAAATGTTTCTGTAGTTGATAAACCATGAAATCCACTGTTGCTATGATAGCACATGCATGGCAGGAAATAAATAAATCTTCAAAAGACAGAACAACGGAAACAGTGCCACTTTCAGCCGTGCATGACGTGTTGGTTTTTTACACAATGGTTTTAACAGTGGGCAACAGTCTGCAGTCTCCTCTGTATAAGGGAATTCATTTCCAATAAAAGTTATAAATACATATGAAATATATTATATCATATATCAAGATAATATATATTATTATATCATAAAATGGCATATGCATGCATTTAAATATATATATATATACATACAAATTTGCTATATATATATATATATATGCATGTAAAATAAGACATATCTGTCCCTCTACATATCTTTTTATTATTATTATTATTATTATTTTACCTGATATCCAGTAAAGATGTAAATAAATAAAGAAATAAATAAAGATCTAACTTAGAAACGTGCAGAGAAACTGTAAGCAACCATCAGTAATCCTTCAGTAACCAGCTGCCACCCACAAAACATTTCTTTTGTCGCATCATCTCTGTTCATTTCATGTATTCTGTCATTACCCGCTGCTGCTGAAAACAAAAAATGAATTAAGTGGAAACTCGTACCTGGTTCTCGGTTGTAATCCAAAAAAACTGCTCAAAACCTTTTTCAGCAAAGACAGAGAGAGAAAGTGTCGTTTGGAGGAAGTGTACCAAGTCACATGGGACACCCAAACTGTGCAAGCATAAGTGCATACATGGGGCTTCTGCTATTACACTCTTCACTTCCTGAGGCCTGTCATAACAGTTTCGATCAAGATGGCCGCTGTGGAACAGATGAAAGGAGATCAGTGCCATCTCAGCCTGAGACATCCCCACATATGAGGGTATAAATGAGTGACTCTTATTTCAGAAAAGATCGGTTAAATTAGGCCTGGACTTGGGACCAAATAACTTGGATTCCATGTCTATAATAAGGCTGAGGGAAGTGATTTCTATAAGATTTACATAATGCATAATATTCTCAGGTACCACAGGTTACTGTGATAACTGCCCACATTATATTGTTCTCCTAAAACTACAGCAAATTTCAAATGTAATAATGATGATTTTTTTATGCTTTCTTTTTTATTATTTTTTATATCTTACCAGTTCACATGCAACTATTTCGGTTTCATCTGTCTGAGGATGTATATTTAAATATACATTTGGTGCACCATAACCCTATTTGGCTCAGTTCATACAGGAAACAGTATAATAGCATGCGGTTTGAAGCCTCTCTCCCCTCTTAGCCTTTTTAATTTTGCACTAAACTAAAATGAGGGATGCAAAATATATCTAGGGGCTAGAAGAAGAAGAAGATGAAGAAAACTTTATTGGTATTTAATACATTATTTTATTATCTATTTAAAAAATGTAATATTTTGTATATTCTAACAGAAAAAAATATATATTTAATAGTAACTTATAAGTCAAATACGTTTATTAATAATTTAATTAAAAGGGTTACAATCAAACAATAATGGTCTGATGAGGTTGTTTGTATAATGAGTACACAGCAAAGTTAAGCCACTAGATGGTGACCTTCATTTTAAAGCAAAAACCAAGTATTTTGCTATGTAAATTACATAACCGAATATAACCGAATTCGACCTTTTCGACAACAACTCGTGATTTTTCTGAATTTCTGCACCCATAACATATACAACCAATAAAATGAATAAAACCAATACACGTGGCGTACTGGCTTCGGCCACTAGATGGAGACAAACACTCACTCACAACATGAGAATCTCCTGCGTGCCACTGTTTAGATCTTTTTATTGGTTAGTTTTAATATTTTATTTTATTATTTTTATATTACATGTTTATAAATCAATCCACAATAAACGAAAACAGATCGGATCAGAGCATGTTCAGACAATTGCCCTTCTTGGCTATATGATAGCCATTATGTCTTAAAGTATCAAGGAAAATTTGACTCCTTGTGACAGAATTTCAGGGTGAAATACGATCCAGACAATCTTTGTCAGATTCACTCATGCAGGTATTGCAGTAAGGCTTTTTGGATTTTAAAGCAGCTTAAACAGGTAATATGATACTATAAACTTAGTGCAGTACTATAGTATTGATCAGTTCAATAAATAGCACAAAATAACACGTAAACCAAATTAAATACTAATTTATTTAAAAAAGGCTGACAGCCTTCGTTAAATGGGGGGGGGGGGGGGGGGTTGGTTCTCTCAGTATTGTTAATAATAATTTGTCATTCATATAATGTATTTTAAAATACATACATTTCATGCACACAAAATAAAAATAAAAAAAACTTTGTGATACTTTAATTTTTTTTTCTTTGATAATTAATAATGAGTAACAATTTATTCGCAGCCCTCTGGCTTATGGTCAATAATACTTTATTCATACTCTGAATAAAGATTTTATTTAATCCCTTTGTCCCATTTTCCAATTCTCCTTAAAGACCTGTATTAATCACACTGGCAAACTTAGCTCTTCAAAGAATGAGAGCGAGGACATGAGCTAATGTTCCAGTTTGCAGGAGGTGGGGGACTGTTAAACAGAAAAAAGAGAATTAGAGGCAGGAATGTGCTGGAGTTCACAAACAATGTCAGATTGTATTACGGCCGCAGGGGCGTCACCCTGCGAGCGAGGTGCTGTGTGTGAGTGGGGTTAATCCACTGTTTATGAAACACACAGGGTGAATAGCCGGCCCGGTCACACTCAAACTCCACTGCTGTGTGATGTATGTTTGCTCTGTCACTTCATCTTAGAGAGAGCGAACGGCTAAATGAGACCGAGGAAGAGAACAGGGACCAAAGGCTTTTTCTTTCTCTTTAACGGTGAGGACAGGTGAACAGGATCTTTAAGCCCCTTGATAAACAAGCAACTTTTGAAACAAAGCCCTGAGCAAATAAGAAGAGAGGTTTCACAGAACATCTTTGGTCATGAATATTGTGAGAGGTGTTCAGGTCTAAGGCCGAGGCCCGGTGGTGTGGTTAGACCTCTTTCCGTGTCTCCGCCGGGACATATGGCCAGTGCACTCGGTTCCCATGTCTGAGTCTAGATTAAACCCTGAACCAGAGGTGTGTTAATCCCAAACAGCACCTCACATTGACAGAACTGGGGCTCTTTGATCAGACAAAGAGAACGAGAGACTGAGTGGAGGAGGGGACAGAGAAGAGAAGAATGGGACAGAAAATAAAGGTCTCAAGTCTTAATAATTCAAGTTAAAATCATGGGAATTTATATGATGTAAGTGTACAGACCTAGAACTGGCATGAAGTCCAAATCTCAAACTGAAATCTTGAATGAAAGCCGTTCCTTTTGAGCTTATTTGTACAATATTTTATCATTTTACCATTGCAACCCATTATTATTATGATTTTTGCTGAGTTTCGCGTTTGTGGTCTGAAAAGCAGTGAATATAATAAATATACTAGCGTACAAAGGTTTGAGGTCTTTCTCTATTAACGTTTTTATTCGGTAAGGATGCATTGCATTCATCAAAAGTGACAGTTAAGACTTTAACATTGTTACAAAATACATATTTTTCAAATACGTGCTGTTCATTTGAATAATTATATTCATTTAAGCATCCTGGTAAAAGTTGTCACGTTTTCCGCAAAAAAAAAAATAAATAAAATAATAATAATAATAATAATAATAATATATAATTTTTATATATATATATTAAGCAGCACAACTCATTTCAACATAATAAGAAAAAGAATTAATGAGCACCAAATGCAGTATATTAGAAAGATTTCTGAAGGATCATGTGACACTGAAAACTGGTTGATTCTGATTCTGAAAATTCTGTTTTGCCATCACCAGAATAATTTTAATTTTAAAATATATTAGAATTAATAATAATAATAATAATAATAATAATAATAATAATAATAATAATAACAATAATAACAACAATGGAAGGTTATGCCAGTTAGTTTGTGTGTGAAAGAAAATCTACAGGCAAGAGTCTGTTAAAAAAAATCTATGCCTATGAAATATGGTCAATAATAGAGTGAATTGTCAGTGTGGAGTGTTTGTTTTATAAGGCAGCAGAAATGAAGAGGGCTGTTGATTCAATAGCAGGAAACAGAGCCCTCAGTGAGTACAGACACGTCTATGAGGTCTGGCGTGAGAAACTTCTGTTCACTAAACATACACATTTACTAACACACATCAGCTTATATGATATACTGTAGCCTATAGAGCGGGTGCGGCCGTTTGTACATTTAACGTGTCTGGTTTCAAGTGTCACTCGCTCCCAAGTATTTTTAGCTGTACAAAACACCTCGTTTAGTGGGATCTTATTTTAAAAACGATGTGTCTTAGCATATTATTTGAATGTGTTATCCTAATTATGAACACACTGAACTGTGTTATTCTTCTCGTTATTTCCCTGTAAACCGAAAGTCTCACACATTTGACAGAAAACGTCTTACTTCCGCGTTGAAGAATAAACTGGATTTGTTACAAACCAAGACTGAAAGTGTGATGCTGGTTTTCCACTAGAGGGCAGCAAAGTCCAGAACATCACTGCTGACACGTACACGACCCTACCACTCTCTCTTTCCAAAAACCAGACAACTGGATGAAATCGATTTATTTTGATGTGCCTACATGCGCGTGTTTTCATATGTATATGTGCAAATTTTAAATGTACATGTCAGGAATCATAAACGTGTTTCTGTTAATATCCTGCCTTGTCAGGTCCACTTTTACTCTCTCACAGTCACCCTGTTGAGTCTCTCTCTTAGCTTTAACATGAAAGGGGAAAGTTTGACACACACACACACACACACACATACACACACACACACATACACATATGTGTGTGCTCTAGTTGGAGTCCATTAAAGTCATCGGCCTCTCTAGTAAATGTCCAGTGTGACAGCGAGGTCACAGAAGGTCAAATCTCCTCAATGCAGCTCATCTTGTCACAGAAGCAAACTTCTGCCTCTGACCCCCCCGACAGCTTTGAACTCTGACCTCATCTTCTTAGAACTCTGCCTCTCTTCCTTCTTTTTCTTTCTTTATGAGCGAGCAAACAAAGCCATTCTCTAATCATTGTCCGACCGACAGGACAGGAGGTAGAAAGATATTATCATCTACTTAAAAGAGCTTTATTCATCTGTCATACGACCAAAAACATGGAGCTAAAGTGCAGTCATCATAGCTGCATCATACTGGAATCTGCTTTTTTGTCAGATTTACACAAGGACAGTTTTCAAATGTTAATAATAATTGATAATGCTATATATATATATATATATATATATATATATATATTAATACAATGCCAGGGAATCTGTCTAATTATTTAGGGTCAACTGGCTAGGCCTCACACAAATTAACCAAGATTTTAATTTGTTTTTATTTTTGAACTCAGTGAGCCTCATCTGTGAATCATGAGCAGCATTTCTGTGTATAATAATTGAATGTAATATTTTACATAAGAATTGTTTTACAAACAGTTTACACTAAAATACATTCTGCGCGTGTTTCAAGAATGTGGCACAACGTCAACGTGATTTCAAAATAAAGATATGTAAACACGGCCAGCAGTGAAGCATTTTATCACTAATCAAACTATCATTAATTATCTAAAAAAAGAAAAAAAGAAAAAAAAGTGAAAAAAGCATTAAAAGGAGGATTAACTTGAAATTTGTTACAAATAAAAACACCCATCGCTTCCATTTTCTGTCAAGAACGTGAGGCAGTTTTCCATGTAATAGACAAGAGAGGAAAACGGCTCTTTCAGGTTTGTGAGTAAAAGGACATGGGAAAAGCAAAGATGGAAGAGTTTCATGCAGACACCCCTCTGAGCGGACCGGAAAAAAAAACACTTTCCTGATACATCCAGGAAACATTGTATGGAAAATAAAAGCTGGGAAAATGTGGCTGTCCAATGACCCATCATATATACATTTTACTATGCCATTTTAAATTGACAGTGACAGTCTGAGAGGTGACAGCAAACAACAGAGTGAAGATGGGGTTGTGGAATCAGGAAATGACCCCTGTGAGACTCCGGTCTCGAGTTGGCTGCACATAAGAGCCAGCATGCACTGCATGAGAGAATATGCAACACCTGCCGCCAGGCCACATGCTGACCTCAGGGCTTCCTTGAATGCAAATTGTGGTCCTTGTAGCAACAGGTTTAGTGACATATTCTGTTTACATCAAATATTTACTTCATATTCGTGTCCTGTGCCATTTTGTACAAAATGTACAAAATACTATTACACTAGTAGATTAATATTATTATCATATAATGAATATTATATATTATATAAACATATACATTTAAATGTTAAATTAATCCAGGTTTCTGTGAGTTTTCTATCAAATAAACAAAATTAAACCATTCAAATATACACATAAACAAAAGGTTTTTTATTAAATGTATGAGAATATTTTGTCTTGTTAGTGTGTGTTAATGCTCTTAAACAAAGTAGAAGTTACTGAGATCACATGAGAGATGTCTGATGACCAGTATCCTACAGACCAGTTTATCTGACATCGCACTTTACACATCAAAGATATAAAAAATTGCTCATAAATATCTGACAAACACCTCTCGTTTTTAAATGTTAAAGCTTTGATCTTAACCATCAGTAGTTTAAAGACACGGACGATCTATATGTTCCCCCTCAGAGTTGGGGTCCAGTCAACAAAATCAGGTCAGCAAAGACTCGTCTAAGCGTTCACACAGATAACACAAACTCTGCGCTTATTGATTATTGATTGTGTTAAATATTTCTCTTTGAGTCTCATCTCATCCATATTTGAGGGTCGCAACCATCCATTGATCTACTTTCTCACATGCTCGTCTCGGCACTTCTGAATTCGTTATCATTATCTGACTGTTTGATACAAACAAAGACAATGCTGCAGATCTGCAATGAACGACCAGGGAGAATGCCAAGCATTGGTTGCTGATACACTATCATGTGTTACAAGTACAGTGGGCAAACAAAGAATTCTCTTGCCCCCATAATGAGAGCTTTTAGGGTCTCACACACACGCAGGTGGTGTGTGAACAGAGAAGAGCTGTCTCTCGCATGCCTGATTGTTATTGTGGGCCCTGCTGGTGCACCGTTGGGCTTCTGCATTAATGCCACAGCGACAGGAAGTTAGATATTGTGTGAAACTCTGCGTGCCTTTGAGTTACTGCAGAGAGAAAATAACACAGGCGTTTTCTCACTCACTCAATGGGCTTTTAGCGGATTAAAGGACATTCTCTGCTTATCACAAACGGCAAAGCTATGAGAGCTATGTGTTTAAGTGTGTAATTTATTATTGTGTGTCTGAATACCTGGAGAGAATGACTCTCTTCACTTTAAGGTCAGGCCAAGTCTGATTTTATGTATGTGTGTGTTCGAGACTTTCTCAAGAAGGTCAGCCATGAGAACCGAACTAATGCTGTAGCGAACACAACAGGAACCAAGCAGATCCGGGCAGGAGGATTAGATATGTTGGTTGTTAATGTCACCTATTTTGTATAATAATGGCATGCAATGTGTAATACCATATATTGCCATTTATAAAAACAGTTCCCCCAAGATTTTTTAAAATGTTTTTTGAAAGAAGTTTTTATGCTCACAAAGGCTGCATGTATTTAATCAAAAACACAGACACACGCACACACACAAAAGAAGAAATTAGCAATATTGTGAAATATTATTACAACTGAAAATAACCATTTAAATTAAAAATGTCATTTACTCCTGTGATGCAAAGCTGAATTTTCAGCAGCCATACTTTATTCGTTACTGATCCTTTAGAAATCATTCTAATATGCCAACTTGGAATTCTCAATATTAAAAATAGTTGTGTTGCTTAATAGTTTTTATGTAAACCATAAACGATGTTGTTTTCCGGGTTCTTTGGTGAATAGAAAATAACATTTAATTAAAATTATACAATCTATTTACTGCCCCTTTTGATCAATTTAATGCATCGTTGCTGAATAAAAGTATTAATATCTGTAAAAAAAAATTGACATTAGTATATATTTTTATGAAAATATATAATAGCTTTGTGTGAAAAAAAATATTATATTAATATTTGACCATTTTGAATGTTATTATTATATAAAATCTTGCATTTCTGTGTCTCTGACTCAAACCTGCAATGCATTTTTATTTTAAGTTCAACTATTCCTTTTACAGAAATATTCCTAGAATCAATATGACAATATCAACTTGCAGCTAAACAGTATTCAGCATACTTTAAAAGCTGAAATGTGAATTTTCTAGTATCCTTGCATTTATCATATGAAATTTCTCAGATTTATCGATTTACCAGAGATATTTGGAATTTAGTTTGGATAACGTATTCTGAACCTTAAGCATTCCTCAAATTGCCTAGACCTCCCTGTTTCTTACAGTGCTTTATTGCTTTTCACACCTGCATCCCTCCGGCAACAGAGTGTGTAAGACTATTTGCCTTTTTCACCGATTCACACAGAAACTGTGTCCTTAAGTTATAACAACACATGATTGCACACTTCAGATTCCCTCTCCCCGTCTCTCATAAAAGAAAGGAGAGATGTTGTAGGGCTAACCCCATCATTAAACATCTCAGAGCCCGTCCTGACCCTAAACAAAGCCCTGGAATGTTGTCCCACCGGCAGGAATGCTCAGGAACGAGGGGGAGGGAAGGAAAAGAACGAGAGAATGAAAGTGTGAATCTCTTTTCTTCTGACCCTCCAGCCAAGCAAAGAGGGTGTGAAATAAAAGGAGAGAAGGAATCGAGGGTCAGAGCAAAAGGCCGCTTGTCTGCGCGTGAGAAGTGCATTGTAGCGACACGGCTCCTGGCTAGCATTGCTAATCACAGGAATGAGCGGAATGAGACGAACTGCTCGACATGAAAGAACATATATGGCCCACAGTTCATTTAGACCCATCGGGCAACCCTGGGGGAACCGCAAACACATCAGTATATCTACATATCTCAATTGAAACCATATTAAGCTATTGTGTTACATTATTTGACGACCCACATGTCGAAGTAACTAAATGTCTGCTACAGCATGAACTTTGTTTGACACATTTGACCACCCTTGAACTGTTCCAGCGACATTACTAAAGCCAATTAGCTTTTTTAAAATAAACATTTTAATAAACACATTAAGAATTAACTGAATGGCGCCCCCTGGAGTCACATAGTTCAGTAACATAAGTGGCACAGTTTACAAAACTAGTATTAAGCTAACGATCAATTAATAAATCAATTAAACATCATACTGAATACGATTAAGCTGCTGCTGGAATCAGTGTAATATATATATATATATATATATATATATATATGATCAATAAGTCATGGCGACATTTTTTTCCATTACTTCCATTACATTACTTTTCCATTTTTCATATAATAAAACAATGAAATAATACAATATAATTTAATAAAGTAAGTTTAATATAATTTAAGTTGAAATACCTTGTAGAGCCAAATTAATTAAAGGCTATACTATAAATTTAAGGCAGCAAATGAATTTGAAGTAGATTTTAAGGCAGCAACTAGACTTGAAATTGAAATATAGGTAGATTTTATTTAATTTTTTATTATTATTTTTTTTATGTAAAGTAAAGCTTTGGATTTAAAGTAAAGCTTTGGATTTAAAATGTATATTTCATTTGCTGCATCATTTTCAATTTTGAAAAACATAGCCTTTAGCCTATATAATTGAGAAATATGAGGGGGAAAAGTCTCAGATTGCAAGAGAATGTATGAAATCATATACTGGTATTCACTACAACTCAAAATGTTTGAGGTCAGTAAGATTTTTTTATGAATAATTTTACTGAAACATTAAACTGACCAAAAGTGACAGTAAAGACTTCATATGGCAACAAAATTAATGCTGTTCATTTGGATTTTCTATTGAGGAAAAAATGTTGTATCAAAAATTTCCTCAACACCAGAGCATCATATTAGAATGATTTCTAAAAGATCATATGACACTTAATACTGAAGTATCTGCATATTTAGTCAAATAAATGCAGTCTTGGTAAGCAGAAGAGACCTTTCAATTTCTGAACGTTAATATATTAGGTTACAGTAATAAGAAATACTGCAAATGCAACAGGGTTAGGGTTAGGTGTAGGGTTGGTGTAGGGACATAGAATATATAGTTTGTACTGTATAAAAACCATTACACCTATGGGATGCCCCCACTTTTCACAAAAACAAACGTGTGTGTGCGTGTGTGTGTGTGTGTGTGTGTGTGTGAAATATACAGTGTTTTTTTTTTTTTTTCTTCTGAGGTGAAAACAGGCTAATTAAAAGCTAATCAACTTTGAGTTGCAGTACACAATGTTTGGCAATGACTTTATGACTATTGTGTTACCAATAATTGCTTATTAGCACATATATATCTGTTAATTTTAAAACAACACTTGTGTGTGGGGTTCTTCATCTGTGAGGCCTGGGGGAAGAGTTGTGTTTCATGACAACAAAGTGAAGTGTATCACTCCACCTGCCTTACATCAGCCCTCAGGAAACTTTGGTGTGTGAGGATTGTGATCTATGTCTAATCTGATTTCACTATTAAAACGCACATTCTCTCATACTTGTGTCACGACCTCACAAATATTTACAACCAGCACAATACGCTCCATCTGTTGCATGCGCAGTTGATCAGATATCCCTCTATCAGAACTTGCAAGCTGAAGATTAAGAAATCTCTCTTTTGTCATAAGATCTCAGGAATTGTTTCTGGGTGTGTAAAGTTTATACTCTGAAACAAATGCAGACATAAACAATGAATGTTTTATGCATTAGACATATTCAGAAATCACATAAATAAGTGTTACAATGTCAAAAAGAGTGCCAAAAACACAAATCAAGAAGAAAAGAGATGCTGTTTAAATAAAAGGAGTCCATTGTTTCTGTATTTTCTTCTATAACTGCCAGTTCAGAAAAACTATGATCTGAAATAACGTCATCACATTCGTTTCATTGTTTTTAACGGTTTTAACTCACACATAGGTTGCCAAACTCATATTTGTGTATGAACTGAACTATATGATACTATTTGATACAGATGTAAGATGCTGAAGCGGTGTAGCTGCATATTCATAAGCCAAATCAAACACGTGGCATTATATTAATGACTGTTTTCGTTCAACACCTGCTCTGTGTGTTTATCCACCATATTTGTCTAATCTTCCTTCCTCCCGCCGGCAAGGCTCATGTAGCTCTCTTTCATCCCTCGTTCACATGAGAGAGAGGAAAGCTAGAGCTTTCAATCACACGCTACACAGGAGAAAAATAACAAGAGTCAGGATATACCGTCGCTCCCAGACATACGCTAATTCATTACAGAGAAACAAAACATAACATTAGCGTGATTTCACGAACGCTCAGTTTCTCACACTAATGCAGACACAAGGAGACCGAGACGTAACAAAGAACAAGAAAAGAACGGATGAACGTGCATACGAGACAGGCTAATTCACATATTAGCCTAGCATATGAACAATTATAGTGTTTGAATAGTGAGGGAATTGAAAGAAACAAACTATATATATGGATGGGCGAGTAGAAGAAAGAAAGAGGGAACAAGGGAAAGTGAGCTGATTGAGAGGAGGTGGGGGATGGAGAAAAAAAAAAGAGTTGAAAGACTAAAGCAAGAAAGAGGGGCTCAAGAAACTAGTGCGGTAAGAGTGCTGATCCTAGATTAGGTCATGTCATCCTTATTAGCTAGAGAAAAAGAGAAAAGAAAACAAGGGTGAGTGGACGACGGAACAAAAAAGAAATAAGAGTAATCAGTTCTCAGGGTTTAATCCCAGTGAACAAGTGAGAGGTAACGTCATAATGGCAGTGGGATGAATGCCGCAGAGGTCAGCCGTAATTTTCAGAAAGAGTCTGAACACTTTGCCAGGGTGTTTAAACGCGTGTGTCTGCACGCTTACGAGTATGAAAATGTTTAACCTGAGGTGAAAGTTACCGGTAGCAGCACTGTTTTGACCTATTTAAGATAACCAGGGCAGCAGATAACACACACACACACACACACACACACACACACACAGCTGATAACATCTTGGGATGGGATTAGAGACAATGAAGGTAGATTTGGGGGTGAGAGGGGAGGTCGAGGGGCAGTTTGGCAGGGGAGGGGTGTTGTCTTTGTGTGTATGTGTGTGTGTGTTTGTTATCTTTGTAAGAAAAAGGCCTTTGTCTATGTCTTGCCTGTGCTTACACTGAACTCTCATGTGGACAAATATATTGTTAAGACATCACAGTGATCAATGTAGTATTCAAAATACTTACTATATAAGAATTTCATTTGTGCATTTCTTAACTTACATATTAAATGTTAAATTTATAAAAATTCCTTCAACATATTATTATTTTAGGTATACTTTTGCGTTGTTATTTTTCCACTGTCCCAAATTTCCAATTATAAAAATAACATCCATCATATAATTAACATCTTTAAATAAACTATTTCCATCATTTCCATTATGTCAGTAAACGGAATATATAATTTAAGATGTAGTTAAATTGACAGTGTGGAAATGTTTCAGAAAATCTGTATTCATTTCAATCCAATCAATTTCAATCCAAATATTTAGATAGAATTAAAACGAATGAGATGGTATTTGAATCCCAAAGGCAAAGCAGAGGATGCGGGGTGGGAGCCACCACAAAAACAAAAAACAACAAATCATTATTATTATTATTTTTTAATTATTATTATTAAGTTACTCTGAGATTTCCCATGTTGGACACTCTTATTAAAATAAATAATAATAAAAAATTGTGACACTGTAAAAAAATGTTTTAAGAGAGTTTATTTCCTAAAATTCCAAGTGCCCATAGTTGTTGAAACACCCGTATATACACCCAATATACACTGAACTGGGGAAAGCCTGGGAATGCGTGCTTGTGAGTAGGTGTGTGTGTGTATAGTGGCTCTTTGTGTTTTTGTCCCAGGCTGTAGAAAGCTGCAGAGGCAGATCTCCACTGATAACAGGAGCCAGCACAGGAAACAACACAATAGCAGGAGACTGAGACAGACCTCATAAGCAACTTTAAGAGAAGGACATTATTACGTAAAAAAAAAAAAAAAGAATTTGGTTTGTAATATCATCTAGCTAATAATAATAATAATAATAATAATAATAAACATTAATATTTGTGTTCATTTGAAAATAAGAACCATTTTGGAGAATTCAACAGAATGAGAAGATTTTCAATTTTAAATCTCATTTCATTAGCACTTGCTGTTAAAATTATTGACACATGCATATGCAATTCCATGTAGCAAATGTACTACTTATGCACTGAATTTTGCATTGTCTTAATAAGCTGGACATAAATAAATATTTAAAATATGTCCCCATTCCCTTAGTCTCTCATGAGAGTCAAACACATCAATTTGCGCTCAGAAAAGCACGAACAGAGAACTGTAGTGTGCAGAGAGAGAAAACGGCTCCTTTATTTGAACTTCTAAGCAGTTTCACCGCAAACTGAAGCGTGAAGACGACAGCACAATTAGCGGGCGCAGAAGGAGGGATGGGAATGAGCTTGTGAAAAGCCGAGCTATAGAAAGGCAAAAGGATACAACTTATTTGGCGCACTCTTAGCCTCTCGAATCCCACCACCAAACTCTACGTGAGCGCAGACCTCGCGAAACATTTCAATCCAATAAAAACTAATGAGACGGCATTCGAATCCCAAAGGCAGAGCGGAGGAGGACAGGGGGAAAAAGAGACGACAGAAAGAGAGGAAGGTCCTGGAGTGAGGGTCTGCCCCCTGCAGATCATGCCATTCTACCTCTCTGCCCCTTTTTCTCGCCCGCTTTTCTCTTCCATTGAGCTCGGCGGACCTCGCCGTCTCTCAATTGGATCTTTTCTTTCCTCCGCTCTTTCTTTGCGAGCCTAATCCGCCGAGGAGCTGAGAAATACACTCATTAGCGAGAGGGAGAGAAAGAGAGTGGAGAACATATGGCTTTGACTTGCGATCATTCTAAAAATCTCTTGTCTTGCGCCGGTTAAATAGTTTGTCTGTTTATCGGCCTTCTCAGAGAGAGGAGCAGATCTGAGATCACAGAGAGGAAACTGTTTAAAAATGAAACATGCTTGAAGGAGAGCCACAACAATGATCCCAGAGCACTTCAGAACAAAGTCTTCCCGAGGGAAAGAAAAGCATTTGTGATTTTCTGTCTCGCAGAAGGAGAGGGGGGTGGGGAGCGAGGAAATGTGACAGAGAGTAATGTGTATGCCACCTGTAAATGCTTCTATGACCACTGACATTATCAGGTTTCAACATGAAGTCTCCGGCTGATCCGGCGGATCCTTTGAACGAAGGGAAAAAAGTGTCTGCCCAAGGGTCTGTTCCCTTGATTTCCTCTGTTTTTGTTTTCTTTCTCCCTTTCTTTCCTTTCTTCTCCTTCACTTTAACTATTTTCAAACAAGGTGAGAGAGTCAGTGTTAACGCATCTGAACTCCAGTGCTGTCAAAGGTTAACACACACACACACACACACACACACACACCTGAAGGAAAAGCTTTTAGCACAGGTATAGGGGAGGCCTTCCCATGAGGCCTTTCTGCAGCAGCTGCTGGTTAACGGTGTTGTGACATGTGAGGACAAAAGAGGAGTCTCAACTTCAACCTGAAGACAACAAAACCAGAGGGATGGATTACAGACAGGACCGAGATAAATGTTTCACTTCTGAAGGAACTTTCCTGCTAATGCTGGTACGTTGTCAATCAAGTACAATTTTGTAAATAAGCAAATAAATGAATAAAATATCACTCCAATTAATTCATTATTGTTGTAGCTTTGAATAAGTATCCCATGATCCTCTTTGGTGGGTGTGCCTCAAGAGCAGTGTTCCACACCAGTGGCCGTTCACTCTACCACGCAGGGGCTGATGGGTAAATGACTTCCTCTGCTAATCCCTTTAGAGACAGAAACAAGAATTCCACCTTCATTCTTCTTCTTCTTTCTTCTTGACTACTTCTACTTGTAATTCCAGTCTAGTCTGAGTGTAATTCCAGTTCATTTCCTTTCCTTCACATGCAAACACTATATTTCATTTTGCAGATATGTTCCAATTATTTTCCATTTCGGAGCATGCCGCAATGAAATGAACAATATTTACAGATACATATGAGACAAACACATTAGTTCAATTTCACAGACTGAACCCTATAGGACATCCACTGTGATTAAACCTTAAAAATTCATGTCATGCAGCTCGGAGCTCAATTTATTGCACGTTACCATCTCTACAAGCACCTTTCTTTCCACTCCCTGCAGCCCCGAGCCTGGAAGAGTCCTAACTGAGTGTTAAAATATTAACAGGATGTGGCTCATTAAAATGCTGTTATGTGTTTCACTCATAGAGACCTTTTGTTCAGCAGGACACCAGCAATACCACCAGACCTCCAACCCCACCACTGCTGCATCCTCTGCCCAGCGTGGGGCCTTCACCTCAGCCACGGACAGTAGCGTCCATCCCCCCTGGAGCCTGGACAGAGACACACAGAGAGAGGGGATAAAGATGGATAGATCTGTGTGTGTGTGTGTGTGTGTGTGTCCATAATGTATTCTGATACCTTCCTCCGTCTTCTCTCCTTTCCTTCCTTGATTTCGTTCTCTTTCACTCCCGTCGTTGATCCCCTGTGCTCTAAGTGTATCCCGTCTCTCCAGGAGTCCTTGATATGGGGATTAACTCCAAAGTGTCAATCAATTCTGTTTTTCTATCTCTCCTTCTTTCAGCACACAAGCATTTAATTGACACAGAGAGAGCCAGCCAGTGTTTTGAGTCTTGTTTCATCCCTGCTCTCTGCTCCAGGTCATGGGTTTTAGAGATGGAGAGAGGGCGAAGAAAGAATGAAAAGTGAACTGCGAGGAGAGGATTTAAAAGTGCAATTTCCTTGTCCACTGTAATGTTAGAAATACATGAGGGAACTCCATTCTGCTTGGCCAGCTCTTCTAAAACCTGTATTTGATGAATGATTGAAGATTTAGGACTCAGCTGAACAATTTTTGGGATGTTAAAAGACTTTATTCTATCCCAACTTAATATGTAGAGACAACTGTAAAAGCAATTTGTAGTCTGCTTTCCCCAGAGTTTAGTTTAACATCTAGTAGCACCTCAGCTTTAAGAATATTTTCAGATGTCACTAGTTTGAGGTCAATAATTTATTATCATTTGTATTTATTTATTTAAGAAATTGATAGTTTTATTCAGCAAGGATGCATTTAATTATTGTTAAGTGGCAGTAAAGAATTTTACAAAACAATTCAATTTCAAATAAATGCTGTTATTTTATCAATCAAATAATACTTAAAAAAAGCATCATGGTTTCTACTAAAAATATGAATTAGCACATCTATTTTCAACATAATAAGGAAATGTTTCCCCAAATCAACATATTAGAATGACTTCTGAAGGATATTGTGACACTGAAGAGTGGAGTAATGGCAGCTGAAAATTCAGCTTTGCATCATAGAAATAAATCACATTTTAAAATATGTGAAAATAGAAAACATTTAATTTAAATTGTAATAATATTTTAAAATATTGCTTTTTTATATGAAATTTTTAATACAGCTTTGCGAACAAAAGAAACTTCTTTCACTAAAAACTCCAACCCAAAATTGTGTACCATATACAATAATTTCTTTAGCTTACTTCTTGGTAGAGAAAGTTAGGCCCCGTCCACACAGAGACGTGTTTGGCTGTATACACTTAAATTTAGTATCATATAGGTGTTTCGTCCACACGGATCCAGCGTTTTGGGAGAGTGAAACCGATATTTTTTAAAACCGGGTCCCAAACTGAATAAATCTGAAAACGCTGCACTTGCATTTTCATTTGGACAGCGAATCCGTATATCTTCTGAAACGATGACGTCATCAGCCCACGTCTCATCTCTGGTCAGACACTGCAACGTCACATAACAGAAAGAAACCATGAACAAAGACTGAATGATTGTCTTTTTATTAACTAACATAAATAAAAAAAACAACTGATTAATGATAATGTATTGTTCCATGTTCATTTAGGTTTATTTGCATAGTCCAAGTCTTCTTCTCCATTTTTAGTCTATGTCTGTGGCAGAATTACAGTGCCACATAATGGTCTGGCATGTATAATACATTGTTTTGTGTCAGTTTTGTGGCTTCAAGTAGATTTTTCTTGAGATGAGAAAAAAATAAAAAAAATAAAATTCCAATAGGGAAAGCACTGGCTTCATGTGGATGAAGCCTAACACTCCCAGAAAACACACACACACAAGGAGTGGAGTGTATTACTGATTAATTTAATCACTGGCGATGCCCTTCTGCGTGCTCTTCTCTATCTCTCCATCTGTCCTTCTATTCTTTTCCTCCTCCACTTCACACCTGGAAACCCCTTCTCTCTCTCTCACCTGCTAACAGGAGTTATTTCAGGTTCATTAATCTCTGTGACCTCCTGAGGAGACATCGTAAACACACAGATGTGTGTGTCACCTGGCAGCAATGCGTGAGTTGTCTTTTCTGTGTCCACATTACCCAACAAACCCCTGGGATTCTGAGCAGGACCGTAAAGCCATTTACACCCCGTATTCTTACAATCCAATCAAAACAAGACTGTATCCTGATGTAAACAAGGTCCAACAAATTGAGATTACTCCACATCTGCAAGGAGTCTATAGCACTTTTGACTATATTATTATATTGGGGGGAAGTCGTGGCCTAATGGTTAGAGGGTTGGACTCCAAATCGAAGGGTTGTGAGTTCTAGTCTCGGGCTGGACGGAATTGTGGGTGGGGGTATTGTATGAACAGCTCTCTCTCCACCTTCAATACCACGACTTAGGTGCCCTTGAGCAAGGCATCGAACCCCCAACTGCTCCTCGGGTGCTGCAGCATAAATGGCTGCCCACTGCTCCGGGTGTGTGCTCACAGTGTGTGTGTGTGTGTGTTCACTGCTCTGTGTGTGTGCATTTCGGATGGGTTAAATGCAGAGCACAAATTCTGAGTATGGGTCACCGTACTTGGCTGAATGTCACTTCAGTTCACTATATAATAGCACTTATATTTTATTCAATAGTTAAAATAATCTATGAGAAATTGGTAATTAAACAATATTTCTCATTATTTTATAGGTCTAACTGTTATTATGCAGTTAGCTTAGCAACATGCTAACTACAAACTACATCAGCTGTCCTATTTAAAGTGCTATTTTGTGGTTCATTAAGTTGTTGGAAAAGTAGAATTAACAAATTGGTCTCTTACGAGGCTCCATGAAGGTTGTAAAGGTGCCTACATAGGCAGCAAACAGCAGGCTTACTAGGATTTGGAGCACAGTTAATGTCTTCCAGGATTCCCTGATGGCTAAATCCGTTGTTGTTTAGATGCATTAATGTCTTAACGGCTTAGTGTTAAACAGCCATGTACAATGCTTAAGACAATAAACATTAATAGAAGTCGATCTCCTATTCACACAGCAAGACACTGTTAACACCTCAAGCCTGAGGATGCCTATCAATATAAAGTAAAACATCTAGACAGTCCTTTAACATGCTTCATAACTGGGCCAAAGAAAACATTTACCCAACAAATACCTTCAAACCTTAAACTGTGAGCAGCAAAACAGCAGCCAGTTCTCATGTAACCTGCTTCAGAGTGGATGATTCCGGTAGATTATGAAATCTGTGAACTTTTTTCCACTAGAACAATAGTAAGCGGTGTAGCGGAGTGGACCCCAGCTCAAACTCTCACCAGCAAAATATGGCTGACCTGAAGAAAGCACAACAGCCCAGTGGGAACCAGACATGCTTTCACCTCACAGCCGGGCAAATAAACACAATCGGGCAAGAAAAACAAGCAAGATAAAGCACAGAATGTCATGTACATAAAGCACTTGTTTGTACCTATCAAACATTGTGCGTTTGTCTGAGATAGAGTAAGTGTGTGTACCAATCTGGACACCATGTGTCTTTTTGTGTGCGTAGTGTGGTAGACGGCGGGACCGGACGTTTGCATAGTGATCCTCGCGAACGTTATTTCAGGTCACTGGGTATGATTAATGTCACGTCAACATCACTATGGCATTGGCATTAATTTGCAAGAACCTGGTAGTTTTGCAAACTGAGAAGCCCACTGGGGTCCTTCATGTTTTCCACCCAGTCCATTAACTATGACCTGTTATACCATATTACACATCCGATTTTTCTAAACCGAAGATTAGAAGACAAACTCAACCCCCTGGGAACCGTATGTCAGAAAAGGTCAGTGAGCTCAGCGCGTGTGTTTGTGCATGTTTGTGAGAAAGGAAGAGACTGAGACAGAAAGAGTGTGATCAGGCATGAGAGAGTATGCCAAGTGTCACAATTAGAGGATCAAACTGAACTCTATCAGATGACCTCAGGGGTCAAGGGTTAATGTGGATGTTCAGTAGTGTGTGTGCATGTATTTAAACAGGAACAAAGAGAGAGATAAGGAGAGAGACATAAATTTAGTTCCGAAACCTAGTAGGCTGCATACCTAGATGCTGGTTGCATTAAAGGTTTAGACTAGTCTTACAAGTTAAGGCTGATTTATACTTCTGCGTTGGACATACACCTTAGCCTTTACGCCGTAGGCTATGCATCAGTTTTCATTTATACTTCTGCGTTGTTGTCCACGTTGACGTGAAGTATACATGCAAACCGCTAGTATGCAGTGTCCATGGGCATGTTGCTGGTGTAACCTGCAGTACTACGACAAAAGTCAAAGAAGAAGGGGTTCAACAGAGAAGCATTATAGCCGTGACAGTGGCAAATAAATATCAAATCATTCATTAAAACTAAAAAAAGGAGACAACAACGGAACAAGAGAAGATGGCATTCTTTCAATCTCCACAAGCACTTGTACCAAGGCAGATCAACATTATTGATCAAGGACAACTATGATGTATAATCCTATGTAGTATAATAAATAAGACACTTGATCTTTGCTTTGTTTAATTATATATAAGAAGGTGTAACATTAAAATATATTAAAGTGCACATAAACATACAAAAAACTCAAGCACATACGGAGGGACGGGTTCTAGCAGACCAATCTCAGAGCTTGCTGTCCACATAGAATTGACGCGATATACTACACATAACCTACAGCATAGCTGCCTTCTGAAATAACTTTGACTAGCGCAGCAAATATATTCTTAAAGAAAAAGACCAACCACAGCAACAAGTTAAATTTAAATAAATATATTTAAAAAAGTAAAAGTAAACCACGAAAAATTGGCACTCTCAAAAATCCACACAAAGCTCCACAGATTCCCACACTACTCTTTTGCAAAAATATATACATTACTCGATCATTTGTATTTAATTTGTACTTTGTTTAATCAGATTATGCTTTCATCCAACATTAAGAGCTCTCACAGTTTAATTTAACAATTTTTTGGAATTCCAAAATGTACATCCTTTATTATAAAAAATAAATAAATTAAAAACTAGATCTAGGCCTGTTTTTGATGTTCAATTTCAGTTATGATGCTTAGAACTTTAGGACTTTTTTTTTTTTTTTTTTTTTTAGAAGTGACATTCAGCCAAGTATGGTGACCCATACTCAGAATTTGTGCTCTGCATTTAACCCATCCGAAGTGCACACACACAGAGCAGTGAAAACACACACACACTGTGAACACACACTCGGAGCAGTGGACAGCCATTTATGCTGCGGCGCCCGGGGAGCAGTTGGGGGCTCGATGCCTTGCTCAAGGGCACCTAAGTCACGGTATTGAAGGTGGAGAGAGAACTGTACATGCACTCCCCCCACCCACAATTCCTGCCGGCCCAAGACTCAAACTCACAACCTTTCGATTGGGAGTCCGACTCTCTAACCATTAGGCCACGACTTCCCCGCTCCCTTTAGAAGGGAGCTGTCATGTAGACAGAAGACAGCAAGACAGTTGAGTTGAGGAAGAGAGAGAGAGAGAGAGAGTGAGATGGAAGTAGTGATACGACTTTGGGAACTGCTCTCCACGTTAGCATGAAACAGGATTTTCTGCTGTGAATCTCATTTAAATAGAATGACTCCAAGCCCTCATATTTCCTTAATCTGATAAATCAGTCTTAATCAAAAAGGCTGTTTTGTGTTGCTGGTGTCCCCAAGTGCTGATTAAAATCTGTAACGGTGCTGTTGTGCTTTTAAAAAACAGATGATCTTGCTATGATTAGGTTTGGTCTGTTATGTTATAGGCCACAGCTTAACCTGTGGATGTTACCACTCAGCAGTCAAACCTTGATCTCTTTTGCCCTTTCTCTCTCTGTCTTTCTCTCTTTTTCTCCTAGGCTAATATCTGAACAGAATGAAACCACAGTTCGGAGTTTCAGATCTGTTTAGGATAGCCAATGGCAGTCGGTACACCAGCGGAGAGCTCTATTCTTCCTGTGTTGTCTGTGAATAATCATAACCACCCATTTGACTTATGGAGTCAACGTGTCTGGTGGAGGAATGAGGAAGAGGAAAAGATACACATTTGTGAGAGTCTAGATCTCAGCCTCTCTGGAGTTTTGCTTGAACAAACTGACAAACAAAGTCACTTTACAATTTAGTTACTTTTGTGCACAGTAAATCAGGGCAAAAACTAAGCATGTCGTATGAAAGTGGACGATTCTCTAGTGCAATACACTTAAGAAAAAATTAAATAATTTAACTTTGAACCCAGTACTCTGTGAATCCCTGGTGTGTTGGGCATCTGATGATGTTAAGAGAGTGACATCACCAACTACTCAGTTAACAAGAACATACAACAGCACTGACAGTGTCATCTTCACTCACTTTAATCAGTGTGTGTGGGATAAAGACTGGTGGTGTGTGTGAAAGCCAACGTAACCTCGTCTAGATGTTTCCCAACCCACCCAGAGAAAGAGAATTAAGCATAGGGCAGTAAATCTGTGCAGTAAACTTGTGAGTGTCCATTTGCACTTGTGTGATGCCTGTATGGATTATGAGGTGAACCCCCCCCCCCCCCCAATTAACACACTTTACATCCTTGTTAAAGCACTTTACAGTACTGTGTTACACTGTTTTTGTGACTTTTAGTTGTCGCTTGTTTCTCTGTTCAACCAAAAATGAAGGAAGTTAAACAAAGAGGGTTGAATATCGGTTCTTATAGCCATTCTTTAAGTTTGCAGTTTGTTACCCTAGTAAAAATAAATAAATACTAATTAATAATAATAAATAAAAATCTTATGACATAATTTATTTCAAATAAATTTATTTCATACTGAGAAAGTTTCAAATCATTAACATTTATCGACATATAAATTAATTCCTACTGATATAAAATTATAATTAAACCTTATGAGTATTTCTTTATTGTACAATGCACATTTCTTAATATTATGCTTAAAATGTGTTTTAATACTTTTAATAAGGATTTAAGTATAAGGTATGACCTCTGTATAATATCAGTCTTTAAATGCAATATACAGCATTTAAAGTGTACATGAAGTACTTGCAATAGTGCCACGGCAAAATCAAATTCACTTAAGTATATCTTTAGTTGGAATTCAGCACTACTTTCCGCACAATTAAAGTGCATCGAGTACAAAATAGTTATACCAGATAAGTACACCAAAGTATTGCAGAGTATTTTTAACTCACATAAATAATGCAATTGCTTTTGTAGTATACTTAGCACAAAATTTATTTCAAATACTTTTTAGTTTTTTTTTTTTTTTTTCACTATGGTAGTCTAATTAGTTCTCGTTTTTCTAACAAATTGCTCTGTAATTTATCTTTATTATGTGGTAAGTGTAACTTTCATCTTCAGTAGCTATTATTTGGCATAGTTTACTGTTGTCACGGTAGGAAATCCATTGTTTCCTCCGTGTCATGTTTTGTGTTTGTATTTGTACTCTCGTAGTCTCCATGTGCTCGTTTGGTTAATTGTTGTCACCTGTATGTTGATTGTCTCGCTCCAGCTGAGCCTCATCTCCACTCTGCTATAAACACTCACCTCTCTCTCTGTCTGCCGTCAGATCCTCTCTCATGTCTCCGTGTCCTAGTTGGATTACCGTCTTCCGTGTTCGTGTGCTGGATTGGGTTCGTGTTGTCGTCCTCGTGTCAGTGTTCCGGTCTGTTCCTGGTTTCAACCATTGACCATCTTCACCTGCACCATCGACTTCACCATCCAGCTCTTCTCACGCCACCGTAGACCTTCCTTGCCATTGCCAACATTCTGGACTCTCTTTCTAATAAACATCATCTGATTGCCTGCAATTGCTTCCTCCTCTTTTACCTGTCGTTACAGTAGGATCTGACCATCATGGAAGCAGCAGGCGATCGCTCCCCATCTCATCTGGAGGAATTTCTGCAGAGAGCCGTGGGTCGTATGGATCGCCAAGACAAGGCGATAGATGAGATGGGTCGAGCCTTCCAAGCAATGGTGACGAAGGTGTCCGAGCTCGCTCTCCAGACTCAACACCAACAACAACCGCCACCCGCTGCGCCTCCCACGCCACCCACACCGCCGATCGTCTCCGGGGGGATTTCCCAGCCCGAACCACGCCTCCCCATCCCTGAGAAATATGCGGGTGAGCCAGAGTTTTGTCGATCATTTCTGTCTCATTGTTCTCTGCACTTCGCCCTGCAGCCCCGCACGTTCTACACCGAGGAAATGAAGGTGGCATTCGTCTTGTCACTACTGACGGGAAGGGCTGCCCTCTGGGGGACGGCGGTGTGGGAAAACCAAGACAGCTGCTGTGCCTCGTTCCACGCCCTTTCGGAGGAGATGAGACGGGTCTTCGACCGCTCCGTCGCCGGGAGGGAAGCGGCTAGACTTCTCACGGACCTACGTCAGGAGGACAGGTCCGTATCCGATTACTCGATTGAGTTCCGCACCCTGGCGGCGGAGTGTAAGTGGAACGAAGAGGCGCAGTGGGATCACTTCCTGCATGGGTTGGCTGACCGCATCCAACAGGAGGCTCAGTGTCAGCGCTCAGAGGTTGCGGTCAGCCCACCGGGAGATCTTGAACCCATGCAGGTGGGGCGAGCTCGGCTCTCCCGGGAGGAGAGGATCAGGCGGAGATCCCTGGGACTATGTTTATACTGCGGCAGCCAAGAACATCACATCCAGCGCTGTCCGGTAAGAAGACCAAGCCCGATAGTAAAACTGAGGCTACTATCGGGTGGGATCTCTGCCAGGAAGACCTCATCTACATCGACACTCCTTCCGGTGAGTCTACGGTGGTCCACCCACGCACTCGATCATCACGCATTGTTGGATTCTGGGGCCGAGGGTAGTTTCATGGACTTTAAGTTTGCCACCAAACTCAAAATTCCTCTCACCTCCCTCAAACACCCCATTGCACCTTTTGCACTCAACGGACACAAACTGCCAGTCATCACACAGACCACTTTACCTGTTTCCCTCATCACGTCTGGCAACCATACGGAGGAGATTTCATTTTACATCACGGACTCACCTCAATCCCCCATTGTTCTCGGTCACACCTGGCTCCAGAAACACAACCCCAGGATCAATTGGCGCCTCGGATCTGTGATTAGCTGGAGCGAGGAATGTCATTTGTCTTGTCTTTTGTCTGCTGGTGTTAATGTTTCTGAGTCTGTGTTTCAGGGGGAAGCAGTGGATTTGGCTAACGTGCCTGCGGAGTACCACGACCTGAAGGAGGTGTTCAGTAAGTCTCGTGCTGATTCTCTTCCTCCTCATCGTCCCTATGACTGTGCGATAGAGTTATTGCCAGGTACTTCTCCGCCTAAGGGCAAGTTATATTCTTTGTCTATTCCAGAGATGGCGGCCATGGAGAAATATATATCCAGTTCTCTAGCAACGGGGTTTATCCGCCCTTCTTCTTCTCCAGCGGGGGCGGGGTTCTTTTTTGTGGGAAAGAAGGACGGATCCTTGCGACCTTGCATTGACTACCGAGGGCTGAACAACATAACGGTAAAGAATACCTATCCTTTGCCGCTTATGTCTTCAGCTTTTGAGAGGTTGCAGGGAGCGTCCGTTTTCACTAAATTGGACTTACGTAATGCTTATCATTTGGTCCGCATCAGGGAGGGGGATGAGTGGAAGACTGCCTTTAACACCCCTAGAGGCCATTTTGAGTACTGCGTGATGCCTTTCGGGCTAACGAACTCGCCGGCAGTCTTCCAAGCACTCGTTAATGACGTGTTGCGAGACATGGTCGATCTGTTCATATATGTTTACCTGGATGACATATTGATTTTTTCTTCGTCTCTCCAGGAACACGTGCAACACGTACGACGAGTGCTTCTGCGGTTGCTAGAGAATGGATTGTTTGTCAAGGCGGAGAAATGCGTTTTTCATGCACAGTCTGTTTCTTTTCTAGGACACATCATTTCGACTGAGGGTGTTCGCATGGATCCTGAGAAGGTTAAGGCTGTGGTAAATTGGCCATCCCCAGAGTCTCGCAAGGCCCTGCAGAGATTTCTGGGGTTCGCCAATTTTTACCGGCGTTTCATTCGCAATTTCAGCCAACTAGCCGCTCCTCTGACCGCCTTGACCTCCCCTAGTTTGACGTTCAGGTGGTCAGACGCAGCCGAGGCTGCGTTTGCCAAACTGAAAAGCTGCTTTGTTTCAGCTCCCATTCTCGTCACCCCTGATCGTTCACGTCAATTCATAGTGGAGGTCGACGCGTCAGAGGTGGGGGTAGGAGCAGTGTTGTCCCAACGCGCATCCTCAGACGGAAAGGTGCATCCATGCGCGTATTATTCTCACCGTTTATCTCCTGCAGAAGTTAATTATGACATTGGCAATCGAGAGTTGTTGGCAGTCAAACTTGCACTGGAAGAATGGCGTCACTGGCTTGAAGGGTCGGGTGTACCTTTCATTGTATGGACGGACCATAAGAATCTCGAATACATTAGAACCGCCAAAAGACTTAACTCCAGGCAGGCTCGGTGGGCATTGTTTTTCGGTCGTTTCGATTTTACACTTTCTTACCGGCCGGGTTCCAAAAACATCAAACCCGATGCTTTATCCCGTCTTTTTGAGCGTTCCGATCGTACTGCTACTCCCGAGCCCATTTTACCGGGGACCATCATTATCTCCGCGCTCAGATGGGAGGTCGAATCGAAGGTGTTGACTGCCTTAGAAGGGGTAACGCCCCCGGCTGGTTGCCCACCGAACCGATTGTTTGTGCCGGAGGGGTTACGGTCAGACGTTCTCCAGTGGGGTCATTGTTCCAGTGTTGCTTGTCACCCAGGGGTTAGTAGAACTAGGTTTCTAGTCAAGCAACGATTTTGGTGGCCTGGTATGGCTCGTGACGTCCACGACTTCGTCTTGGCTTGTTCAGTTTGCGCTATTGGTAAGACTTCCAATCGACCTCCAGATGGGTTACTCTTACCGCTGTCTGTCCCTTCGAGACCCTGGTCCCACATTTCGCTAGATTTCATTACCGCCCTCCCGCCCTCTAAGGGCAATACGGTGATTTTAACCGTAGTGGACCGGTTCTCGAAGGCGACTCATTTTATTCCCTTGCCCAAATTACCTTCAGCCAAGGAAACAGCGGTAGCCGTCATTGACCACGTCTTCCGTATACATGGCCTTCCGACAGACGTGGTTTCTGACAGGGGTCCCCAATTTGTGTCCAAATTTTGGCGAGAATTTTGTAAATTGTTAGGAGCGACTGTTAGTCTTTCTTCCGGGTTCCATCCCCAGAGCAATGGTCAAACCGAGCGAGCCAATCAGGATGTCGAAAGGGTTTTGCGATGTTTGGCTTCCAATAATCCTTCGTCCTGGTGTCAGCAACTCTCAATTGTGGAGTACGCACACAATTCTTTGCCAGTGTCATCTACGGGCATGTCTCCATTTAAGTGTAGTTTAGGGTACCAACCACCTAATTTTGTCAGTACGGAATCCGAGGTTTCGGTCCCCTCCGCACACGCACTAGTCCAGAGGTGTCACCGCACCTGGACCAGAGCTCGTAGAGCTCTGCTCCAGGCTAGGTCGCGCACCAAGGCTAAGGCCGATCGCCACCGGTCGAAGCCTCCCCGTTACGTCGTCGGTCAAAGAGTGTGGCTTTCAACCCAGAATATTCAGATGCGTTCCGTTTCGAATAAACTTGCTCCCAAATTTATTGGCCCGTTTTCTGTTACCAAAATCATTAATCCGGTAACAGTGCGTCTTAGCCTTCCTCCGACGTACAGGAGGGTTCATCCCGTGTTCCATGTGTCCAAAATTAAACCGGTGATTTTTTCCCGTCTTAATCCGCCTGCCCCGGTTCCCCCCCCCGCCTCGTATCGTTAATGGGGAAACCACATATTTGGTTAATCGTATTCTGGACTCTAGACGGAGGGGACGCGGATTTCAGTACTTGGTGGATTGGGAAGGTTACGGTCCGGAGGAGAGAAGGTGGGTTCCTGCTCGGGACATACTGGATCACCGCCTTATTGATGATTACAATCTACAGGTAAGGCAGGCTGGGAACGTCAGGTGACGTCCTAGGGGAGGGGGTACTGTCACGGTAGGAAATCCATTGTTTCCTCCGTGTCATGTTTTGTGTTTGTATTTGTACTCTCGTAGTCTCCATGTGCTCGTTTGGTTAATTGTTGTCACCTGTATGTTGATTGTCTCGCTCCAGCTGAGCCTCATCTCCACTCTGCTATAAACACTCACCTCTCTCTCTGTCTGCCGTCAGATCCTCTCTCATGTCTCCGTGTCCTAGTTGGATTACCGTCTTCCGTGTTCGTGTGCTGGATTGGGTTCGTGTTGTCGTCCTCGTGTCAGTGTTCCGGTCTGTTCCTGGTTTCAACCATTGACCATCTTCACCTGCACCATCGACTTCACCATCCAGCTCTTCTCACGCCACCGTAGACCTTCCTTGCCATTCTGGACTCTCTTTCTAATAAACATCATCTGATTGCCTGCAATTGCTTCCTCCTCTTTTACCTGTCGTTACAACTGTAGGTTTAGTCAAATCTGAATCATAATTTTTTATGAAATCTCAATCCAGCTCAATCTTGTCTTTCTAATGTCATCTGATGATGCATGTTTCACCTCTGTTGTTTAGATTCCTGGATGTAATGGTGCGGCGAGAGATAATTAGGGATGTATGAGGTTCTGCTTGGCTAAATCGGTTTGTCCAAAACATGTCCTTTATCATGTTAGTGAGAGCGCTCTTCCGTTGAGTAGCTGGACATTCCACTCTAATGAAATACTCTGCACCCTTTCACAAAATATTAAAGTTTATGGTCATTATAATCCGTGAGAAAGCAGGAGGGCAAATTCAGAGATCCATTTCAGTAGCACTTTCTATGAAGCCAGCGTGTGAAAAAAAAAATAAGAAAACGGAAGAAAGGAACTTTCAATGAAAGTAAATAGTGTTTGACATTCTTTTTATTTTATTATTATATTTAATTTTAAATTATTTACATTTTATTTTATTCATTCAAAAGGCATTGCAATGCATTCAAATTATTAAAGCACGTCACCAACAACAAATACATTATGTACATCATGTGTTAACTTGCATTCCAGGTTTTACAAGTTTTATACTAAGCTATTCTAAATTATTACATTGTGGCTTTGTGATGTGTATTAAAGGCATTGTGAATATCTCTGCATCATATACACAGACTTACAGAAAATGTGCAGTGCTTTTTTATATGCAAGGTTCCTATAGCGTAACAGGACCCCAGACTTTGTCTAATCCGTCATTACTCGTAAGTCCAAAAACAGGCTGGCCCATCGGAGGCCTCACAGAAGTGATTTGTAGCAATATTATTTTAAACATAAATCATTTGTGGCGAGAGGCGAGCTGAAGACAAGGGTTTACAATTTGTAACGTTCAGCATTTTTCCCGTGGTTTTTAAAAGCACTGGGCTTCCACTTGTATATCTTTGCCCGGCCAGCAATATCCCCTACGTAATTTAAAAACAACAGCGTCTGAGAGCCGCCGGCAAAAAGGATCAGCAAGTCAAACAAAGCCTTGAGCCCCAAGTGCCCCCTCGAACCTGCTCTTATTCAAACAGCCATTAGCATTTCCGCAGTGGTAATGATTGGAGCAAAGAAAACACCTCGGAAAAACTCATGGCTCACATCCCACACACGCTTACTCAACTTATCTATATGGAGACATACCAGTGACTTCTATAGCAGATTTGTGACATATTTATGTGTTAATAAAGACATTATTTAGTCTCCCTAAATAATATTTCAAACTAAATTCACTTTTTGAGATGTTTCCATACTCTTTTTTCTTAGATTATAGCTTCCTCCAGAGAGAAATGTTGTCCTCAAAGTACACCAAATATAAATCTCTAATTAAAGCATCTGCTAAATGAATAAACATAAAGGGCGAAGTTAGAAACACACCCACAATAACATACATCCTTCCTCGTGTGGTTCTCATGGGTAATGGTTTCTGCTTGTGTGGAGTGTAGACGCTGTTCTTTAGAGTTCATCAAGCCATTGGAAAAGGAACGGGATATTACTATTTGATTTAGAAACGGACATGGCAAATCTACTTAATAGAAACTCTCAGGAATAAGGTGTAAGAACCACAATAACACTTTGGAATGAACTGTATCTGAAATTTGCGATGGCCCAGCTCCAGACAAGTCTAGACCTTCTGCAGTTTATAAAACCGACAACAGGTGTCACTGCTAATGTAGGTCTCTGAACCCAAAGCAGGGCTGATGCTTCACAGGACAAAACTTGAAAACTTTATACTTAATTCCAAGATTGCCTTCTGTGGGAGTAGCATATCATTCACTGCTTGGATTGATGTAGCGTACACAGACACATTACTAAGGGTTATTACCTTAAGGCAAGTGTTTTTGTATTGGCTATTATATAGGACATTAATTTTACACATCCAAAAACAGAAAACATTGCCGAATGACCTGTAAGGAAAGCACTAACACTCCTGTGCTCCAAATATACATTTCTTCATCAGCTGGCAGCTCTTAGGTCAGCCATTTGTTGTTGAGCTGTCTTCAGATGTCACTTTCTAATTATTACAGTGTCTGTTTTCGCACTCAAGCCTTGCGGAGGTGATTGATGTACACTAGAGTGTGGGAAACTAATTAGGAGGTCATGGCCGTGTGTCTGTGTGTAGTGAACTTTAAAGTCCTCCTACATTTAATAAAACATTCAAAATAAGACGACATCTGTTCAAACCCTTGTAAGCTGCCTCATGTATGCTTATGTATACACAGACATCTTTCTTCAAAAACAGCCTCCTAATTGAATCGAAACTTCATAAAAAAATAAAATAAAATTGATTCACAGTAGATTCCAATAGAGTTTGATGTAGCTTGTTACTAAACTAATGACATGAACAAAAAAATATTAGAGTTTTGGGCTTTTTATCTATTTTACTTAATTTTTTATTGTTGTTGTTTTTTTGTTTTTGTTTTTTGAGAGAGAGAGAGAATTGCATTGGTCACTACTGGATATTTTATTGCAGAAGCACAATTATTTTCACGGCTTTTCCATTTTTGTCATCATCTAATGCTCACTTATACATTTGAATCTTTGGCAAATGTCAAAATAAATATCCAATTTTATACTGCTCATTATAAGTCTATGATGCTTATTCACTTATAAAATTATACATTTACTTATAAAACTTTGTATGTTTTATTTTTTAAAGGGTAAAGGAATCAATAATACACACAACTACAGTCCATCAGTTAACTTCTCGTAAAGCTTAAAGCTGTGGTTTTGAAGTTTAAACCATTGCTTCTGGCTAATATATGAGTCCGCTATCCATAATATTGCTTTTTCCAGTGGGAAATTTGTCTCGTATGAATCAGGAGAGATTTTTTTTTACTGGAGAAAGCGTTATTATAGATCATACAGGTAATGGTTAAAGCATTATAATGATTATTTATTTATTTTTTTATTTTTATTTTTTATACAAACACAAACTTTGTCACTTCACAAGATGTTAATTGATTGCCCGAGGTCATGCGGATCACTGTGATGATTTTATCAGCCGTTTGGACTCTCATTCTGACAGCACCCATTCACTGCAATTGTAAGCAAGTGACATGAAGCTAAACTTTTCCAAATCTGTTCTGATAAAGAAACAAACTCATCTACATGGCCTGAGGGAGAGTACATTTCCAGCAAAAAAAAAAAAAAAGGGTAAAATATTACTATTAAAAATATTAATAAGCAGCTAACTAGGCTTTGGAATAGAGCTACAATACAGCAAGACACACAATAAATCACGGTTATACACACGGTGAACATAAACTGACATTTTGCAAAGACTAAATGAAATGTTGCATAGACATATGCTCAAAGGAATCAATAGGAACATGAGCACTCGACTAATGGGTCATATGTACATGATTAGAGAAATGTAATACTGCCCCAAGGGTTTCATGCCTTGAGTACATGAATGAAATGGAGAGTGTTAATGGTGTGAGATGCATGTGTGCGAGATGTGCTAGTGATATACTCACAAGCAGCCTATATAACAGCATCAAGGGGAAGACCATAGAGGACAGATGGTGCATTCACTCACACACGCACTGGTGGCAGACAGGTCTAGGGCTACAGATGGTAACATCACAGTGGGGGTGTGAATGACAGAAGCCTTGCAATGAAGGAAAAGGGAAGACGAGAGCGCTTTGGGAACCATGTTCACATTTGATTCTGTTATATTTGTATGCTGACTAACACTGGTTAACAAAACTAATTTGACATAGAGGTGTCAAGCTAGGCTGGATGTTATTATGAAAATCTGTATTTACTAATGAACAAAACAACTGTCCCTACGTTTCATGGACATTTGTTCAGCATGTCATTCTCACATTTCTTTGAATAATGGTTAAATAAGGACCGTTAACTATCGTTCAAAGGTTTGGGGTCGGTAAGATTTATTTTATTTGTTTTGTTTTGTTTTGATGATTGATGAACATTGATGATATTAATAAGAAATGTATCTCGAGTATCAGATCCGTAGGATCATGTGACACTGAGAACTGCTGAAAATTCATCACAGGGATAAATTACATTTTTTTACATTAAATAGGAAAGATTGTATTACTTGACAATTACTTTTTTAATATAACTTACATTATGTATTCAATCTAAAATAGTTTTTACTGTGTTTTTAGATCAAATAAATGCAGCCTTGATAAGAGACATCTTTTGAACCATAATGTACATTTACATTTACATGCAATTTTCAAACCAAAACAATTATATCATTTTTTACCTGAAATCATACCATATATTCAAACTTCAATTAGAAATTGTTCCACATAGATACATGTGAGTACTCAAAATGAGATTGTACCTTGGCTACATAAAAATTGCATGCGCTTTTATGGGGCACTTCCATGCTGATTTGCATGTTCTGTTCAACATTACTAGTGTGTTATTGTCTGCTCTGACTTCACTGTCAGTTCTCAGGTCCCTCCTTTTGTATGACTTCCTTTAAGCCACAAAGGCCAGACTATTTTAGCACACACCTTCCTGAATCACTTCTTGACCCTTCCAACACTGACGCAAACACTTTTGGGGATTCTGTCCAGTTTTTACTTTCATAACACAATCACTCCCACATACACAAACACATGAGATGCACATGTGAGTAATACCTACCGTCCATTATAATTGTGATCATTTAATAAACCTGCGGCTATCAGTAGAGCACAGAGCTAGCAACACTAAAGTCATGAGTTCAGTTGATTTCAATCATAGAGGGAAAACAAGAACTGATCAAATGTGTACCTTTAATGCAATGTATGCAATGTCTTCCAAATGCATAAATGTATATTAACTGATGTGTGATGCAGGCTATGTAGCAAACAAATATTCCCTAAAAATTGTCAAATTGTGGTCAAATTTTAGAGCTGACTGTGATTCCCATCAGTCTTTGTGATTATGCAAACCGGTGTGGGAGACTGCACTTCATAACGTGTCTTTAGAAAACAGGACAGTGGGTCTGGAATGACGTTTGGTGTTGTGTGATGGGTGGGGAGGATATGTGCCATGTGTGTGTGTGTGTGTGTGTGCTGGATGGACAGTGCATTTGTATTCTTTTTCCCACAGCCTTCTAAATCTGTGACTATTGTTCCGTGTGTGTATGCGTGTCAGAGTGTGCTGCTGTCTCAGGTGATGTAAAAGTGTGTTCCTTTATTGCTGATTGAGATCTTTTGTATGCATGTTCTTCAGTCAGTCTAATACTGTGTGCATGTTCGTTATCATCATATCACTGTAATCTCCATTTATCATTCTGGCTTGTGTCCAGTAATTAAATAAGCACATGGGCCATATGATGATCGCACAGAATGACAGAAGTCTCTTTCCCTTCCTGTCATTTCCCCCCACTGTCTATTCTACATACAAGAGATTCCCACAATAAGACAAAAAGCAACTGTTAACAATAGCAAAATAGAAAACAATAAATGAGAGAGAGACAGTGTGTGAGTGTGTGTTTGTGAAGAAAGCTTCTATTTAGTGCACGTAAATGTTCTCCAGTTTGATCACTGGAGGAACCTTTAAAGGTGCTTTGTAGGTCTATTTTATGAAGTTCTGAGAAGAGGCATCAAATGATGTTTTGCACGCAGATCTATTCAGTGTGCGTATTTTTATCTGAAAAAGTAGCAAAAACAGCTTGTTAAGCTGTATTTCAGATGTTTACAATAGAACATTTCTGTACCCTTGAACAGATGTCTAGCATATGAACTTGGAAAGATGTATAAAACTGAGAAGGTTTAAGAATCTGTCAAAGCATAAAAATAAACTTAAAATAGCTGTGTATTCATATTTAAAAATGATTTATCATGAAAATATTGTATTAAACAAAATAAAACCATTTGAATTGTATAATAAAATAATGTAACAAATTATTTTAGATTGTATTATTATACAATTCACATGGGTTTATAATGTTTTATTTATATATATATATATATATATATATATATATATATATATATATATATATATATATATATATATATATATATATATATATATCATATAATATCATATAAAAACGCTTCCATAACGTCATACACTTGATTGAGAACTTGTACCTAAATATAACTTGGGCACATAATACACACTCTGTAATGACATGTGTGTGTATTTGTCTGTGTGTGCTGGCCAGGGTCTATCCTTATGATGTCCAAGCAGAAAGAGCGGAACTGCTGCTGCAAAACATCCACAACTGGTTAAGTACTTACAGTGACTTGCTAGATAGTACTGACACATCTATTTTAGACTGGACAGTTTCCTCGGGTCAGTGAAGTTCAGCAAGACTTTCAGTCTTCAACCTTTCAGCCTTCAGTCTCACACTGCTAACACAATTCAAAGTAGCTGATGTGATAAAGAGCACAAAACTAATGATTTACCACAGTGCTTGCATAGTTCTTCTAATAGTTCTTCCTTTTAAAAATAATATTTTTCACTGCAGTCTGCATGGCCTGAATGCAGTCGGCCTTCAGGGTGCTCCCTATGATTATTATTTATGTATATATCTATATATTATTTGAATGATTTTAGTGCATAGCCAACATAAATGATGTAGCAATCAAGTATCTTTTTTGTCCTATTGTAATCAACTCTAAAGTGCACAAATTCATTGTATAATACACTTTTTATTCTATCCTCAAGGCACTGTTGTAGAAATGTGTGTGAACGAGTGTCAGTGTGTTGCCATTTCTGTACTTTGCATATCTTAGCAACTTTGACTGGTGGAAACAGATGGCAGAGATCACCTGTGATGAGAGTGTGTGACGGCCAGATGGGGAACGTGAGCAACTGACTGAGCTACAAAAAACAAAAGGCATTTCATTTATTAATGATAACCATAATTATCTTTAATGATTATCAAAAATGCTTTTTGAGGATTTTAAGATATTGAGGGTGAGAGGAAACCCTGATAAACACACACAAACACTGTCACTTGTGATTTGTGTGTGAATTTCAGCTCTATCACTGGTGTGGGTCAGAGGTGTCTCATTTTAACATGGCACATTAGATTGAACAGGTGTAGATCGAGTGTGTGTGTGTGTGTGTGTGTGTGTGTGTGTGTGTGTGTGTGTGTGTGTTTTGCACTGTAAGAGATAAAAGTGTTATCTGGTGAAGGAACGTGGGAACGCTAGGTGTGATCATTCCACACAAATGAGCCCAGTTTAGGGAGGAGAGAGTGACCGAGGGTCACATTCAGGTCAACATCAAGTCACCATTACCACCCACTTACTTCTAGTTTAGATGAATGTGTTTGTCCTTCTATGTGTGTATCTGTGGTAGGGCTGGAATGCTAGAATTGTATATGTAGGTTCACAAGAAACAAATAAACGCACACACACACACAGCGGCAGCAGCTGTCTCACCCCATGAATCGCCACCTACATACTGGAGATCTGGAGAGGTGCTCACACACCGAAACTACCCAAAAATATCAGCCAAGGTATCCCATGCTTTCTCATACACCAGGCTTGAACTCCAAAACACAAGCTGTCTTCACCAAATCCCTCTGTCACTTTCAATTTTGACCTGCTTTATATGGCTAAGCATATGAAAACAATGCAAAGTTTCTTTAGCTGATGTCTTGAAGAGCGACACTGTAAACACTGTTTTTGCACACAAGATTGAGTAAGTACTATGATTTAAAAAAGTATTTGAACAGAGCCCCGAAAGTCGCTCCCTCATTTTAATAAAGATAAATCTTGGCCATGTTGTACAACTTCATCCCCTCGTTTGAATAGAGTTAAATTGTAACAATGATTTAACTGAAAGATGGTACAGATTCTTAGACTGCAGGAACAAATACTTAATTTCAGGATTTCTTGTTTTTCCCCCTGCATGTCATGTGCAGAGCTCCGTAAAGCAGTATAGCAGTATAAATAAATTCCCAGACATACTACATCCATCATGTTGGCACTGTCCTTTGACCTGTGTTTTCTTTGAGCTATGATGTATGGGCAAAATATGTGAAAATAATTCACTGTTGTCGCAAAGAGCCACTCAGCTCACAGTTCTTTTCCATTTTTTTTCCAACTTCTGCAGTTTCTCAGTTCACGTGGCCTCATTGAATAACAATGTCTCCGCTATTGTACTATTCAGAATGATTGCTCTATCTTTAATGATTCTTTTTATAGATTCATTAATTATGGCTGCTCTGTGGTTTGTTAGTATTGTATAATATGGAGATGGTGTCAGAGCTGTGGGTTAAAGGGCATCCTTTAAAGTGATCAAAAGACTGTTGCGGTGTGTGTCAGCGCTAAGCAGCTCTGGGTCACTGTGAGGGGACGGAAGTTGAAACTTCTCACTCCTCCATTTAGAATGTGAGTGTCACATGGACTCTCAGTCTTAATAGAGCTGTCAGTCACACCTGACCTCAGCGGTCAATAACTGGACCACAGCATGAACGGCTCACCCAGGGACCAGTTGAGCTTGCAAGCAGACATACAGCCAGGAGAATTTACGTTCTTTTAGTTTAATCAGATAAAAAGATTAAAATGATTAATGCTCATTGAGCTCCAATTCAGCGTAACATAATGATTTCTGAAGGATCATGTGACTCTGAAGTCTGGGGTCACAACTTTATTTCAAATTGTAACCTTTGGCACTGCGATTATTAATTAATCTCAATTAACGTGTTAAAGTCCCGGCCCTAATATATATATCTATCTATCTATCTATGTATATATATATATATATATATATATATATATATATATATTAGGGCCGGGACTTTAACACGTTAATTGAGATTAATTAATTACACAAAAAATAACGCGTTAATTGAGATTAATTAGTTACAGAAAAAAAATTCCCGCATTTTTAATAACTTATTTTTGCACCGCGGAACGTTTCTAACTGGATGAGTTTCGGCGGACCGATTATACTGAAGCACCAACTAGCGTTCGCATATCACCGCAGCACATGATCGAACCATAGTTGCGCTTATAACACACAACTTTTCTTTTTTTTTGTAAGTCGCGTAAAAACAACACGGGTTGCGGTTGCATTTTTGGGCTTATTAAAGAATAGATGGTTGCTTGTTAGGACAATCTGACAAGCAACTTCGTTTTCTTTACATCTATGGTGTACATTGATACTGATACATTGATTGACACTGTCTGCTTACAGATATAGCCAAATCAGTGCAATCGTATAAGTGCTGTGGCGTAACATTTGACAAAACATTCCGCTGAATATCCCCCTTATCCCCCTCATTGGAGTAAAATCACGTTCAACGTGCAGGGGGCGCGCTCTATGATCTACAGAAATACACGTATTTCAATTTCTACAAACAATGCCTCCGACGAAGAGGAGAATTTTATTTTATTAAGCTAAATATATGTTACAGCTACCCTTAATGCTCTTGTCTTTCCCTTCTTGTCTTTTTGTCCTTTTCCAGCCTCACAGGTAATCGGAGATGAGGAAAGTGTGTTCTCTCCGCTTTGTTGCAGTTCCCTGATTTTTATTTATTTTTATCCTTTTTTTCCTAATCAGTTTATCCTTTTCTAATAAAGCAGTGGTTTCACTTTAATATGTTGCAGGCTCATTTATTGTTAATAAATGATAATGCGGAAAATAAATTATCAAATAATATTAGGCTTGTTTTGGGCTTGTTTTTAAGCTCCAGTTGCGTATTTGTCTCGCGAGAGTTGGCAACTGTGGATCGAACCTCAAGTATCACCTCAACGCAAAACATATAGCAGCTAGCGTGGACTTTACACTTTATGTTGAACTATGTATTATTTTGTTGGTGCAACTGGCAGTTTATGTTAAACTCTTTATTGTTTTGGCCAAGGTTATTGAGAGTTGGACTTAGTATGTTATGGCCTCTGAAATAACAGAAAGATGTTTTCTTATAGTCATGGTTTCCAATGTTCTGAATGTAATTGGCAGTATTGTGTATTACTTAAAAAAACAGTTTACAGAAGGTTCCAGCACCTATAAGCTACCTGAATTTCTGAAATGTACTATTTCTAAATTGTTTCTAAATATGCTATAGCTACACTTAATGGCAAAAATTGCACTGCTCTGCTAGACTTGGTTGAACAAAAATAAACAATATTTTGTTGCTTAAGATTATGTATTCAGTCATTATTCAATGGTATACTATAAATCCATGTGAAAAAAAATTACTTCTCACTGTTCTCAGGTCAAATATTTATATGCGATTAAAATGCGATTAATTTCGATTAATTAATTACAAAGCCTCTAATTAATTAGATTAATTTTTTTTTAATCGAGTCTCGGCCCTAATATATTTATATATATATATATATATATAAATCCTATATTCTTTATATTAACATTTTTCCAGAATTTCAGTGCTAAAAACTAAAAGCCAAAACTAAGCTCAACTCAACTAAAACCATTTTTTCCCATACATATTTATAATCTTTCCCAGAGAAGACACACATACAGATACTTATTTTTCACTAAGATATTAGAAAAAAATAAAAAATAATAGTATCTTGTTTGGAGCTTAACCTGAAATGTAAAAAAAATAAAAAAATAAAGATTGTATATCTGATGTGATAAAAGTTCACATGTTCACATAATGTTTTTGCAAACGTAAGTAATATGATTAAATCTTCCACACTTTTATAGTATCCTAGTATGCTCCTCCCTGAGCCAATTCAGAGAAACTTGTTATCTTCAGAGGAGGAAAATGTTCTGGTGCCCTGTTCCTTTCTATTTCCACCTTAACCTCCAATAGAAAGTCTGTGATGACACCTGTATCACCTCACGACAAGCACCGTGCTAAACAAGAACACAAACAAACACAAACACAGCCTTAAACAGATTCTCAGATCATAACGATACTTATATTTGTTTGACACGAGCCGACATGCAAATGCAATTGCAAATGCAAACCCAGCCCACTTTAAAAGCTTGATTCATTGAGCGTCAGAGAGACGGACGAGGTGAGAAACAAAAGGGTGGTTAGTGACAGTGACACGCACACGCCGCATGAAAATGAGAGTGGAGACTGAGAGGGTAACGGCAAACTGTGCTCCGGACAGCCGGGGTGATGGATATAACGGATCAATCACACCTAACTGTGCTACAGGACATCAGTCAAACATGAGGGACTTTCATTATGTGTGTGTATTTGTTGTATAAAGAGTGTGGCGGGGTCCTAAGGGAGTCTTTAAGGATGCAAGAAATGAGGCTAACAGGCATTTAAAAAGAATTCATTGTCCACATCCAGTTTTCTAGTGTTAGGAGACCTTTAGAATCTTGTTCAGCGATAACTAGCAACTTTATTTTATGTTTCTATAAATCTGTGTACATACATTTGGTAAGTTAAGAGTTTTCTTGTGCAATACAAGGGTAAAAAACTACTATTTTTATCTGAAAGGCTGGAACATACTTCAAAATTTGACTCACAAACATATATGATCTTTCCAGTCATTTGTATAGAGACCCTAAAATGACATTTGCAAAAAAAAAAAAAAAAAACGTATTAAAGAAAAAACTGACACTTACATAAAAATGTTTGAAAATGCAAGAGAAACTTAATACCGTTATCTGGTTTATGTATGTCTATTTTTTCCCCATGGTAACTCAGGCATTTTCCCATGTGAAAGTTTCTTGTGCACACTTACTTCCCACAGAAGTACACTTACTTGGGCCTACTTGTTTCGTGAAAACTTATAATAACTTACAAATCAGGCACCACTGTGACTTTTGAGCTTGTTTACTCTATAAAACTAAGCTAATGAAATATGTTAGAGAAGAGAATACATAAGAAAATGTACTTTCGCTAATAAGACATCAATTATTTTTTTCTTCATTACATTTCCAGCAGATTTAAAAGCCTTCCTTAGCCGTAGAAAGCTTAGGCCCAATCTAGAAAAGCCTACAAATGAGCAATGATTTTCATTGTGTGGTCTGTCGTGAGGATGTTTGTACAGTTCTGCTAATAAATTATTCTGGCCATCAAAACAGATGTAAGTAATGCATGTACACACACGTGTGCATGCTCTCATACAAAGGTGACGTCAACTTTAGGGCCTCTTGTTTCTTTCCTTGCAGAATAGTCTCTCAAGCTCTCTCTCTCTCTCATGATTATTCACTCTGTCATTCCAGCTTCCAGTCTCAAGACTCAGTAGCAGGAAATGGCCATTGTTTCTAGATCAGGTAGAGAATGGGTCAGAGAGTGAGATGAGGAGAGGAGGTCTGGAGCCGTGATGGATGTGGCTCTTTTCCTGCAGAGACTTTCTCAGGCTCTTTTTCCTGTGTTGCCAACGTCTCTCTGCCTCCCTTTTTTTCTCAAGGATCTCTTCGCAGAGATTAAACAGTTACAAAGAAGGGAAAAAAAGAAGAAGGGTTAAATAACCTTTTTTTTTTATAAACACAAAGAAATGTTTCTCCTTCTCACCAAGAAAATCAAGAGTACACTGTTAAAAATTGCTGTTAATTTACGTCAAAATTGTAACAGTATAAACCCGTTATTTTAAAAAGCAGTGCTTACCTGTTTATTTACGTTCAGTGAAATGACCTAGATAAAATTTAACATTATTTTACCGTATTTATTGCTCGAAGGAAAGAAAACAGTACGTAACAGTATTTTGGGAACAGAAAGCTGCAGCGAGCACATGTGGATTTTCATCCGTCTTTATATTGTGATTTAACCGGTGAGTGCACCTTTGCCTTGCTCCTTTCACACAAAATACACGTTTGCAATTGCAAATAGCTGTGCAAATAACTTTGATAATAGTGGATGCTGAAGCTGTAACTGTTTAATATGTCCATTTCAGTGCTAAAACCGTCAACGTTCCAACGGCATCATAGATTGGAGCTGGATAGATTCAGATATTCTCCGATTACAAGGTGAGTTTAATCAAACATGATATAAATTCTGCAAAGTAAGCCTTTAACACAATAGCAACGAAGTAATATTGATGTATCTGTAACACGCTGAAATTATCGTCTTCTCGTTTGCTAATTTTAGCTTGCTATCTTTTCATTTAATGCCTAATAGTGTATATTAGACAAAACGTTGATTTCAATAATGTTGTGCTTGCGAATTTGGGTAAGCTTGTTCATCTAATTTGTACATAACTGTATTCCGAGGGAAGTTTTTCTTAATAGTGTTGTCGTTTTGTTACTTTATTGTTGGCTGTATTTTGGATTGCTTCGATCCAAGTTGGCTTGATAGAATAAGTTACGCGATATAATAATCAGTAAGAATAATTCATGTTGATTTATTTTGCGTTGTTGGTTTGTATTGCAATGTTACTTTACCCAGTACAGTAGGCCAATGGCAGTTTTATTTTTGTGGAGATTTTCTTTTGTTATTGTTGAGATTGTTTGAGTTACGTTTTTTCGTTCCCAAAGACTGTCCATTTTGACTTGTCAGCATGTTTGGGTGTCAGTTATTCGGGCAGCAATGCAGTACTCCAGTGGTCTATGTGAAGCACATGAGGATTCACAGCAATACCCCTAACTTGTTTCTTCATTGTTGCATCCAGGACTTTAACAGGAAATTTGCTAAATTACCAGCTTTAAAATCACATCTTTACAGACAACACAATGAGTGTGTGGTGGTACCTAGATCACATTTGTACCCAGCAGTAGACCTTGCATGCCATGTTGACTTGTGTAGTGTCAATGTGATACACTAACTAAGTTTTATTCCCATCTTAAAGTCCACATCATTGCACCATTGAAGTGATGGCAAGAGACCTTCACCAGCAGCATGGCGACAAATGGTCAGAGTTTTGGCAGATGAGATGATGAAATATGAGCTAAACCCAACACGTGGACAATGTGTCACAGTCTGCCGAAATATCATCCGCCAGTATCCTCAAAGTTTTGCTGATCTCCGTGACAATGGTCAGGTACTAGGAAATGGTTATACCTCACTGTTAATTCAAATTAAAAACCGAATTGAAAATCTGAACCGCACCACCAGCTTTCGCCAACACCGTTCATCTGGTGATGGACTAAAGAGAGGTCCTACTGATACATACGGCTGCACCAGATTCCAGCCTGATCTCCCACCAGAGGAGACAGATGAAAGTGTAGAGCAGAAGCGTCAGTGGCTGGAGGAGATATACCGTCGAGATGGAATGGGGTTGAAAAAGCAGAAGTTAAGCAACTTATGGAAACAACCTTTTGCCTCCAGCGGCAGCAAATAAACATATTACCATCACCCACCATCGCTGATTTAAGTAAGCAGTGGCCATACCTTTTCACTCAGAAAGGGCTTTATGCTCATTTTGAACTTCTGACTGATATCAAAGTTATGCGTGCACTTGAGCTTGCCATGGAAGAGTGTGGAAGAGCCATTGTGGAGTTCTTCAGCAGCAAACCCACCAATGCAGATGTCAGGACTGTCATTTCTCTGCGGCCAGACCTTGAGCTTTCCTTCTGCATCATCCAACTTCTCATGGCTCACTTCTCTGAGACTCAGGAAGGGCTGATACTTTTTGCAAATGTAAGATTTTTGTTGTTGTTGTTAATTTTCCATCATCGTATTATAGTCCTGCCAACTGAATTAGACATGCTCTTTCCTAATTTAAAAATTAAAAAATGCATACAAGTCATTATTGTTAGTGTATTCTGTCTCTGTGTCCTCATCATTGTTACTGTTTCTTAGGCATCTTCCACTGCAGCTGATGTAGAAAGGACACTTGAACTACCTTCAACTCCTCGACTGATACTCTTTGGTATGTATAGAACTATATGAATGTATAGTCTATTTTATTACATAAGCCATAAAGAATGTTTTTTCTGAATTTCAAAAAACATGGTAAATGCTTCTGTACAAGACTGAAAGGTGTTTGTGTGATTCTGTACAATCACACAAAATAAATATTCTGCTATCTTTTAACCACACTCATGTCATTCCAAGCCCTTAAGACTTTTATTCATCTTTGGAAAACAAATGAATATATTAATACAATTCTTTCAGCATTTTTGTTAATCAATTAAAAAAAAAAAAAAAAACTTTGATGCTTCAAAATGTTTCATACATTTTTGTAAATGTATGAATTGTATTTGTGTATAAACATTCATCATTGAGCATACATAGAGCAAATAAGCTCAAACATGCTTGCTTGATGTGAGGTTTGTTCTGGTCTGTCAGGCTAGTGCGTTTGAGTTTCCATTTACCCTGGATTTGACTGGACTTTTAATGGATGAACTGAAATGATGAAAGAATATTAAAAATAGTTTCATTTGTGTTTTGAAAATGAAAACTCTTTGAAAGTGAGGGGGACTAATTAATTACTTTTGTTTTTTAACCCTTCAACTGTATTGAAGAAAAATATTGAGTTAAAAAAAAATCATAAAAATTGCAGCAACTATTTCACAATACACAGTATAATGCACATGTTGACTTCAGTGTCTGTCCAGACCAGTCCACAATCAGCATTTTGAAATGCATATGTTATGTTAAAAGAACAGGGCTTTGTGACTAGGTAAAATCATTTCAGTTTCCCTTGCATTTGTTTGCAATCTGGCAGTAGAAAATTAGTGTTATATGACTGTCTGACATTGTTTTTTCTTTTAAATGTTTTAGGTGAAAAACCAGGAAGCTGCATTCATAAATTGATGATTAGTTTTGAGGGGCAAATAATCTGTGATGGCATCCAGCCAAGTTTTCTGTCTGGACTTGCTGCTGTGTTTTCAACTTTCTACAATTTCAATCTGGAGTACCAAGCTGAGGCTGCATCCACGTTGGAATTCATTCAGAGGTTAGATGCTTAGAATCATATGATAATTTCTATTCACATTCTCGTTATGTAAAATTTTACCCACACTAATTCTGAATGTATGCATTTGTTTTTCAGGCGCTTCATTGGAATAAATCCTGAAAAAGGCACCAAGGGTGGACCAATCCTATCAAAGCGGACAGGGAAGGTCGGCCACAAAAAGAAATCAGTCAACACTCGGGTTGCCAGTCTACTTAAGAAGCTAATGGACTTTGAGTGGGACTTCATATAAGTGAACTTACTCATCCACTGACATACCAAACACACACCCTACACATACTCTTCACACATGACAAAAACATGTTTTTAGTGTGTATAGTCGCACAATTTTTTCAGGTGTTCATTCTTGAATACCTACATTTTGACTTCATTCATCATTGAATTATTTCTTCATTCAGTAACTCTTATTCACTAATAATTTAGTAATTCTTATTCTCTCAGCAGTTCGCTGAGTCACTCATTTAGTTTTTTCTAATGTTATGTAAATTATTTGTTTATTCAGTTAAACGAAAGTTTACTCTGAGGCTTAAGTTTTAGTCATTCCACTTGCATCAGCCACAAATTTTGAGAATATTTTGTGATTTAAAGTGGCTTTTTTTTCAAGTTTTAATAAAACAAATTTTAAGTTACACTTTGTGTTGAATTTTTAATGTTTCAAAGGCTATATCTGTATGTTCTATTAAAACATGGTTTCATAGCAAGACTTCAAAGGGTTAATTCATAAAATTAAAGAAATATCTAGAAAAATAATTCCACCTTTTTTTCTTAGCAGTGTGTAGTTTGTAGTTTACAGTTAATGCTTTTGACAGTAAGTTATTGTTAATTTATAAAATAACAGCTTTATGCTGTATTTCCAAAAACGGTAACAAACTGTAAATTTCAACAACAGCAAGACACTGTTAATTTAACAGTAACTTGCTGGCAACTGTGCTGCCAGTTACTTACTGTTTTTTAACGGGACAATTTTTAAGAGTGTAGGACCGAATGAGAGAGACCTATACATTTCATTTGTGCCTGATCACCTTTCAGGTCAATCCAATACTACAGAAATGACCTTTCACCTCTTTGCTTGGCCTGTCACAGCCTTCCATCTATATAGCCGTTTATTATAAAAGAGGGTCTCAGAGCTCAATGCTTTTTAAAAGAGGGCTCACTAACTACTTCTTTTATTCGATGACAGAGGCTTTGGGTCTGCATCTAATGGATTTAATGGATTGGATCCGCATTTAAACTTTTAACACTTATGAAAAGTGAAGTGTGTCACAAGCTGCACCAATCTGTTGCGATGTGTTTGTTCGAGACATCGACAGGGCCAATGACAGGGCGGGACACCCAAACAATGGAGGATGTGGGGATTGTAAGAAACGTATTACTGAATTTGGTATGCTGGTGCTGCTAGAGGTTGAGAAGCACTTTAACTAGATTTTTACATTTTCTAAGTAAATTTGCAGCTCATCCATGCAAATAAATTTGTTTTTTATGCGGTTGCTAAATGGCTTTAATGTGTTCCTCTATGGCTGTAAAGGTGTTCTGGACAGTTGTTTATTAGTCAAACAATCCCACACACAAATTTCTCTTTCTCTTCCTGAAATATTTTAAGAAAAAATAAACATATTAATATATAATTTATTTCTGCAATGGTAAAGCTTATTGTCAGTGGCCATTGCTACCATCGTGAGTGTCACATGTTCCTTCACAAATCATTCTTTATTATATATATATATATATATATATATATATATATATATATATATATATATATATATATATATATATATATATATATATATTAGGGGTGTAACGGTTCACAAAATTCACGGTTCGGTTCGATACGATACACTGATGTCACGGTTCGGTTCGGTTCGGTTCGGTACGTTTTAGATACAGCAAAATGCAAAAACATCTCAACTTTTCAGAATGCCGCAAGCGCACCGCGGGTCATGTGACAAGAACCAACCAATCAGCTTCATCCTTTCCCGTAACAACGTTGAAAACTCAGCCAAGATGAAGGAACAGCTGATCATAGTTGTATATGGATTGCAATTTTGAAATAAATTTAGTAGCAGAGCTACTGCAAGCGATTTTTAGAGCTGCAAATCCATTTATCCTTTGCTGAAATTTCCGCGTCTCATGGAGAGAGCACGTCATTGTTGCTTAGCAAAGACAGACGCCTCATGAGCGCTTCTGCCCAAGCGCTTTGGAAAGGAGGAGAAAGACGTGCTTAGCGTTTTCCACGCGTTTTTAGGAGCGATATGTGAACGGACCCTAAGGCGCTCGCTCACTCAGCACGCGCTGAAGGCTCATTGCAAAATGTCTAATGCATTTAACAGACCAGAAATATAAGATCCTAAAATAACCAACAGGTCTGGTGTTTGGGTGCACTTTGGATTCCCTGTAAGCTATAATACTGGTGTCTAAATGCTGCAGGCATAGTTTGTTGCGTGCATGTTTCTCCTTTTTTTCGTCTTTTCCCAGATACTGACACAATAAGGTGATGTCGGCGTAAATGAGTTGACATGTTTCAAGTATTCACGCTGGTGTTTTTTTTTTTTTTAAAGCAATGAAGCAACCGCGCGAAGCCCTCACTATATAGGATTTTAGAAAGAATGCAGAGCACTAGTGTAGTGTGCAAACTTACCACAGTGTGGATTTCAGAAAGTGTGCAAAGACTTCACGTGCACACTTACCATAACATGGATTTACAAATAATGTTCTAAGGAGGGGCTCTCATGTCACTCTGATCGAGCAGCTCATAGATGGAATCATGCATCTCAAACAATATGTTTGAGAGTCATCTTCTTTTTCTAGTCTGTTAAACGCATTGGCCATTTTGCAACGAGCCTTCAGCGCGTGCTGAGTGAGTGAGCGCCTGACTGAGTCATAACATAACATAAACATAAGTTGGTGTTTTTTTCTTCTTCGGGAGTGTCAGGGGCGTTGCCTGTTACGTCGTTTGGGTTATTGGGCTACCTTGTTGAACGCATATCATTATATTTCTCTTTTTTTTTTCCAAATATAATTAATTAGTCCAACGAACCGTTCGGTATGCATAATGCGTACCGCGTACCGAACCGAAAGCGTCGTACCGAACGGTTCAATACGAATACGCGTATCGTTACACCCCTAATATATATATATATATATATACTGTATGTGATACAGACAGACAATAAAATTAAGCAAGCCAAATATTTTACATTATAACTGATATATGCTCTAAGTAATCAGAAACTAATCTAATAAAATCAGAATTGATCCTCAAAAAGACAGCTTGCAAATTGGATTCAAATCAGTAAATCAATACCCAACCCTACTCATAGCCACCCTCCAACCCAAAATGGCAAACGGGACATCATAAGGTCAATTTCCACATGAAACAACCTCCACAAAACCATTTGGGACAAGATCTATCATTCTGAATTTTATAGAAATTAGACAAGGTTACAAACTGTACACAATAAAAAGTATCCCATACTTACAATAAACACAATAAAGCCATTGGCTTTTTTCCATGGTAATCTTCGCTGTTACATTCGCCTTTTTATAGATATGGTTCAAACCCCTTTTTTGAAATCCAATTAATTTTTTTGTCCACTGAAAAGTTTGAGGAATAGTAAAGGCGATAAAAAACTTAATTCAATGTATGTCGGGTATATAGTTTTAATGGCGCCTAAAGGAAACATATGCAGAGTTAACAAGCAACTGAAGCATGTCAGAGTGAAAAGCTTCTTGAATTTCCATGAAACCTCACACACACAGTAAGGTGACTCTTTGCAGATACAACCCCAGGAGACTTTAAGAAGTCAGTGACCAGGATCAGTCCAGTGACCAACAAGCTATAGCCAGTATATATGACCCTCCCCCACTCAACACACACACACACACACACACACTGCAGGACGGGTTAAAGAATCTCCTCCTGAGAGCCTTGTTCTCCCTCTCTCTCTCTCTGTCTCAGGTCTTTCTCTCCTTTCCTCTCTTCAATGGTCCTTTGTGTAGGGGCCCCTGGGACATCAACATGACAATGTGCCCCAGCGGTGGGATCCTGTGTTTGTTAAGTGCCCTCACCCTCAAGAGACAGAGGCTACAGCCAACTGAGAGGCGAGGTTAGCCAGAGAGGAGAGGCCATCTTTGATCAAACGAGTAAAAAAGGGGGAAGAAAGAGCGCAACGACTTTTCATTAACTCGAGTAGCATGAAGGCCATTCATGTTTGAAGAGCGGGAAAAAGCAGCGCATTATGCTGCTCAACTAATCATTTAAAGATGAGGTTAATATGTTTGAGAATTGTAAAATGGCTCGATTGAAAGCGAGTGATCTGGCCTAAGGTATAGCTTTGGTGTCTGTCTTTTGTGTGACGTTGCTCCACTGGAAGGAAATGCTGTCATTCTTAGCGTAGCAGCTGGGAAGTAGCGAAGTCATTTAGTTTGATGCTCATTGATCTTATCAGAAACATATAATACTGTTGACTTCCTATAGAAAAGAATGAGAATTGTTTGTGTGAACAACATGAAAAAACACTAAAATGTCCTTCCTCCAATGAAAATGAAACCTCTATCATATACCAACTATTACTGCTGCTTTCCAGAAAGCGAAAATATTATTTTTTTTAGCTTTTCTGAAACTTTCACTTCAATAACTTCTCCTGAAATCCACAGTTCCATCTCAAGCTCAGTCTAAAATTACAGTCTTCTACCACTCGTCCTGGATTACTCATACAGGCAACTTATATATTATTCTGTCACACAATGACCATGAATACCATCTAACTGGTAGGATGGTAACACTGAGTGTACAGGATTTTCTTCCCCCCAGAAGGAAGAGCAGTCATTTTTAGTGTAGCTGCTCAGAAGTCATTTAGTTTGATGCTTATTTAATGCGATTTACATTCTCTAGAAAAACAACAGAGAACAGTTTACTTGTGTTTAGGCATTTAACATGAAAAACCACTTAAATGTCCTTCTTCAAGTAAAAACAAATCTCAATCATAACTTTCAAGTTTCATCATCTCATCACTTCTAAGCTGACGGCGTTCTCCCACTCGTCCTGGATTATTCATCGAAGCAACTTTGTACATTATTCCGTTACAGTGACCATGGACACCAAACTAAAGTCTTCAACGATCATATTTTGTGCATTTTTTTGCGCAGCTTGTCAGTGAACAACGACAAGTGTAGTATGTGTAGTAAATGCTGCTCCGTGTGAAAGCGCGCAGGTGATTGAGATTTACCACTGATTACAGAACTGCCTTTACTGACCAGATTAAATATTGCATGTGATTTATCGTGCACCCCTATCAACTACTGTACAACAACACACCTTACTGAATGATAAACAGGCTCAAGAAGTTTGCTGAGGTGATGCTGGGAACACTGGAGTGTATCTTGCTGGTGCTATCTGGCAATAAAACTGTGCTCAAAGATTTGACCTATGACTGGAGCCAGTAAAATTAAATATAGCCACTGTGTTTTAAGACCTAGTTTGACCAACTAGCAGTTAAACTAAAGAGTCTTCATTTTCAAATTAGACTCATCTACCTTTTTATGTATCTGACTAATGACTCTTGAAGAAAAAAAAATAGCTCTCTAACTTTTAAGTCTAGCCTAAGCTGTTTATACAACAGCCCCTAGAAACTGAGTTTGAACTATAAAACCACTGCAGTGGTTAGTGCATAAATGCTTAAGAGATAGTCCACACAAACCTGCATGACTTTCTTTCTTATATGAAACAGAAAAGAAGATATAGGGCTGGGTATGACAATATATTTTGGTGACAATATAAAGCATCAGTTTATATAGAGAACATTTAATTGTTTGTCTATATAATAGCAGTGAACCCTTATTTTCCTGGGATGCAAAAACAAAAAGAGAAAATCATCTTTCCTGCTCTTATCTAGACCCGCTTTCCCAGTTCTTAAAACGGAGTCACTATTGCTTTGCTCATATGTGTTTTAAAATAGCCCTGGACGAATATTTTTTAGCCTGTAGTTTATCAGAATAAGCAACTGCCTGTCACAATGCTCCCTTGGAGTTCGAAGGGGCTCGGACCTATTCTTAGAATGACCGTTCTGTCTGCAAATGGGCCTGACAAAAACAGAGTAAGTTAGGAATTGGTTTTCATATGGAGCTAGGATAAGCTAATCTCTCAAGGAAACCAACAAGATGTGCTAAAACATGACCAACAGAATGGTACACAGAAAGAATTTGGCGAAAACAAGTGCGCAAGAAACTGATTATTATTTTGTGGAATGCACATTAGACTGTTGCCTTACCAGATTGTTGACACTAAGCTGCTAGGTATATGTTCTCAGTTGCACAGACTGCACTGCACAATGAAATTCTTACGTTCGTAACGTTCCAGTAAATCACCCATTAGCAGGCCCAAACAGAATCTGCACCTGAAGAATCCTTCAAAATGCTCTGCATTCCTTTAATTCACAGTTTCACACACTGCACACCACATCTTTTTATTAGGCCCTATTCTGGCAAATTTTATTATTTAAGCTACCAATACGAGAGTGGAAATCTCAGCTCCATTTGATACATTTTATAAAGTTTTTATCCACTCAGCAACCTCAAAAATCATTGGGGACAATGCAAAAAGGTCGGTAGATTTTGTCTGGACCTGCCCATTAGATAATGACTTGTTAAACTTGTATTTCTTTCAAACCTCTGACATTTGGAAAAAGCATAATACTGTTACATTTGCGAAAATGAGCAGTATACTGCTTGGAATAGCCTACTGCATCCACACTGCAACATGCTTGAATTAACCTACCAACTCAGCTGTTATGGGTGAAATGGTATAACTACTTGAGTTTTATCCACTGATATATACATAATTATATAATTCTCTATTATAGATCAGTGGTTTTATCTCTTTCTTAGCTTATTAGATCAGACTGCCAAATGTCAAACGACATTTTACATAAAATTAAAAAATGCCATACATTAATTTCTAAAAAGGTAACGAAAATGTCACTCATTAAATATGTAACGTGATGACAAAAAGTAGCTTATAGCTACTCTTCTTTAGTGTGGAATACGGTTGCACTTCATGGCACTTAAATAATTTTGCATATTCAATGTGGACAGTGACCTTTTCATTTGTCAAAATATACAGCGTTGTGTAGAATTAAAATACTGTGAGGCATCCAGTTGTTTGGGGGGGAAAAGGCTTAAGCTTTGTAGTCATCGACGGCGTTTTGTGTGAAAGATCATCAAGATACCTCAGCTTCCGCAGACTCCACTCTCCTCGTGTTGCTCACTCACTCGGAATCAACCCGGAAATTTCCGAAAAGAGCCGAACCCGTTGCATTCTGGGAAAAGGAAGACTGGAGGCGGTCGCCATATTGTTTGGTTCCGCAGATTCACTGTTGCAGAAAACAGTAAAAGTTCTGATTAAACGAGCTTTTATTCAACAATTACACAGGTAACCGTCACATAATATTACACGAGGTCGCTGCAGACCGTGCTGCATTCATAAAACCCTCTTTAGCGGTGTCCGTCGGATTTATTCGTGCAGGAGATGGGTCGCTCCCGGAGTCGCAGCACGTCCCGGTCCAAACACTCAAAACACAGCCGCAGACGGAGCCGCTCCAGATCCAAATCCAGCAAGAAAAGGAGCAAGTCAAAGGAACCGAAGAGGAGCAGAAGGTCCCGCTCGAGGTCAGGCAGCAGGAGGGACAGAGGTGGCTCACCCCCCGACCGAACCGACATGTTCGGCCGAGCACTGAGCAAGAGACACAACGACGAGAAACAGAAGAGAGAAGAGGAGGAGAGGAGACAAGAGATAGAGAGACAGAGGAAGATGTAAGACATCTAACGTTATATGTCATGATACTCGTGTGTGTGTGTGTGTGAGTGAGAGAGAGAACATTTTAAGAAGTGCCAGCACTGTATGGAGATGCCGCCTTACTCAATTCTGTGTCTATGACGTGTCGCTTAGTCTGGACAACACCATCACTTAAGTTAAATGCTTCAAATATCAACTCTTTGTTGTTTAATATTGATAAGAACCTAACAACGTAGCTAGTGTGCAAAAAGTGACATGTTTCATGTTACCAGTCTGTATTCAGTGAGCTTTCATCGCTCTGTGGACTCTCATAGACAGCTGTCACACATCAGGTCATCTCATCACTGAGATCTGCTGGCCATGTCAGATGATACGTCTTTGTATCTATCACAGATTGTTGACATCTCTCTTTTGTGATTGGGGACCACCGGTATAATGTTAAGAGTTTGTGGAAGAGAAGGAAAGGTGGTTTCTAGTGAAAGAACAGGAAGAGACGTGCTGCAGCCCCAGGCTTGAGCTTCACCCCGAATACATTGTGACCGCATTCAGGGTGTTTTAAAACTAAAAGAGAGCCCCTGGATCAAGTTACGTGACACTGAGATCAAATCAAAAGTTGGCTGCTGTTTGTTTGATTTTTGTTTTGGCTCTGGGCAATGTTATGGTCACTTGGTTCAGTATTGTGTCTGTGTTTTGTGTTCCTTCTTAAGGCCAGGTGTGACAGCTTGCTCTCCTCTAATGGTTTAGTCATGCTTAAAATGTAAATAAAGTTGAAACATGTTTTTGTAATCAATGCCCCCTTGAGCGGCATACTTTCCTATGGGTTTATGATGTCAAAATGTGCCAACCCAACGTATTTTGTTTTAGAATTGTGCAGTTCACAGGTGGAGCCTACCAGTAACATCTGCCTCTTCTTCAGGGATCAGCAGTGCATTGTGTGCAATGCAGAATGTAACACTTGAACCTCTGTCACAATTGGTTTAAAAAAATATGCAAACTATGTTTCACAAATTGAGCCTAGTATGATTGCATTTATAATTTGATAGCATCAGCAATATTTGGTTGAAATTGAAAATTATAAATGAATTACCCAATCAGTATGTTTTGCTGTGTTTATGTGTGTGTGTATGTGTGTATATATATATATATATATATATATATATATATATATATATATATATATACACACACACAAGTATGGTAATAACTATAATTTATGTCTATAATTGTAAAATTTTCTTTGTAAAAAAAAACATTTTCTCAAGAAATAATTAACAAATAAATAAAATAGTATTACATTTAAAGTAAATATTAAATGAAATATTGTTTTAGCTATTATTCTACTTTAATTATTTGAAATGAAAAAAAAAAATGGAAAGTTATAACTCAAATTATAGTTAAATTATAGTTGTATATAACTGAAGTATTTAGAATCAATATTGCATCGGTGGCCAGTGACAATTATGTCAGATCAAAGAAATACTGGCCTGATTGTGCAAACATATTACTTCCTTACTGTCAGCCCTGATTTTGATTAGTTGTTCTTCACTCTTTATGTATATATATATATATATATATATATATATATATATATACATACATACATACATACATACATACATATTACTTCCTTACTGTCAGCCCTGATTTTGATTAGTTGTTCTTCACTCTTTATGTATATATATATATATATATATATATATATATATATATATATATATATATATATATATATACATACATACATACATATATACATATATGCTTCTGTCAGTGAAACTGCAATGTTTGATTCTTTCTTTCTCGTATCCTCTACAGCCGTCAGCAGGAGATTGAGGAGCGTCTGATTGAGGAGGAGACCGCGAGGCGCGTGGAGGAGCTGGTAGCACGGCGTGTAGAGGAGGAGCTTGAGAAGCGGCGTGATGAGATTGAGCATGAGGTGTTACGGCGGGTAGAGGAGGCTAAGCGCATCATGGAGGCACAGCTTTTGCAGGAGCTAGAGAGGCAGAGGCACGCCGAACTGAACGCCCAGAAAGCCAGAGAGGTAACGCTCGGTCGTTCGGAACACAGCGGAGCTGAGCCGCAAACCGCACACCCACAGCCGTGGCACAACCTGGCACTCGTTTCTTCACGAGATAGAGCAGGAGACGCAGGCTAGCTCCATTGATCGGGTGGGGAATAAAATTAATTACAAAATGCGACATTTTCAAGGTGTGATGTGATGCTTGAAGCAGTTCTGTTGAGCTGCTGTCTGGGGAACGCTAATATTTAAGGACATTGGGTATTGGAGTCCATGTTTACTCTATTGACAAGCTCTGCACTTTTTCTGTAATACTTCAATTTTATCGAGTCACCCACACCTAGTGCACTCTCGAGGGTTTCAAGTGAACGTTTTGCCACGGCTGTGATGGACCAATATTATGTTTTCCATCTTTTCTCACCCCTTTTATTTTTCACCCCTACCCTGCTCTCTTCACTCCTCATATCTTTTAGCGTTTTACTGTCACCAATGTAAGAAGATGTTTGTCTTCAATAAAATGCTTTTCTTAAAAAAAAAAAAAAGGTCACAAGGCCTGTTTTTGTTTATGAGCTTTCAAAGTGAAAGTTCATCATTACACACTTTGATAGGTCTAGCCGTAATTCTGTTTTGGATGTTACAAACACATAAGACCTTTAGTAGCCACTAGACCGCACTTAAATTAGTTAATTAGCTAAATCCATAGTTTGTAATTCCACCCATACCATAAAGGAGGGTTACTGTGCTGTAATTGTAAAGATGCAATGAGTAATGAACGAGAAACTGATTCCATTCCAGAAGCACACACAGAATCCAGCAGCTCAGCACTAATAGGGTTAGATATGTGCCCTCCTTCTGTACATTTTAGATTTGTGCCCATCATCTGTAGCCCTGGTAATGAACCATTAAATTAATCTTATTGTTGATGATTTTGTCTTCAATTGCACTATCAATCACAAAAAACGCTCTACCTTTCCCTTTATTGCTCATCCATTTCTGTCATACATGTTTTATATTTATTAATTGCTGATTTGTTTTTTGTTTTTCATAGATTTCTAACATTTTATTTTTTCTTTGACTTCCGTTTTGACGTCGTTTAAAAGTGCAGTGTTTTAAATGTACTTATGTGTCCTCACGATTTGCTTTTCCTCAGGAGTGCTGCCGTACGGGTACACACACACACACACACACACACACACACACACACACACACACAGACATACACACACACAGACACACATTACTACATCCACACTCAGTCAACGCTACTCTACCATTGAGCCTTAGATGCCAACACATCACTGTTTTTGTTTTCAAACAAACTCTTCTAATGAATGATCCAACCTTTGTGTTTTTGCAGTCTTTAACATCGTTTAACGTTAATAGCCTGACGTCCCCACACGGTAATGTTGTATGATTAACATAATTCATTTTCCTGGACTGTGCTATATATACTGCATGTGGTGTTGCTGTGTAAGAGCACTAGCTCGTGCTAGCAGCTCAGAAATTTTTAAAGGGGAGGTGCTGCGCTGTCCAGGACGGGACACACGGAACCAGGCAGTAAATACTCACCCCTTTAATCAGCAGTTGTGTAGGTACAGTACAAAGTCAAAGGAGAAAGGCGTAGGTATACGAGCATTGGTGAGCCACTACTATTCACTCTCTCCTTTATTTAAGTTAATCTTTCTTTGTCTCTCTCGTTTTCTTTTGAAATTTTTGCTTATGGATGCTGATAAAATATAAAAGCGAGAGAGAGAGAGAGAACAAGCTGATTTTTTTTTTCCTTTCATCTACAATCGAATGAGATTCTTCGTTAGTTGTCGATGTGTTGTCTATACATACCAGTTCTGGATGGATGTAAATGAATGCATAAATGGATGTTTGGATGATTGTATTTACATATAACGTGGCGGGGATTAAAGGTGTGACTGAATACATTCGTGGGTGGGTTTTTGTGCTCATTGTTGCATACATAGAGGTTAGCTTCAAACATTTGATGCTGCAGAGCAGAATGTGAAATGTGGAGTGTGTGTGAAAGCGTATGAGAGTGTGTGAGTGTCGCTGGCTGGTTCCAGTTTGTGTGAATGTAGACGTGTTTGAGTGTGCAGCTGGGTTTATGGGGACTTATTTCTGTGGATTTGTCTCCCCGCCCTAACATGTCACCATATCACTCCTTTAGATGGAAGAAAAATCCAAACGAGAGGAGCTGGAGAGAATTTTGGAAGAAAACAACCGAAAGATTGCTGATGCTCAGGCTAAGCTGGTACTTATTCCTATGTTTTATTTTGACAGCAAAGCAGAAAAAACAAGAACAAAAACCAAACAAATAATAAAAATAGGTTCACAAAACAAAAATTCAACTTAATAGAGTATGCTCTCTATGGGGGGTATTTATCAAGTATTTATATTTGTCTACACGAAAAGTGTCTTTTTGTTATGCATGACAAGGTTACCACAGAAAATCAGAAATTAGGGTCACAACAGATTTGAACTTCACTATTACCATGGCCAAAATAATTTACAAAAATAACATTATATATATATATATATATATATATATATATATATATATATATATATATATATATATATATATATATATATATATAAAAAAAAAAACTTTAAGTTGTCCATTTTACACGTTACATGTACTTACTATTGGAATAACATACATATATATTATGCATAATTACAAGTAACCCTAAAATGAAACCTAACCCTAACCTTATAGTAGGTACATGTAGCATGTGTAGTATTAACATGATATCAATCATTAGTGGTATTAACATAAAAAAATAGTTCTATAATAATTCTATAGTGAATAATATTCTCAAATATTTATTTGACTAGAAATCGTTATTTGTGAATGTGATCTGTAAAATATTGTTCTTAGAGTTCTTATCCAATGATACTTACTAATCTGGAATAGTTATGGAAATTAATTGATCCAAAAGGGCCGGAACCCTAATGTACACTGTTCCATGCAGAGATCAAGCCAGTGAATTAATATTAAAGTCCACTGAAAATTGTAATGTCTAAAAGACAACTGATGCATGTTTATACATTTCAAGATCATCAGAATTGTGGCCTTTTGTATCTCACTCAAAATGTCCAGAAAATATATATATATACGCCCACGGTTTTGACTTGGTGTTAAGATGAAGTGATTGTGAATCTCTCTCCTGCTTGTTTTGTTGTGGAAGAACCTATCCTCTCTGAAATGTTTAATCTGAACGTTCAAAAGGGCTGCTTGGCAGTGCCCCCATTTTATGTATATGGTAGTTCTGAAAACTATGAACCTAGGTTTTGTTTTTAGTACATATATCCTTTTGTTAATTAAGGTACATTTTAATGTATTAGTGCATCAAAAGATTTAAAGCGTAACTGTTTGTCTTGGCTAATTGCTCATGTGTTTGTTTTAGGCTGAAGATCAGCTACGTATTGTGGAAGAACAAAGGAAGATCCACGAGGAACGCATGAAGCTAGAGCAGGAGAGGCAGAAGCAACAGAAAGAAGAACAGAGGATGATATTGGGGAAGGGCAAGTCCCGACCTCGTCTCTCCTTCACTCTCAAAGCTACAGAGTGACTTCTCTCCTCTCCTCTCCTCTCCTCTCCTCTCCTCTCCTCTCCTCTCCTCTCCTCTCCTCTCCTCTCCTCTCCTCTCCTCTTCTGTTCTCTTTGGATGTGTGCTTCATGTTGAAGTGAATTGGAGTCTCAAAGAGAGGTCTGACCTGTGCGCTCTACCCTCATAATGCTCTTCGTAAACCCTGGAAAAAATCCTCACGCTTCAAAACCGGACTTGCAGGCACCACCACAGACTTACAGATCAGCTGTCATCTTTTGCTTTTTTTTTTCAGTGTGTTGTATTGATATTTGACACCGTTAAGCTGGATGCACCTTCAGAAACAGGGCATTCCCCCCCCCTTTTTAATAGCAAGCAAATAAGAATGAATTAGTGTAAATAGTTGTGTATATGAGTGTGTTTGGTTAGTTGGTTGGTCAATATATATCAGTGGTTTGGGAGCTCTGTTTGTACAAGCTCAGTTGAACTACTGTTCTTGCGTTCAAAGCATAGGGGAAGTCCACAAAAATATTTGGAAAAATGTAAATTGGCAGACATTGTTTTGTGCTTATTAGTGAATGTGTGTTGCAAGAGTGTGTTGAAGCATTTGGTATTTTTTAGATTGTGGACTGAATGCCTCAAAACCTAGTTTCTAAAATGCTGCTTAACACATTGTTCTCATAATCACCTGATATGAACTGCGTTTATAGCATTGTCACCTAGACACAATTGTCTTTTTTGATACACCTTACTTAAATCGCTTGTTTTTGAAACGTAGAACATATGTTGCCAGAACTTATTAAGCATCCATAATACAAGCTTTTTGGTGAAAAAAGGTTACAATGTTACAAAGTCTTGTAATGTTTCTAGTGCTCGGTTGGTACCTTAAGGAAATCGGGAATCGCAGGTAAGACTAGTTAGGGTGTGTGTGCGAGCGAGTTTGTGTGTGTATGAGTGTATGCTAGTGTTCTTGTCTCGTGGTAAATTACCCCTTTGCTTGTGAACTGGGACATTTAGTGTGATGACCAATAAATCCCTTGAACACAACATTGCCTGAATCATGTTTTTTGGGCACTCTGCAAACCACAAAGGAGTCTGTTTAGAGCCTCAGTGTCCTCTTCTGAGAATTTGTAACCGTGCTCTTGCTTAACTTGATTGTTTTAATTCTGTATGTATTCTGCAACAAACCAGTCATTTGTTATTTTGTAAGACAATTACAGTAAAATCGAAGCTTAAAAAAATAAAACTACCATCTTTGCAGTTTTATAGTCACTTTAAGTTTAGATTTTGCAGGATTCTAATTCAAGAAAAATAAATTAATATAACTGTTTTACAAAACATCTGAAGTGCAGAATGAGTGTTAGAGGATTTGTAGAGCAATATATATATATATATATTTCCCAAGAAACTGCCCTCATTAAAAAAGGTCTAGTGAGGTCATTCAATGAAAAAGGGTGTCTTTTGTGTTTGTCATGAACAGATGCTGAACCATTACCATTAATTCCTTTTAATTAAGATAAAAAAATAAAAACTTATATTAGAATAACACCATTCAATTCTTCAAGAACAAGTTATTTTATTTTTTAAATAATTTTATCATACTTTATGGTTAATAATGGACAGCTTTTAACTGTTGTACAGAGAGCAAATGATTATATTTATAAGTTATTTGTCTTTTCTTTTTAAAAGTTAAATCCCAACAAATACATTAATATAGTATACATTTAGTTTAATGTCACAGTATTATTTAATAACACTTTTTGATCTCGTAGAATATATAAAATCGTAAAGCATTTAATTTTAAAATCACATTTTCCAACCTATTTCGGTAAAGGACCCAGTAACTGAATTGACTGTAACCCTTATAACCTAATCTGCCTTTCGGTTTTATTTGGGATTCCTCAGCGCGAGGTTACTTCTGGTCGCTGCCTCAGGTTCTCGGGTGGCCTGTGTGGGAAGCTAATGGAAATGTTGGCAAACTCTTCTGTCACAGACGTGCGATTTTTTCGACGAGCCCGCATGATGCAGTCTAGCGTGTGTATTAGTCAGTGTCAGCTTTAACAATGCGGCACTGATGAACGACTGACTGCTGTAACGCCGAGACTCTGCGAGCCCTGCGCGCGCTCAACTCCACTATTCTTTACTGACATGAGTAGCTACAGTTTCAGCGCCAGGCTGAAGTTACAACGGCTGTTATGATCCGTTCAGAAGCGATGCGTAAAGTTTGGCCGAAAATGCGCATTCTTTGCTGTTGTTTGCGAGTGTAGGAAAGCCAGCAGGTGTGTTTTCTCGTAAGTGTAACCTACTGTGTTTGATCACGCTCCGAGGGAACCACGGGCCGTGAGCTTATTCGCGTGCAACTGAATAAACATCGATCCGACCCTGTGATTTCAAAGAGATGAGAAGTTGCTCAGAGTTTATCTTGAATGTGTTAAACGGTGTTTGTTTTTCATTTACGGAGGAACATTTAGTTTGGGAATCATAAAATGTTTAAACTGATAGTGCAAACGGGTCACTTTTAAATATATTTCAGAACTAAAAAAATGTTCTAAATAAAGAAGCTTGATAAAATAGTTTGTTTCACTTTAATTGCTCGTTTTATAATGTACAGGCTATTCAAGTGCACGTGGATTAAGATTATTGTTAATTTATAAAACTTGTTAAAATGAGTAGCTAGCTAGTCTATATTTGTTCTAACATTCTAATGGAGCATTCAAGAAAGAGTATATGCTAAAAATTGCACGATTACTTCTTTACCAGGAGACTATCTGTGTTGGTTATTTTTAAGATAGTTCAGGAAATTGCTGTTTCCTTGTTTTCCCGCTGACATGACTTCTTCTTGAATTGTTTTAACTCGTCCTATTGTTTACTTTTGTTTGGTAGTGTGGGAGCATTCTCAGAAACACAATACCATTGCATAAAGTAAATAATTGATTACCTTTGGAGCTCTTTGTAAGTGGTGCTTGAAAAACAGTTATAAAGATTGCCTCTTTAATTTTGCACTTGCAATTTAGTGCTTTGACAAAATATGTCTTTATGTAGCACAAAACAACAAATTTCTAATCTAACCCAATAGATGCATAGATAAATAGACTTCGTAATCAGGCAAACGGCGCTTCTTTGATGTAAAACGTTAATAAACCGCTTCATTAATGCACAGCAATCATTCCGCCTGTGTATTCAGCATGTGTGTTAATTATCGCTTCGATGTGGAATCTGCACGTTTGATGGTCTCATAAACCAGCAGAGCAATACACAACGATAACAGTAAATGAACGCTGATTCAATTACAGCCCTTGAAAAGTGTGAACGCTTTTCAAGCCGGCTTTTTCTTCACTTGCGTCCTAATTTAGTTTTAGACGCCTATGCTTCCTTATTAAGGCCAGACATGTCGAAAATACATTTAATCAAGTGGTTTACTTCTCCATAACTATATAGTTAAACAGTCTGTAGCCTACATAATATAATATTATAAGATAGCATGATATAATATATAAAATAAAACATACTATATTAGCTACATATTTGTACTTTTTTTAGTAGTTAGGCTTGTTTTGACTGTTTAGCCTATAGCCTAATATAGTGTACTATTATTCTTACTTAAATACTTAAATTGGTGCGTTTGTGATAACAGTAGCCTACTGCATTCTACAAATGCATGACAAGTAAAACTGAACTGCATCAACTTTACTATGAGTAATGCACTCTTATGATGCTTTATAAGTAATGTAGGCTATGTCACTATATGGATACTCTGAATTAAATTAAATAAAATTCATGATTGGACATTTTGTCAGTGTAAAATACAAAAATAGTGATTAATTGTTATAATGAACCTTTTTTTAAAAATCATACATTAATGTAAGAGGTGTAGTCAGATGTACTTACGCATTTAGTTGGCCGCTAGTGGGCGCTGTTGACTGCTAAATGAATCCCTCACGCATTCAGCTGTCGACCTCAACCTAAATAAACGCCTTTATTTTAAGATTGTTGAGACTTGTGGGACTTGAAATCGACCTTTGTGCATGAAGTGGAACATGGCGATAATTCATTATTTAAATTAACAATGACATTATAAAATATAACAAACAGAAAAAAGTAACATGACATGATTAGGATGCATGTAGCCTAAATTATGTACTTATTAGTACAGTTTGCTGTTTTTCGGTGTAGTTTTTGTATCAGCTGCGGTTATACACAATCTATCCCGAGTTGTCTTTGAAATGCAGAAATGTTATTAATCCTTTCAGAACTCAAATCTGGGTTGGCGACCTGAAGTCCGATATATTCTTCTCCCATTGCTCGACCAGTCGCCAGGCGACCGCTTGATTGACAGGTTTATCTCCACGGATACCTGTCCAATGAGAGAGCAGGTGGGAGGAGTCAGCGAAAAAACTCGCTCTGACAAATATTCCGTGTTGTAGACGCTCGCAGCTACTTGCAGTAGAGCCTCGCGCAGAGAACTGAGCAGAGTCCCGCGATTCACGCGCACACGGCAGTTCAGTCCGGACCTGCAGGGCTCGAACCGCAGCTGTTCTCTGCTACTGTTGAGGGTTCCACAGCGACCCATGAGAACTTTCATTTGACTTCATCGATTCATTTTGTTTTTATTTTCAGTCATTAGTCATTCTTATTTGCTTCATCCAATAGGCTGCAATTAAGTCATTCTTGCCCATCTTTTCCAAACTGCCTCATTCTTTTTTTGTGGAACTCCGGTGGTTTTTCCCCTCGTTTGACCGCCTGAACGGAATACCTCGCATTTGGATTGGTTCCTGCTTGGTTTATGATCCACACCGGGGGGATTAACTTCATGTCTCAGCGGACATCGAGCACTTCGGCGGCGACGACACGGGTCGCCTTCCTCTGAGGAATGTACGTGCTCCCCACGGCCGGTTGGTAGGAGAGTGCTCCACTCAGTCTTATATTTTACCGAATGAGAAACTGCCTGCTGTCCGCGGTGCTGTTCTCTCTCATCTTGAGCAGGACTAATAGAGGAGCAGCTTTTCCCTTCGGGATGGTTCACTTCTAACCGGGCTCCTATTCAGCATTTCTTTTTCTTTTTTATTATTATTTTTTTTTCTTTACTTTTTCTCCTGGAACAGGGTTATTGATTGTGGATTGTCACAAGACGCACTCCAACAAGACGCTTTCTTTTTTATAATTAGAAATTCCCGCGGAACGGAATTTGACCTTAACGGTCGTAACGGACCATGGGCGACTCTCTGTGGAGATATTACTTTGGAGTTCTATTCATCGCGTGCAAGGTGAACCTGTCCCGCGCGCTCATCCTGGACTCCATATACTGGAACACGACGAACACCAAGTAAGCTCCATCACTAACTCTCTCTCTCTCAGCCCATTAGAGCAATGTTCAGACCCTGGAAGGGTAGGTAAAATTGAGTACGGTAAAGCAGGATAAATGGCTTTGTACAATGTAAAGGCGTTCTTCTGAAAATGAAAATTAATATCAGGTGATGTGGATCATCGAGCTGAGGCGAGACGCGTTGTTTCCACTCAAAGGGGTTTAGAATGTTAATATAAAATATATAGAATAATTAGTCGCATTTTACAGTAATTAATAATTCCCCCGTGCTAACTTGTAAATTTGAGGCAGAATGAAAAATAAATGATAATAGTTTTGAATGGCCCCACAGGACCTCAGGTCATAAATCTTGAAAGGATTTTTACTCACTGTGATGTGATCTGTTTCACGACACAAAATAATTTCCACAAAACAATTAAGGGTAGTCAAAAGAGTGACCTTTCGTGTTAATATAGACACACATTCATTGTTGAAGTGTTGGTTAAATGTCCAGCTGAGGCATAACGTAATATTTTATTGGACGGCCTAGGCCCCAAGTCCTTCACCTCAGAAAATGTTTGTGTAATTTTGACCATCGCTATCTGATTTAAAATCATACTCAAACAGTTTTCCACAAACTATCTTTATTATTGTTGTTGTTTTCATTATTTATCCAGGTCGTGGTATAAGCTATTTATTTATTTATTTATTTCTAATGTATTATTTTCAGACTTTACGAAACCCTTTTGCGTAAATACGTGTATATTTCCCTTAACATTTTCTGCTGAAAGCTTTTTCCCCCCTCAGTGACTTTGAAGTCAGTGATAAAAATGTCAAGATGAGCACATGCGTAGCACATCAGCGCTGAATCATGCATTAAAACATCGAAACATCAAATAATGCTGAAATCCGAGGGGTCTCGTGCCCCGCGCGGGAGTCTCGAGTGCTTCGTAGAGCATTCAGCTTTCGCTCTCGGCCCATTTTTATAGAGAAAGACTTCTCTTCTTTTACCCCTGCATGTACAGGGCAAGGGGCAGCATGAATAGACCAAATAACAGGTGTCCCGTGTTGATAATTAGGGTCTTTAGCGCACACAGGTAAAAGAGCGGCTATCTTTAGTCTTCTGGCAGTGTGCGCGAGCGTCCTCAAGCACGTTCATTAATAAGAGTGTAACTGATCTAAAAGGCTTTGCTCTGCATATGATGCGCTGGGATTGAGTTGTTAAGTGGATCGTCGGTCTACTTTACAGAGCTTATTTATTTATTTATTTAGAAGCGCAAAGCGAAATAGGCCTATCAATAAAAATAAATAAATAAATAAATAAAAAATCCAAATTATGTTGGGTCTAAATTATCTTGAAAGAGAAAATAGATCAGCTAGTATGGATGTACTATTAAGAAAGAGGCGACTATTCGTTCTAGCTGAAATTCTGCCGTGAGGGGACAAAATGAAGAAGATGACGTGTTGCATTGAGGGATTCAATTTTGCTGAATGTGCTCGTGACCACTGGCCCACTCCACTTAACCTACTTTTACATTGTTCCTGTAAGATAGTCCCTTTTAAAAAAAATAGTCTTTAGGGAACTTGAACAATTAAAATGACTAATGTTTTAACTACATTGCAATATGGCATTTTAATTGACGTGGATGACTGATGAAAAGTCATGGAAAAGTTGTGGCCATGTCTATTATAGTGAATATACATTTTACAGTTTAAATTAAATATTTATATTCCCCCAAATATAGCATGAAGCGCTTTTGTAGAGTAAAATTCTGTTAATTCAAAGAACAGCCTAGTTCTTGGCATACAAATGGAAATCAGTCTAATGATTGCTAAAATATCAAATTTTGAACAATCATGGAAATTCTTTAAGCGTAAGAGTATTCTAGACTATTCACAGTTTGCCACAGTTCTAAACGTGCCATGTTCATTACACTTTACACTAAAGATTATGTTTCTGGATAATTATATATGTAAGTACTGCATAATTGTATTTAGTATGTAATTAAGTTTTTGTGGCGTACTTTGCAATTATTTTAGTTCATTCATTGTGTAAATAACTTAGACACTGAATGTGACGTGTCACCACCATATCGATATCTATTGTGACATCTTCATTGATGAAGACCCAAAGCGACCATGAAGTGACCTCCAGCGGCGCATCTCTCTATTATGTGTCACTGTAAATATGCAGGCCCCATTCTCCAGGCAAGCCGGCGTTCCATGGAATTACTGCGCACATTCCTGCCGTTCTGTCGGGGCAGTTCAACCTATAGTTCTTTGTAGCACAGGACTAAATGGTGATGGCACTGATTGTTAGCGTTGGCGACTGCATTTTTACCACCTGACAAGATAAACAGAGCAAAACGCTGGGACATGGCAGGAGTCTTTCATTCGTTTGCTTTCTTTCTTTCTTGCTTTCTCTTTTTATTTTCTGCATTCAATTGTTTCATGGTATGAATTTATTTTTCAGTTATAGATGAACTGAGGAGAACCTGACTCACGTCTCCTATATCGACTCCATCTTCATTTCAGAAACACAAATACTCAAACAAAAACAACAACTGTTATCTAATCTGAAGATTACAGAGCAATCCCATAGGTATAATGTTTGTGACTAGCACTTCATCTAATGTATCAGTGCTGCATAATAGGAGGGGTGTGCTTAAAATCTGTACTGTACTCCCTGGCCTTCTGCACATGAGACAACCATAAAACTCAATCTCTGAGCGAGTGGATGTGCATGACGGCTGTTTTATTTTCCCGTTGCAAAAATGTGTCAATCCAGTGCGCAGTACTTTTTACCCCTCCACTGCTTTACCTCTGATGCGTCAGGCATGTAAAGACTTTCTCTCTCCCTCTCTTTCTTATTCCTTCTGGCAATCCATTTTGTCGGAGGTGGAGAAACAAAAGCAGTCTGCTCTACACGTTTTCAGTCAAAGGAGGTTCCCCCCTCTCTTCATTAGGAGATTACATCGCTTAGCAGGGTTCTGACTGGGGCACATCCATGGCTTCATACACATGCAGATACAGCATGGATGAACCAGGGCCGAGTGGGCCATGAATAATAACTACCCCTTCCCCCCTTCTGCATTTAGGGGTGCAGAAACTTCATGATAGACTGCTAGCGAAAGCCTGTTATGATTTAGATGTTGAGTTAACCATTTTCCAAATTTTGTCATATTAGCAGATGGGTGGGATTGTTTTGCCACTGGGAGAGAGGAAAGGGGCTGAGGGAAAAGTGTGAAATCTAGTCACACAAGTAGATTGTTAAATTGCATTTGTGTCGCTTTAAAATGTGAGGAGAGAGCAGACGGGGTCTTTTGGGATTATGGATTGAATAGACGAGGAAAACAGGAAAGAATGAAGGGATATAGGGTGACAAAGGGATAAGGCGCCTGTCTGGTCGATTTGGCCTCTCACCCGAGGCAGGTCTCGGTTGCAAAACATGATGGAGTTTTTAAACCGTGAGATGTCTGTTGATTTCTTTTGTCCTGTGCTTCTTGTCTATGTCTTTCTATGCCCAATAAATCTCCATATTGGTCTGATGATTGTAAGTCAAACAGCCTGTATGCGTCCGTCGCCCAGTTTTGTTTCAGATGTTAGGGTTAAAGCGCTGTGTTCCTATCGGGGCGGGATTAGTCTACTGCTGTCACTGTGTCACAGCTCGGCCCACACAACTAGAGATTAACACGGAAAAAGAGAGAAAGAGCAAAGCTAATGGACAAAGATTCTTATGCAAAAGCTCCATTTGAAGAAAGCGAGATATATGAAAACAATGGGGAATTGTTTTTAGATATAGTTTATCAGGAACACGTGTTTGTTTTAGTTTAAGCAGATGAATCCGTATTTTTGACCCCTAAGAAAAAAGAAAAATGAAAGGGGCAGTAGCAAAAACAAAAACAAAACAGATGTCTTATCCTTTACTCTTTGACATCCATCCACTCCACCTGTTTCTCAGCTTCAGTTTTATCGTTTATATCGTGCCTTAGTTGCCAGAGCGAGTCCTGAAAGTCTTCTACTCATTAACCGCTGTTAGTGAGTTTCTCTTTTGTCTTGCTTTATTGTCTATGAGCAAGTTTATTTAAATGGCTTCATTTTGAAGGGCTTTTAGAAAGGCTGCCAAAAATGAATATTTCAGCCTGAGTACAAATGAATGAGTCAGTGGGAAGAAGACAAAGAGAAAAGATAAAACAGATGCTTTGTGAGTATAAAAAACCGAGATATACGAGGGAAAAAATGTAGATCACAAATAAAATTATGGAGAAACGTCCTCGAGTGGCACAGCCGTGTCGTCTTAGATGTACTGCACATGTCCTGACCGTTCGCTTTTACACAGACGTGCGCCTTTTTCGACTTAATGGCTTCTCTGTGTGCAGCTGCAGTCTTGTTAGCAGAATGAGCGGTCTGTGTTAAACGTGTGCAAACCCTTATTCTGTCATTCTTTTCTTTTTCACATTCACATGTCCCAGAATATTTACGACCACTGGGAGAATCACCAAGGCTAAGGTTGGGGGGTTAAATTGTGTCTTTTAGACAAGGATTAAAGCCATTTACAAACATGAGTGTGACCTCTGGCTTTATTTGTTCAACTACACCCCCCCACACACTTTTACATCCCGCTTTCTACTCAAAACTAAAACTAGACTGTTTTAACAGCAGCTCCTGTAAAATACAGACACGTAAAGCACCCTTTTAACAGTAGAATGCGTGTGTATGGGCTGCGGGGTGACCTTGCATGCCCTGTGGTTTAGGATAATGACTGACTGTGGGCTGCAGCAATGTATATAACAACTAATATGCTGCATTTGCCCTGTCTCTCCATTTAACTGCTCTATTGTATTTACTCATTAAATAGAGGTTAATAGAATTAGCATGTGATATGATATATATATATATATATATATATATATATATATATATATATATATATATACACACACACGTGTTGAAAGTAAATAATCTTTACTGGTATTAATAGCTTCATGAATAACCTTTAACATCCACAGAATGTTTCCAATGCACAAAAGATCCTTTATAGTTGAAAACAGGTTCTTCAGATTATTCAAATGTTTTTCATACCAAAAAATATGTCCACTGAACCCAGAATAGTTCTTCATTAGCATCGTTGTAAAATAAATAAATAAATAAACTTCTAAAAAAGTGTTTAGCAGTTTACTAGTTGGGAAAACGGAGCAGATTTGTGGTTTTGTAGGTGTGTGTATACACTTTTAAGGTGTGAACATGTTTTACTCTGGGAATTTACGAGTCTCGCCCTCTTCTATTGAACGATCCCATGGCAAATATTCAAACACACTGCACACAAATGCGAGCAAATGTTCTTGGCTTTTCAAATAAGCTTGCATAGCGATAAGACACGAGTGAGATAGCGATCCAGTGTTCGGCTCGAGAGGATTTGCGTGGCTAGATCTGTCGCACAGATAGTCCTGACAGCTACCCCGCTGCACGTCAAACGCACGCACACACAGCAGAGCACTTTTCCCAGCAACTCCTGTTTTAGTCCCTCGAGGCGGATGGCTGGGAGCGTCGCCTGATGTGAGCTTCTGCGCTTTTCCTCCTTATTTCTCATGACATCATTTTCTTTTCACAGCGCTTGGCATCAGAGAGACCATTTGCCTTTATTCTTAAGTATGAGCAGCGAGTCAACACCTTTGTCTCAATCTAGCTGCTCCATTTTCTTTTCTGGTTTCTCATGAAGCAACTTAAAAACACTCGCACATACAGTTTAGGATCGTTTCACTTATTCTCCTACGTTTTTATGATCCAGATAATTCTTTAGAACCCATTTTATCCTTTATAATCGGTGCTTAATAATTGATCGCTTCCTTTTTCAATTATTGATTAACACTATGCTTCAAAATCCAGCATATTTTTGATCCTGAGAGCGGTTTGGATATGATTCATCATCTATGATGTGTCTCACTCTCTCTTTGCCTCTTGTCTTTCTCTCAAAGGTTCGTGCCAGGACAGGGTCTGGTGCTGTATCCACAGATCGGGGATAAGATGGACATAGTTTGCCCACGCATGGAGGGCGGCTCAACAGAAGGAGTGGAGTATTATAAACTCTATATGGTTCCTCTGGAACAGCTGAAGTCCTGTCAGGTCACAAAGGCAGATACGCCTCTACTCAACTGTGTCAAACCGGACCAGGACGTCAAATTCACCCTCAAATTCCAGGAGTTCAGCCCAAACCTTTGGGGCCTGGAGTTCTTCAGGGGGAAAGACTACTACATTATCTGTGAGTATGACAGAGGATATCTGTAAACCATGCTTGCATCACCGTTCTGGTCAATTACGTTTTCTTGGGTTTGTTTATGTGGTTTTAAGTATCGGGAAATGTTGACGTTGCGTGGTGAACTACATTAGCAATGTTTTAGTGAGTCGTGGTGCAAATAATAACACATTTATACCACATTTGCTAGCGTTTGTTTATGTCGGCTGAAATGCTTGTTAGTTCAGAGTTACAGAGACGGAAAGTTTCTGTTTGTGTGTGGCATTTGACCATGAACGCGTATGTACACAAACAATAATGAGTTCTCGTATTCATTTTCTATGGCTTGGTTTTGCATGTGGGTTGAATTTTCACATTTGCGAGAACAATAACAGCTCACCTGGCCTCAGAACTTGCAATTCAGGCTCAAAGCAAGCTGTATAAACAGCGGGTGGGGTGGAAGAGGAACGCAGGGATCTACCGAATGGAGTAAGGCGGACACACACACACACACACACACACACACACACACACACACACACACACACACACAGAGACTGCTTTGATACACAGCGTCAATCTCATTGCCCAGCCCTGAGCCGTTCTCTCGCTCTCGCTCACAATGAGAGTTCACTTCCAGCATAAGGAGAAAATCCAATTTTGCAGTTCTGGAAATTCTCTCCTCCTTTATTTTGCTCCCTCTTCGTTTCTCTTAAGCCACTCTAATTTGTGGAGAGAAAAATAAAAGATAGAAAAGGGAGGTGGAGAAAGAGAAATGGGTTCATTTTGCTGCATTGTAGATGATAATTGCCCTGGTGTACAGCTGTGTGGAGTTGTGAAGTGCAGAGACGTATGACTGCTGTGTGTGGTTGGGGGGGTTTATTCGATAAGTCATTCATTAAAAAGTTTAATCCTAATAGCTCAGTTTAATCACTCTGTCTTTATCAATTGGATCTGCTTAGAAACCAATCAGATGATTTCAGTCCCTTATAAACGTGTTCAGCAAGCCAAACGTCAACAGTGACGCAGGACTCAACAAATCAGGATTTTTTCTTTAGGCCAGTCGTATAGATTTTACTTGGCCTGACAACATTTTCACATAAATACGATAAACAGCTAAATATTTCATATTTTAATATGTTTCAGAAAATTATTTACATATTGTTCATTAGACATTAAAGGGCTTCCTTCCTCCCTATATATATTTTTTCTTATTTTTTATTTTTATTTATTTTTTTAGCACCAAATCACATATTAGAATAACTTCTCCTGGGTCATTGTTCAACTTTATTGGTTTATTGTTGAGGCCTGGTGTGTGCTGGCCAAACTTTCAAAAGGCTCTTCTATTGTTCATATGCAGCCTGATTCGGATGACTCTGATATGATTGTGTGTGAATATGAGCTTGATGTGATCTGGTCTGACAGACTGCCCTCGAGCCGGGATCCAGAAGAGAGATACATGATCTAAATATGGCACGAGAGAGAGAGAGAGAGAGAGAGAGAGAGAGAGAGAGCAAGAATGTTTCATAAAAAAGAATACAATCTGCAGAAACATTAAATCAAATGAATGAAGCAGAGACAATCTACATCTATGTAAATCTTAAAGATGCATTCAGAAATTTTCTGCCTTAAGAATAGAATAATGGTTAATTGGTAACAAAAAAGCAAGTAGTACTTAAAATGCTGAATGTAACTGGTTTACATCCACAGTTTTAATTATTGTTTCATCATTTTGAATTCGGACGGAGTCTATGACTGGTTATTCTTCAAAGTCGTGTGTTTCCTGAGATTGGCAGAAACATTTAACACGTGTTGCAGTTGCAGGTTCAGAGAAAGACATTTTCACATTCTCTGAATTAATATTTTTTTTTCAGACCTCCCCTTACTGACAGATGATGAAAAATGAAAACAATGCCCCTTAGCAACTAGTTATGTAATGCAACAGCATGCGATTGCCTGAGGGCGAGCATGTCTTCAGACACCAACGACGATGAACATTTATTAGTGATAAGTGATAAGTGATTTACACCAGTAAATCATAGAAAGAGTTGAAATTCATTTCCATTGTATTTTACTTTAAACCTTAATTTCTTTCCTTTTTTTATTTGTATTTTATTTGTTGTAGTTTCTATTTTTCATATGCTTTATCAATATGATAAACGTTAATAATCATGCCAATGAAGCATTGCTGACTTTGAAAGAGAGATAGAAAGAGAGAGACATGTTGTTTGGCTTTGGTTGTCAGGGCTTTTCGAGGTGCCGTGCCATATCTTATTAGACTAGATGTGCAATGTTTGTGTGTGTGTGTGTATTGTTGTGTGTCAGCTCTCATTATTGGCCTGAGAGCTGTTCACCACTCTGTGACCCTGACGCCATGTTGATCAGGTCAAACTCCACAACAACAGCCACAGCTCATCATCACAACTCACATTTACATTCAAATAGCTATGCCATTCAATCATTGCTTTTAATTATTATTATTATAAAAATCATTTGATGTTTCAGTGTAATACTATGCAACATTTCTAAGCATTTAGCGCCTGCTGCATGGTGTCGTTTTCCAGTCCTGTCCCACTGGTTGCCCTTTTGTCATGGCAGGACTTTACATACCTCGCAGTCTGTTTGAGCTTGATAGGGTTTCACCGAACAGGTATTGGTGTCAGTATTGAGTTTGGTGTCCTCGTGTAGCACACAGACACATTTATCTAGCTGGGGTCATAACCTAGTCTATCACATATGTACAAAAATACTGCAGACTAACCCAAACCCTAATTATACCACTAAAAGAAAACCTTTTCCATTTTAGAATATTATATTTTAGTAATATTATATTTATTAATCTTTTTTTTTTTTTTTTTTACTGAGGACGGTGCCAAAGGGAGGTTTTTAGTTATTGAACTATATGAACAATACAGTGGGCACTTTCCAGTGACCTCTATTGTTTTATAATACTCTAATGATTTTATTTTTATTTTTATTTAACTGCCTTATTTTTAAGTTAAAGTATTTAGCATATTTATTCATCTTTTTTTTAACTTCATGGAGCCCTCTCACTGCTCTCCACAAAGTAGGTTTCAGGCTTTCCTGGGGAAATTTGGCCTTCACAATGTAGGCCAAACCTGTCCTACACAGAAATACTCTTTGCCAGCCGGTCTGTCAGTTCAAAGTCAAACATTCTTTCACTTAAACTCATCTATGAAGAAGTGCTTTAAAAAAAAGTCTCTTTGTATTCTGCTCAATTCATCACTTAAACTTAAACTAAATGAACCGAATGTTGTGTCATGTGACTGTTGACCTGGAATGTGAAATCATCATGTGATTATTTGTTTGTTTTAATGCATGCGTGTTTAGGCTTATTTGCCAGATTTATGAAAGGAACGCAAGCTTTTAAGGAGCTTTGCATGTAATGTGCTTGTGTTCTTCTCAGCACTACAAAGCCACAGGTTAAAAAGGCAAGAGAGAGAGTCAGATGGTGTCATGCTGCAGTCCTAACAAGAAGAAAGTAGAATCAGACGGATCCGTCACATGGCACACACATAACTCCCTCACACTCCATCCTCGGCAGCATCGAAAAAAAAAGTGATGATGGGGGGACAGGCGCCTCATAGACTCCAACATCACCGCCCTCCCTCGTCTCTTTCTCTCTCTCTGAATGCAGGCCACATTGTTCTGGACGCTGACCAGACATTAAGCCCTTGGCAGCTCGTTAGCTCTGTGTTACTGACCCAATAGACCGCAAGCCTGCCGGGTGTGGATACACACGCACACACACGCACATGGCATAGCTGCATTGTTCGGTTAAAAGCCCACATGGGACACGTGGGACCAGTGGCCAGAATACTGCTGATAGTTTGTTTAGCACCAGATAATGACATCAAATGGCTTAATTAAGTTCAAATTAATTTTATTGTAAAGTCGAACTGCAAGAAAAGTTTTCTAATTTTCTTTGTCACACTATTTTAATGTCCTATTCTCGCTATTAACTAACCATAAACTACAACTTTTGTCTCAATAAAATTACTTATTTGCTGCTTATTAATAGTTAGTAAGGTAGTTGTTTAGTTTAGGTTTTGGGTAGGATTGGGGATGTAGAATATGCTCATGCAGAAGTTGTGTTTTATGAGCATCAATAAACAGACAATATGATAATAATAGGCAATGTTAGTTAGCAACTAGTTAATTGTGAAAATTGTTCCTTATGTTAAAGTGTTACCATTTTCCTCACTTTATTTTTTAAGCCAGTCCAACATGTACTCAAAAAAAGAGAGGGATGGTATTTTTTTTATTTATTATTTAGTCTGTTTTCCTCTCGTTCACTTGTTTCTCGACAAACATCTGCTGTGGCTAAAGTGTTACACGCTCTTAAACATGCTCCAAACCTCACATTCATTAATAGCGCTCTCTCTCCGTGCCTTATTCGCTAAATTATTAACAAGCACTACTGGTGCTGGAGGCCTTTGCCTCGCTGGTGAAGTAAATCAGCTTTTTATTATTCCTTTAATCCTTCTTATTTCCTATTGAATTGTTAAAGAGCAAAGGCTCACTTTCAGCAGGGGTCCTCCTGACCATTTCATCTTTCAACACCAAAACAAACAAACAAACAAAAAAATCAGGTTCCTAAATGGCAAATACAAGTTTGGTTACATGATTTATGAAGGTTCTACACTGAAACTTGTCTACATGAATATTCATATAACGCAGTTACGTCATCTAGATAGCTTTGAGTAATCTCAGTTATGGGTTTGCATATATAATAGCAACTCACATGTTGATATCATGTTGCTAAAGTTCTTGTTTTTGGCATTGTGTTTCAGCTACATCTAATGGAACGATGGAAGGGCTGGATAATCAGGAAGGAGGAGTGTGTAAAACCAAGTCGATGAAAATCATCATGAAGGTTGGACAAAGTGAGTAATCGTTTCACTGTCATGTGCGTATGTGGGTGTCTAATAGGGTGTAGATCAATAGCTAAGCCCTTCGAACCTGCTGCAGACCCTGCGCTGTAATTAATGATGATTATTCATAAATCATCTCACCAGTGACATCTGTAGTAATTACCATAGGCCACACCCATCAACACAAGCGACTGAATTTCTCGCTCTCTCATGAATATACAGACACAAGCTGAAGGTCACTAGATTAATCATGCCTGCTTGTGTTTTAATGACGAACACACACACGCATACACACACACATACACACTCTCATGGTCCCTATCAGTCACAAACGCAAACTTTTATTTCGCTTAGCAGCGTGAAAGTAATAGCTCTCCACATGAAAATGCGTGCATATATCAGAGTGATGAATGTGTTTCTTATCTATGTTTTGCAGACCCCTCCGATCCCATTTCCCCCAAAGAATACCCAACCAGTTACCCTCCCAAACACCCCGATGTAGGGGGCAAGGACACCAAATCGAATGAAGTACTTGACAAGCCGGGTACGTCACACACTTTATCACCTCACACACCTGTAAAGGGACACTCACTGATTCATCATTCCGTCTGCTTTTTAATCCCTTTTTTGCTGAGCAAGTACCAGTCCTCTGTCACAACGACATGCACACTGATTCGTTCGCATAAAATCCTTCTGACAAGCAAACGTTAATGTGACAGAGCAAGACAGACGTATTCGTTGTAGAATTCAACTTCTACGTAGAAGCATATGGACATCAAAGTAATTTGAGTGGAGTGTCTTAGGTACAATAATCCACTTGTAAAACAGCCTGAGTGTGAGCGTTAGCAGCTCTTCTGTTCCGCCAGACAAACTCACTGGAGTCCAAAGCTGTGTGAGGTCACTCTGTCCACAGCTTTCCACAACCATGGACGTTATCTATCCTAATACACATTTTTGACAGTACTAAAAATTGACGGTTCTCAGAAGCACAAAACTAATTAATTTAAATAATTTAGATAAAGGCACTTCTTTTTAAAAATTATCTTTCTTTTCTCTACAGCACTTATGATATTACTCAAGATTTGTATTTGGTTTCTTTTTGAAATTTGTTTTCATGGTACTGCTAATACCGTCGGCTCTTTTATGATCAATCGCTTGCATTTTCTCCCCTTTGGAAGTTGCTTTAGATAAAGGCGCATGCTAATTAAATACATGTAAATTTATTACACCATACATAAAATAGGCCAAGGCATCTTTTAATTGCTCATGAGTATGCCATTTCCATTCTAGTCTGAAAGCCTAAAAACCGATAACTATAATTATATATTAACATTTAGATCAATGTAGGGGTGGGTGATATGGCAAAAATATCATATCATATCGATTTTTTATTATATTTTCAAGAATAGTATTTTATCACAATTCCTTGTCATGTTGGACTCACTATTTTGAAAGTTGTCTAAGCAGTACAGCTAAACTAATTTAGCTAATTTAAAAACATAGCCTTTTAAGTAGGGCTACACGATATGGCTAAAATTTACATCACAATATATTTTTCGAATTCTGGTCGATACGATATAATTCCGATATCGGTACACTATCGATGAACACTATGAAAACAAAAGCCTCATAACAACTGTCAAGAACACCCACAACAGATCGTGGAGACAATTTAATCAGGCATGATCAAAAACCGTCATATCGCACCCCACTATACCAATGTTAAACTATTGTAGTTATCATGAATTGTTATAGTTTTTCAATGTGAACAGTACTTTATACTAGTTGCTAATAGTTTTTTTTTTTTTCACATAGACGCAGCTCATCAAGGTGAAGAGAAGGGAGATGGAAATAAATCATCATCGGTCATCGGTTCAGAGGTCGCCCTGTTTGCCTGCATCGCCTCAGCCAGCGTCATTGTCATCATCATCATCATCATGCTGGTAGTCCTCCTGCTGAAGTATCGCCGACGCCATCGCAAACACTCGCCTCAGCACGCAACCACGCTGTCACTCAGTACATTAGCCACGCCCAAGAGGGGCGGCAGCGGCGGCAACAACAACGGCTCGGAGCCTAGCGACATCATCATCCCGCTGCGGACTGCTGACAGCGTCTTCTGCCCGCATTACGAGAAAGTGAGCGGCGATTACGGACACCCCGTTTACATCGTACAGGAAATGCCGCCCCAAAGCCCAGCAAACATCTATTATAAAGTGTGAAAACGGACACGCTTTTTTCGGACGTTTTAACTCTAACCCCCACATGCCCCTCGATGACCCCCTCGAGGGCGGCATTGATGCCTGAGCTCACCCTCGTCCTACCCCCTCTTATTTTTTTGCTGTTCTTGTTTATTTTATAATATTCCTGATTATTACTCTCAGTATAGATGTTGCTGATGGTGGAGTGACACTCCTGATTCGCTGCTCTTGCACCTGCAAAAACGAAACAAACTAATCAAAAAAAGGACAAAAAAGAAAACAGAAACCCTTCTGGAGATTGACGTGCACTATAACAGATATTATAGTGTGTACGAGGGAGCGTGTGTGAATCAGACGAGCGGGGGAGAGGGGGGTTGAGAGGGTGGCCGTGAAAAGAGAGGTCAAGATAATGATTCTTCCTCTTTTTTCTACTACATCATCTCCCTTATAGACACAACACACGGAGATGGAGAAGTGACGTGACAGTATCACACAGCAAGAAATATGAACTTGAGCTGTTTATTCAGCTTGGCTGATTGGCTGATCCATCTTGAAACAGGAAGTGAATGCAGCCTATTGGCCAGAGCTACAGGAAGGGGATTTATCAATGAAGCGGGAAGCTCTCAGGAGCCTACTGTTGGACATTTGAATGGACTTCATCTGTTTTTGCACGTTCACTCGTACTGTTTTCATTTACGTTAACTCTCCTCATTTGCTCACCTCTACAAAATGACTCACGATGTTTACTTGAAGTCTTTTTGTATGGTCATGCGTCTTACTTACATTTCTTTCTGTCATTCCCAGTGCAGTCCAATTGCAGATTTGTTTGGTAGAAGACTAATAGGTATCGTCATAGAGGTCCTTTTGTGCTGGTTTATGTGCTGTGTAGTAGCGTGGAAGACACATACACACATTTCATTTCGTATACGTCTGCTGCCAGGGCTGGAAAAATAAGACACACAGAGAGATAGAAGGAAGGGAAGAACGTCGATATTTGGTACAGTTGCTGTCCTGTTGCCTGCTGGGAAGGTGGAGGACCCACTTGAACACTTTAGCAGCACTTTGAAAGCCTCACCACTTTTCCCACATGGAGTACAAACTCAAGAAAACGCATTAAGAAAGAGAGCAGCGAGCGAATCACTCAAGGCTTATTAGCAAAATCTGTCATTTTTGACACAAAATGGCCGCCTTCCCCAGGCACGTCGCTGCGAAAGTTCCTGTTTTTCTAGTATTTCTGCCATCACACACTGACACACACACATTCTCCCTCACCAGTGGCCAGTGCAGATTGTGGAAGAGGAACTGGTGCTCTACTTTTTTGCTCAAAAGCACAGGGACGTCAAAATCTAATTGTTTAGTTGAAATAAAAAAAAATATTTCATTAGCAATTGTTTATGGATTTGTTTAGCGCTAGATGAAAACGGTTTGAAAAAGTGCAGGTAGACTTTATTTATGCTAGCGCACAGAAAGCTCAGTGTGAAACAGCAAGAATATGAATAATTTATGGCGAATCTGCACATTATGCAAGATTCAAGTTTTCCTTTTCGTTAACAGATATGTCTCCATCTCGCTATTTGCTTTTTTCCATCGATCCCTACACGAATAGCTGCGTTTGGACCACAAACACACACACAGCCGTACTAAAAGCACATGCGCTCATGGCCAGGGAAGGGGCGGCTTTGGAAGGAGCCCTCAGGGAAAACAGCATGTTGGGTTTTAAAATAGCCTAAAGGAATGAGAGGGAAGGGCCAGAAACGGACCAAAGGAAGGGCACGTCTAACAGAGTCCTGGCTAAACCAACTTCTCCGGCCTGCCTGTCTCTGTTGATGAAGCTCAGATGTGCTCTGGGTTGAAATTAGGCCCCTTAATCTGGAAGGAGAGCAGTAGACGTGGGTTAGCGAGCATACCAGATGAGAACGAGCGCAGGCTAAATGTAGTAAATTGCATGAAATGGGATCTTTCAGGCTCAGATTGTGGGACATTTCTGGAGGGGGAAAGAAAACACATTATGATCGATGGAGGTCACAAGTGGACCTAGCATGCGTTTTAGAGAGGAAGTCACCGAGCAGAGGCCAGAGTATCCCACAACCCACAGGATTTTGGAACTGGAATTTTTTGTCGTCATTCATACGAAACCCTTGGTGAGCAATGACAGTTATCTCCATTTGTTTCTTACGTTAAAATCAAAATCGTTTTGAGAGTTGAAAATGTCCACAAACTGACTGTGGAGCGCCATAGTCGCACATTAACTGTTCATCCATTTTGTTTAACTTGTTCATGGAGGTTCTTGAATCTCACTGAGAAGCCAAGCCTTGTGTGATCGGAGCTTTGTGCCTCTGTAAGAGGCCACAAAATCTGCAAATATGCAATTTTTATTTATTTTTATAACAATTGAGAAAAAAAAAAAAAGATGATATACGTTCACCTATGGAAAAGTGTTCTTAACCACTGAAAATTAAATGAAACAATACAGCATACAAAAACACTACAACCCCGGTGTGTTATTATTATTTGATTTTTTACTTTGTGTTGTAGGTTCGAGGTAAACTGTGAAACATGAACTCTTACACACATACATCTTGAAGACTGAGCAGTTGTTTTAAACTTTAGAAGACACACACATACTACAAAAACTACAAACATATTGCAGTTCAGTTGCTGTCCCATATGGGCTAAATATGACAATCTCTTTAGTTTCTTCGAATCCGAAGACACTGTTCCGGAAAGCAGCTTGCAAACTTTCCTGTAACATTTTAGGAGCGGTAAGCCTCAACTAGTAGCGTAAGATGTTGCACCGATGTGGGCGGAAGGTTTGCGAAGCGCAGGGAGAAGTGTCTTCGGGCCATTGTAAAATGCCTTGCTTGTATGGTCACCCTGAGTTCACGGGACTCTAGTTTTTGCACCGTACATCTGTAGGTGAGAGGCTGTAAATACGTTATTGTTTGTATTGTACATGGATCCCCGGTTGTTACGATAGCCTTATTCTCACATTTCTAGCAAATAAAAAAAAAAGTTACGAAAAAAAGGAAAAAAAAAAACATGAATCACTTCAGTTAAAAGAGAGCATACTAATTTTTTTGGTAAATAACTTGTGTATATATTGAAGACAAACCCAATAAATCGTTTTTTATAAACTCTTAAGTAAGATGTTTTGTATAGAATTGGAATTTTTTGCAATGTATTTTAGCTAGCACTCGTCAGACCCCTCCCACTCAACCCTTTTGCACTGTTCCCATGGTGATCTGGTTTAAAAATGAAAATGAGATAGAGAATTGCCAAACTGACTGCTTGCTGCATATTTGTGCCATACGTGTGTACCATAGATATTTATTTAATTAGTTCTTTGTTTTTGCTTTTTTCTGTTGGATTTTTCTTTTCGACCCAGTTTGTACGCAACCTCAGTATTATCGTTTGAGTTTTTCCCCAACTTCTCCATTTCCTGTTATCTTTCTGTAACTACCGTTTCCCTGATGGCCCATGCGCCCATCCTTCTCTCGCAGTAAGATCTGGTCAGGACGCGCAACCTTATAAAGTCCTAGAAATGAAATGGCACACATTCCACCAGTCTGTTACAAACTGAACATGTTTTTCAATAAAGTGTTTTTCCTATGGAACTTTCAGTTCTCTTTTATGTTTATTTGAAGCAGTTGTGTCAGGTGACAGAGTTCATCCATTTACAATTAGCATATATTTTTTTACCATCTTTCCTGAAGTGAATGAACTCATATTCATGAAGGAAAACCTGCCCAGACACATTTGGGGTTGGTTCTAAAGCTGCTAACAATATTGTGCTACAACTTTTGATCAATCTACTTAAACACAAAAGTAAGCAAAGGGTTCAAGAAGTTCAGAGAGCTTCATAATCTTCTAAAAAATATAAATAAAAAGCCAGTTTAGAGCAGACTATCGAATTGATTCATTTGGACATATTTCAGTGTTGTAAATGTGTAAAATTATCATAAAATTGTGAACTCATGAACATTTCTCTCTCTCCTAACTTTTTTTTTTTTTTTTTTTTTTTTACAAACACCAGAAATAGGAAGCTCCAGAAAGTAAAAAGTCTATAAAATGTATTTTTGAATGATTCATTAATTGATTCAATGAATGAACAGGCAATTGTTCATACATAGGACACAGTGTTTTTTGATTCACTCACAAGAACTGTCTTAAAAGAGTTTGCAAATCAGTCACATTGTCACTAAAAAGAACTGGCTCATATGCAAGTGTTCCTAATTCAGACTACGCTGGCTGCACAGTAATTTTTTATTCACTAAAAAGAACCAGTTCAAAACAGTTCATGAATCAGACCCCACTGGTTAAATTCACTAAAACAAATCACTCATGAGTCAACATGAGTTGTTCTGTGTGATTCTGATTCATTAAAAAGAACTGATAAAGGAATCATTTGATGGTGACTGAAACCACAGTAGTCAAGCTGTATTTAACACAGTACATAACATTTCTATTTTTACATTTCAATTTAGACTTCCAGCTCGAGTTCAAATACATCATTTATGTCATGTAGATTTAGCAGCAGTGTTGTGCCTTCATTCAAAACAGTATTAGAAACACTGGCAAACAGTAAAAGATTCAAGATCATTCAAAGGAAGATCACGATTATTTGTAAAATCTATATTTTTACCCAGCTCTGATTATTTTGCAGTTTTAGTGGCAGTTGTCAAATGTCAACGCCTAAAAGAAGAATGTTAAGCAGATCGGCTTTCCCAAGTCTTTTGTCGTCATTATTTAAGGCAAAGTTCACCTGATGTGTACCATCTGCATGCTTTAACACTTGAGGGGAAACAAAAGAGGATGTGAGGATTCGATGTGTTCGTTCTCTCTCCTCAAGTTTATCTGAAGATCATTGCTCGGGCTGAACAAACATTGGCTTCTTTGACTGCACGCTGAGTTTTGTCGTCCCGTGCTCTTTCTTGTTTTTCCATGTTGCGAGGCACTGGGGTATCTACATGGTGGTCTCCCCAGAGCACTTCCTTCCAGCACTCAGGAGAGCTTCTTCACCGCTTTCCTGTCTGTCTACACATATCTTCTCTCCTTTTTGAAGTAAAAAAAAAAAAAAAAAAAAAAAAAGGAAATAAGAATAAAAGTGGTCTTTATAAAGGTTTTTTTTTTTAGTTTTGTGAAGAATAAAGGAATGTTTTTAAAAGGTTATGAGTTTAAGGAGGTTTTCACAGTGAGAACCAGTTTTTGTTCCCCCAAAAACCTTTCAGTGAGCAGTGAACAGTTCTTAAAATAATCATTTTTTTCTTAGCGTGAAGAACATTTTAATAATCTTAAAATATTTTTCCTTAAAGAAGCTTATGTGGAATGAAAAGTTTTCATGGATGGTAAAAGTTTTGAAACCATTGATGCCAATTTGGGATGTAACGATCCAGTCAACTCACAATTTAAATCATTAATCATTATTATTGTTATTATTATTATTATTATTATTATTATTATTATTATTATTATTTTACAAAATTAGATTTAAGACAAATTATAAATTACATTTGTCATTTTATTATTGCTTGGACAAAATGCTGCACGTTTGTTTGTGAAACTGAAACATAACACTATAATAATATACTAATATACTTGTATATCATTGCTCTTTTGTTGGTTTTGAGTGCTTCTATTGTCCCATATGTAAGTTGCTTTGGATAAAAGCGTCTGCTAAATGAGAAAATGTTAAATATAGCGTAAATCTAAATAACAAAACTAAATTGAAATTTTAAAACAAGCCCAAAATCCATCATACTGTACATTCATATAAACTCCTACCCCTAACTGAATCACGATTTGTTTAGCATCTCAACCAATTTGAATCGCCACATATTTTAATACATTTTCAACTGGCTCGCGGTTAATCATTACATCCATAACAATAAAGAACCTTTATTTTTAAGAGTGAAGCTTCTGGAAATCCCGTCTGAGAGTCGAAACAGACGATGACACATGATTGAACTTTCATAATCTTGGGTGAAACGGAGATTGCCAGTTGCATTGTTCCACCAGTTCCTGTTAAACCACGTTACGCATTTCGTTTCGTTTGGCATACCTCAAGCCTGGATAAGTGAATAAGATGAATCTATGGCTTTGAGAGAACTTGAAGTCCCTGGAGATCTACTCGAAAATAATCTGTGCCGATTACTGCGACTGGCAGTCTTTTAGAGAGGAGCCACGTGTCGCAGTTGCATTCTTTGTTCCAGAAAAGTCTCTTGTGGGGAAGAATACAGAAAAGCTGAGAGAAAGATAATAATGTTATTGTTTTAAAACATGATTCTTTGTGTTGAATTAACACTAGATATCTTCTGCCTGTGATTTGTCATTTAAGGAGTGTCTAGTTCTCTTATCACTGGATGTGTTGATAGTTCAGGATTTAAATGAAGGTCCAGATGGAAGTAAATTGGGAAACAGTGACTGTATTGTCACAGAGAGGACCAGAGGTCATGTGATATGTGTAATATCATATTTCTGTATGATTCAGATAGAAGGATTGTGACATACACATATGGTTCATGACAAAAAAAAAAAAATCAGTGTTTATACTAAACGTATAAAGGCAATGTCAAAATTCCCCACTTGACAAGAGTCATCATTACATGAATAATCTGTTGGTTTTGACAACACAAACACAGAGAAGAATTAGTGGAGAGCTTTGGGATAACCTGAGTTTCATGTGGGGGATTTGGACGTCACAGCATTCGGCTGCTCATCTCCACACCTCGGTTTAAAGGGAACGTGGCTGTCTTTATTTACAGCTATTCACCTCACTTTAAACCCTGAGCCTGTTTAACTGCTATTGTGCGTCTGGACATGACAACACGCACACACACACACACATAAACATATACGCCCTCTTCTAGAAAAGACAAATGCAGAGTGTGTTAAAGCACACGGCTATGTGAGAGGTACGCTGGGTGTGTTTGGGTGTGTGTGGATCAGTATTTGTTTTCAGTGCAGTTTCAGGTTGGCCAATGTGAAAATGATTATCTGTCACCAAAATATGTAAATGATTGTCTGTAAATATGACTAAACAAATACAAAACCAAAACCAATCCCTCAGGATCAAAGGAACTGCCCATTATTTGTAAAATTTGTAACTTTGTGCAATTCCACCATGACTATAAAAGATTAGCACTGGTGACTGCTAATGCTAATGCAAATAAGCTTCTCTTGGAAGTTTTCTATTGTATGATAACTACACTGGAAATTATATTTTTTTGCAGTTTAATATTTAAACAACAATTTATTTATTTATTTACTTAATAATAATAATTATTATTTTGACAGTTTATAAGCTTATAGGAGGTCCCTGCAGGACTGCATATAAAAACCTGAATTTAAATAGCCATCTTTCTAAATGATTCCAATATTCATTTTTTTTATTTGTTTGATTCTTTATGTATTTACTTCATTTATTATATGATGTTTGTATGTGCATATACAGTACATACATTTACATTAAATAATGAAATGAATGAATGAATGGATGGATACAAATAAATCGATCAAAAGTGGTAGTGAAGACCTAGTAGACATAGTAACACACACACATATATATACACATATATATATATATATATATACAGTGGGTACGGAAAGTATTCAGACCCCCTTAAATTTTTCACTGTTATATTGTAGCCATTTGCTAAAATAATTAAGTTATTTTTTTTCCCTCATTAATGTACACACAACACCCCATATTGACAGAAAAAAACTGAATTGTTGACATTTTTGCGGATGTATTAAAAAAGAAAAACTGAAATTTCACTTGGTCCTAAGTATTCAGACTCTTTACTGTGACACTCATATATTTAACTCAGGTGCTGTCAATTTCTTCTGATCATCCTTTAGATGGTTCTACACCTTCTTGAAGAGCTCAGAGATGTGGCAAGGCCAAGATCTGGCCAAAGTTACAAAAAAATTCTGCTGCACTTAAGATTCCTAAGAGCACAGTGGCCTCCTTAATCCTTAAATGGAAGACGTTTGGGACGACCAGAACCCTTCCTAGAGCTGGTCGTCCGGCCAAACTGAGCTATCGGGGGAGAAGAGCCTTGGTGAGAGAGGTAAAGAAGAACCCAGAGATCACTGCGGCTGAGCTCCAGAGATGCAGTCAGGAGATGAGAGAAAGTTGTAAAAGTCAACCATCTCCGCAGCCCTCCACCAGTCGGGGCTTTATGGCAGAGTGGCCCGACGGAAAACTCTCCTCAGTGCAAGACACATGAAAGCCCCCATGGAGTTTGATAAAAAAAACACCTGAAGGATTCTCTGGTCTGATGTGACCAAGATGGGACTTTTTGTCTTAATTCTTAATTCTAAGCGGTATGTGTGGAGAAAACCAGGCACTGCTCATCACCTGTCCAATACAGTCCCAGGGGTGAAGCGTGGTGGTGGCGGCATCATGCTGTGAGGTGTTTTTCAGCTGCAGGGACAGGACGACTGGTTGCAATCGAGGTAAAAGATGAATGCGGCCAAGTACAGGAATATCCTGGATGAAAACCTTCTCCAGAGTGGTCAGGACCTCAGACTGGGCCGAAGGTTCACCTTCCAACAAGACTATGACCCTAAGCACACAGCTAAAATAATGAAGGAGGGGCTTCACAACAACTCTGTGACTGTTCTTGAATGGCCCAGCCAGAGCCCTGACTTAAACCCAACTGAGCATCTCTGGAGAGACCTGAAAATGGCTGTCCACCAACATTTACCATCCAACCTGACAGAACTGGAGAGGATCTCCCTTACGAAAGGAAAATATATTTATCAATATATTTCTTAAAATATATTGTGATATATTGTAATATATTATTTTCCCTTTTTATTTCTAATATTTTATATATTTGAATACATTTAATAATATATTGATGACACATATATTATATAATATATTGCAAAATATACAAATGATTGCCGCTTTCAATATATTGTAATATATTGGAAAAAAATAAATATATATAAGAATATATGCCTAATATATTACATGATATTTTCCAATATACTGCAATATATTTTTGTTTCATAAGAGCTGTACGGAGGAATGGCAGAGGATCCTCAAATCCAGGTGTGGAAAACTTTTTGCAACTTTCCCAAAAAGACTCATGGCTGTATTAGATTAATTAAAAGGGTGCCTATACTAAATACTGAGCAAAGGGTCTGAATACTTGGGACCATGTGATATTTCAGTTTTTCTTTTTTAATAAATCTGCAAAAATGTCAACAATTCTGTGTTTTTCTGTCAATATGGGGTGTGGTGTGTACATTAATAAGGGAAAAAAGAACTTAAATGATTTTAGCAAATGGCTTCAATATAACAAAGAGTGAAACATTTAAGGGGGTCTGAATACTTTTTGTACCCACTGTATATATGTGTATTGTTTTTTGTTTGTTTTATACATTTTATTAACTTTCCATTTATTAAAGAATCCAGTACAAATATGTGTAGCTTAGTTTCCACAAAAATGTGAAGCAGGACAACTTTTTCAACAATGATGATAAGAAATGTATCTTTAACAGCAAATAAGCATATTAGAAGGATTTCTGAAGGACTGTGTGACAACGAAGACTGGAATAATAACTGCTGAAAATTCAGCTTTACCATCAGTAAATGAATTATATTTTGAAATATAATGCAATTGAGAAAAATAAAAAATAAAAAATTAAATCACAATAATATTTCATAATAATTATGTTTTCCCTGTTTATTTTTTTGGCCAGCTATATATATATATATATATATATATATATATATATATATATATATATATATATACGCACACACACACACACACACACACACACATATATATATATATATATATATATATATATATATATATATATATATATTTAAGTATTGGATAATTTAAATCTTTAAAAAATATGAATACTAACTTATTTTAAATATTAAACTGTATATATCTCGAAAAAGATCCCAAATGTTTCAGCAAGCTCCACCGACTTGGTCTGGGCTTATTAGTAAACTAAACAACACTGTTTATTGTCCTCATTCACACAGTGGCTCCACTTCCACTGTCATGGACTGTCAAACGGCCAAACGTCTCGAGAGCTTCAGCTTACTGAGGCCTATCAATCAATGTGATTGACAGCTCTCAGGAGGCGTGTCACAACAGATACCCCACCCTCTGTCACTGAAAAAGCTTTGAGCTGTCCATCAAAACGTTGTCATAGCAATCGCACAATTTCAGCTTGATGTGATGGAACTGTAGCGGATGCATGGACACACACACACACACACACACACACACACAACAATAATCATAAAACCCGATTCTAAAACCCCCACGAGACCAACCTAGTGCTCGAATATCGCATATGACATGCTCTTCCTGTCTGTCCCCCAGTGCGCACATATTCAGCCGGAATTATGCATTTATTAAAATCATTTTTATTTCTAGAATTCCCTCATGTGTGACTAAAGCTGAGGTCGGGATTCAAGGCCACAGTGGGGTTTGAGTGTAAAAGATCTGAATTAACACACTGATTCTCCGCTCATTTGCATTGTTGGAATAACGGCGGTGGATCTTTGAATATATAAATATAAATTGATGAATTAGCTCCTTGCCTCTGTGATTAAATAGTATTAAAGACTTTGATCATGTGGACTTTATGTTAAAAGTGACCCGTTGGATTCCTACATTCAATTTGTGTATGAACTCTTCATACAGTACTATAGACTGTTTATCATAAGAAAGAGTATTTTTGTGAATATCTTCTAAGCTTTTTTGTCCATGCAGACTTCATCTTAATCACATAATTCATTAGCAAAACTCTGTAAATTGATCTAAATACAGTTTCAGTAGACTGTCTATGAGACGTTTGACGTGTTTTTCATGTGTGAATCTTGAAATCTATGATTCCATAATATCCTTCATTACATGTTTGTGCTACCAGCGTCACATCTGAAGTCTGAGCAAGTCTGAACACTAGACTACTGATGATTCACTAATTAATGACACAATCAAGCTAAACATAACCACTATTCTGATGAGATTAGTTTATTCAATAATGTTTGAGTAGCCATATGTGACCCTGGACCACAAAACCAGTCTTCAGTATCATTTTTTCAATACATCTGAATAAATAAGCTTTTGATTGATATATGGTTTGTTAGCATTAGACAATATTTGGCCAAAGTGCAACTATTAGAAAATCTGGAATCTGAGGGTGCAAAAAAATCTAAATACTGAGAAAAATCACCTTTCAAAGTTGTCAAAATGAAGTTCTTAGCAATGCATATTACTAATCAAATATTACGTTTTGATATATTTAGAGGAGGAAATTTACAAAATATCTACATGGAACATGATCTTTTCTTAATATCTTAATTAATTTTATTCTAAAAAAAAAAGATGATTTTGACCCAATTATTTGCTTTTTTTTTTTTTTTTTTTTTTTATTTCTACAAATGTACCACAGCGAGGTCAAAAGTTTACATACACTTTGCAGAATCTGTTAAATGTTCATCATTTTAACAAAAAAGAGGGATCATACAAAATGCATGTTATTTATTTTTTTATTTTATTTAGATATTTACATATAGTCCACAAGAGAAAATAAGTTGAACTGATAAAATGATAAACAGCTGTGTTTTTTGTTTAGTGATAGTTGTCCACGAGTCCCTTGTTTGTCCTAAACAGTTAAACTACCTGCTGTTCTTCAGAAAAATCCTCCAGGTCCCACAAATTCTTTGGTTTTCCAGCATTTTTGTGTATTTGAACCTTTTCCAACAATGATTGGATGTTTTTGAGATTCATTTTTTACACCCCGAGGACAACTGAGGGACTCATATGCAACTATTACAGAAGGTTCAAACGCTCACTGATGCTCCAGAAGTAAAAAAAAAACAAAAACAAAAAAACAAACATGCATTAAAATGTTTGCATTTTTCTCATTTTCTTATTTAAAATATATTTTCTTCTTCTTATTATTATTATTTAGCACTGCCCTTTAGAAGCTGCAGATACTAACATGCTTCCCATAAGACATTTTAATATTACCTCATATTATTTTATATTGTGGACTATGGTAAATGTCTTTTATTTGAAATACATAATTCAGTTAATTAACATTTAGCAGATTCTGCAAGGTGTATGTAAACTTTTGACCTCAGCTGTATGTGATATAATTCTACCATTATGTTTACAACAATGGATGGGATTCATTATGCTGTTGATGGCCTTTCTGAGAAGTTTTCGTGATCAGATTTTCCTTATTGATTCAATTTTCTTTTTATATCGGATGGGATGCCAGCAGTACTTGAACCACCATCTGTTACTCTACCCCAAAACTTGGCGAAAAGGTCTAAAACCATAATGAAGGTTCAACCAGGCAGCTCAGCTGTAGTCAGTGAAGATCAAAACAAATGAGATACACACACACACACACACACACCTATGTATGTATCTATGTATTCCAATCACAGACATTCCTATCTGAAACCCCGGCATGAGCCAAATATTTCTCATGGGACCTTAGAGTGAGCATAAAAATAGGAAGAGATTTGCTGTAGAATTTTTACTGTGTTGTGCACCAAATACGCAGACACATGTTAGATTCAGACGGCCTTGAAAATACATCTGTCAAACAAACATACCGACTTCCTCAGGGCCTTATTTCTAATTTATTATTATATTTTTAAACAATTTTTAAAATACACAAAGACAATTTCTCATATTTCAGTTAATGTTTAATAAAATTTCATGTGACAAGATATTTATGATGCCCTGTCAGACAGTTAGAATCACACTTTAAGCACTTTTTTTTCTTAGCTCTCCTATTATGAACCCTGTTGCTATTGTCTGTCAATGACTTTGCATCTGCATCCAGAGTGAGCGTGAGAAAGTTCTCTGTTGATTCATTTGTATTTCTTACAGAAAGAATGACGCCGGTTTGTTCTTGGTCATCTTAAATTGAGTTCTTTCGAGACTGTCTGTCTCTCCCTGTAGTGTGTTTCTAGTTATTGTTCCTCCTGTCTTTAAGATTTGAGTCATGTTCAGACACCTTCAGAATGTGTCACTGGTCATGAAAGAGCCAAAGTAATGACACACTTAATATGATGAATGTATGACAGTCAAATCACCTTCTAAAGCTTTGTCTGTCTGTTTTATTTATTTATTTATTATCATTATTATTATTATTATTATTATTATTATTATTATTAAAAAAAAAAAAAAAAAAAAAAAAAATATATATATATATATATATATATATATATATATATATATATATATATATATATATATATATATATATATATATTTCTGATCTTTCATCAAGGCTCAATGTATTTTATAGTTCTAGTCTACTGCTAACCAGCATTGTTATGTCAGAAGCTGGTACTTGAAACCATTAACTTCCCTTTTCTCATATTCTTGCTGTGATGGACATCACTATCATGCTCCTGTCACACTTCTGTCGGTCTGTCATCTCATGGCAGGTCATCTGAAGACAATCAGGGACAGAGAGGGGAACGGAGCAAGGGAACGCAGTGAAAGATGAGTGTGAGAGGAGGAGAGGAGAACAATGTGAGGGCTGTTGGGTAAAGAATCACAGAACAGGACATTAGCCAGAAAAAGACAGACTGAGGGAGAGAATGCTGAAGATGATGGGACTAGATTACACTCTAATGGAATGAAAGGACACCTGTGAAAGATTGAACCTGAATTTAGGAATCCAAGGGTAGGGCATTAAATTGAAATGCTGTATTATATCAACTCTAATTAATTTATTCTAGAAGTAAAAATCAATAATGTAGAAAAGTAGAGAGTGGGTCGTGGTTCGTTTGGAATGTTTTTGATGATGGAGGAAAAATACAGAAAGTAACTAGCAATGCTGTCTCTAAAATAAAGGTTAGTTAGTATTAAAGTGCCCCTATTATGCCATTTTTACAGTTACTAATATTATTCTCTTACTATAGGATTACATGTATGCAAGGTAAACATTTTTCCAGCGATTCTCAACCGATTAGTTTGAAGTGGTTAAAAGATTCAGTATCTCTAAACCCCTCCTTTCCCTGAGCCTGCTCTGCTCTGATTGGTCAGATGGTCTAGTGTGTTGTGATTGGTCTGCGGTGTACAGCGGTGTCAGAAAAGATACGGCTGTTTCAATAGTTCTGTTTTGAACGATCTGTAGAAAATATAAATATAAGGCTGTACAGAGTCAATTCTTTATTTGGGGAGACAACTTTATTCATCGTGCACTTTTAGCACTTTGCAGATTGTTTACATTCATATACAGCTACATTACACACTGCATGAAAGGTAATATTGGAAATGGCATAATAGGCGAACTTTTGTATAAAACAGCACATCCACAGGTCTAAAACATCACCCTTGCTCATAGCTTAAATGACTTAAGTTCTTGTAATAAGTTTAATATTTCTCCATTTTAGAACGTTGTATTTTATTATAATATTTTTTTTGTTTGTTTCTCACTTGGTTCATAGAGAATATGTTAATGTTTGTGTGTAATGTAGTTTTAAAATGGGCAGCACTGTTACAATACAAACACACACACACACACACACACACACAAACACACACACACACACACACACACACACACACACACACACACACACACACATATATGCAAACAGGAGTGAATGGATACAGACTGAGAAAAAACGGGGGGAAATGATGAATAACTTTACAGTAAAGAGCCGTAATGCCTCCCAGCTTTAGCTTACATTTCAGTGCTTAGATAGCATCTCAAAAGCTGAGTTTAATCTATAGGGTCGTATACGTTTTCCTTTTATTTCCATCTCGCCAGCATTATAAATTCAGCTGGAGAAATGCCACTTAATAGCTAAAACGGGTGTTAGCTATATCAAGAGACTTGAGCGGTAAAACTGAAGCAGCTGCTTTTAAATTAGCCTTAATGAGATGCCGTTACTGACGCATGGAGCCCTGACACGCAACCATGCACACGCAAACCTTCACTGCCCGAAGATGGCTCAAAGTTTCTTATAAGGTCAGTGGGTTGCTTCAAAATGAATTTTCATGATTTACAACACAAACCCACATATCATGACATGTTCTCAGTGCTCTCTTTCATGTTTAGAGATACACACAAATGAGACCCTTGGCTATGTTTCAGCAGTGGGCCTTACACCTCTCTTGTTGCCATGGGTACTCTCAGGACTGTAGAATCCACCCCAGGAGTGTGTGTGTGTGTGTGTGAGTGTGTGTGTGTGTGTGTGTGCCCAGAACCCAACAGAGATCTGAAGAGCATCACTCTCAAGTTAAGATCGATATCTTACCCCCCACCTTTCTGAACTTCTACACCTCATCACACACAGATGAGTACAGTGCATGTGACTCGTGAGGATTAGACTGAACACGAGAACAAAGAACTGTTGTCATGAAAATGAAATAATAAGGAAAGAGAAAAGAAACTGTATGGGTGTAATTGCAATTTATTTCCACTTCAGAGCCTGTGGGGTAAAAGAGAAAGAGTGAGAAATAAAATAGGGAAATTCTTTAATATTCACAGCCTTGAGATGAGATGAGAATACAGCCATACCTTCAGGTCCATGAGCATAATGAGCTTTTTATTTCACCCAATGTGTGTGTGTGTGTGTGTGAAAGAGAGCTTTGCGGTCAGGAATTAGGATCATCTTCGTGTGAATGCTTTGCAGTAATTTATGTGTTCATAGAAGCATCTGACTCTTGCTCTGTTTCTGTGTAGAGAAACTCAAGTCGTATAGCTCTTCATTTACAGTATGAGAGTGAAAGAGCTGATGTCATGACACCTGCAGTCTGAGAAACCCTTTTCACTGATGAAAATTCTTTTCAACAACACATTTCTAAAGAACAGCTCATTCAAAATTGACAGATTATTTGAGATGTTTCACCTGAAGATGTTACTGAAACGTTGACCCTTATTATATATGATCCTGACAAATAACATTTTAATAGAGAGTCAGAGAGGCTATATACATTATGCTTTTAATGCATTTAAACATGTCTAATGCATTTCTTTGCTCAAAAACTAAATAAAACAACTTATATATATTCATTGAATTAGTCCGGGATATTGGTTTGTTTGAACTCAAGAGGGAGTGTCAGCCACATTAAAAAAGTTAACAGCTTAAGTCATTTGTGGATTAATGCGTACTGGAGACGCGAACCGTTTAAAACGATTCAGTTTTCGGTTCAAGAAGATCTGGTTACATCAAATGATTCGTTTGCGAACCGGATATGACAAACTGCTTTGTTTTGAACTGTCTTACAACAGACATGGAAGAGAAGACAATGCTGAATAAAGTTGTAGTTTTTGCTATTTTTGGACCAAAATGTATTTTCGATGCTTCAAATAATTCTAACTGACCCTCTGATGTCACATGGACTACTTTGATGATGTTTTTCTTACCTTTCTGGACATGGACAGTGTACCATACACACAGTTTCAATGGAGGGACTGAGAGCTCTCGGACTAAATCTAAAATTTCTTAAACTTTGTTCCGAAGATAAACGGAGGTCTTACTGGTTTGGAAAGTGAAAAAAAAAAGTGACGTGACATTCAGCCAAGTATGGTGACCCATACTCAGAATTTGTGCTCTGCATTTAACCCATCCAAAGTGCACACACACAGAGCAGTGAAAACACACACACACTGTGAACACACACCCGGAGCAGTGGGCAGCCATTTATGCTGCGGCGCCCGGGGAGCAGTTGGGGGCTCGATGCCTTGCTCAAGGGCACCTAAGTCGTGGTATTGAAGGTGGAGAGAGAACTGTAAATGCACTCCCCCCACCCAGAATTCCTGCCGGCCCGGAACTCGAACTCACAACCTTTCAATTGGGAGTCCGACTCTCTAAGGCCACGACTAAGGCCACGACTTCCCCCTTCCCCTTACCCTCATGGAACGACATGAGGGTAAGTTATTAATGACATAATTTAGATTTTTGGGTGACCTATCCCTTTAAAAGCAGGCAGTAATGTAACTGATATTAAAATAACATTACAGAAGCTTAAATTTATTATTAAAATTTAATAAGCAGTTAACTCGAGTAAAAACATTCCACATTGTCAGTGTTGACAGTTAATTTTTTTTTTTTTTTTAATTCTATTTCAAAATACTACATAAGCATCATGAGCTAATACACAGCTGATTACTTGTGATTTTTATCTCTATATTCATATTTTTCTGCTCCTCTTTTTTGCATCGGCTTGTGCACTTGATAATATATATATTTTTTATTACACGTTAAGAGCACATAAATGGCAAAACTATTTTAACTGTGCACCATGCATAATTAATGTGTTATGATGAAGTATTATATTTATGTCATGATGCAGAAAGTGTTTAAATTAGTCTAACATGACAGTGTTGTCAAATCTTATGATTTTTCTTTGACGTCAATTTTATTTTATTCTAACACTATTTTAATCAGTTTGATGATCAGTCAGTACTAAAATTATGTTAGTTGTCAGAAATGATTTAGATTAAAGTCACCATGAAATCAAACATTTAAATTCTTATGTTTTAATGGAATACTCCAGTGTTTATTATAAATAATTTATCCGTGCACTTCATTTTTTTTTTTTTTTTTTTTATTAATGTGCCCTCATAATCTTTAATCAAAAACTTTAAACTCCACTCCAAACAAAAACTCAAGGAACGTACATGGAAGAGAGATTTAATTGCTTGTCACTTTATCATCTGCTGTGGACACAGTACAACAGCATTAATGAACATTAAAATTCTATCTATCTGTCCTGCAGTCTGTCTGTCTCTCCTGCACACATGCTACAATATGCTAAGGTGTGTGTAAATCAATGGAGCAGCATGTAATATCTCTGACTGCTAATGATCGATCACTGAGGCCTTGTTATGTTGCATTAGTTTGAGACCAACTGCCGACAGGCGCTTTTAAACTAATCTGGTCTACTGGGAGGTCTTCATCCTTTCATCTTTCATACCATCGATTGGGCCGATTTAAACGCACATGCGTTTATTAGTGAAAATCTTCTCAGCAGGAGAATATACCTCTCATTCACATACAGTTGCGGTAATTTAATTCACATTTGTACTTTGACAACATTGAAGGAGTGGATGCCGAGTTGCCATATCCTTCATACTGATATTATATTATATTATTACATGATTTCTTGTTTGACTATTAATCAAGTTATAGCAAGAGTGAAATGTGTAACCTTATGTGTGCTGTATTTCTTTTCCTCAAGATTAATGTCCACATATTATGTGTGTGTATCCAACCGTAATGATAAGACACTCGCCAGTGCTAGAAAGCCTTGAATTTTAGATAAGTTCTCTGTGTACGTGTGTTAGTATCTGTCTGTACAGGGAGAAGCTCAGACAGTCCCAGGACAAACGATCAACTGCCAGTGTCCAGCATATCAGATATACGTCTTTGGAGAGTTTTATCTAGGTTTTGGAACCAATCAGAATTTTGTTGACTCATGTATTGACGCAATTAGTATCCTCTGTCAGGGTATAACTGTGGTTGATTTTGTATTGTACTGGGGGCGGCTTGTGAACTCCTTCGAGAGTGTTGAAGCTGACTTCTGCTGATGAAATTGCAAACTATTTTCTTCAAGTAAAATTATTATTATTAATTGAACTCATCTCTGACTCCTGGTGTTTATTGCGACATATCTGGTCCTTGGGTTTTAACTGTAAATTCCCCTACAACATTATACCAAAAGGAATCTATGATGACACTTACTGATGTATAATAATATTACAATTAATATGGCATTAATTTGCATAAACAAATTATATATTAAATTGATATAATATTCAGGCATGATATGTGAATATGATTTACATTGTTATCAAGTAAACCATTATTTCGCTATATATATATATATATATATATATATATATATATATATATATATATATATATATATATATATATATATATATATATATATATAGTTCATAATTCTGTATAGTATATATATATATATATATATATATATATATATATATATATATATATATATATATATATATATATATATATATATATATATACAGTTCATTTATATATATATATAAATGGATTTGGTTAGAGGCTTTTGAGCGGCCAAGCTGTGAGTTCTCTGTATAGACAGCAACACTCACACTATAAATTGTATATTGCAAGACAGTCCTCATCACGTAAAGCGCATGGGACTGACTGATTCCACAGCTGAACTTGACAGTGACATTAGCATGTTGCTAAGCTAACAACACACAAGGCAGCTCAGCAGGTTTTAGAACTGAGCCTTTGTGTAGAGTGCACCCTCTATAAATGTTTCAACATTGTTTTGCTCTTATGTGCTCTTTGTGCAAACTCAACGAAATCACCACTCAAAGAACCAATGAAAAGCAGACGGATAAAAAGTTGATAATGAGGGTCTCTCTCTCCCACTCCACAAATGTACTCTTATACAACCTCATGTCTCATTTATTGTTGTCTCGTTCTTTATACACTATCTATCTATCTATCTATCTATCTATCTATCTATCTATCTATCTATCTATCTATCTATCTATCTATCTATCTATCTATCTATCTATCTATCTATCTACCTACCTACCTACCTACCTACCTACCTGTCTGTCTGTCAATCTGTCTGTATGTCTGTCTGTCTGTCTATCTAGCATGTAAATTAATTTAGTGTAATGTGGCAGATAAAATATCTAATATATAATAAGATACTAACTCTGTCTGTAGTTTCTCTCTGTGTGTGTGTGCGTGTGCATGTGTGTGTGTGTGTGTCTTTCTTTCTTTGTCTGTCTCTCTTAGGCATCATCCCTACAGCACACTTGTCTGTTTCATACTACAGGTGGATGAGCTGATCTCATCCTAATATACATTCATCAGTGGTGGTGTGTGTGGAGAGAGCAATCTCCTCTCATAACAAAGAGAACAAGTCCCCATTGTCTTTTTTGTATGGATGGGCTACAGGCTGTTATATGTGAAATAACCGTGTCTATGTAGTGTGTGTGTGTGTGTGTGTGTGTGTATTTACACTTTATGGCATGCTTTATTCTAGCAGCACTCAGGCTGATGAAAACAATTTTTTTCTATCTTTTCTGACTTTCCCTCTCTCACTCACACACACACATGCAGGTATATGATGACAACAGGACAATGCCGAATGTGTGTGTGGAATTAAACAGCCTGTAGCTGTAAGATAGGGCGACATATCTGCTGTCCGACCCAGAACATTCCTGTAATGTAAGAATGACGTTGAACTAGGACACTTCCCACATACGCACATAGGCAAACCTCGGTTTAAGCTACATGTTTGTAGTGTGTGTGTGCTGGGGGTTACTTGGGTGTGTGAGACTCATCAAGTTTGTAGGAGTGTGTGGGAACCTGTCACAGTAATCGGAAGAGCGGTGTAATGTTACACCTAACTGCTGTGTTCAGTAACACACACACACTCTCTCTCTTTCTCCCACAAATGCACAGTCACACAAAACCCCAAATACTCACTTTCACCCCAAACCCTTCAGGTAGAGCGCCAGTGTCACATTACGGTGTCTCACTACAGCTGTTTACAGTCCTGACCTCTGCTTTATGTCTTTACAAACTCCAGATACTTGTAAAGATTGTGTGCACTGTAAAAAAAAATAATATATATATATATATATATATATATATATATATATATATATATATATATATATATATATATATATATATATATATATATTGACATAAGTGTGATACAAACATAGACTATTACATTATAAACAATACTTACATTTATTTCAATAAACCACACTCAACAGCCTAAACCCAAGCATGTTGTGCATTTACACTTGCCTTGACTCAGTTATAACTGTACTTCAGCCAGGTAAATAATACCTGCATTTTTTGGGCTGTTTAGGGTAAAATTGAGTCCAACAGAGATGTGAGAATGATTATCTATCTTCATTTGTTAGGGTTAGATTATGTGTCTGACATATTCTTCACTTTTACACAAAACATCTTTGTTATCTCATATACTGTAAACAGGGCTTAAGACTTTAAGAGTTCATTTTGACAGACAGCTCTATTAGATGTGTTTATCTCTGAGTGGTGTGTTGTAGAGGGCAGGTGGATTATAGTCTCTATAGAATTGCACACACATATAATGTTATGCTGATGCACAATGCCCATATACCATAATCACCTGTGGTAAGCATCTCCTCATATGGTTTTATGATCTCAGAAAAAGACCAAATACGGCATGAATTGTGTGCAGCTACAGTGATAAAAATAACAGAAAGTTGAGTTTGTGTGGGTGTAAATGTATGGAACTGCTCAGACTGTTAAACTATCAGCACTACTATTAAAAGTCTCATTGGCCACATGTACACATACTATAAAAATGCAGTTTTCACTCCTCTCCTGAGTGTTTATCCTTTATACACAGAGAGAAAATTAAATAATAAATAAAATAATATCTCCAATAATTAAAATACATAAATACAATAAGTTATTTTCAAGGCTGTAATATCTGTCTTCTGCACACACAAGTTTTAGGTTTGCATGATAATAGCATCTTAAATGCAGTTAATTCAGCTCTAGTTTGGTTCAAACAAGATTAATTCTTTATACCAATACATTATGATGTTGCAACTTCAGCCTCATATTTTGATTTGTAGAGTTTTATAGTTGAGCCAAACCCATCTGTCACAGGTTTAGATCATGAGAGATCAAAACGTTGCTATTTCACTATCACCCATTGAGACTCCTGTGTTCTGTGCACACACAGAATGATCATTTCATGTGATTCACTCCTACATTTAAATGCGTTTGTCACTCCCAAAACTTTGCAGCGTGCATGCGGTGTGTGTTACCTCTACTTCTGTCTACAACACACACCCACACACACATTTGCATTTGCTATTGTGTAGCTTCCATCATCTCTCAGTCTAAAGCTGACTGAAGTGTGACTAAACACATTTCCATAAGTCTCATCTCTCCACGGCACGTAATCTTCCACTGTCTCTCTGGCTTTCAGTTCACTTTAACTTCTTTGTTTGTGAATGTTCAGTATTCATTGTCTTCAAAATATGGAGATCTCCACACAGTATGGGATCTATCAGACATTTATGGCAGTGGTCCTCGGAGCTTTAATTGTTTACGATGGTGGAGAAGAATTTATATGGATTGGGAACCGTTTACATAATGTCTGACAGTGCTGCTAGAATTTTCATAAAATATGCATGTCTGCTAAAGACTCAAACAGGCAATGTATTATGGTGCATGATGGAGACACTGAAGCATATGTGCATTTGCCTCTTAAAGGGATAGTTCACCCAGAAATGAATATTATGTCATTTTTTTATTTATCCTCATGTCATTCCAAACATGTGTGATGTTGTCATTTCTTTTCTGTGCAACATAAAAGAAAATAATTTGAAGAATGTTGGCAACCAAACAGTTTCAGTTATTGGTTACTTCCACTTTAGGGACAAAAAATAAATATTTATGTTCCACATAAAAACATCTGTGGTTTGGTTTGGGATGACATGAGAGGAAGTAAATGATTTCCAAGTGAATTATCGTTTAAAACCACAGTGTGTAATTTCATAGCCACTAGTGGCACCAAAAACAATGGCTGCATCTGAAATCCTATACCCTCTGAGTAAGTACTTCTTTTGAAAAAATAATTACCTTGCAACTGTTAAAAAAAAAGTGTATTCTATATAATATGAATGTGTGTAGTAGTAATGTGAACCAGGCAAACTTCATCCATCATGTCATTGTCACTTCACTGCCATTCACATGATATCATGATATGTAGGTTGTCTTTGGATGCACATTTCAACATCTAGCCAGAAGCAGATCATCTGGATACTGTATATGAAAACATGCTATTGTTTTCACATTCTGTTTTTCACCTAAAATTGCAGATGTACTTTGAAAATAGCATTAGTAAGAGTACTTTTTATTTTATTTTGTAATCTGGTTTATTTTATTTTTTTTCTGTTTTGTTTTTAGTAATATTAGTGCTTTAACTTCTTTTATTTCACTTAGCTGCAAATTAAGGCAACATTTCTGTTTTCTCATTCTCCAAGTTAAGTTTAAGTTTTCAAGGTAAGTTCAAGTCTTTCAACTTTCAGGTCAATTAACAAAACGTTTTAGCTTTAGTTAATAATAACATCACTGTAGAGAGAGAATCACAAGCTCCTGTTTGGTCACACAGGAGGCTGTAGCAAATAAAGCATGAACAAACGCATATTTTAAAACTCGACCAAAAATAGTACATTGAAAAACTTGGAACATTTTTCTTTTCATTTTACTATTGGTTGTTACATATTCTAATCTCTCTCTGTTTGTGGAGAATCTTCATACAGGTTAACCGAATTTGTTGTACCTGTCAGCATCTGCTTTAGGAGGCATCAAAGGTTAGATGCGGATGTACATATGGTTGTACTCACAGCACACAAACACAAAACTGACATGTTTATGGACCGGAGAAATCGACACAGTAACGGAGATCAGAACAGAGGACCATGGGAAAGGTCAGAGGTCACCGACAGCTGTCCCCCTTCACATTAACACCTCGAGAAGTGAAGATGATTCTGATCAGACACGGTGGTCCCCTGGGGCACAGGTACAGGAAGAGAGAGAAAGTCTGTCATCAGATGGGTCAGTCGTAAAACAGAGACAAGCCTGAAGACGTCAAACTCATTTCCACAAATTGGCTCTTCGAACTGTTTGTCTCAACAAAAATGTTTTAACAGTTCTTTTAATTCAGCAACAGTGTATAAAGCCATATGATGACAAAAAAATAAATAAATAGATAAATAAATAAATAAATAAATATTACTTAATTTTCATTAAAGCTTTATTAATAAGGCTGTTTATTGTAATAATACAAATATTGGTCCCACTTTATATTAGGTGGCATTAACTACTATGTACTTAAATAAAAAAATAAGTACAATGTACTTATTGTGTTCATATTGTATTGTAAAACACTTTTGCTGCTATTGAGGTGGGATAGGGGTAAGGTTAGGGAGAGCGTTCGAGGTATGGGTAAGTTTATGGGTGGATTAAGGTGTAAAGTATGGGTCATTGTACTAAATTATTAATAAAAATGTAAGTACATAGTAGTTAAGGCCACTTAATATAAAGTGGGTCCCAAATATTTATTACAAATAATTTAATAATGATGGGGGAAAACTTCAAGGCTTTTTTCGTCATTATGGACCTATCACTTTTTTTTTATTCATGTTCTTATGAAATTATCAATATTAATTGTAATTTTTAAAAACATGCTTGTCGTGAAAGAAGCATATACATTTCTGAATTGCATACATACATATTTATATATAAAATAATGAGTGTCATGGGGACACTCCATATGTTTTATGGGGACATTCCATAAATGTGTTTTTATACTGAACAAACTATATATTTTTTATCTTTACCATTTTTCTCGTAACCTTTTAATAAATAAATAAATAAAGTATGATTTGTCAGCTGTTTTCCTCATGAGTATCAAAAATATCCCCACAAGATCTAATATTTTGGGTATTACTATGCTATTATGCAATATAGCAAATACTAAGACCAATACCAGAACCACACACACACACACATATTCAGTCATATTCCTTAAGTCTTAGTTCACCACTGCATGATTACACACACAAATGCACCTACACTGTTGGGTCACATTGCCCCTATTCAGACAGGAAATGACAGAAACATGTTATGATGGGAAAATGTAAAATACATGTCAATCAATTTGACAAGCTTGTGACAGAATGCAAATGAACGAAGCTGTCCTCACATACTTTGTGTGTGTGTGTGTGTGTGTGTGTGTGTGTGTGTGTGTGTGTGTGTATGTGTATGTGTGTGTGTGTGTTTGTGTATGTGGTGCAATCGGGCTGTTGGTAAAACCCATCCCAAGCTGAGTCAGTGTTTGTAATTGTGCTTGTGTTTAAATTGCTATTGAGCAAAATGTTATCTATCAGAGGCTCAAACAACATGATGCTCAGCTTTCAGAATCTGACCTCATCACAAGACAAAAAGAAAGATAAATCTATTGAGGTGACACTCAGAGAGAGAGAGAGAGAGAGAGAGAGAGAGAGAGAGAGAAAGAGAGCAGAAAGGTTAATGATAAAAACACTGGGAGTGAAAAAAAAAAACTGAGAGAGGGAAAATATGGACAGGCACTGGAAAATAAGTGAACATGAAGAAGCAAATTGAACAGAAAATGTTCAATCTTCCCCTCATTCTCTCTCTCTCTGTATTGATCTTTTTCTTTTGACCGATGAAGTCAAGCAGAGATGATAAACAGATGCTGATGGTTTTCACTGTTAGCACAGCTCTGACACACTGCGATGCTAACTCACTTCACACAGCAGAATGAGAGCTCTGACAGAGTGTTTGATGGAGAAGAATGCGTGAAGATGCCTTTTAAGAGCAAGACCATCCTGAAAACAAGCTGAAATGATGGGAATTGGATAAAAAAAAAAAAAAAAATAATAATAATAATAATAAAAAAAAAAAAAAAAAATCTTAACTGGACCTGTCTCTATTATATTCTCATATTCACAGTTCTCAAAATTAAATTAAATAGTCTAAAGATGAATATTAATGATTCTGTGTCAGATTTTCAGATGTGTCGGATTATAAAATTATTCAAAGGTTATAAAAATCATTCTTACAATTCTACTAATTTTAATTATTACCCCAAATATAATAACAGTTTGATGTTAATTTTGATATTCTAAGAATGATAAAATGTGTTTTCATGTTGTGATTAGAATGTTATTTAAAGGTTACAGAAAATGTTTCTTAGAATATCACTCAAATACAAATAACATCATAAGGATTTTAAGGTTGTTTTAAGAACATTTTCTCTCAGTGTTATGAGAACATACGAATAAAGTTATAAGAACGCTACATTCACATTATTTTAAGAACGCTGTCCTAACATTTATATAACATTAGTTAAAGTATTGAGTTCATTGAGTGACACAAATAGTACACAGTGTGTATATGGGCCGATTCTTCAAAAGTACACTTCTCATGACACAAACACACAGTAAACTTCATTTGATAGTGTGCACGGAAACAAACACACTTGACAGTTTGAACACAATAAAGTATACTTTAAAAAAACTATGCATTTGGCTAGCGTCCATGTCAAAACTGAAGTATACTGTGGGCTTTACTTGTCTTATAGGGGTTATGGAGGAAGTAATGAAGGAAGAAAAAAGGACGAGAGCTCACACTCTTTGATTTTGGAAGGCTGTGTTGTTGGATGTTGTTGATGCGAGAGCTGCGTCAGACTTAATGATGATGAAAGGAACCTTTCTTCTTCAGACCATGTGTTGGTGTGCATGCCAGCTCTTTTATACACACACACACACACACACACCATCCAACAGGGTTCAGAGCTCTTGGCTCAAGGTGTTGGTTTGAGGTAAATTTGCCCAGAAAGTGCGTATATGGGCACTTTTGCATGTGTATTATTTGCAAGAGAGCTACTGTGAATCAATGTAAGTCACTCTAGATAAAAGCAGCTGCCAAATCTATGAAGGATAAAAAGAAGATCTGAATCAGAATATATTTAGTGCTTGTGTGGGAGACTCATTAAATCCTCAATCAGATGAAACCTATTTTTATTTTGTTTTGATAGTGTTCAAAGTTAACAATGAAGATCTGTCACTGGTAGAAGTTCTCAACAGCCAAGTCTTCAAAATCAGGATTTATTCCTAAATAATCCAGCCCCTGCAGGTCTGAATGTGAAACCACAGCAGAACACATTTGCCAATAGCATACAGGCCTCAGGATTAGGAAACTGATTTCTCAAGTGGCTAAACCAGAACGAAGGGAAGTTTTGTCAATTAGTAAATGGAGTAAATGGAGTTAGAGGAGGTCTGATCGATCGTTCCACCATTCCCTGAGCGGACACACAAAATCATCCAGAAACAGACCAGGAAAAATAACTAATTTGAGCAGACTAGAACTTCAGAAAGTTCTTTTTCAGAAACAAAGGCCTGCAGCAGTAAGCTCATAGGAGCCTTTATAGAGAGACTTTTGAGGTGAGAGGAAAAGAAAAGGTTGAACCATCAGAACGGTAAACTGAAAGGTAAAGAAAGGGCTATCTGCCACGTTCCAAGTCAATAAATATCAAAATGACTCAATGATCAGTCATTAGGGACTGCCACCAGAATAAAAGAAACCTTTTTCTGTCAGGATCATCTCAACAATGGCTTCATCAGATAGAGCTGAACTCGCTTCATGTCTGAACATCAACACTTCCAGAATCTCAATGGAATCAATAATCACATTTTCATAATCCATAATACAGTGTTTCCCCACCGATCCCAGATCTCATCAGTATCTCATTATAGCGTCTCCATTGTCTCGTTGGAGAGTCGAGCGACGTCTCGCTTGTACCGTCTCATCTGAATATATCAGCGATTCCCTGATGGCTCCAAGAGTGTTTTGTGCATGTGGATAACTGTGTTATTCTGTTGAGCGGTGTCATTCTTTAAACCAATTACTCTAGATGCTCGACGACACACAGATGAAGTGAGGGAACCATCATGAGGGCCAAAGGAGGAGAGAGGGAAGGCGAGACACCATCACTTAGGTTTTGGAGAGAGATAAAACAGAAGGAGAGCAGCAGAGAGATACTCTCAGGCTATATTCAGAATGAATGCGTTCTGTGTGGTATATTCTGTACACTGCCTACATTGTGGAACACTGCATATAGGCCTACAGAATGCAATAATAATGTAAAACAAAAGGTTATGTGTTTAATTAAAATATGTGAAATGTATTTTTAAAAATAGTTTTAACAAAAATAAATAAATAAATAAATAATAACAATAATAACAAAAATGTATGGATGTATGTAGCTGGATGGATGTAGCTAAGCTACGTTCCCAGTGGCCATGTAGCATTATCTATCCTTTCCGTAGCAAAAACTGCTTATTACGTAGGTGGCTGTTCTGTTTTGAGAATGATCCAATGTTATATTTCCCTACCACTATTTCTACAATGAAGTCCTGTGTCCAGAAATTTCTTTCAGCTTTTAGAAACAGAATTAGCGATACAAAGTTTGTGGAAGAATCATTCTTATGAGTCGGTTCCTAGCAAAACATAGCTCCATCAATTGGTTTAAATGGGTCTACAGTGTACTTGAACTTACAATGCTTTTGGGAAATGCTGTCCTGGACAAGATCGCTTGTTTACACCGTCTTTATTTTTTTTCTTAATCTGTAAAACAGTGATGTTAAACTTCAGAACAAAAACAGTGCTGAATGAAGTGAATATTTTACCCAATATTTTACCAATCAATTCAAACCAACATTCGAATGTATTCATTTGACAGAAACGAATGAACGACTCAAGTTCTCAAACTCAGGTAGGCTAGATGTTTACATATATTATATCAAATTAAATTATTTATTTTTATATTCCATTATAATATTTCTTATTTAGGCATGCACTGTATAGGCCTAATTATCGTGCAGTTTATATGCATTCATATGAGCAGTATAATATTATGATACAGTGCTCTGCACATCATGTCAGCTTTGGTCTGGTGAACTGATGTGATCTTGACAGTCAATTGGAGATGGAGGCATGGCAGAGGCCATATGGCGGAATTACATACAAGATGAGAGTGCCTGTGATTTCAGAAGTAAGAGGATGGCAAGAGAGGGATAGAATAATGTTACTCAAGAGAACAGAACAGACCTTCCAGACATTAAGACACAGGAAATAGCCTCACTCTGTCCTGTCAGGAACTGAGGACGACCCTTAAAGTGACTCTTTTTAACACAATTCCTCAAGACACTCCTCTGTTTGACCTGTTTTAGTAAGTCGAGATGGTATAAACAAACTAAATGAAAGAAATAAAAGACTAAACCACACTTACACACAGAAGTGCAAATATCCTCATCCTCAGCTGTCTCTGGTTGCGTTTAATAGCTGTATCCCCTGATAGTGCCTTGCAAAGTTGGCTTCATATGATATTCAGCCATCCAGAGTAAATGTTCAGTCTGAAGGCCATTTCATACAGCATAGAGAGCAAATGTATACATAGGTATAGATGCCATATTTGAACAATGGTCAACTTGATGTCCTTCACCATAATAATCAATGAATATTCAAAGATATAGGCTCACAAGCTTATAACTTGCTGTTGTAGACTCACATAGTCAACTTACCCTCGAGGGTTCGCAGACCGTCCCAAAAATGGCAGCTGGCTTATGTATCACAGCCCATAGAAACAGTCGCTAATGAGGCATCTACATATAAATCTATGAGTGTATAGGCCCATTGATATTTATCTTCACAGGAACAAGTAAGAGAAATAGCAGTGCACAAAATGCAACTATTACAAAGTTGTTATTATCAAGACTGTGGAGTATAACGGCTAAGATAAATCACATTATATTATCAAATTGTATTTGTGTCTATATATATATATATATATATATATATATATATATATATATATATATTAAAATTGAAAACAATGTTAAATGTATTTTATTTTCAAATTTTATAATATTTTAAAGCATAAGATTTTTTTTTTTTTTACTGTATTTTCAATACAAAATGCTACTTTGATGAGCACAAGGGAATTTTTGAAAGGTAGTGTATACATGTGAAATATCATAAAATTATACAAATTTGTGAAATGGTAGATATTATTATAGCCATATTAAGCTATATTAAATATAATATAAAAGCTTACATGAAACTCCTACTCAGTGTGTAGGGAGCAGTAAACATAGGAACTCTATGAATAGGAACTCTGCTTCTGTCCCACTCTTTTTTTCTTTTTTATTCCAATCATACACAAACACTCAGTGTCCATGTGAGCCAGCACTACATTCAATCTAAAAAAGCCTATTTGAACAGTCTCCACACATTTCTCATTTAGGATGTATTTTCGTTTTCTATTTGCTATCTTCAAAAATCACCCGTGTGCATTGCAGCTCTTTGGATTTTGTCTTTCAGCTGTGTTTTGCTACAAGAATGTGAATAAGAGAGCATATACAGGAATGTGTGTTTAACTTTACTCTTTGCTGCATACGCATGTACACACACACACACACCCACAACAAACAACTGCTAACAGCACAGCAGCGACACACAAAGAGCCTGCTGGAAGTAACCTATGCAGCCAGCATGTTAATGTCATCCAGCGTTAAGTACGTCTGTGTGTGTGTTGTAATGAGTGTGTTTGCCCCTCAGCGTCATGACAAACAGACTCAAACAGAGGGCAGAAAGCCGCCCAGTGGCCGTGTTAGATGTGCTGTTCTCCTTAGATTCTGTGAATACCTGCCGATTGCTCCCCACAGTGCTAATAAACCCTTTGACCTGCTGCTTTGCTCATTCGTGCTTGTACATTTGTTAATATTTATGTTGCCATTAAACATAAATGCCCAGAGCCATTATTACGACAGACACTCCAATCATTCAACTTACTTAACTTAATCTCATAAAGTCGCTTTGTGTTTTATTGTTGCCTCATTATTCTGCGATTTACAGTCAACAAACATGACACAAAGAGGCTTTTGTGTGGGCTTGTTGGGTCTATTTATGGAAATCTGCTTGCATTACATTCATGAAATGTATGGGTGTGTGTTTGTGTAATAGTGATGTTACATTTATGTTTCCCTGTTGGACAGCAATGGGAACCAGAGCACAGCAGAAGTGAGGTCACCTTCCCATCTGAAACAACAAGGACATGTTTGCTGAGGGAGGAGATGGACAGGAAGTGTGTGTTAAGTGTTGAGCTCCCTCTGGATAACTACTGTTTTTCTCACGGGGCTCTTTATAGTGTCTCAGGGGAGCGGATCCTGATCCGTTTACCTCGTGTTGTCTCTCCAGTGTCGCTTTCTTCCTGACCCTCTCTTTTTTTCTTGCTCTGATGTGACACATGCGACAAGTAAGAGAGATTGACGGTGCCAGGTAACGCCGAGAGTGTCTGTGTTCACGCGCGTTCCCAGAATCCTGCTGGGTTTTGAATGGTGGGTCAGCTCCCGTTAGCTCCTGCGTCCTGCTGAACAAACAAACTTTTATAGGGTCGCAAACAACCTCCCTCACACAAACACATGAGTAAACATGTCCGACCCTTCCTGAGTACTGCGTGAATGAAGGAATGTCCACGAACACAAATACAAGACTTTATTGTTTTTATTCAAAGCTTTTTGTAATGACTATGGACTAAAGCCACGTTCACACCAAGCATGATAAAAAATAAAAATAAAAATAATAATAATATATATATATATATATATATATATATATATATATATATATATATATATATATATATATATATATATACAATAAATAAATATATAAATACACACACACACACACACACAGATACATTAATCTATATACATTCAATTAATATAAATGCACACACACACACACATACAAACATAGATACTAATAGATAGATAGATAGATAGATAGATAGATAGATAGATAGATAGATAGATAGATAGATAATCCTTCAAATTTTGCAAGCACATACAGCATTTACTCATAAGCATTTATTAATCATCCCACAAGGTACTGATTAGGATCTCATACCTCTCGGCCACCACATAAACAGACTAATGATAAATACACACACCTTACAGACACCACACACACTCACACTCACACACAGAGCACTGTGCTGAATGATGAGGATTAGGATGTAAAAGAGGAGGATAGATGTGCAGAAGCTGTGATGATAGATGCACACATAGAGCCATTCACATCGGGCTTATAAATGTGTGTTTGTGGTGCATCTAGATTAAAAACACTTAAATAAATTCTTCTCTGAATTCATCTCTGTTTGATATAGCTGCAGAAAACCAGTGGAAAGAGATTAAATTATTTACGAAGATGAAGGTTCAGCTGGAAAAGTTCAGCGTGTGTGAGACAGAATGTATTTAAGAAGCAATGGCTGATATATTTTTCATAAAAATACTTGGAATATTTCAGTTCCTCTTCTAACTTTACTCAGCACCACACACACAGGTGAACCCATTTGATATTTACCAAACAAGGAAGTGCAGAGATAAGCAGGGTTGGTTAAAACAACAACAACTGCTTGACTTGAGATGGAGTCAGTCTGTCAGTGTCTCTCTCCTACGGCAACAGGAGACTTCAGCGGCAGACTGCTTAACATGAGTGACAGAAGAGATCATGAGAGATAGGCAAGGGTAAAGAAAGAAAGGGAAAAAAAAAAAAAAAAACTACTAAAATATCCCCCTCTTTCAGAATGGAGAAACGGGATGTCCTCAGGATGGGACTGAAGTGGAGAGAAGCAGGACAGAGGAAGTGGAAACTTGCTGACCAATGCAGTTAATTTTTTTTTATGTCCATGCACACAGTATACAAAAATGTATCATATACAGTATTGTTCAAAATAATAGCAGTACAATGTGACTAACCAGAATAATCAAGGTTTTTCGTATATTTTTTTATTGCTACGTGGCAAACAAGTTACCAGTAGGTTCAGTAGATTCTCAGAAAACAAATGAGACCCAGCATTCATGATATGCACGCTCTTAAGGCTGTGCAATTGGGCAATTAGTTGAATTAGTTGAAAGGGGTGTGTTCAAAAAAATAGCAGTGTGGCATTCAATCACTGAGGTCATCAATTTTGTGAAGAAACAGGTGTGAATCAGGTGGCCCCTATTTAAGGATGAAGCCAACACTTGTTGAACATGCATTTGAAAGCTGAGGAAAATGGGTCGTTCAAGACATTGTTCAGAAGAACAGCGTACTTTGATTAAAAAGTTGATTAGAGAGGGGAAAACCTATAAAGAGGTGCAAAAAATGATAGGCTGTTCAGCTAAAATGATCTCCAATGCCTTAAAATGGAGAGCAAAACCAGAGAGACGTGGAAGAAAACGGAAGACAACCATCAAAATGGATAGAAGAATAACCAGAATGGCAAAGGCTCAGCCAATGATCACCTCCAGGATGATCAAAGACAGTCTGGAGTTACCTGTAAGTACTGTGACAGTTAGAAGACGTCTGTGTGAAGCTAATCTATTTTCAAGAATCCCCCGCAAAGTCCCTCTGTTAAAAAAAAGGCATGTGCAGAAGAGGTTACAATTTGCCAAAGAACACATCAACTGGCCTAAAGAGAAATGGAGGAACATTTTGTGGACTGATGAGAGTAAAATTGTTATTTTTGGGTCCAAGGGCCACAGGCAGTTTGTGAGACGACCCCCAAACTCTGAATTCAAGCCACAGTACACAGTGAAGACAGTGAAGCATGGAGGTGCAAGCATCATGATATGGGCATGTTTCTCCTACTATGGTGTTGGGCCTATTTATCGCATACCAGGGATCATGGATCAGTTTGCATATGTTAAAATACTTGAAGAGGTCATGTTGCCCTATGCTGAAGAGGACATGCCCTTGAAATGGTTGTTTCAACAAGACAATGACCCAAAACACACTAGTAAACGGGCAAAGTCTTGGTTCCAAACCAACAAAATTAATGTTATGGAGTGGCCAGCCCAATCTCCAGACCTTAATCCAATTGAGAACTTGTGGGGTGATATCAAAAATGCTGTTTCTGAAGCAAAACCAAGAAATGTGAATGAATTGTGGAATGTTGTTAAAGAATCATGGAGTGGAATAACAGCTGAGAGGTGCCACAAGTTGGTTGACTCCATGCCACACAGATGTCAAGCAGTTTTAAAAAACTGTGGTCATACAACTAAATATTAGTTTAGTGATTCACAGGATTGCTAAATCCCAGAAAAAAAAAAATGTTTGTACAAAATAGTTTTGAGTTTGTACAGTCAAAGGTAGACACTGCTATTTTTTTGAACACACCCCTTTCAACTAATTGCCCAATTGCACAGCCTTAAGAGCGTGCATATCATGAATGCTGGGTCTTGTTTGTTTTCTGACAATCTACTGAACCTACTGGTAACTTGTTTGCCACGTAGCAATAAAAAATATACTAAAAACCTTGATTATTCTGGTTAGTCACATTGTACTGCTATTATTTTGAACAATACTGTATATATATATATATATATATATATATATATATATATACATAAATTATTTTGTATTATGTAACTTTACATTTTTCTGTACAGTTAATTTCCTTTTATCGCAGTATCATTATTAAGTTAACATATGAGTGAATGTTAAATTAACTTCACCACCTTGTTTTGAAAATATTTCAAACTAAACATTTTATGAGACTGGTGGATGTGATTATATGTTGTTGCTTTGTGCTCAATTTGATTTCTTTCCTGTTAACATATCTTTAAATAACAAAAGGCCAGTCTTGATGACATCAGCTTCCAGGAAATGACATGATTTTGGAGGGAAAATATCTGCACAGGCTTTTGTAAGTACTATTAATTGAATTCATTCATTCTGTGATGAGGGTTCTGAGGCACGGAGATCCATTTGCAGCTTTATTAAGAGCAGAGTCAAACAGGCGGAGATCAGAGAACAACAACTGGGGTATCATGAACAGGTTTACCAGACAGAGGTCAGGTCAGAGCAGGCAGCAGAGTCACAATATCAGTCCAAGGTAATACACAGGGAATCAAGGGAGAGCCACTCAGTAATGTAGCCAGGACAAAACAAGACTTCACAATGATTGAGAGATTGGTGACTGCTTAAATAGGTCTCTGAAATGGGAAACACCCGTGCAGGAAACCAGTCTCAGGTCCGTGGTGAGTTGTGGGAAATGTAGTTGAACTAATACTCAGGAGAAGATTCCCTCTGGTGGTGTTCAGGGAGGGCCACAGAGGCCGGATTCAGGACACATTCATTCATTCATTTTTCAGTTGTGTTTTAGATGGTGTAACACCACCATTATTTGTTGGTCTCAATTTTAGACTTGAAAAAAAAAAAAAAAAAAAATCACAGAAACATTATGATTATGATCATTCTGATGTCAAAACAAAGATTAGATGGCAATCCGGTGATGATGTTTATAATCTGTAAACTGTTAAATAAAGGTGTCTGCTAAATTGTTTACACACACACACACACATATATATATATATATATATAAACAATATTTAATTTGACACTCCAATGTAAACTAGCTGGACAGCTATGTTTAGCATTATTTTTATTAAATAGCCATCTCATTAAATGTTTTGACACTGTGTGAATAATCCATCTAATAATTATATTACCATTCATTAATTTATAAAAAAATAAATAATAATAAGCACCTTCTGTTTGGAAATAGCATATTTCTGAATGTCTGGAATTGCATTCTATGTTTGTGATTTGCATTGGTTTGATCCCCAAACAAACAATTAATTTCAGTGCACTATTAGCGCTCATACACAAATAGCACATGGCAACTTGTTAGTCGAGTCTCACATTTTCGGACATGTCAGCAGGTTTTAAGCTAGTTCATAAAGTAACACTGTCTATGTAAATGACGCCTCATTCTGTGCAATGTTTTCATTGTGTGAACTGAGTGCTAGCTTCATATATTTGAAGTGTTCCAAGATGAATTGGATAATGATAGTTCTTTTTTGCCCTGAAGGAAAGGTGCGGCTTGTATTCAGCACACACACAAAGACAAAACACATGTGGAAAAAACTTTCTCGCCTTGCTTTTCCACAAAACGTGTGCACTCTTACCTACACCAATACATTAAGACTTCTTTATGATCAGATTATCAGCCTATTGTGTCAGACAGCGGATCCAAATATTCAATCTGTGACTGTACTTCTTTAACACGGCACATTACAGCAAATCCCAAAAGCTGCTACTTGAGATTAGCAACACATTTTAAGCATAATGTTGGTGTAACATGCTCCAGTTCAGCTGCAAAAATGTTTTCATGCTGTTGACAGACTGATTGAGTTTAATTATTTCGCCTGACGTGTCAGGTTTTGGTTTGTTATGTCTGCGAATCTGCTGGGCCCGATATCCGTCATCGAGGTGCCGTGTGGAGGCGCATGTAAACATGACTGACACGTGTATGGAGGTTAAACACGAGATTAGAGAGTTCTCAAAGCTTAATGACCCTCTCTTCCCCTCTGTGGTTTTGAAATGCTTTGATGTTTGGAGGCTGTTGCCTTTTTGAGTGGCAGATTTCATATTTCGTCCTTCCGGTGGTCCTACACTAGCTAAGCAATGTTCACTTTTCCACGGTTTTCTGTCGTGCATTTATCCCTTTTAGACTCCGGTAAGTGTTTCCTTTCTTTCTTATCTTCTCTTCTCTCCTGTCCTGTATTCTGTTCCTCATTCTCTGCAAGAGTGGTCAAAATCTAATGAGATACTCTATCCTGAAGATTAATCTGCCTGTTTTGAATTAGCAATGACAAGTTGTTAAACCAAGTTGTCTGAGCATGGAAAATTGGCCAACCAACAGAGTTTGTGTCGTAAATCTGATGTTATTCTGCCAGACCAAAGATTTTCACATCTAGCCAACATTACTATAATTATGATGTCATGGCTCACAAAAGGAAGTCTAAAGACTTCAGTCTTTGTCAGGCTTTTTGGATGCTTTTCTTCTTACACCATTGAAATGTTATATTCTTGCTTATCAACCTCTTTGATGACAAGGATCATTCAAAAGCCCCAAGTCCAAGTTTTGTTTTCTAAACTAATGGCAATCAATAGGCACCCATAGTTTACTTACATAAACTAAAATAGCTATAATTAAATTAATCAAACTGAAGTTTTAGGAGCTGAATGTCATTCAGGGTTCCCACCTTTTATTTAACCAATGTTTGTGATTTACTGGATATGGATTAAGGATAAAGATTTTGAAAAATATTGTTTACTCACAATTTACTCACAATATACTCACAATTTTTGGCTGTGAAAGCCAACTAAAGTGTTTTTTATTTCTTTTTTTTATGATTTACTGTTTTAAGGTAAAGCCCTTCTTTGAAAATCTAACCCTGATATCTTTAATATTAACCGAGGCCATGTCAGAGATTGAAATCATAGTGAAATTGGTGGTTGAAATCAGACTTGTTATCTCATAATTCGATTTTGAGACTTCCACAGACAGGGTCACAAATATTTTGGTATAGTTAAATGTATATTTATTATAAAAATGCCCATGGCTTCTTAAGATTTAATTGATTTACATTACGTATACATGTCTAGAAATTATACTTTAAATTTACTATAGGCTTCCCTATATGTTCAGGTTTTCCAAGACTGATTTTTAGTTTTTGTTTATATATTTTTATATATGTATGTTTTGTCATATCATCCTGGCAGCAGTTGAACCATAAAAAAAAAAAAAAAAAAAAAAAAAAAAAAAAAAAAAAATAATATATATATATATATATATATATATATATATATATATATATATATATATATATATATATATATATATATATATATATATATATGTTTTTATTGTAACTTAATTTAAATGCATTTTTTTAATGTAATGATTTATTTATTTAAATGCATAGTTTTATCTAACTTAAATGTTTATTTATTTAAATTTTATCATGATTATTTATTTATTTAAATGTACTTGATTTCCATTACTTTAGTGATTCAGGTTAAAAGATGCACACAAAGTGTGTGCATAAATGGCTTGATCAGTGGTATCAGTTTATTCTCAGTGAATTCTTTAAGTGTTTGTGAGTTTGTTTGGACAGATTAGACCGAGATAGAGACTCTTGTTAGAGCTGTGAAAAAGTCCATGGTGACAAGCTGTCGTTTAGCTTTCCTGTCATCCCGCTTTGAGTGTTCACCACACCTCATTCATCCATAACCCTAAGGGTCACAGGTCATTGTACTCCAAGGCAGAGGTCAAAGGTCAACATCTTCTTTCAGCATGGCACAAGACACTGTAGACATGCTTGTGATGACAATATGATCCAGATGTGGAGAGAGACAGTTAAAGGTCCCGTTCTTCGTGATCCCATGTTTTAAACTTTAGTTAGTGTGTAATGTTGTTGTTGAGTATAAATAATATCTGTAAAATTCTAAAGTTCAAAGTTCAATGCTAAGCGAGATATTTTATTTAACAGAATTCGCCATTTGGACTACATCCATTTAGCTCCTGCAGTTGTCACTAAAACTGTTTTTTGACTAACCTCAATAATACACAAAAAAGGGGCATGGCCTTGCTGCGCTCCGACGGAGAAGAGGAAGAGCTGCATTTGTGTTTGTCAACGTTGTCGAAACAATGTTATTTTCATCTCGGAGTCCAATCACCTGGCTTGGGCTTCCCAGTGACGCTGTATTTGGAGATTAATGGTTAAAATTTATGTTTAACTTGGTTCCGAAAATCATAATCCACATGTAAAACTATGTGCAGCACATTGTGCTGAGGACAGCGAGCTTCCTCAATCTCAATCAGTTTAATGCCGGATTCGCACAAAGATTATTCTTGAAAGATGGAGCAGTTCCCTCTTTGTCTGGAGGCAGCGTTGTTTATGGACCACAACTGGTAACTGTATTTTATTAGTTAAGTTGGTGCGTTAAGGCCGGGCATACACTGTGTGATTTTCCTCCGATTTTGAGCCGAATTCTGACTCGTGCGACTCTTTTTCAGGTCGGGCCGAATTTCAGCATTGTCATGCGTCGTTTGTCGTGCAGTGTTCGTGTAATATACAAGGGGAAACGAGAGGCGATAAGACTCTTCCGACTGGCAATCGGTTGGTCGGATGGATTTCTGACATGTCAGAAATTTTGGTGGCCTCTCGTGAGGTATCGTACTATTGAAGCAGGGCTACGAACCGATTTTCCGCGTTTCCCTCACTGCGCATCCGTGAAACCATAAACGAAACCATGGTGACACCTGACACGGCGTGTAGTGTGGACTGAAGTGATGGAGGGATAACTTGTGGAGTTATGGCAAAGAAAAATAAAAAGAAAAGAGGGGAAAAAACACCTGCCTACCTCCAGTTTGCGTTGCAAAATGGATTGACCATATTGGCCACGTCTTCCCAGCCACCTGCGCGTCTAGATATGCTGACGTTTCTTTTTTTTTTTCGACGTTTCAGCACACATAATTGCGCATATCACAAGCAGTGCGTTTATCCCGAGAAAGCATTTTTATTCTGAAACAGCAACAAACATCCGGGTTCTGAGGGATCCTACGTGTTGATTCGGTTGATTCCTCACGTTTCACGAGTTCACACTTACATATAATTAACTGAATATTATAATGCGTATTTGGCGTGCTGTCCGGGGAAGGGGCTCCGAGCTCGGGAATGGCCCGAACCTAGAGTACCCCCCCCGTATATGAAAGTGTAAAGTGAACTCTAGTGGAGGAGAAGGGGTGGAGGGGGGATGCTGATAAACCGTCAATAGAGACAGGTAGGCTGATTCAGCTGTATTTATACCCTAAGGTTGATTATCTTGAGTGGTTCCACCTGTGCTAATTAGGTTAAGTATCTGACGTGCTTCTCCCGAACCTTGTTATGAAACTACATTTCACGAGTTCACACTTACATATAATTAACTGAATATTATAATGCGTATTTGGCGTGCTGTCCGGGGAAGGGGCTCCGAGCTCGGGAATGGCCCGAACCTAGAGTACCCCCCAAAAAGCTAAAGAGCAGGAGGACAGCCGGCCGAACTAAAGACCCCCCCAAATGAGTGCCACGTTTGGCGGGCTGGCATCTCGAGAAAGGGTCTGAATGTTTGTCCAGTGGGCCTGTGATGGCGGCTCACTGTACCTGGACTGACGGGCCCTGCTGGCCTGCAACGGGGAGCAATTGTAATTTGGAGCGACTGATCAGGCGAGTTGTGCCTTTCTCCGCTGTGAGACCATTGCTCGCTGGACCGAAAGAGAAAACAGGAAAGAGAGAAAATGAAAGCTTGACCGGGAGATTTTCTCACACTGCGTCCGTTGTGAGACCCAATGCTCGCTGGACGAAAGAGAAAACGTAAGTGCTCTACCGGGAAAGTTCTCACTGCGTCCGCTGTGAGACCAAATGCTCGCTGGACAGAAAGAGAAAACAGGAAAGAGGGAAATGAGAGCTTGACCGGGAGATTTTCTCACACTGCGTCCGCTGTGAGACCCAATGCTCGCTGGACGAAAGAGAAAACGTAAGTGCTCTACCGGGAAAGTTCTCACTGCGTCCGCTGTGAGACCAAATGCTCGCTGGACAGAAAGAGAAAACAGGAAAGAGGAAAATGAGAGCTTGACCGGGAGATTTTCTCACACTGCATCCGTTGTGAGACCCAATGCTCGCTGGACGAAAGAGAAAACGTAAGTGCTCTACCGGGAAAGTTCTCACTGCGTCCGCTGTGAGACCAAATGCTCGCTGGACAGAAAGAGAAAACAGGAAAGAGGGAAAATGAGAGCTTGACCGGGAGATTTTCTCACACTGCGTCCGCTGTGAGACCCTATACTCACTGGACGAAAGAGAAAACGTAAGTGCTCTACCGGGAAAGTTCTCGGTGCGTCCGCTGTGAGACCAAATGCTCGCTGGACAGAAAGAGAAAACAGGAAAGAGGGAAAATGAGAGCTTGACCGGGAGATTTTCTCACACTGCGTCCGCTGTGAGACCCAATACTCACTGGACGGAAGAGAAAACGTAAGTGCTCTACCGGGAAAGTTCTCACTGCGTCCGCTGTGAGACCAAATGCTCGCTGGACAGAAAGAGAAAACAGGAAAGAGGGAAATGAGAGCTTGACCTGGAGATTTTCTCACACTGCGTCCGCTGTGAGACCCAATGCTCGCTGGACGAAAGAGAAAACGTAAGTGCTCTACCGGGAAAGTTCTCACTGCGTCCGCTGTGAGACCAAATGCTCGCTGGACAGAAAGAGAAAACAGGAAAGAGGGAAAATGAGAGCTTGACCGGGAGATTTTCTCACGCTGCGTCCGCTGTGAGACCCAATACTCACTGGACGGAAGAGAAAACGTAAGTGTTCTACCGGGAAAGTTCTCACTGCGTCCGCTGTGAGACCAAATGCTCGCTGGACAGAAAGAGAAAACAGGAAAGAGGAAAATGAGAGCTTGACCGGGAGATTTTCTCACACTGCGTCCGTTGTGAGACCCAATGCTCGCTGGACGAAAGAGAAAACGTAAGTGCTCTACCGGGAAAGTTCTCGCTGCGTCCGCTGTGAGACCAAATGCTCGCTGGACAGAAAGAGAAAACAGGAAAGAGGGAAAATGAGAGCTTGACCGGGAGATTTTCTCACACTGCGTCCGCTGTGAGACCCAATACTCACTGGACGAAAGAGAAAACGTAAGTGCTCTACCGGGAAAGTTCTCGCTGCGTCCGCTGTGAGACCAAATGCTCGCTGGACAGAAAGAGAAAACAGGAAAGAGGGAAATGAGAGCTTGACCGGGAGATTTCTCACACTGTGTCCACTGAGGGACCCAATGCTCACTGGACAAAAGAGAAAACGTAAGAGCTCTACTAGAACAGTTCTCGCTGCAAGACCAAATGCGGGAGATGCAGACAAGGCTCATGCAGGAGTGGACACTGTTGCGGCAGCGGGGAGATACAAAAAAGGCTCCTGCGGGAGCAGACACTGCTGCGGCAGTGGGGAGATCTGTGGCAGTGAGGAGGTACGGGAAAGGCTCCTGCGGGAGCAGACGCTGCTGTGGCAGTGGAGAGATACGGAAAAAGCTCCTGCGTGAGCAGATACTGCAGTGAGGAGGTACAGGAAAGGTTCCTGCGGGAGCAGACACTGCTGCGGCAGTGGGGAGATATGGGAAAGGCTCCTGCGGGAGCTGCGGCAGTGAGGAGGTACAGGGAAGGCTACTTGCTTTTGGCTGCTGTAGATATTGGCTGCGGGAAGAGTAAAAAGGGTTAGTAACATTTGATGGGGCAAGCAAAAAAATGAATGGGTAGCCTACTGTGTTACCAGCTTAGCAATTGGTTGCCTGATTTGACAATTCCTCAAGCATTGTCCACATTATTATGTTACTGTTGGAAAAGCATATTTTCCTCTCATTTGGCCTCCGGGCTCTTAGGCGGTCTCCCGGGCGGATACGTTTGGAAGGCTGTTTTCACGTTGTTGTATGGACTGTGGAAAAAAGGGTTTTGGAAACGATGAAGCATGTTTAGTCTTGCAAGACATTGTACCCGAGGACATGATTATAGCAGTAACGTACCAGTCACCCCCCATTTTGCATGGAGACAGAAATTACATACCCAAAATAAAAATGTTTCTGCTCATTATTCTTTCTGACTAGATACATTATCGACGTTTGTCCATGAGCTGACACTTCAACGTTTTACCATTTCAGGAATAGGAATCGTATTCCTGATAGAATTTACTAAATAACTGTCACTGAAAATATGTTTTATCGAAATATTGGTCAAATATCGAAGCCAGAGTCTTTAGACTTTCAATTGATGCACGGTTTATCCATATCAAGTCAGAGTGAAGTTTAACGTGCTGTGGAAGTGAAACAATAATAAACTGGGGCCGTCGGCGATGCTTGCAAGCGAATGGGTTAATAGCAGTTATGTGCTATTCGCTTCTAAGTGGTTTCTAAAGATATTTACTTGCCTGTTTTTCATATTACGGTCCTGAAAAGGCAACATTAATTTTACTCCCACTTGCTGTCCTGTGTCAAAACACGAGGGCAGATGCGTTTTACATGAATTTTGAGTGATCACTAAATAAGTCCCTAAATAATTTGGTCCTGCCAGAAAAATTGCATGGAGGTTTTTTTTTTTTTTTTTTTTTTTTTTTTTTTAACTTATCATGGAACATTATTGTATCATTTCAGTGAGGTTTAAACGTGCTCGGTAAGGCAAATGTAATGTCTTGGACATTTCAGTGTGGATGGAGACTGGAAATAATGCCTTTGTTCGTGGTTAAATGTGGCATTATCATCTAACGGATCTACGTTTGTATCTGTAGTCCAAATCTATGCGCACTCCACACTCCAGATCAGCAGGTGGCGGTAATGCATCTTTACGCTGGTTTGCCAAAACCACCACAAAACACTAGTAGAAGATGGAACTGCGTCATGACGTCATTTAACAAACTTTAGCCGCGAACCTACTTTTAGATGCAACATTTTGGATGCCAACTGCCGTAAAATCCAATGAACCAGCTTTTAGAGTTTTCGCCTGAAAATGTGTTGGTTAACATCGCGCGGTCAAACTGCAACTCGGCCGGGACGCCGGTGTGAAAGGCTGAGTCGCGACGGGAAGTGAGAGCCTTGTTGCCGTGAGAACTTGGGTGCGGCCCAGGCTGGTTGGATTCCGGCTCGAGGAGAGCTCGGTCTCGGGCGGCATGATCATTGTGTCGAGCGAGCGAGCTCGGAGCTTGCACGGTCTATTGGCCACGACTTGTGGCTTGACGAGGAGAGCAGCTGTCGCGATGACGCTTAATGCTGCTCAATGGTCGTGTTTGACTGGGTAGGAAAGATCGCGGGTCCGGCAAAAGCAGCAGGTCTTATAAATCCCCGGTGAAGCTCTCTTCGTTGGTACGAAAAATGGGTCCGTGGTAAGGTGACAGACGAAGCGAACCGGCATGCTGATAAACCGTCAATAGAGACAGGTAGGCTGATTCAGCTGTATTTATACCCTAAGGTTGATTATCTTGAGTGGTTCCACCTGTGCTAATTAGGTTAAGTATCTGACGTGCTTCTCCCGAACCTTGTTATGAAACTACATATAGTGTGAGCAGTCAAATCGCAACTCGGCAATCGGACCGTACAGTGAGCGCACAAAACTCGTGAGCTTTGGCTTTACATTGTATGCGATCTACCCGTACAGTGTGAGTTGGTACCTTGCCGAAATTGCACAGAAATCACACAGTGTATGCCCGCCTTTAAAATGCTCCTGTGATTATAAGTACATCTCCAGCACGTGTGTTCTAGCCAATCACGTTTCCAGGAGGGCAGCGTGCCCTAAACTGATGTTGAATCGCAACACAGAAACCGCTGGCACAATCAGGAAACGTTATGGATTTCTGAAGGAGGGACTTTATAGAACAAGGAAGTCATCAGCCTATTTTTATGAGTGAAAACAGCGGTATACAGATGAAGTGTACAGTGTGAAAAATGAACACATGTTATATTGCACACTGTAAACACAATCAAAGCTTCAAAAAAGCACGAAAAACGAGGCCTTTAATGTCTGCTACATGCCAGTGGAATTGACCGAAACCCTAAAATGAGACTTTTGCCGTCGACATGGTAACCACCATGGTAACAGAATGTGGGTGGAGTCACGGGGGGTGACGGGTGAGAAATCGGCTCCATAGCTAATGAGCAGCTGCTGGCAGTTTCTCTGCAGGACAGCAGACAGGCAGGAACAATATTTCAAACTCCTTCAAATGAAATAATATGATAACAAAGACTCCTGGGGCAATGTGTGTGTTCTGGAACGTGTTTGGACAGGGGGTGCGACTCCTCCCGGTGAATAATTGTGAACTGGCACAGATACACATAGACACGGCTCTCATACCTCTTTCACCACCGAAGAATGTGTGTATAGACTATGTAATTAATCTAAAATTCATAATCCAGAGTGTGGATTATGTGTCTGGCAGATGAGAAAAATTGTCTCACAACAAGACACGCACACACTGGTACTCATTCAGGAGCATTGTGAACTGGAATGCAAAATAAAGTTGGGATGGGTCAGGATTATTGAGTAGTTTACTTATTGTCCAAAAACTGAATAGTCAATTAGTAAGCTATTATTGTGTATGTTTTTTTTTTCTTCAGTGTTTTCAAGGACATTACTTTAGGAATGCAGCCTCTCAATGAAGATTTCAGCATGCTGACAGCAGTAAGTGAACTGTATATTTTCAATTCATACCCTTAATCAATAGCACTACAACATACTGTATGCATAGTTGTTGTTTTTTCTCAGTGAAATTTGCCAGTATATATAAATATTAGGGCTTGACAAGTTAACGTGTTAATTGATTAACGGCGATAATCATTTGATCGTGCGTTAACGCAGTTTTTTTGATTATTATTATTTTGAAAGTCCCGCTCTGAATACATATACATACAAATAATGGGTGACAGGAGGGGTTGCTCCTGATCAAATCATTGAGGCTAAACATCTGCAGTCACAAACCACTGTCCATTGTTATTTTTAACAGAAAAGAATGCAAAGAGCAGTAATCAAGACTTCATAAATGGGAAATAGGAAGTTACAGATAGCATGTGAAGACAATAGAGAAGCGCTTGCTCAACACAGTGGAGTGCATTGTTTTGTTAACTTTGTGGTTTATTATTTTGAGTCGTATGGGATGCGGAAACACACGGCCCTCTCAAAGTATATTGCTCTACAAATCTATCACGTTTGCTGCTCAGAAATATTCAGACAATCATGCAGATAATGCCCACCTCTTCCAACCAAGCCAGGGACTGCTAAACGGAGAGATCACACTAGTCAAACGAACCAGGCTTTGGGGGTTAAGATTGAGTTTACTCGTGTAAGCCTCTCCTACTCCTGACAGCAAAATGGATATATCTGCATGACTTTCTAATATTTAAAGATTAAATATATACCTGTGACGTGTCTGTTATGCACGATACATTTTTTGAAGCAGTGCATTAAAATGCTTCGATATTAAAATAAACTGAGTTAAGAACGAACTATTTCGCGGAAAAGAATCTAACTTCACAGGACTAATTATAATGCCTACGTCCTAATGTGCATACTGTCCATTCCTAAATTATATGTGATATTATTAATTTTCACAACTGTTTAGGGAAAATAGGGTGCACATTGGGACACAGGGAATTAATAATTATTTTGCAAATGGTTCAATTCAGTGAACTGATCAAACGGCTCGGTAACCAGTTTGAATCGTTTTGCGATTCAGAGTGATTCAACTTGGACGGTTTACTCAATATTTTTCAAGCGGTTTCTCAGTCGGGAAACATGGTAGGAAGCTTCGATAAGGATAAAAAAAAAAAGTAGATTCTATACAATCTATTTGAAAGCAAACCTGCGAGTTCGTCTTTTCATTTTTCCAGCGATGAAGATTCATTATGACCAACACGAGCAAGTGCGTCCCGAGAAACCCTCTGAGTACTGCAGGTAGGCTGTGATAATGATACATTTATAATGTTTGTTAACATTCTACATTTGCATAGGGCATGTTGACACTATAATTGTCGTCATAAGATTATGTAATTTAAATATTTTATATATTCAACACTCCGTTACACCGCCTCCATTCTAAACATTGTTGGCTGTCTCGCCATTTTCCCTCCTTCTTTATTTGAGGATTTTTTTAAATGTTAATGCTTTGTCAAATTAAGAATTTCTTTGAAGACCAGCGGTTTTCAAACGTTGTGATGATAGAGATCCCAGAAATAGGACACTAGGGACAAACTAAAAATAGAAATTATTTACTTTCTCCACTCTTTATTAATGTAAGATTTATCGGCCTAAACTTGAAGAGAAAACGTTAGAGCACCATAAAAAATGAAATGCGGCAGTGGCTCAGTGGTTCATGTAGGTTGTCTACAAACCAGAAGGTTGGTGGTTCAATCCCCGGCTCCACCTGACCAAGTGTCGAGGTGTCCTTGAGCAAGACACCTAACCCCAGCTGCTCCCGACGAGCTGGATGGTGCCTTGAATGGCAGACACGCAGTCGGTGTGTGAATGAGTGAGTGAATGGGTGAATGTGAGGCAAATTGTAAAGCGCTTTGGATGGCCATGTGGTCTGTTGAAAGAGCTATATAAATGCAGTCCATTTACCATTTGATGTTAGTTTCTAGGCTTTTCTTACATTGTACATTATAATTGCATGGAAAAGATTTACCAGTAAGTAATGCTATATATATATATATATATATATATATATATATATATATATATATATATATTTTTTTTTTTTTTTTTTTTTTTTTTTTTTCTGTGAATACCATTTTGTGTCTGCAGTTTGTTTTTACTAAAGTTGTATTTATAGTATTATAGGATTTTTTTTTTTTTTTGTAATTTTTTAAAACTTGTTTGTTAAATTACTGCGTTGTTTGTTTTTTAAATCTTTTTTTTTCTTTTATTCTTTTTTTATTTGAGGATGTTTTAAATGTTTATGCTTTTTGATAAAAAAAATGTCTTTGTAGACCAGCGGTTCTCAAACGTTGTGATGATAGAGATCCCAGAAATAAGACACTGCGGACAAACTAAATATAGAAATTATTTACTTTCTCCACTCTTTATTAATATTAGATGTATCGGCCTTAACTCGCAGAGAAATGTTTCAGTTGTGTTCATTTGCATAAAATAGTGCTTTTGGCAATTAATATTGTTCTAAAGCAGTTTTACAAATCCCAGTGTTCATGATAAGACTTTCTCCAACAAGTCTTCTTGTAAATGTGAAAAATACATTTAACATACCGGTATTTTCTCTTCTCTTTCTCTGGAGGCCTCAGTTTGAAAACCCCTTGTTCAGACAACCGACGACTAGTCAAATTTTAAACATCCCTAATTTCAATAACCTGACACTTCATCAATTTTCTATTACAGTCTCTTTCTAGTTTTCTTTTCATACACCCACTCTCTTCCTGAGTATTTTCAGCGGTTTTTCCACTCATTTTTTGGCATCTTTCCTCTCATGGGGGCAACTTGACAATACAGTCTGTGCCAAGAACAAGAGACTGAGAAAGAGAGCAGGACTCCAGCAGCATTCATCTGTGATAATTAAAAGTCATAAATCTTTGATGGTTTTTGGCTATAGGCCTTTAGACCTGATGCTCTTCAAAGAAACATGGTGACAGACCTCAAGCACAGATGACACAGACACTTCACTATTGATTGTAAAGGCTCTTTGAAGTCTAAAAGATGCAGTACCATAATGGAAGGAGGAAGTATATTTTTAATGTCTCGTCCCTCCCTCTCTGGCTTTGAGGGGGAATTCTCTAAGTTTCAGTCATAGAGAGGGAGGGAAGGGATGAAGCGAGGGAGAGAGCTGAAAGACAGGGCCTCATTGTTTACATGAGGGCACCAGGGTTGAACTGACGTGTGCATTTATCTTTAATGTTCACGCTCAAAATATGAACCTGCGAGGACTGTGTTGACAGACACACACCTACCTTCTCACTCGCTTTGTTTCTTTTTTTTTTCTCTTTTGTTTCACACTTACATTGCCGTGCTGCTGGGTTGGACTGAGGGATTACAGGCATCTGCTGGTTGGAAGAAGTGGAAAGACATGATAAATAGAGAAAGGAAAAGAGTGACAGAAACAAACCTGAAATAACAATATAAATAACCTGAAGTGCCTCCCTATGTCATTTGCTCTCAAGAGTCTGAACCTTTTCTACAGTAAATGGTAATTTATCAATATAAACACATTTCCGAGCAGGTAATGCATAAAATAATCATTTCTCTTGAGGTTTCTCGTGTGTAAGAGATTCAATAAGCCAGTATTTTTCAGTCATACATGAATTGTTTGAAGTGTCAATGAAAGGATATTTCAACTGTTAGTGCACCATAAAAAAATGAAATGCATTTATAATACAAAAAAAGAAAAAAAAGAAAAAAAAGAAAAAGATAGGCATGGGTATCTGAAAAGAGAAAAACACAGAAATTATTATTATTTTTTACTGTTAGTTTCTAGTAGGCTTTTCTTACAGTGTAATTTTTTTTTTTTTTTTTTTTTTTTTTTTTTGTGAATATCATTTTGTGTCTGAAGTTTGTTTTTACTAAAGTTGTATTTATAGTATTTTGGGAAAAAAAAAAAAAATACTTTTTAAATTTCTGAGCCGTTTGTTTTGTAAATCTGTCTCATTGTGATGCAGGATTTGCAAAGAGGCTGTTACTGAAGGGTCAGGCAGTTAAAAACTATACTGGACTTGATTGAAAACCTCTAAATGTAAGTGTACAGTAGAAAAACACTGTATTTCTTTTTGCTTGTGATTATGTATACAAGTCTTAAAGGGAAATCCACCCAAAGATAAAAATGTTAGTATTGTTATGCTCACCCTCATAGCGTTCCAAAACTGTCTTGCTTTATTCTGAGGAACACTAAATTATTTTGAAGGATGTATGGAACCAAATAATAATGAAGACCACCGACTTCCAATGTATGGACCAAAACATATACACACACACACACACATATATATATATATATATATATATATATATATATATATATATATATAATTAGTATTATTTTATTTTTTTCTGCGGTTGAAACAAAGTTTCGTGAGCCATAAGCATAAATAAATGATAACTGAATTTTCTTTTTGGGGTTTGGAATTATATGAGAGTGAGTTTTTCTTTTGAGTTGAACTATTTTATTTTATTTTTTTATTCATAGCAGGAAAACAATGATCTATTTAATAGTTAGAATCAAACAATGAAACTACACTTGCTACACTATGAAAAAATAGTTTTACTGTAAACTTGAGCATTTAAAGTGCACCTCAGAGAGAAATATATATATATATATATATATATATATATATATATATATATATATATATATATATATATATATATATATAATTTGATAATATTAGTTTATTCCACCAGCTTTAGGTTGTTTGTGGATGACTATCCTTGTAGCAGCTTAACACATTCATTTAGAACATGCAATGACAGGTGTGCATTTATCTGCATTTTACAATGCTTTACGTAGCAGATTTTAGTGCCAAAATTCTCAGTTTTATAATGAGCATTCTGACATGGGCCTCATACAGTAATTAACCCCCCATAGCACCCGAACAAAGCCCTGTTAATGCCTCCTGGGCCAACAGAGGGTGTGCAGCATGTGTGTCTGACAGAATGGGGTGATAATGATGTTGGGGAAAGAGCTGCTGTGCTGTCTGTTAAAAAGTGAATCTCTCCAGGGTTCCTTAAAGCGTCAGTATATAGATGGTTTTCTAAAGAACCATAACACTTGAAAAGATTCTTTAAAGGCATCAGAATATTAAGTTTATCGTTAAGATGTATTATCCATTGGATTTGAGCTCATGTGCTTCTTTATGACTCATGTACATACAGATACTCTGCAGCAAAATGTGTTTTGCTCTTTGTCTAATGGCTTTTCTTTAAAATCATCACATGTGTTTAGCATATTAAAGTGCCCCTTAAAAGTAGTTAGAAAGAAAAAAGGATATTCATTTGTGTGCTAATCACTGCATTACTGTAATTAGGAATGCTGTGAAAGCTGACATTATTAACAGTGCCACATAAAATAAGCAGTTACAAGCAGCCCTTGCTGCCCTAGCATTGAAGCCTTAAAATAAGATTTAATAGGAAGTGAATTTGGAAACATGCCATCAATTGATAATTTAGTTATTATAAAACATGCACACTATCTGCCGTATTTCTCTATTCTATATTGAAATTACAAATTTAGTTGACAGTTGAAACATTTCTACATTTCACTTAATTAAATGTGAGAAATCATGTTTTGAAATGATATAAAGGTTTCTGTAACAATAACTGTAAATGGTCAGCACAAACAAACCGGAAATTTGAATTTATGCTTTAACTGTCATCGTTTTAATTTAGCCCCAATTTTACAATTACAATAATTCATATTTATTGAACTTAATGCGTTTCCTACATTTGCACACTGGATGCGTAAAGGTGATACACATTCACTCAAAATATATGTATGAATGAAGTTACACACCTCACCTTTACCTGGTGAGCTGTTTTGATGTGAAGATCAGTCAAACATTTGCCAAAAATTGAGATTAAGTGATATTATGAATGACACTGATTTGATTTTGTGTATTATATAATTGTGTATTACATAATAATTGAACTTTTTATTTGTTTTCAGCATTTTGATAATTAAATTCAATGGATCGGCAATGTATTTTAGGTAAAAATGGTTTCAGTGATTAGAAAAATCATGATAACAAAATAGATAAATACAAATTTAGTCTAAATCTGACAAGTCCAAGATTGAAAACAGTATTTATAATATTCGCTTTGATGCTCTCCTGGTTTAACAGTGAAATGTATTGAGTAATATTTTCATTATGTACATTGTTTTTTTTTTTTTTTTTTTTTTTTTTTTTTTATGTGTAAGCTATTGTTGAATAATGTCTGTTGTATTTTTACTAGTCTGCTTTGTAGCTGTGATTAATTGATTTATCTGATGGACCGGCTGACAGATTGCTCAGTCTTTGTCAGGCTGTTATTACTTGTCAGGGTGTTGTTAACTGTCCCTGTGAACCGAGACTTGAATTAGTCAGCTTATGGGGAATTCATAATGACTCATGAGGTGCATTTGAGTGAAAGTAATTACAAACAAACACTAAGAGTTCATATAACAACCACAGCAGTCCGGACGTCTGCGACGACAGGTGTCAACCTCAGGTCTGTGTGCGTTTGTACAGAGACGCCACTGAGTTTCCTGATATAAAGAGAGTCCTTTTTTTTTTTTCTGAATAGCGTGGAGGTTGAACAGATCTTTATCGCTTCAATCATTTACAATTAGTTGAAGTTAAGGGCAACCTTTTCATTTACCTTTAGTTCTGTCTTTATCTTCCCATCAGAGCGTGTGCTGACGTGAACACAGTCATTCCACTGCCACGCGGAAAGTCCCGCATTCAATCTCAAATTCTCACACTCTGTAATCTTCTGTTAAACATGATGTAATTAATCTTGATACTAGATAAGACGTTTATTTGCTTTATCAAGAGGGGCAACTGTATGTCCTTCACATGCATCCGCACGACATGTAAATATGCAATGATAAATGTTGATAAGTTAAACGTTGTATCAAAATAACTAAACCATTAATACAAATGTAACTGTATTTAGACCTGTTCTAGTTTCCTATGGACAGACCTCATATAAAAAGTGCTTATTTAATATGAAGTTTGACCTCCTTTAATGTTTAGTTAAGTTGCTCATTTCACTGACCGTGAAGAAGTCTTGTGTTGTGTCTTATTCTGGAGAGTTCCTTGTGCTTTCATTTGTTCATCTTTTGACTGCCTTTCATGTGAAATCAAACATAACGAAAAAGTGAGACAGGTGGGGGTGTTTTATATGTTTTTCTGACTTTCTGTTCTTATCAGACGAGATGGTTTAGTTATCAATAGTCTGTCCACCATGCGTGACCCGCTGGCAGCAGCTGGAGAGAACAGAACAAACAGGCCTCTCATTTCAGCCTTTTATCTGATCTGTCAGCTGCTGTTAGGAACAATCGCTTTATTTTTCTAGTAATTCTCTTCCAATGGTAGTTCCGACCTGGAGGGGTGTTAAATATGAAATGTCTAACAATTTGATACATTATTTATTTGCATTCAAATGTATTCATAATTGTGCATTCATTTTTGGTATCCATTAATACTGTACTATTAGAGTATTTTCATATATTGAATTAGCTTTTTTGCATGTTTTCTTTAATTTTAAATTAAGTTTAAGGTTTAGTAATTTAGTTTTCTCTTTGTTTGTGTGTTTTAATAATTGTATTCATTGTACTTTTTATTATTATTTTTTTTTTTTAGGAATTAATATATATATATATATATATATATATATATATATATATATATATATATATATATATATATATATATATATATATATTAGTACTTTAACTTATTTTAGTTAGCTGCTAATGCAGCATTTTAAATTTTTCAGTTTTCATATAATATTAATATTTTTATTTATTCTTTGAATTACTAACAACAACTTTTATAGTTTATTTAAAAATAACACTAGCATAGAACTTGCTGTAAGGATCCCCTCAAGGTCAAGGTACTGTTTGTCCCATAGGAAACGTCTGACCTTGACTCTCCCTCATGTTGTTCCAAACCTCTATGGATTTTGTCCATACAATGGAAGTCAATAAGTTCTAATGTTGACTTGGACTCCATTCACTTCCTCTGTAATAACAAAAACAGTTAACACATTCATCAATATATTTTCCTTTGTGTTACATAGAAGAAAGTCAGTCGATGTCAAGAGATAAGCATCCACTTTAAATTCATGCAATGACTTCAGTCCACAGAAAGAGTTCCTTGGCTTGCATCAGTCTGTTAAAAAGTGTTTTCACAAGCACAAATGCACATAGCCTACCTTTTTTGATTTAACCCATGGGCAAGTGTGTTTGCGTGCAGCTGCGTGTGTGCATACTTGCGGCCGTTTCCTTTTGAGTGCCGAATACTATTAAAAAGCAGTTACAAACAGATTCTCATCTCAGAAACACGTAAAAAGGTTACTTAACCTGTGTGTGTAATGACTTGTTGGATCCCACTTCTGTTGATTGTTGCCATTCTCTGTTTAGCCTTGAAGTAAGATGCCTTTGCCCGCATACAAACACGTACAGGAATGTGGCTGTATGAATATTATGTAGGTATGGCGGTTCAGGAGGAGTCATGGGGGAAATATGCTGCTCTTTGATGCTTGTTTAATGTGCTGAGGAAATAAATACAAATGTGTTATTGTGCAAGTAACACTCAGACCTTCTCTATAAGTCTGCTTCCTCCTGAGGCTTCACTGTGTGGATGATCCACTGAACATCGGATGAGCTCTGCGAATCGTGTGTTGAATGCCTCATATTTTAAAGTGTAGGAATTTGGAATGGCCTGAACCCTGTCTAATAAAATTCTAAGCATGCATTATCGACAATTATCGACAACTTCTGCTGACCTCTCGAGGCCTTGGGAAGTTTGAGTGAGCTTAAGGTGGCTCTGTGTACCCTGTTACACTGTAACCTAGATAAACAGAAGAAAGAATTTCTCGCTTGTATCACTAATATGTGCAAAGGAACTGACACAAACCTCTTTGTACTTGTGCACTTTCAAGTTTGCATCGGCAGACTTGCTCAGGGGCATGCTTTGAAAACACAGAGTAAGCTTTATATCTAGTGTGCAGTCATGTTTTCACACAATATCACTGCAATTCAGCAAGTGATTTATTCCCTTTGAGGAATGAAATTCAAATAAAGTGTGATTGATCTTGCTTGGACTAGCTCTGGACTGTATGGATACATTGCAGGTTACAGTACTTTTGTTGTTTGTGGTAGATTTGCCCAGCAAAGCGTATTGTGTGTTAGCTTGTCCAACCAGTTCCCCTGTCTGTTTAACTAGTCTTATCGTGACATATAATAACACTTTTTTTACTGTTATAGATCTGTTATCATTCTATTTACCTGCCACTGTAGCCTATTCTAATCCAAACATCACTAATAATACTGTGTAAATATCTAGAGTAATATGACAGTTTAATCTGTACTGTAAAACCATATGTTTGATGTTAATTCCTGTACATTTTAGCATTTTGTAGATGTGTTGTATTGGATACCTTCAGGTTAATGGTAAAACCTACAAATAACCAATGAATGAAATGTCTAACTTTATTTCTTATAATATTAGTCAAAGCTTCTGTAGTTTTAACTACAATTGTTCAAAAGTTTGCGGTCACTAAGATGTTTTCATGTTTTTGAAGTCTCTTAAGTTCACCAAGACTGCATTTATTTGATTAAAAAAACATGATTTTTAAAAATATTATTACAATTTAAAATTGCAGTTTTTTGTTTTGAATAGATTTTTAAAATGTGTTTATTTCTGTGATGCAAAGCTGAATTTTCAGCATAATTTCTAGAAATTATTCTAATATACTGAACTGCTCTAGAAACATTAGTTATTATCAATGTTAAAAGCAGATGTGCTGCCTAATATTTTTGTAGTAACCATGATTTATTTATTTTATTTATTTGTTTTTCACTGGTCAAAATTAGTTGATTTGACTTGACTTGACTTGACTTTAGTTTTGGCTCGGCAGAATCAGTCATAATTTTAACTGCTTGTTTAATCCTCTTGCCATAAATACATTGACTAATGTACATGACCAACAGATTCTGCACTGACCCATCCTGCAATAACAGCTTCTGCGCAAAGCCTGCATCACGTTGTGACTGAATCACAAAACAATCTGTGCTGCATAAACTAAGATCAAGCCGAAATAACCATGGACCTTGTTAAAAATAAATGTCAGCCACACTCTCCTAACATTACGACTCTTCAGAAGGATAAGCAAAGCAATGCCGTGTGTTTATGAGATGTCAGTGCTGTAACACAATTTTTTTTTTGTTCCTTGACACGCTTTATTCTGCGCTTCTGGGAGACACATTAACATCATAGCTCAAGAAAGAAAAATGAAATATGAAAAGCTGCATGAAATCCTTCATCCAATCCTACTAATTATCCTGACATGAAGGGGAACATAGCAGGATAATGACAGTGTGTGTTTTGATCTTTGTGATTGTGTGTGTGTTGCAAGGACTGGAGACGGTCCAGAGAAAACAGGATTATGGTCCAGTCTCTATGGGATGTTAGTCACACATGCTGGAATCAGTATCCAACAGTCAGAACCAGCACTGAAACTCTGGGCCACTTCCCATTGGGTGAGTTCAGTAGTGTGTGTGTGTGTGTTTGTAAGTGAAACGCAGAACGATCCATTTGCATGTGTGTTCCATGTTAGGTTTTGAGAGGCGCGTTGAGGCATGTTTCTGTGCCATCTGTGGGTTCTGTTGTAATTAACATGTCAGATCTCTGTCTCGTGTTCAGTCTAGCTTGTTGTGTGTGTGTACTCGTATGTGGTAATTAAATGTTTTCTCACTGGATGAGTGTGTGTATGAGTGATAATTTAGATGTCGTGTGGTGCACATAAGCAGCAGTCATTTATGTGCTGGTGTGAGCTTGTCTTTAATCATTAATGAGCATGTTTGTGTGCAGGTTCACTAAACTTTGAGCTCTCTTAAAGCCATAGTTCAGCCAAAATGTTAATTAATTGTCATAATTTACTCACCTTCATGATTCCACAATCCAAACCTGTATAACTTCTTTCTTCCCTAGAACAGATCATAAAAGGATTTCTTTCAAGCACAAAATTCACCCCAAACAGTATATTAATGTAGTTGTATTACGTATTAGCTTTATTTATTATGTTTTATTAGCTATGATTCAAATTTCAGAAGTACTGTAGGACTGCACTTTATTTAAAACATTGGTTAATAGCCATTATTACATTTATTATTATTATTATTATTATTATTATTATTATTATTAAAGGTTTGGTTGGTATATCTAATTGTGCCCGCTCATTTTTATCATATTTTTTACAGTTCGATTAATCAGAGAGTCACAATGTGATATGATTCACAATGCTGGATTCAGAATAAATTTCTCTCTCTCTCTCACACACACACACACACACACATATGATATGTAAAAATTGATAGTCTAAATGCATTGCAAGTCGCTTTGGATAAAAGCGTCTGCTAAATGCATAAATTTAATTTAGTTTAATTTAATATATATATATATTTACATAAAAATAAATTAAAATAAAAGAGAGACATTATATATGAAAAGTTGCACTTTTATTATTTTTTATTTTTTTTTGTACGAAATGCTGCTGATTTATTTGTGAAATTTAAGTATGCCAATAACTGAAATTCTAAAACAAGTACCAAATCAAATAATTAAATTATACAAATTAAATGAATCTCTTCATTTAAACCAACTAAGGCTTTGCCGGTGCTTTTTCCATTTATAATTAGAGGCATCCACTGCATTTTATTAATGAATCTGAATGAAACCACATCATAAGAGCTGAACGAAAATGCTGATGCACTCTGACAGCATGTGGCGCTTATTGAGCAGCACAATAAATAGTGTTTTCTTTGTTACTTGCTGTGATTATGAACAACTTTAATATTTAGAATACAGAGACAAGGTGAAAAGAAAATACCATCTAAACCTTTCTGAAAATGAGGGAATTTGAATTGTAGTATACAACTACAGTAGAAAAAAAGTTATACATGCTAGGAATTACATTTGAGAGTGAGTAAATAATTTTTTTTTTTTTTTTTTTTTTTGGCTGAACTATCCCTTCAAATTCAAAGTAGGTGTGTTTGTGTACTTTTACTGCCAGTCACTGTCAAGGTTTCAGATGTAGACGTTAACGCTTAAAGCTGTGTTTGCATTCAGATTGCCATCTAGAGATGGTTTCTCCTTCTAATCTTCGTCAGTCCAGGTGTTACCTCAGTAATCTCTGTGTCTCTGAGAGCGTGATATATCGGTAAAGCTCTCTTTTGACTACACCAACTGTGGAACTGGGAGTAACTAACTGTCATAGTTTGGCACATTATGAATGCTTTAGCCCTGGCCTAATAACTAGCTGTCAGAGTTGACCGCCGGTATTAAGAGATCTGGCTACGACAGCGACTTTAGAGATTTTGCAATGAATTATGGAGTCTATAATAGTAACTGTGTGTATCTTGGGGCAGAAAATCCCCTTACTGACTTAGAAGACGTCAAATTGGTTAAAAGTTTGAATGTGCCAACAAAAACCAACAATAACAAAGAGTACCTTGGCACTGCAATGTTTTGGCCTTTTATTTTCTTCTTTTTTTTTTTAGTGGGAGGATTTTAATTTGAATGCCTTGTACTTATATTCAGAATTCATCATTTTAAATAGTCATACATAATAAGTGTACTAAGTCTCTAAAAAGATCCTCAAAAAACAGTCTGATGTTATCATGCTGGCTTGCGGGCAAGTTTTAGTCTACACAAGCATTCACAAAGAGAAATATCTAGCTGATGAAATATTTCAGAGTAGAGCAAAACTAGAAAGTCTGTATTCACTTATGGACATTTTAATGACTTTTCTGTGGCTTTTTAAGCTTGTACTTATTTGAGGTGCTTCGGTTTTCCATGACCGTGGGAACCCTGTGGATTGTTTCAGATGCGTTACATCAGTGTGATTGTATTATGAGTTCTTCGGCTTCCTTATTTTGCCAGAAAATGAGCTGAGAGGTTTGATATTTATCTCCATTCACAGATGTACACACAAACTCGAGAGCCTTCCTGCTTTGAAGTGCTTATCTCGGACCACAAACACAAAAAGCGCAGTGTTGCGGATCTGGGTGATTTTATTCTTGCCGATGTGAGAGAGGTTTGGAATAAAAGCAATGAGGAAAGGGAGAATATATAGTGACAGTCTGTTCATCTGATAAAACTGGACTGTTCTTGAGAGAATTTCTAAAATGGCAACCTTGTTGTATCTTCTCTCTTGTCTGTGTAAACATAAATATAAAATATATAAAAAAGCCATATATGTACTGTGTGTGTGTGTGTGTGTGTGTGTGTGTATGTATATATTTAGACACTCACACACACACACACAGAGACACATCTAGTGTATTGTAGCCATTTCGACCCTGAAGTACTTGTCTTATTTGACAGTAACAGGACTCTGTGTCACCCCAGTCCTGCTGCGTTTCTGTACCGTCAGCAGAAATATGACTAGACATGTCTAGCCACATTTGATATTCAAATATTGTCAGGGAGAAACTGTGTAAACATTTCGATCCTTAAAAAAAATGCTCTGTTTGTTTGAGCAACCCAGCATGTCAGCTTCTGATTTGACCCGTAGTGTAAAACATTTTTGTAGTTGTACTGTGAATTTTTTTTTTTTTCTAGTACTCATTTTTTAGTTTTCAAATGTTTTAAAATAATAATAGTATTTAATAATAAATAATAATTATTAAAAAAATAATAATCATTATTAATGTCAATTAATATTATTACTACTGTTTTTGTTTTATAGTCATATTGAGATATAACACATTTTTGGCTGATTTGTGCAGCACTATACAAACAAGCACAATTATTATTATTTTTTTTTTTTTTTACATATTTTAAATCGCAATCACAAATTCTATCAGATTAGTCACAATTTAATATTGTTTCCCTATATCGTGTAGCCCTAGATTTTTACCTCAAGGACTCGACCGTTACACTCTGTAAGAAGTCAATTAGTACATTTAATAACATTATAAATTAGTAAAATAACAAGAATAAGGATTGTATTTTAAACTATGCAGTATGCAGCACTGAAGAAGCATGTTTATTTAATTGTTTATTTTTTTGGTAATATCTCTACATTTTCAGTAAGACAAACACTGGATACAGCACATAATAGATTTTTGTATATTCGTGTGTGAATGTCATTGTTTCCATTACCAGCTTAGCTAAACATCACATGACAATCTTGTCATTAAAAACCCATTCCAACATTTTTTTTCTTTAACCTTTGACCTTTCCCACCGCTGTCACCAGGATCGCTGGACACAGTTAGCATCCTGATGATAAGAACTCTCACACTTAACATTTTTCTGCAGAATGACGGGAAAATCATTGTAGCTGTCAGTCATTTCCTATCCCGTGCTGAACGGGCAGACCGTTGACCTCTGACCTAAGAAACAGATCACAGCTGCGAGTTGTTTGAAGGTTATCCAGTGGTTGCGTGTAGGTTATCAGCAGATTTAGTGCAGTATGGCAGACAGAAGCCACACACACGCACGCTAATGAGAGAGAGTTCAGTGAGAGAGTATGTGAGCGATGCGTGCAGAAGCTGTGAAGTTTATTTACATTCACAGTGATGTTCTGTTTTAAACCTAATGAGCTGTCTACATAGGCAATATTCTACAGCATCATAACAGAATGATGATTTTACTTTTATGTACTGGTATTTTATAACAAATTACATTTTCTTAAAACGTCATTTAGAGTACTTTTTAATTAATTACATAAGTGTATTTTCTATGGCCACACATTTACATAAACATTTACTATTGTTTGGCAAAAGTTATTTCAATAGGATTACACATGTATGTATTTTTTTTTTTTCTGTGTAGTTTTATGTTTAATAATATAATGCTGTTAGCTTAGCAACATGCTAACATCAAGCTTTATTGACATCAAGTTGCAAGTCCAGTTAGTTGGTCGCCACATTATGACTTATGTCCAAATAAGTCACATACAATTTCCCACAATGTTTAGTATGCTCCCTCAAATGATAGCAGTCTATGTAGGCAGCAAGGCAGCTTGCTAGGTTTTGGAGCAGAGCTTACATTTTATTCATCAAGTAATTTCAGTGTGCGATTCATGCTTTGTCATATCCCTTATCTCAGTCTTCAGAGCTTTCATAAAGCCTTATCGGTTTCGGCAGTAATTTTTCTTATCCTTCTATTGAGTGCATTGCTCATATGTCTCTCAGAGTGTCTCATTGATATCCCATGATGCTGCAGCTGCTGCAGTCAGTAGGCGCTAGCAGGTAATCAAACCCTCTTTTGATAATGATAATAACGATCGTAGCTCTGTCATTCTGTTTGTCATGGTGACAATAGCGACACGCAGAGAGGATCTTATCTCTGCGAGCTTCCCTTCTGAGCGGAGCGGAACAGAGCGTTTATCATACACATCACACAAAAACATTACACAACTTTGAATGTGGAGTTTATCAGCGCTGTGGAGTGGACTTATCTACAAACACACTCAGATTTTGTCAGGTTTTGATGGAATTCACTAAAGAAATGAAAAAGTAAGATGCACAAAATGAGATGCACAAAATTGTTCAGGTTGCTATTAAGTCATCTGTCAGTGAATCATTGAATGGATCACATGACTCATCTTTTTTTTTTTTAAAAACGTTCAAAATATATGATCTTTATTTTTTTTTTCATTCTTTTATAATTAATTTGTTTTTGCCATTGTCTGTTGAAATGTATTACTCAGTGTATTTGATAACAAAATATCACCGCATGTAGCATTTATATACATTTTTTAAGAATAGCAAAAGGGCAATTCTCAATGAAAACATATCCCCAAAAGAAGTTTCTTTGTTTAAAAATCATGAACTGTTATCATTACGGGGGTGTAGGTGGCCCCTTCAAAACATTTCCTCATATTTTGATGCTCTTTACTTTTGATTCAGTTATAGAAATTGCCTCTACCTCCATTAAAGAGTTGTTTATATGCTGCATGCACAATAAATAACCAGTGTTGGGAAGTAATGCATTACTTGGTTGCTTGATATTAAAATGCGTAATCCTCGAAACAGAGTTGTCTCATTTGTGCAATACAATATCTGATAAGTGTGTTACTTTTTCTTTCAACCTGGCAACCATGTGCACACACACTCTTTTTACTGTGGATAAACCTGCTTGCTTACTGAAAACACCAGTTAGCTTGTTAGGATGTGTGTGTATGAATTACCACCATTTTGCTGCGATTCTCTATTAAAAGTGAAGCTGTTGATTCCTTAAGAAAGAATTATGTTATTTGCTCCTTGTTGAGAAAGATAATGTAGTTCACGAGCAATAAAGTTATTTTATAGATAAATTGTGGACAGCATTAAAAAGTTTTGTGTTGCTGAATGTCTGTGTGATCTGTGTGAGTGACCAATTGTTTGTGCGTGAGATACAGTGAAGACAGCACACTAGTTTAGAACTCTATATATTATGTAGAGAGTGTGTTCATTTGTGCAATGATAACATATCAACAATATAATTATATATATATATATATATATATATATATATATATATATATATATACATATATATATATATATATATATATATATATATATATATATATATATATATATATATATATATATATATATATATATATATATGTGTATGTATATATATGAGTAAGAGTTCTCTACAATATAAATGTATTAGAACTAGTACATTACTATTTATGGGCCTAAAAACAAGATGCTAACAATCAGAATTAGGGATGGGTATATTTTTCATTTTATCGATACCGGTACTTATCGATAATGTTATCGATACATTTTATTACTGCTGAACTTTAACAACTGTATTAAAGTTCTTCAGTCAAGAGCAGGGAGTTATTTTTCTCTTTGTGTTTTATTTTAGTCAAATTAAAGGTTTACCCACAAATTTACTTCTTCTGTTGATCATACAAAGTTTATTTGAAGAATGTTGTTAAGTAAACAGTTGCTGGTCCCCAGTGACTTTCATATATTTTTATTTTTATTTACTATTAAAGCCAGTGAAGACCAGCAACTGTTTGGTTACCCACATTCTATAAAATATCTTCTTCTGTGTTCAGCAGCACAATAATGCATACAAATGAATACATGTTTAGTACAACATGAAAATAATGACAAAATTAATTTTTTTGGATGAACTATCTCTTTAATAATGACATGTTAGTGACGGTTGCTTTAAGAGATGCACGCACCCCTTTCTCTCTCAACTGTTTACTTTCACTTTAGACATAACTTACAGTGTTTATATGTAAACCTTGTGTGTTTTTGACAGTATTGGTGCAATCAGACGATAACTAAGTTACTGATCAGGTGCTGTTTGACCGGCATTTAGTGTATTGTCGCTTTGTGTGTAGCCGCTCTTAAAGATCACGTTAGAACAGCACATGAATAAAACATTTTACCAGCAAGGCCTTAAAGCACGCAAATAATGTACTTTTGTGATTGCAAATAAGTGCAGTGTCTCATGAGTGTAACTTTACCGCTGAATTTACATTAGATATGAATGTGTCTTGCGAGTTGCAGTTGGAGCTGGGAGACATAATACATCACATTACATGAGGTAGATGTTGTGTTTTCTTTAGTATATATTTCATTATATTACTGGTGTTGCCTCCTTTATTTACTATTACACTACTGCATATTTGGCATCTGACACTGAGTTTCACTCTTGCCACGAGGACTGATTGCATGCACACACACACACACACCACATATGCGCTGGATATCACACGCATGTCAAGAAAACATAGGACACATAATTCAGTGAAGGCAAATGACAAGCAGCAGCTTCTAATTCGTCGTTAACATAGAAGTATACGGAGATAAAACAATGCAAGTATTGATAATAGTATTATTTGTCCTGAAGCTTATCGGTCTGTACTCCAGTATCGACCCAATTACGCACTGGTCCAAAAAAATACCGGTTCTCGGTACCCATTCCTAATCAGAATATCGTATTGGTGGGGAGTGCCCAATGTTAACATGAAACATATGCCATTACCTATATTGTACTGTGGTACAGTTATGGAGGCCCTTCATAATGCAGAGATCAACTGATCTGTCAAGAAATGTCCCTATAGTATGTAGTTTTTAATAAACAGCTGTTTTAGGAAATTCTGCTGAGGTGAAATTCAGTGCAGTCCTGTATTGTCATATGTATCATATCGTGTCCTCTATATCGTGATATGTATCGCATCGTGACTTTGCTGGTGATACATTACACAGCCCTAGCACACGTGAGTCCAATGCCAGTGGATTAGAGACGTGCACTCTCATTAGACACGACGCAACAGACTGCAGCGTGGGACAAGATAGGCGAGTCCTGAGGCAGGCGGGTAGACAAGCGTAGGCAGAGTTTCTGTTTAGGCTGCAACATGTGTTTGCTGCACTGAATGTTGATTTCTGGAACGCAATGGCCAGTCAGGATTGCAGTACTGAAATTGGCGTGCTCACGGATCCTCTCATTATAGCAAACAAACATTATGAAAGATTCATTATGCATATATTCATTGTGTTATAACTAGTGCTGTCAAAATTAGCGCGTTAACACATTCGATTAATTTGAAATATTTAACGCGTTAAAAAAAAATAACGCAATTAACGCGGTTGCAGTTTTTTTTTTATTTCCAGTTGTGGCCTATGTGTGTTCAACATGCAAAGAAATATGGATAAGACCAAGGAAGGACTTTTAGACGGAAAGTTTCAGTATAAAACTCTGCCGGATTACTCTTCAGTCTGCCACAAGAAACATTACTCTTCATTTAGTCTGCCACAAGAAACAGCAACATTAAAATCATGAACTCAAATGTCATTGTTTAAAAAAAAAAAAAAAAAAAAAAAAAAAAACAATGACTGTTGTAACAGTGCGTAAATCAGACCTTTCTGTAACGCTAACGTTAATAAGCTTAAACGAAAATAACGAAATAATTGTGTAGCGGATTATTTTTTGTACACAGTGCCGCGAACTGTCAATCACTCCTGTGCGCGTGCATCACTGTCCTCCTCGCAGCTGCAGCAACTTGCGCTCTCTCTCTTCATCAAGTTTTAAAACAAAAAGGGGACAAAAAGATCATATTGTCTTTGTGCATAGGCTATAGATTAATTAGATAAATGAATATCTAAATTTGTGCCTTGCCGTCTACGGTATTTTTTTAGAACTTAGAAAAAAGATGCTGCAGCCAATGAGCAGCCAGCGGGGGCTGCAGGACGACTCAACCTCCGCAGACAGTTTTTAATGTTTATCAGACAATAAATACTCAATATTTTGCTTTAGTATAACTCACAACGAGTTTCACACACCTTCTCCGGCCACGTTGAGTTGTTGACACTTAACAGTGGGAAAAGCGACACATGCGCTCACTTGTATAACTTAAGGGTGAATGGGTAATGTAGTTTCTGCTCTGGGTGGGATGAATTAGGAAGCTTGCATTGTGAAGGGCGCTCTGAAAATCGGCAGTGCAGGTAAAAGATTAAAACCTCTATTAAAACAGATGTCCAAATGAGCGTACCGGTACGCTACAAGCACGTTCTGGGTGCACGGAGAGGTGGCGGTACGCTCGAGAGCTATATTTGGAAGTGGCGGTACTGAGTACCTGTGTGTACTGGCCCACTTAAAGCACTGGCAATGACTATACTTTGGAATTTTTTTGCAGTCCACTTAGAATTCAACATGGAAATCATTTTTGTTTTTTATTGGCATTGATTGTTTTGAAATTCAAATGGTACTTGCATGCCTGTGTTTTTATTTCTGTAATAAATATGGCTTTCAAGCCAACAGTTAATTTGGAGGATATTGATGGTTTATTGCAGGTATGTTGTTTACATGAGAAAATCTGTGTTACAAGTTAAACAAAAATTACAATAAACAATCATATTTTGAATTTAAATAGTTTCTTTGTATTGAGTTTACATTAATTATTTACATTTTACATTTACATATCCAAAAAGTTTCAGTCTTTTAATTGCGATTAATCGCGATTAATCGCGATTAATTTAAAAAAATTGTGCGATTAATTAGTTAATTTTTTTTAATCGATTGACAGCACTAGTTATAACGCAATGAACGGAGATGCCATCTTTTTAAAGATTATAAATGCAGCGCTCTTTGCTAGCATTCTGCCATGCCAAACCATGCACACAGCAGCTGCTTGCTTTAGTTAAAAATAACTAAAAGATTATTCAAGATTTTGTGAATGTTGATGCTTTAATAACAAATTTTTATCGGGAGCGGATGCTGGGATTTCAAGTTCATGGATGTAGCCACAGAAAAAAAAGTAACATAACTAGTAATGTAACTAATTACTTTTTAAATAAAGTAATCAGAACACTAATGTGGTTACTTTTAAAAGGAATAATCAGTAATCATTTAATTATAATTTCAGAGTAACTTGCCCAACATTGTTTTTAACTGACAAGCCACTGAACACATTTTTGTTTTAGTTTTCTACAATGGATTGCAGGTAAATATTCACCTCTATCACAGAAAATTAATTGCCCGAGTGTGCTGACTGAATAAATCAAACTAAATCATTACCACTATCCTGTTTGCCCCAAACTTGAGATTTTGGACCATTGTCTTTATAGTGACCTATAAAATCAGTTCAATATTTTCTCAAATTCAATTTGTTCGGTTTTATTTTTTTATTTTTTTTTCTGTTTATATTATTTATTTTTTATCCTTTTTTAATAGCTTAATTACATTTTATTAACCAAAAGCATGTCTAATTAAAATCATGAAACTTGTACAAATCAACATTAATTTGAACAAGTTGAACAAAAAATATGTTTATGGCCCTATGTAATTTTGTGTTTTTCAAATATTGTTACCAATTTCTGGTAATTGGTAGCATGTCTAATTATCTGAATGCATAAAACAACTTTTATTTATTCTTATAGGCGCATTAGGTGATTGTCTTCAGAAACAGTTTTTGTTATGCTGGTTGAAAGTCTCTTCACATCCCAATAGCAATCATTAAAGGTGCAGTAGGAGATCTTGCATATACGCTCACAGACCAGAATAGTAGAGACATTATTGCTACATTAGGCTTCATCAGTGGTTTCCAGTTTTAGCCTATATTCCGAAGTGAAGAAAAATTAAATGGATTTCCCCTGCTCAGGGAGGAGGGAGCAATAAATGATATAGATCGGAATACAGTTCATGCATGTAGTTCACTTCTAACGAGGTGTGTGTTAACTAAGCAAGATATGCAAAATATACATAACGGGGAGTGCAAGGACTGGAATTGGGAACCGCTGGGCTACATCATGTATCATTCACCAGTGAGAAAACTTGAAAAGTCCTACAATACCAGGAAAGAAGATTGGGTTGTTGTTGTTTGTCTGCCATTGTTGCTCTGTTTACACAGTGTGTGTGAATGCACTGATGATGTATCCTGTCTGTGCGAACAGGGTGTGCAGAGGTATGCTGATACATACATTGACTGGCAGGTAGGAAAGCAAATTAAATTCAGACACACAGAACATGGAGGATTCATTTAACCTGTAAACCAGACCCCCCAATATGGGACTCACAACTGAAAGTACCCTACCTAATTTAAAATGGCAACAGTTTCTATTTCAAATCTGAAGAAGATACCATGACAAATGAGATTCCTGCAAACATTTTTCTGAGACTATGTCTAGCCCCCCCCCCCCACCCCCCCCCCCAAATATATATATATATTTACCGACTGTACTAAAGGGTTCTAGAAATTATTTTGTCTTTAAACATACCACTGCATAGTTTTTTAAATGATAAAACAATAGACAGAAACTTAGACATCATATAAGTGATTTATTTGAGCACTAGAAAAATACAATAAGAATAATTTGAGTAAGAAAAATAAATAAATACAATATATATATATATATATATATATATATATATATATATATATATATATATATATATATATATATATATATTTTTTTTTTTTTTTACTTTGCATGCCAATTACAGTACATCCTGAGATTCCTAGAAATGCAGCATTTAGAATGATTTCTGTTCATATAGTCAATTATCACGTGCTGATGAGCTGATGGCCAGTTATAGAGATGGTAATAATACAAATGTGCCATAAAGTCAATAAATCACACTCTATTCATATAGATGCCGTTCTCACGGATAGCAGTGATTACAAGGTAATAGCATGCTGATTTGCGCTCAATCAGATGATAATCATGCAGATACAGTCTCATTCAACATGAAACACACTCACACATATATGAAAACTGTTGAAAAATAAAACAAATAAAGAAAAAACTAAGTTACGCCTCCATCAGATGACAGGTGCATCACAGCGCCATGAGCCATCACGAGAGAGTGCCAGAATTCAAATAAACAATCTTCCACCTATCTTTCACTTTTTCTTTTTTTTGTGTATCGTCTCATTCTGTTTGTGACACTGTATGCAACAAAACAATGCCAAACAGTTCTGTCATTGAAGAACTGAAACATAAACAAAGGAATTATGATCCATATTACAACGTTATTGCTTCGTTGGACTAAACGTGCTCCATGAGATGTCGTTCAGTGGACCCTTACCTTCCTAACTAAACCAGGATTTACAGCTGTGGATGTTTATGACTTGTTATTACGACGAATCTGGTATGTACTGCGTTTTCATTCTTCATGTTTTGCTGCATACTGCTTACAAAAATCTAGCAAATACATTCTTTATAAGCTTTCCGTTAAAAAACAGCAATCTGTTGTCAATGCTTGAGGCTTAGATTTTTATAATGATATATAGTTTGTCAAGATTAAATTCATCCTGTTTCATTGAATCTATTCGTAATTATTGAAACTTGCAAACAAGGGGAGTTCAGGATGCCGGCATCGGGGTGAAGGTCAACAGGTTGTAAATAGTATTTTCGCAACTTAATATTTAAAGATACTAGTCCATATCTCGATTTGACTTCGGTATAATGACTTGATTTTGATTAATTCATCCAAACTGTGACAAATTTCACGTTAAACTGTCCCAGTTTTCTGCATCGAGGAAATCTTAGGGTCCTATCATTTATTGCGATTACACACACTTATTTATGTGTCAAAATGCCCACATTTGCAAGTATAAACACAGTGATCTAGTTTTAGTAAAAGTTGTAGCAAACAGCTAAGAAAGAAAACACATGTAACAGTATATTGGATCCAGGCAGCTCTTAAAGTGACAGCAGTCTACTGTAGTATTCCTGCTGTCTTTCATGTTAATAAAACGAAAAAAGGAAAGAAACTAAATCATCTTTGTTACTTTTAGTAAGTGTTTGTGTCATATATACAGTGCCCTCCATAAGTATTGGAACAATAAAGACAAAACTGCTCTGTTTGATGTAGAGTCAAGAAATCTGTAAATATGATTAAAAGATTAATATGAGACAAAACTACAAATTGTCACCTTTTATTGGGTGTTTCAACAGATACAGTTTACCAATTAAGAAGATCAGCTCTTTAAGAGTTTCATCCACTTATCTGATGTGAGCATAAGTATTAGGACAGTTGCCTCACAGGTCTTTCTAAGTGTTCAGCTGTGTCCTGTTGCATTAATTCTTCAGACAATAAAAGTAAGGGAATGTGTCTTATCAGTTATAACCATTGCTTCTGCATTCTGAGTCTTGCATTCGATGATGACACACACACACACACACAAACAAACCAGGATGAAGATGAGGGAGCTGACTTTGAGAGAAAAGCAAGCAAAATATGTCTGTAAAATTAGCAACAACCTTCAGAAAGCTGGGTGATGCTATGACAGACTGCTGTCCATAGGAGAATTTGACACAGAATTACAGAGGCCACACAGCAAGATACAAACCTTTGACAAGCACCAAAACTAAACAGGCAAGATTAGAGTTTGCAAAAGCCAGTAGAGTTTTGGAGCAGAGTTTTATGGACAGATGAGTGACAGATTAGCCTTTATCGAAGTGATGGGAAAGCAAAGGTGTGGGGTAAAAAGGAACTGCAAATGATCCTAAGCATACAAACCTCATCTGTAAAGCATGGTGGAGGTGGTGTCATGGCATAGGAATGAATGGCTTTCTCTGGAACAGGCCCTCTCAAATGATGACTTAGAATGTATGATGCCATAGCATAATAAATTGGAAATGCACAACATATTCTACCAAAAACATACTGCCAGTTTAGTAAAGGAAATTATCAGGGTAAAGAATTGCTAACTCTTGGATTGCCCAAATCAATCTTCATATTTAAATCCGATTGAACATGAATTTCATCAGTTGAAGAGGAGAGTAAAGGCAGAAACTCCCCAAAACAAGCAACAGTTAGAATTGGCTGCATTAAAGGGATGGGGAAAAGCACTTCAAAGAATGAGACCAAGACTCTGGTGATGTCTGTGGGTCGCACTCACAGACTACTTATGCTCACATCAGATAGTGGGATGAACTCTAAAAGTGCTGTCCTTTTTATTTGGTAAAACATGTATGTCTTGAAATGGCTAAACATTTTTTAATCATATTTGCAAATGTCTTGACTCCACAGTAGGGGTGTGCTTTATTATACCGTCCACAATAATACTGGTATAAATTTTTACAAGAAACAAAAAGTGTAATATCCTGATATTAATGATATAACAACGCAATGACATATGGTGGATATATGTTCCTTAATGCGCACAACAACACCACAAACCCAATAGGTGTGTTCGACTTGAAGCAGCTATGAGCAGACAACAAAGTATCACTAGAGGGGTTCTAGAGCATATTTGAGCACACACTCTTACCTTTAAAAATAGGCGAGGAGCATATCTTAAGTAAAGTAGAGTGGAAGAGGGGAGGGGGCCGGTGATTTCAACAGACTGCCTGAGGCAGCATAAAAAGACGGCCTGCACATCATCATGAAAGCTTATCAATTGCACATGTTTTAAGCACTGCCAATTTTAACATTCAAAACGGTTTAAAGGATTCAAACAGAATATGCAGAAAAACTCAACTGAGAGTTTGCGCTGAGTTCTGTGTGCACCTGGAGAGCTGCACAAACACCAAACCAAGCTCTTCTTCGCTTCCTCCCGTGCCTGAACGAACTAATACACATCGCCAGATTAAACATACAAGCACAAAAAGACGAGCTTAATTCAGCACCTGACCTGTTCGGGGCATACAGTGTGATAAGGAGAGCCACGTCTACAGCCCTTAAACACCAAATTGAGTTTTCTCTTCTTGCTCTTGAAATGACAAATCCATACAAAATTGTGACTTCGAAAATATCCTTGAAAAAATGGGCGGTTATGTCTTAAGTGAAAGTAAATAATTACAAAAGAAATGGAACTTGTATCGTATTGGATGTATTATTTCTTAAAGTGACTGCGCCTAATTTACTAGCTGCTGTCAGTGTTCTCAATGTTAATCCAAGAAATTAAATTGGAGAAAAGCAGTCACTGATCTTTACTGAAAAACTTTGTAGTTTTAACAATAATGAATCTATATTTAATTTAAACAGTATATGCAATGTTATTTACATTTGATTATTCATTTTCTTTACCTGGACACCTACAAAATAGAACAAACTTAAACGTTGTGAATTTGTGCTATTTACACAATTTCAAACAGGGCCCACCGGTAAAACCTGTACCAGAGCCTCGCAAACCCCAGCTACGGCCCTGTACTTCAGTCTGCTTCAAGTAGAACACACAGCTGCTGCTGCCACCTTATGACAATAGATTTACACTTCAAATTAGTTAGTCTGTCATCGATGACAGCAGAAAGTATTGAGAATACCCTTCATTTTGTTTGCACTAATAAATGCTGCTGCCTGTCAGGTGCAATCACCAATAAAACATTTTACCATGTTTTTTTTTTTATATATATATATATATATATATATATATATATATATATATATATATATATATATATATATATATATATATATATATATATATATATATATATATATATCGTCATAAATATCATTATTGGAAGGAAAGTCATGGCCTAATGGTTGGAGAGTTGGACTGGCAATCGAAAGGTTGTGAGTTTGAGTCTTGGGCCGGCAGGAATTGTGGGTGGGGGGAGTGCATGTACAGTTCTCTCTCCACCTTCAATACCACGACTTAGGTGCCCTTGAGCAAGGCACCGAACCCCCAACTGCTCCCTGGGCGCCGCAGCATAAATGGCTGCCCACTGCTCTGGATGTATGTTCACAGTGTGTGTGTGTTCACTGCTCTGTGTGTACACTTCGGATGGGTTAAATGCAGAGCACAAATTCTGGCTGTATGTCACTTTGCCAATATTCTTAAAATATCGTGATATGATTTTGAGGCTACATCGCCCACCACCACTCCACAGCAAACGAAGCAGTTTTGTCTTTACTGTTCCAATACTTATAGAAGGCACAGTGTGTGTGTATTGTGACAAAATATTTTGGACATCGCCCAAACCTAATATGTAGTAATGTTTCTTTGGGGAATGCTGTTGCCCCAATTAAGGGGTCAAGAGAGAGAGAAAAAAAGTTAAAAATGAAGACAGATAGTACTTAGTTAATGTGGTGTATTCCACTTCTGGCCAGCACACCTGACTTCATGTATTCACTCAGGATGACCTTGGCATCACAGACAGAGAGTAGTGTTATAGTATTCTCACAGTGTTGTGGAAGTGATTGTGCATCTGGAGGTGAATTGAACGGTTGGTGGTCTGTATTTTTCCCCAACAACTGCTGTTAGGACAGAGAACAATCCACTGATGTACGCACACACACGTTCCAAAGCAGATAAACACAAAGGAACTGGAAGAAACTGCTGTGCAATTAGAGCGTCATTGTTGTGTCATTTTAATTCCAGCAGTAAAATTACACAGATTCTTCATTTATCTCATCCTTTCTTCTCTTTCTCTGCAGACATGGTCAATCGCTTCTTTTCTTTTGTCTGCACAAATCATCCCGTGGCTCTAAAGCAGGTTGGGCCCAAATCACAGGGGACGTGCAGCAGATAATGAAGTCAATCCTCTGTCTCTCTGTCTTTCAATCGCCGGTTCAGTTTCTCTCTGTTATGCCTGTTTTTTGCCTTTATTTTTCACACACTCACTCATTTATTCCTCTGCCGCTCTGTGATGAATGCATTTTTGTGTCTTTTTTCTTTGTTACAAATACACCAAAGACACTCAAGCTCACATTGTGTTTTCTTTTTATCTTTATTTTTTAGTCTGGCTCTTTGCACCTGCAGATATGGATTGACTAGCTGTAGAGAGCACTGGGACTTTTATATACACTACTGGTCAATATGATATTTTCTTTTGAAGAAGAAAAAAAAAAAACTTTTATTCAGCAAGGATGCATTAATTTGATCAAAAGTGACATTGTAAGGACATTCATGATGTTACAAAATGTCTTAATTTACACAACTATTAAGCAGAACAACATTTTCAACACTGATAATAAGAAATATTTCTTGAGCACCAAATCAGTACATTAGAATAATTTCTGAAGGATCATGTGACACTGCATGAAGAGTTTTCAGAGTGATGATGCTGAAAATCCATTTTGTCATCACAGCAATACATTTGGTTGGAACATATTTTAGATAATAGAAATGGAAATGGGATACAGCCATACATTTATTTTCTGAAACCGAACACTATTAAACCACCTGAAATGATACACCTGGTTCCTACAACGATCAGTTTATCCTCGTCTTCCTATTCTCTTTGTTGTGTTCTCTAATCATGAGCATTAGTTTGTGGCACTGCTGCGGAACTTCAAGAAACTCCTTATTTTTCTCTATTACACACACACACACACATAGATCTTTACAGACTGCCGTGATTTGAATGTATTCAGCTAAAGTCACAAAACATTTGTGTTTATGATCTGACCTCATCTGAAATGTTGCACGTAAATGTGGTCATTCGGTACTTGTAAGTTGGTCAAAAGTATCTGGAATGTAGAATGTCAAATGCAATTGAGCATGTGAACTGATGAATATATCTGCAGTGGCAAGTCTAATGCAGCTTCAACTCCTGATAATTGAACAGCTTTTCCTGCTGTGAGAGCACAATATTGTAACATTTCCTGCTTTATGCATTTGTTTGTTTTACTTTATTAGTTTCTTCCTTGGAATGCTGTTTAGTTTTCATTTTCACAGCTGTCTTTCAGTTTAACAGGATGAATAATGAGTTTTTAACTGTGGGGTTTTTCTGGAATATTTGCAAAATATGCTCTTAAATCCCAGGTAGCGATTACAGGGCACAGTTCCCATGAAGCCAATTGTTAATTTGTGTAAACAGAGTAATATAATGATCATTTTTGACAATATATCTTGTAAAATAAAACCATAATGCCATGTTACATTAACTGTAATTTATGATAGATACGTAATTTCTAGATTTTCTGACATTTAACAAGTGTTTTTCTACATCTATGAATTGAGTAAATATTGTGTATTAAATTGTAAGTATTATTAATTTGCCATCTTTCCATTGTTTTGTAGAAACTGAAACTAAATCATATGCACTACTAGTGCTTGGTGATATGGGCAAAAATTAATATCTCAATATTTTTTGGCTGATTTACTACAGGTATATCCGGTATATATCTCGATATTATCGTTTTTATATTTGGATTTTAAAAAAAAAATTGTATTTAAATATTTATTATCTGTATATATATATATATATATATATATATATATATATATATATATATATATATATATATATATATATATATATCACTTACCGCCCAGTGTTGTCCAGTAAAACAATACATATTAAAGGTTAGCATTTAAGATTTTATATTATTTGCAAAAAGGGTTAAATCACATTTCATTGTAACATTGCAATCTAAAAACAAAACATCCACTTTTAAAGCAGAAGTTAAATTCACTAAACTAAAATAAAATATATGAAAATAAATGAGAACAAAAGCACAGAGTTGTGTTAGGCTATTTTGATTACTCCATTAGAGTCACTTTACACTCAGTGCTATCATAAAAATAACTTACTCATAGGTTTAAAATTCTACGTCCCATTTATTGTCCATCTACAAATAAAGCGAAATGTATATTTTAGTCAGAATTATTACGCTCCTATTTAATTGGCTCGCATGCGCGCTTTGGCATCCATTCACAGAAGTGAAGTTCAACAGAGAATCCCAGAATGTTAATGCACTTCTGACAGAAAAAAAAGGAAATATTTCTATGGCTGTCTAACATTTACAGATGGAGAATATACCTTTGAAATATAAGTTATGCATTCAGGAAGACAGCACATCTCAAACACATTAAACAGCGTGAGTAGCCTAGAGTCTCACACACAGGCCCTGTCCCAAATGGAACACTTCTTGTGCACTTTCTGTCTTTTGGACTTCAAACGGATGCTCATGAGCTATTTGAGCTATTTTGAGTGCCATTTGGGACAAGGCCGCAGCCTTTCTGTCAGAGCATATGACGGGCCGAGCTGCTTAAACCAAGATGCCAAACGAAACTATAAACTATGTCTTACCAGTTTTTAAAGGCCTTAATATGAAGCTCGATATACCGCCCAGCCCTATGCAGTACCCTGCGCTCAGTATTCAAATACAATAGAGACCACTTTTTTTGTTGGTTTGTTTTGTTTCAGTGCTCATAAACTACCAATCAAAAGTTTTTGTGTTTGAAAGGAATCTCTTACCATAGCTGCATTTGTTGGATCAAATACAGTAAAAACAGTAATATTATAATATGAAATATTACAATAATTTAAATCATTTTGAAAATGTAATTTATTTCTGTGATGGCAAAGCTGAAGTTTTTTTGCTGAATTATTATTTTTTTCCTTCTCTGGAATTATTTTTATGTGATTAATAGGAAGTTTAAATGGATGGCATTTATTAGAAATATATCTTTTTTTTTTACATTATAAATGTTTTTAGTCTCACTTTTTTAAAGCAATTTAATGGCTCCTTACTAAATGAAAGTATTAATAAAAAATAAAAAAATCTAATTAACCCCAGATTTTTTTAATATTAGTGTATATAAAAATATCACAAAGACCTACAATTCCTGATTTGGCCTTGCGATTCAGTAACATGATTCCTTAAATCGGCTTAAGGTTGAAATACATTTATAATTATGTGTGCTCACTGAGAGAGGAAGTGATTCATTCTCTTTGCTAACTGTGTGTGTCCTGTTTAGTGATTTCAGAAAAGCCAGTGTAATGGCTGATAATGCACTTTTCTTATTAGTGGTTAAATAAGGCATTTTGTTGTTTGTGCTTGAACAGGCACCATGAAATAATGCTGAGCACACAAACACATGATTAATAATGTGGAAGGCGCAGGAGGAGTATTCTTTCCTATTTCCCTCTGTTCTGACAACAGGTTTCAAAGCCGTTCTGTTGCAGTCCCTTTAACTGCTGCGTTTCAGATTTTTTCCCAGCATCACCCAAGGCAGTTACATTACCCTATCTCGATCTCCTGATGGCAGTGCATGTTATTTCTGAGTGACATGTTTGTTGGAAAAGGAACCTGAGTCACACACAAACACTCTTTACATTCTTTTCCTGTCCAACACACACAAACATATTAGACGTCTCGTCTCATTCTGTGTGTATATTCATGTTTAGTGAATTATTTAGTGAGTATTTACTGTCTGGCTTGCATAAATATTCAAACATCAGTTTTATTTTTTATATTAATGGTGCAAAAATATGTGAAAATATACACTGATAAAATTGTTTTATTAAAAAGATAATGAGGGTAATGATTCACATCTATATATTATAACTTGAGCCAATGAAAAATAATAACTATGTCTAAACAATATTTTCTATGTCTATGAAAACTGTTTTATAAAACTTGGCACAAAGTATATTTTTCTTGATAAAAAAAAGTCATTTAATTTAAATTCTATTTTTGATCCAAACAGTTTTCATAGACATGGAAAATATTGTTAAGGGCAAGTTATTTATTTTTCATTGGCTAATTTATATATATATATATATATATATATATATATATATATATATATATATATATATATATATATATATGAAATCATTACTCTCATTTTTTTTATTGGATGAAGTGTAATTTCCAAGATAAATCTAGTCAATTTTTGTATTTTTCCAATTTGTTAAACTAGACATTTAAGCAAACAAAAATTTTAAAGCAAGCAAATAAAGGAACATTCATGCAAATGTTAATTTAAAAATACAACTAAACATGAATTTTTATCTGAAAACATTTCTCAACAAAACATGAAAAAACTAGTTAAGGTAACATAAAACAGTTAATCTCAGAATCACAACAAACGGCATTCAAACTGTATGGTTTTATTCCAAAATATTGGCAGTACTGAATTTTAGGTGTTAACTCACCTTTTCCGAGGTTGAGCATTACCTGCTGAATAAAAAGTGCTTTTCAATCACTTAATCCAGGAGCAGGGCATAAATATACATTGAAGGCCTGAGATTGGTGGGTTCATCCATTACAAAGTTTTCTTCTGAGATGATTCCCACTCTAGATCAGTGGTTCCAAAAGTAGGGGTCGCGACCCCACGGTGGGTCGCGGGACCCCGGCGCAGGGGTCGCGAGATGATTTAGATATAGGCTTTATATATTTTTGTTTCAATTAATTAACTCTTTCGCATCGCACGTACGATCACACCGGTGTGATCAGTCTAGGCTAGTCCCTGGAGTGTACGACCACACCGGTCAGTGCATGACGTGAAATTCAAATGTGCTCTCGCGAGTTGGCTGGCGCTGAGCCAGAGACAAGTGCGCTCAGAGCTGTCATCACAACTTTTCAGTGTTTTCAACCACATAATGTTTATTTTAGGTTTCAGACATATAAGTACTAGAAAAAACAATACATTTAGAGTTTGTAAAATACACACTGATGTCAAAGGAAGAGGCAATAATAATCTTTTTCATTATAATTAGACACATTTTATTCATATCAGATACATATTGTGTAAGTAACTTTAAAGTTTACTCCATTATTCTCCCAGTTCACCAGCCACTTACTTTTATGTATTTCGGGAGAAGTGGATGAATTCACGTGTTGTAAATCCAACAGATCTGATTCTCTGAACTGCGTCTGCGGCACAAACTAAGATGGCGGCGCCCATCGTGCATACAGCTCAACTAACGCGATCGTTATAAAGGTGTTTTAACAACAAAACACTTCCACATATTTGACAATCGGAATATCAGCTATTTCATGCCATATCTAACAAATTTGTTAATATTTTGAATAAAAAAGGAAAAATGAAAAAAGCAGATCATTCATTCAGCTCTGTTGTTGCTGCGGTATGTCACGTGACAAGCAATGACGCGTCACCATGGAAAGCATAAAGTGACACATCTAGCGGATTAGCATGAGTGTGTGTGTGTGTGTGTGTGTGTGTGTGTGTGTGTGTGTGTGTGTGCGTGTGCACTTACTTATATCACTTTTGGGTACATTCACCAGAATACACACCAGTAAACTGAGGACCACCCAAAAAATTGAGGACATTTTGTATGTCCTCATTTGTTTGACTATACAGTGGCATTCAGCATGCTCTAAAATGGTTTCCAGGCTTAAAATCTCACTTGTCCCAAAAAATCACTTTTAAGTGATTTGTGTACCTGAAGTGTGTATGCCCCCCCACTAAAGTGTGTATAACACAGCGCCCTCTAGGAGTACTGCACTTCCGGAAAAGATACACACTTTGGGGATTCTGGCCAATCAGAGCGCAGGAAGCCGCTATGGGAGCGGGACTTGGTGATCTGACCAATCAGAGGCCAATACGTCATCAATAAAGATGGCGGAGGCAAAAAACATGTTGATTGTGAATGAATTGACAGATAATCCACATTAAATTACAGATAAATTCCCAATAATTAGTATTAAATAAGATTAGACCAATATGCATTGAGCAGCAGGAGCTCTCGCGATTCATATTAGCATGTTTTACAACTTTTAATCCTCGCGTTTTTCTCTCGCATCAGAGTCTGCTCCGTGCGTGTGTAAAGATCGCGCTGCCCCGCGTCACCATGACTACAGCACTTACATCGGATATTAATGCTGTAGGAACGAGTTTGACGCGGGAAGGGACAGACACATTACATCATGTGAATTTGAAAAGTAACATATTTCCTTCCAAAAGCGGAGGGGCAACTGTTTAAATCTGTTATTGTGGGTGTGGTGATATACATCTGAGTTTATTCAATAAAAATATACAAGCAATTAAAATATGTGAAAACAGGCAGATTCGCTTGCTTTTATAAGTGATGTTATTTGTTTTAAGTGTTTTCTCCAACTTTGCGTCCTGCCATTTCCCTGACAGCGCAGCCAGGCCCCTCCCCCACCCAGAGCACGCGCGTCTGTAACCAGAGCAACACATTCACTTACAGCAAACGAGCAAACATTCTCTTTATGTTATATAATATTATATTATTTTATATTACATTATATATTATATTAATTATATTACATTACATTATATTCCTTCATTTATTATATAATTATATTATATGACATTACATTGCATTATATTACTTTATATTATATTATATTTTTATATAGAGGAAAGAAGGTACAGCAAACATCTTTTTATTTTATATTCTATTAATTATATTTGAAGTTTTTCTTAGTCGCTTTGGGGCATTTCTCAGATCACGACTAAAATTCTTATTCAACCTCCAGGTTATCTACTTACTTGTGCACCTCATAAAAGCAATTGCTCATCATTTGAACAAATTACAAATGCAACTGATTATGTACACGTTTTATCTGTTTCTTACATTATCAATTTCTTATGCCATGTTGATCAAAATGTATGGTTCTCTGCTGAATACTCCCAAGTCTTACTCCCCAAAACATCTAGGTATTAATTCATTAAGTCATTAAATGCAGAATAGTAGTTGTCATAAACTGTCAAGCAAATTTTCTATACACTTCTATTAGACATTTTTGTCCTGAATTGTTGAATTGCAGAGGTGAATTCTGATTTTCACTAATGAAGGGGAATGTAAAGCATTCGATCATCCAATAATCCACCAGTTCCCTAAAATAGCTCAGAGTGCATCTCATTAAGCTTCATCTGAGAAGCATACAGACAGAGCACAACACAACACAGTGTTACACACTGGTAATTTAAGAACAACAAGGTACAAACAGGGTGAACAGCATGGAAGAAGAAGTAAGTATGTGTGGTGGAAGAATAGAGAGGTAAAACAGAGGAAGAGGTAGAAGAGGACAAGATTCTGAAGAAATAAGGGCCACTATCATGTTCTCAATATCATGACCTTATGGCCGAAGCGGGTCAAAAGGTGAGCTGAATGTTGGGAGAACAACCGTGTGTGTCCTCAGTCATTAAAACATTTGAACAGGTGTGCTTCTTCTTCTTTTATTGGCGGTTGGCATACCAATTTGGTGCATTACCGCCACCAACTGTTTGGGGTGTGGAGCTTCAATGCGGATTTCTACTAATATGTATTGAAAAAAAATATATAATAATAATAATTATATATATATATATATATATATATATATATATATATATATATATATATATATATATATATATATATATATATATATATTCTTGGTTATTCTTAAATTCGATTAAATAAGTCTGTTTCTTTAAGGTATCTCATGCTGGCCATGCTGATGATTTTGATGCAGAAAAGGAAAATAAACCCTCTACTGATAAATGTGTGTAACCTAATTCTTTAACTTGTTCTAACAGTATGATTCGTTCTGTTCTGTATGCTTCACATTCTATTAATATATGCTCTACCGTTTCTCTCCTGTCACAATTAATGCATAGTCTTTGAACAGGTGTGCAATCACACAGTGTTCACTATACTGTAGTCGTGCAATACAGCATATTTACATTATATATTACAGCAGTCTACTTGCATTTTACATTGGCAACTCCGGTCCTGGAGGGCCACTGTCCTGCAGAGTTTAGCTCCAGCCCAGATAAAAACTCACCTGCCTGTATATATCTAGTAATCCTGAAAACATTGATTGCCTTGTTCATGTGTGTTTAATTAGGGATGGAGCTCAACTCTGCAGGACAGTGGCCCTCCAGGACCGAAGTTGCCTATCCCAGAGGCATAATGTAAAAAACACTTATACAAAGTATACAGGTGCTGGTCATATGATTAGAATATCATCAAAAAGTTTATTTATTTCACTAATTCCATTCAAAAAGTGAAACTTCTATATTATATTCATTCATTACACACAGACTGATATATTTCAAATGTTTATTTCTTTTAATTTTGATGATTATAACTGACAACTAAGGAAAATCCCAAATTAGAATTTTGTGAAAAGGTTCAATATTGAAGACACCTGGTGCCACACTCTAATCAGTTAATTAACTCAAAACACCTGCAAAAGCCTTTAAATGGTCTCTCAGTAGTTCTGTAGGCTACACAATCATGGGGAAGACTGCTGACTTGACAGTTGTCCAAAAGATGACCACACCTTGCACAAGGAGGGCAAGACACAAAAGGTCATTGCTAAATAGGCTGGCTGTTCACAGAGCTCTGTGTCCCGGCACATTAATAGAGAGGCGAAGGGAAGGAAAAGATGTGGTAGAAAAAAAGTGTACAAGCAATAGAGCTGGTAAGTCCCGCCCCTTCCGTAAAACCCAGCTGGACCTTAAAGTTGAAAAACCGTCAATGCAAGTGAATGGGAGAAAATAATTATTTTCTGGTCCCGTTTGAATTGTGCCATGAATGTGAACAGTGACAGTATATGGTATGATTTATCGGCTAGCAGTTGTGGAAAAGACATAACGAGAAAGACTACATGTCGCCTATGTGACGTCACCCCATAAAGTTGACTTACCTGTGGTTTTCGCCAACCTCAAAGATTTTGTCCTCTCCCTGAAAGAAGGTGGTGAAGTGCACCAAAGACACAGCCATGTTTAGCGGGATCCGTGAGCTAGAGCCATGTGCTAGTGTTGTTGACGTTTCAAACATGTCGAAAGCAGCAAAGAGTTGTAGTCCACAAAGTGCTGTCACAAAAAGTCTACCCCTATCAAACTTCTACCTGCTAAATTGTAACATTCTTCACATGAAAGATTATATAAAAAATTCACAGACAACATATGTTCACATTCATGTCACAATTCAAACGGGACCAGAAAATAATTATTTTCTCCCATTAATGAAATTAATCCCATTTGCATTGACAGTTTTTCAACTTTGAGGTCCAGCGGGGTTTTACGGAGGGGGCGGGACTTACCAGCTCTATAGGGATAACCACATCTTGGAGAGGATAGTGAAACAAAACCCATTCAAAACTGTGGGGGAGATTCACAAAGAGTGGACTGCAGCTGGAGTCAGTGCTTCAAGAACCACCACGCACAGACATATGCAAGACATGGGTTTCAGCTGTCGCATTCCTGGTGTCAAGCAACTCTTGAACAAGACACAGCGTCAGAAGCGTCTCACCTGGGCTAAAGACAAAAAGGACTGGACTGCTGCTGAGTGGTCCAAAGTTATGTTCTCTAATGAAAGTAACTTTTGCATTTCCTTTGGAAACCAAGGTCCCAGAGTCTGGAGGAAGAATGGAGAGGCACACAATCCACGTTGCTTGAAGTCCAGTGTAAAGTTTCCACAGTCAGTGATGGTTTGTGGGGCCATGTCATCTGCTGGTGTTGGTCCACTGTGTTTTCTGAGGTCCAAGGTCAACGCAGCCGTATACCAGGAAGTTTTAGAGCACTTCATGCTTCCTGCTGCTGATCAACTTTATGGAGATGCAGATTTCATTTTCCAACAGGATGTGGCACCAGCACACACTGCCAAAGCAGTACCTGATTTAAGGGCCATTGTATCCCTGTTCTTAATTGGCCAGCAAACTTGTCTTCTATGGGGTATTGTGAAGATGAAGATGTGACATGTCAGACCCAGGAATGCAGAAGAGCTGAAGGCCACTATCAGAGCAACCTGGTCTCTCATAACACCTGAGCAGTGTCACAGACTGATCGACTCCATGCCACACCGCATTGCTGCAGTCATTCAGGCAAAAGAGACACAACTAAGTATTGAGTGCTGTACATGCTCATACTTTTCATGCTCATACCTTTCAGTTGGCCAGCATTTCTAAAAATCCTTTCTTTGTATTGGTCTTAAGTAATATTCAAATTTTCTGAGATACTGAATTTGGGATTTTACGTAGTTGTCAGTTATAATCATCAAAATTAAAAGAAACATATTTGAAATATATCAGTCTGTGTGTAATGAATGAATATAATATACAAGTTTCACTTTTTGAATGATAGTTCACTGTTATATTGACAAAATGACAAAGCATTTAGACTATCATGTTTGTAAACAATGACACAAGGACTTGTCATTCTGATGGCACTGATGTTCATTGATATTGTATTAAGGATATTGAGCAAGTTACAGGCTTTGTTTTTGTCTGGGTTTGTACCAATTGTTTTGAAAAATGCACTCACTGGTTTGCAAATCTTAAGAATTATTCAAGAAATGATATATATATATAGAGAGAGAGAGAGAGAGAGAGAGAGAGAGAGAGAGAGCAGTTATAGTCATACAAAAGAACAAAAAGTGTTTAAAAGAATCATGAATTAAGCTGGCACGTTTAAATGTTTGTTAACATATTTATTTGTTCTTACTTTGATTTTATAGCCCTAGCCCTAGCCCTAGCTGAGATCTGCTTCTGCTGCTCATACTGTGATCAGCCGCCCTTCCCCCACAGCACTCTCTGATCGCGCGCGCGCCCTTCCCCCACAGCACTGTCTCTGACTGACTCGCTGCAGATGAGATGCTTGCATATCAGCCCTGCTGTGGGTTTGCAGACTTCAATTGACTGTTTTGATTAATAAATGCTATTACAGTTTTTTTTTCAATCGCTTACAAGCGCTTACCCATACTTTAGATACTTTTTCTAAATTCTTAACACAGACTCACACCTACAAAACACAATTGGCCAAATGGATAATTTTCTTCTCGAAAACACATTTTGTTAAATATATACTAAATCTTCATTTCAAAATAGAACACATCTTTCTGTCAACACACCAACTTTACCAAAACACTGGAAATCTGACTCAAAATTAAATTATTCTGTCAAAGAATAACACTTGTTTTCACCTCAAATAGTACATGCAGTCAATCAAAGTACACCAGGTTTAAAAAAACTGGCTATTGTTGACATTACAAAAACTGCATAGACTTTTATGTTTCAGTTTTACAGGTATTTGCATGCAAAACATGCAATTCACTGTTTTACACTACATTTCTTGGTTAGGAACTGTATGTCCAAATGTACAGTAATGTTCACATTCAAAAGCATTCCAGTAAAAAGCTATTTTTTTCCTTTACTGTTTACTGCAGGAGGTACAGTAGAAACACGGTATGATAGAACAGAAAAGCTTTGAGAGTATTGCTTACAGTGAACAGAATATCCATCTCACTGCTCCTGCTCTTCTCCCTGGCCCCCTTGCTCTTACTCTTCCTCGTCCATACATTACAGTGTTTGTCTTTTTCTGTTTCCAAAAATATCACTCTTCAAAGTCCTCCTTTTACTGTATTGTATAAGTGTCAATGTAATAGAAAAAAAAATAACCCCTGCGATTGAGTCTAAGCCAGATTGGAATCAGCTGTGGTTGGCCCAATTTACACAACATAAATCAGCTAAGATAAATAGTTTTTGAACTGATATCATTGCAGAAGCAGAGGTTTTTATACTGTATCTAAGGTTTGGAACATTGTTTTTGCTATTGTGGGATGTTGTGTGTTAACATTTGTAAATGCTACAAAAACGATCCATAATTTTGTTGGGAGGTATAGCTTGTCTGTTCAGAAAATGTAAGCATTGTGGAAATGTGTTCAATGACTCCATATTGTGTAAAAACGACATGAAATGTGTGAATGGTATGGCCACAATAGACAGATGCTTTGCTAATTGTGTTTAGAGTTTTGAAAATATGACAACTGCTTGGACAAATACTTGTTAGCGACTGAAAAAAACTATAATAGAAAATAAGATGTCTGTTCAAGAGATCTAGGTTGCTCATTTAGACAGTTGTGAGCTCTTGTTTACAGCAGACCTGCACGTTTTGAATATTCATATTTGTAATCCTCTTAAAAGCTTTATGATGTGGTGTTATTTCAGAAAATTAAGTACACGTTGGGTACATTTTTTTTACAAACCAGTGCACTTACTGGTTTGAAAATCTTAAGAATGATTCAAGAAATTATATATCTATGTATCTCTCTCTCTCTCTCTCTCTATATATATATATATATATATAGAGAGAGAGAGAAAAGGTTATAGTCATACAAAAGAACAAAAGTGTTTAAAAGAATCATGAATTAAGCTGGCACGTTTAAATGTTTGTTTACAGATTTATTAGTTCTTACTTTGATTTTCAACTATAGCCCTAGCCCTAGCTGAGATCTGCTTCTGCTGCTCATACTGTGATCAGCCGCCCTTCCCCCACAACACTCTCTGATCGCGCGCGCGCCCTTCCCCCACAGCACTGTCTCTGACTGACTCGCTGCAGATGAGATGAATGAATGAACTAACAAAAGTCTTGTGAGCTCTAGTTTACAGCAGACCTGCACGTTTTGAATATTCTTATTTGTAATTCTCTTAAAAACTTTATGATGTGGTGTTATTTTATAAAAATAAGTGCACATCGGGTACTTTTTGCTCTTTTAAACCAGTGCATGTACGGACATGCGCACTGGTTCGTAGTTTGAGGTGGGTGCTCGGTTAAAAAGTGATCATGTGCTCTGTCCACTAGAAAGACTAACTTCATCACATTTTTTTTTTAAGTTTGAAGAAACAGTACTGTGGTTAAAACAAATATCATTGCCACCAGATAATTTTCTATTAGGCCAAATAAATGTAGTCACAATTTCAACGTGAAATCCAAATACGTAACTACGTCATTTACGCAAGTCAGCGACGGTGGTGTTTTCCCGGGAAATGCAGACACGTGACGATGGAACGCGCGAAACAGACGACAAACAACCCACCAGGAGGAAAGGTGAGATCAAGACGTCCTGAAAATGCATGATAACTAAATACATTGTGTAATATGAAATATAGTACGATGTATGTTTATTTTAGTGGTTTAATTATTTTTTGTAATAGGGTTTTATTTACTTCTCGATTGTATTTGAGTTTGCTTCTAAGCCTGTCTCATTTGATGATTTGTTGCAATAATGAAAACAAATTGTATATATAAAATTGACTATTAAATATAATTTTGTTATTTTTCATATAATAGTACTTTAGGTTCTACAAAGTAATCAAGACAACCGAGTCAGTGGTAGTTTACTAAATCATTGTTTTTCTCAAAAGTGTTGTAAAATATCAACAGTAATTTGAAATAATTCATTCTCATTTTTTAATATCATTATTTTATATATTATATTTTATGTAATACATTATTACATTATTTGCCCCCGAATTGGTTTTTTAGTGGAATGTTTTATTTTAATAATTTATCTTCACTGAGATTTTTTTGCACAATGACCATGAATTGATACTTTATAATATTTGTATTTTGTTTCAAGCTCCAAAGCAGACAAAAAGCACATTAAAAATAGTCCATATAAATCTAGCTGGTTATTGACTGAAAATCTCCCATATACTTTAGCTCTTAAATCAAATATAGATTGACATCAGTTGTGGTTACAAGACACACAAGAACCAATGGTTTTTGGCATTAATGACATTTCAATTTAAAAAAAAAAAAATATAATATAAAGATTTGTTCCACAGAAAAACACAACACCGGTTTGGATATGAGGGTTAGTATGTTAATTATGTGTGTTTTTGGTGAACAATTCCAGTAAGATCAACAGGATTTTTTAAAATATGCTTGTTTATTTCATTCATCTTATATTTATTTGTATTTATTTTTTCCAGTCATTTCAAGAAAGAAAGTCGCCATGCTGGGAAATAAAAGACGTAGGAAACCTCTGCAGGATGCTGAGCATCACATTACCTGTAAAACTGACAAGCCTGGGCTTCGAGAGCAGTTCATCAGCAAATATAAAGGCAAGTATAAATGACTAAGAAGTTTAGTAACTAATAACTAGGGCTGGGGGATATGGCAAAAAAGTTATCACGATAATTGTTTTATATTAGTCGATATCGACACAATAAATGTCAAATCTTTATTTCTTTCAAGTTTAAAGGCAGATATTTGCTCCTAAGTGAAAGTTGTAGAAACCAGAGCATTAATTGTGGTTTTAAACTACTCTTTATTGTCAGAACATATCATGACAAACACTTGCCAAACAGGTGAACATTTCACAAATCTGAGGTAGAACATTCAAACATTTGTTATTTTTCCTTAACAAAATAAATATATTTATTGGAAAATGTATTTCTTAGTTCCTGGATGTGCTAATGGGGGATATTGTTTCAAGTCTTGAAACAGGTTTGTGTTGCCTGACTTTGATGGCACGGATCTTCAGCACAGTTTACAGTGCAGGCAGCAATATTAATATTAGATATATTTTGTCTCAAAATGCATATTTGACAATGATTTGCAGCAGTATTAGATTCAGTTAGGAGCAGATTTACTATGTAAAATTTATGGTCATTAACAAAAACAGTAACATCTTTTAAAACGACCTCAATTTTATTTGGTAAAATGTAATATTCTGACTGTTTGAGTTTTATTAAAATTAACCATTGGTCATCCAGTATCATGCATTTAGATCATGATAACCACAAAACCAAATACTGTAACTATTTTATTAATCCTTTAATACATTGTCTACATTACAGTTTTTTTCAATCGCTAACAAGCGCTTAACCATACTTCAGATACTTTTTCTAAACTCTTAACACAGACTAACACCTACAAAACACAATTGGCCAAATGGATAATTTTTTTCTCAAAAACACATTTTGTTAAATTTATACTAAATCTTCATTTCAAAATAGAACACATCTTTCTCTGCACACACCAACTTTACCAAAACACTGGAAATCTGACTCAAAATTAAATTATTCTGTCAAAGAATAACACTTGTTTTCACCTCAAAAGGTACATGCAGTCAATCAAAGTACACCAGGTTTCAAAATACTGGATATTGTTGATATTACAAAAACTGGACTTTTCAGTCTCAGTTTTACAGGTATTTGCATGCAAAACATGCAATTCACTGTTTTACACTAAATTTCTTGGTTAGGAACTGTATGTCCAAATGTACAGTAATGTTCACATTCAAAAGCATTCCAGTAAAAAACTATTTTTCCTTTACTGTTTACTGCAGGAGGTACAGTAGAAACACGGTATGATAGAACAGAAAAGGTTTGACAGTATTGCTTACAGTGAACAAAATATCCATGAACCACATAAGAGCATTCTGAACAAAAAAACAACAACAGCAAAAAGCCCAGATAAAAAAAGGAGGGGGGGGGGGTAAAATAAAAACAATCTCTCACTGCTCCTCTCACTGCTCCTGCTCCTCTCACTGCTCCTCTCACTGCTCCTGCTCCCCTCACTGCTCCTCTCACTGCTCCTCTCACTGCTCCTGCTCCCCTCACTGCTCCTCTCACTGCTCCTGCTCCCGCTCCCCTCACTGCTCCTCTCACTGCTCCTGCTCCCGCTCCCCTCACTGCTCCTCTCACTGCTCCTGCTCCCGCTCCTCTCACTGCTCCTCTCACTGCTCCTGCTCCCGCTCCCCTCACTGCTCCTCTCACTGCTCCTGCTCTCCTCACTGCTCCTCTCACTGCTCCTGCTCCTCTCACTGCTCCTGCTCCCGCTCCTCTCACTGCTCCTCTCACTGCTCCTGCTCCCCTCACTGCTCCTCTCACTGCTCCTGCTCCCGCTCCCCTCACTGCTCCTCTCACTGCTCCTGCTCCCCTCACTGCTCCTCTCACTGCTCCTGCTCCTCTCACTGCTCCTCTCACTGCTCCTGCTCCCGCTCCCCTCACTGCTCCTCTCACTGCTCCTGCTCCCGCTCCTCTCACTGCTCCTGCTCCCCTCACTGCTCCTCTCACAGCTCATGCTCCTCTCACTGCTCCTGCTCCTGCTCCTCTCACTGCTCCTGCTCCCCTCACTGCTCCTCTCACAGCTCATGCTCCTCTCACTGCTCCTGCTCCTGCTCCTCTCACTGCATCTCTCACTGCTCCTGCTCCCGCTCCTCTCACTGCTCCTGCTCCCCTCACTGCTCCTCTCACAGCTCATGCTCCTCTCACTGCTCCTGCTCCTGCTCCTCTCACTGCTCCTCTCACTGCTCCTGCTCCCGCTCCCCTCACTGCTTCTCTCACTGCTCCTGCTCCTGCTCCCCTCACTGCTCCTCTCACTGCTCCTGCTCCCCTCACTGCTCCTCTCACTGCTCCTGCTCCCCTCACTGCTCCTCTCACAGCTCATGCTCCTCTCACTGCTCCTGCTCCCGCTCCTCTCACTGCTCCTCTCACTGCTCCTGCTCCCGCTCCTCTCACTGCTCCTGCTCCCCTCACTGCTCCTCTCACAGCTCATGCTCCTCTCACTGCTCCTGCTCCTGCTCCCCTCACTGCTCCTCTCACTGCTCCCGCTCCCCTCACTGCTCCTCTCACAGCTCATGCTCCTCTCACTGCTCCTGCTCCTGCTCCTCTCACTGCATCTCTCACTGCTCCGGCTCCTCTCACTGCTCCGGCTCCTCTCACTGCATCTCTCACTGCTCTTGCTCCTCTCACTGTTCACTGCTCCTGCTCCTCTCACTGCATCTCTCACTGCTCCTCTCACTGCATCTCTCACTGCTCCTGCTCCTCTCACTGCATCTCTCACTGCATCTCTCACTGCTCCTGCTCCTCTCACTGCTCCTGCTTCTCTCACTGCTCCTCTCACTGTTCAATGCTCCCGCTCCTCTCACTGCTCCTGCTCCTCTCACTGCATCTCTCACTGCTCCTGCTCCTCTCACTGCATCTCTCACTGCATCTCTCACTGCTCCTGCTCCTCTCACTGTTCACTGCTCCTGCTCCTCTCACTGGGCCCTTGCTCTTACTCTTTCTCGTCCATACATTAGTGTTTGTCTTTTTCTGTTTCTGTTTCCAAAAATATCACTCTTCAAAGTCCTCCTTTTAAGGCTGGTTCACACGGCAGGATAATTGGGCCGATTTTAGCCCCGATTCAGCCCTTCCGACAATCTTAGGATGCTCCGATTATCGTAAAATAATCTGATCAAATATTCCTGCCGTGTGTGGTGTGTTAAGACTAATCTCCTCTGCTCGGAAGAATGTCGGGACCGCTCCGATCTCAAATCGGGGATATCCAACATGTTGGATTTATTTTGCCCGATTTCTTCTCGTGTGTGGTGTCCCCCGAGGACAAACAATCACGCAGCCTGTGGACTGTGGCGTGTAGCCAATCAGAACGCGAGGTGACGAGGCAGTGATAGTACCGGGAAACAAAATCAAAACAGCCGGCGTATATAATATAACAAATACAAATAAAGTCGATGGGCATAACTACATCCACAACTGCAGTCCACCAGAGTACATGGAAACTAATATATGAACGTTTATTTCAACGGTTATTAATCTGTGTAGTACGTAACAACATTTCTATGAGATAAAACAACAACTTATCCCCATATCATGATATAGCAAGTATAGTCCATGCTCGCGTCGTCTCCACCTCTTTGACCATCGCCTTTTCTTATTTTTCTTATGTTTTTTTCCCCGTTAAAAACAAAGCACAAACTATGGCCACTGCATCCTCTTCGTCCGCCATGATTGTTTACTCTAAAGTCACGTTTGATCTCGAGGGATTTTGCGAGATTTCCCGTCTGACCTGGGAATGCTCGGGAGTCAAATCGGTTCGTGTGTGATGTGTTGATATTGCCGTGTGGCTGCACACCACACACGGAGCGACCAAAACTGTTAGACCCGTGATTTTTTATCGCCGTGTGTTTGGAGTGTGTCTCAGGTTTGGAAAATCTGCCGACAATTTTAAAATCGTCCCGTGTGAACCAGGCCTTACTGTATTGTATAAGTGTCAGTGTAATAGAAAAAAATAACCCCTGCAATTGAGTCTAAGCCAGATTGGAATCAGCTGTGGTTGGCCCAATTTACACAACATAAATCAGCTAAGATAAATAGTTTTTGAACTGATATCATTGCAGAAGCAGATTTTTTTATACTGTATCTAAGGTTTGGAACATTGTTTTTGCTATTGTGGGATGTTGTGTGTTAACATTTGTAAATGCTACAAAAACGATCCATAATTTTGTTGGGAGGTATAGCTTGTCTGTTCAGAAAATGTAAGCATTGTGGAAATGTGTTCAATGACTCCATATTGTGTAAAAACGACATGAAATGTGTGAATGGTATGGCCACAATAGACAGATGCTTTGCTAATTGTGTTTAGAGTTTTGAAAATATGACAACTGCTTGGACAAATACTTGTTTACGACTGAAAACAACTGTAATAATATAAAACAATCCAATATGTATATCCCACATTTCATGGTGCAGTTAATATTATTAGGCTAACGTTACAGTAAATCCGTAGTAAATGGTGGGAATTTGTAGACAAAGAAGCCTTCTGACTGACCACAGTGTTTCTCCTGTTTGTCAGCGCGGCCTTTAAACTGGTTTAAATCACTGAAACGTGTGTTCTTGGCTGAAGTCAAGCGCTTCTCACTGGATCTGATGACAGAGACCGATCAGAGTAAACTCATCTGCTCTAGTGAGCTCGCGAGTCATGCTGCGCTGCCGTTTGGACTTTGAGCCGAGCGGATAAACGGTCCGTGTGGCGCGCGGGTCAAATGAGTTCGGTTCCGCTTTTGGTGCATAAACATTATCGAACATTTATCGAACTCTGGATATCGTTTTATCGAGAAATTATATCATGATAATTATCATTATCATTTTATCGCCCAGCCCTAGTAATAATGTTAATCTACAAAACTGAGAATTTAATGTAAGGCAAGTCATATGGTTGTTAGGCCACAAGTTAAACAGTACTTTATAAATATATATATTTTTTATTGTGCAGTCCAGATTCCTGAATAGAGTTCTGCTGGCATGAGCCCTAACTGTACGTACACACAGCCGCCGACTTGAGCTGCAAAGAAGCTCTGGCCGCCCTGTCAAGGACGCTTGTCAAAAACTACGGGGAAGCTTGTTGACGCTTTGGCCGCTCTGACATAGCATGGAGAAGAGAAGTGTCACAACATAAAATGTAATAAACAGAAAAAACAAGCAATACACTGAAGAAACCTATTATAATGACAGAATTATTATAACCGTTTTGGTCACATTTGTTTGGGAAGAAAAGAATAATTAGCTATTATTGTTATATTAATATTATATTTACTTTAATGTAATTGGTCAAATTGGTGTTACCGTGAGCAAATTAATTGCATTCCCGCTTAAAACGAGCGCTCGTAAATATTTCAAATAAGTTGAGCTCATTCTCAAATGTGTATCACTGTCGGATAATCGTGAAGTTGTTGTGTTTGGTGCTGCTTGAGAAGACATCGGACTCGGAGATTTTGGGTTCATGACACCCTCCAGGGCCGTTATCAATTCAGAGAGTATCACCGGCTGGTGCAGCAGCTGCGGCTCGATGACGAGAGGTACGTCCAGCGGAACTTCAGGCTGGACACAGTTTGATAGCGTGTTGATAGAACTAATGTTTTGGTAGGAACGAAAGTTTACATCGTATGTTTCTCCGGAATCAGCCAGCGCGAAGGACGTCTATATTCCGATTGGTTGCTGGCGTTTTGCTGCTGCTTGCCGCTGAACATAGCTCATTACCATAAAGTTGAGCTACTTCAACTTTCAGATTGACGCTCTAGTCGCTCAAAACGCCATGCCAAGGAATTTGATGCTCCTTGCAGCTGAGAGAAGCCAGCTTCCATTGAAAATGAATGACTTCCGGTAACTTTGGAAGCTCAAGTCGGCGGAGGTGTGTACGTCGTACAGTAAAACAAAGCAGTTGCATTTTTGCACTTCTGGTTCCATCAACCCAAAGTCAATGTTTATTTGCACATACATAACCCAATTATGCATAATAAGCCAACAGTTCTGGTGGTCATGTAAACGCAGACTAAGGTAATCATAAACGGCATAAGCATAAACCAATCGACACAGCTAGATTTTGTCTATGTTGTTCCAAACCCGTAAAACCTTCGTTCATCTTCGGAACACAAATTAAGATATTTTTGATGAAATCTGAGAGCTGGATCACTCCTCCATAGGCTTCCAAGGGACTGAAACTTGTTGGCCCAGAAAAGTTATAAAAGAGATCGTTAATATAGTCCAAGTGACTACAGTGGCTCAGTCTTAAGTATATCAAGCGACGAGAATACTTTTTGTGTGCAAAAAACAACAAAAATAATGACTTTATTCCACTATTCATTTCCTTCTCTTTGGGCCACGAGTGTTTTCACGTAGTAAAACTGCGCAGTGGGTCTGTGTTACACGTCACCACGTAGGCTCACTATTGGCCGACGCTGGTCATGTGTGTGATGCGTGTGACGTGCAACACAGACGCACTGCACAGTTTTACTATGTGAATTCACTCGAGGCCCAGAGAGAAGGAAATGAATAGTGGAATAAAGTCGTTATTTTTATTTATTTTTTGCGCACAAAAAGTATTCTCGTCGCTTGATAAACTTAAGACTGAGCCACTGTAGTCACTTGGACTATATTAATGATCTCTTTAATAACTTTTCTGGGCCAACAAGTTTCAGTCCCTTGGAAGCCTATGGAGGAGTGATCCAGCTCTCAGATTTCATCAAAAATATCTTAATTTGTGTTCTGAAGATGAACGAAGGTTTTACGGGTTTGGAACAACATGAGGGTGAGTAATTACTGAAAGAAATTTCATTTTTGGGTAAACTCTCCCTTTAACCTGTGTTCTGTGGCTTATTGAAGTGAGCATGTGTGATGTGTGACAGGAAAGTGTCCTTATTGTGGATTTAAGCACATCCAGAGAGAGCAAGCGTTTTCTCTACCCAAGAAACTCTTAAAATGTGTTCTCATCTCATGCAGAGGTGGTACAGTCAAAATCCTGCATCCGATACTGGATGAGAGGAGAATATGAGTCTGTAAGATTCCCACTGGTATTCTGGAATACTCTTGGGCTTTATTTAACATCACAAGTGACATGACATATGAAATACACAAAGTCAGATACACATATGGTTTGCTTTTGACGTCATTAACCTGATTTACTTATAAAGGCACACAATCAGTCAAACATACATTACAAGAATGTAGAAACATTATATATATTACACAAGGATATGGATTTTCTATAGGGTTCTAAAATCCTATAAGGTTTTTGTGGAGGGAACTAGGTGAGGTGAACTACCGGGTTGGCCTTCAAAAATACATCATCACTGCGGCACTCTGTTCTAAACAATATATAGCCATGATCATATTGTTTGTGTAAGAAAATGTATGTAATTTTAACTGTATAATTTTAAGACTTAAAAGTATGAAAAGCAAAGCATGCTTTGAGATTAGCCTGGCTGACTATTTTCCTTCAGTAATTTCCCTTCTACATCATATAATGTACATCATATGGTAGAGAACTTTTAGTAAGAATCAAAATAATATTTGACATTAAAGAAACTGAAGCTAATGTATTTCTCCTCTTCAGGGCGTGGAGTTTTCACCACTGGAGCTTTTTTCAGAGGTGATTTTGTTCTTGAATACAGAGGTGAACTTCTGAGTTCACAGGAGAGTCTGGACCGAACTGAACACTACACTGAAGCTGAGAACACGTTCCTGTTTGATTTTCAGTGGCATGGCAAAAATTGGTGGTGAGTACAGAACTGTTGGATTGATGTAGTAGGTATGCTAAAATATCTGGAACTGTAAGATACTTAGTTCATGCCTGTAGTTCTGTTCGCTCGTTTCTTTTGGTCCGGATACGCTTAGTGTTCAGATTGGCATTTCTATCGTTGAACCTAAGTTATGATTGACCAGTCTGTCCTTTTTAGGGTCACATATTCCTGTTTTTGGTTTATTTACATGTCTCTGGTCCATGTTATGTTCATATTTCATTTGAACTGCACCAGAGTTCATTTGGAAGCCAACTGAAACCCTTCCTTTCAGCGTCTCGGTCCGCTTGTTTGGTCGCACCAGGTTTCAAATAAGCAGCTTTCACATTTATTCAGATGAACCACATTAACAGCCTAAAAAAACATGCCAGATGTGAACACACCCTAATACTTCAAATTCACCATGAACTGACATAGAGTACGGAGTGTAGTTTCTTTGAGTCATCAAAAAAAATTCCCCCTGTATTCCCTAAAGAGAACAACATGGTAACTTTTAGATGCTTTTATCTGAGAGCTGTACATTACCATACATTGCAGTACACTATCATATAGATCAGTGGTTCTGAGACCCTCCTCTGCAGATTCTGTATGACTCCTTCACCTGATGCACTCAGATGAGTTCATAGAGCCATGTTCTGATGATGAACTCCTCATCTCAATCAGGTGGATTAAAACACCAGACATACAGCATATGCAGAGTGGTGGGTTCCCAGGACTGGGGTTCAGAACCACTTGTAAAAATAACTGTACATGTCTAGCATATATACTAAGATTAGAAGTATTGAGTGTTCATTTTATGTTTTTATAGCATGGATGCATCTAAAGAAGACTCGTCTTTGGGAAGACTTGCAAACGATGAGACCAGAAATCCTACTTGCAAAATGAGAACCGTTGAAGTGAGCAGAAAACCTCACCTGTGTCTGTTTGCTGTACGAGACATTCTACCAGGAGAGGAAATCACTTACAATTATGGAGACTCAGATTGGCCATGGCGAGTCAAGGTATTATCAATAAAATGCTAAAGAGATTGATCAGTAATTCATTATAATTTTTTACTCTAATTCTGATTAGTTACCATGTGATTGTGGTCTCATATTTCTCAAGCCTTTGAATAAAGCATCAGCAGAATCCACTGATAAAAAGCCAGCCAGCAGTTTGCGCCTGCATAAATCCGTAAGTCCACTTTAAAACATCTGTATCATTATTCTATATTATTGACTCTCTCAGCATAGAGTTGTGTGTGGAATGATATATAAAGTATAGGACAGCTAGAGGAATGAACATTAACAAGTTTTTTTGTCCTTTACAAATATTCTGATATTTTGATATTCATTGGTTTCTTTTCTGACATCTAGCCCCATTGTGTAGCTTCTGTTTCCTCTCCTGAACTGGACAAGGTAAACAGCAATGGTCCTCATAAGCAGTCAGGCAAAGCAAGAACATCAAGGAATAAAACGGTAACCATCTTAAACATGCAGCAACTATCTACTGATGTTTACTGCCAGCTAGTTAAAAATGCAATAAGTGATTTCTGAGAAACACTTAATATTTGAAATCGACACCCAAACAAACAGACCCCTCCCTTCATTGCTCCGCCCCCAAAATAATGAACACGCAACACAGTCAACCACTATTAGCTGGTGCTCAGGTGTTCAAATAGAAAATATCTTTATTGCTGGCAAACCATAGAATGGTTTGGTTTTAGTTGATTTGTAGGTGCATATATACACTTCATCCAGCACCCGTGTCATTTGAAATGTATTTATCTACTCACAATTAAAAAAAACAAACAAGAAATTATTTAACGCTGCAGTCCTAGTTTTTCGTCTTTGTCGCCATTTCTGTTCGAAATCTGCAATTGCAGTCATTCGTGGAACTATCAACTTTACATGGGTTGTGCTTTAACACGGCACAGCGCGAATGAATCCTATGTTTTGAGGAGAACGTGCTGCTGTCAGTCACATCGCGTCGGTGTGGATACTGTCATTTGCAATGACAGATTATACTTTTTGGAAGTATGAGTCATGACCAACAGAAGAATGTTCACCGGAAAATGACACTGGAACAAGTAACATCCACTTTTGTTCTGACCAACTAAGGGTAAAAAAAGCTTTGCAGTGAATCGCGCTGATGAAAGGTGGGGTATGTGATTTGCAAAACGGCCGGGAGATTTTAAAATTACACAACTCAAATGGCCTTACCTTCTTTCCTTTGACTCCACCCATTCGAAGTACATGGACACGATGGGGGAGGGGGTATGGTACGACCGTTTGATTGATGCAGTTACTGTCTAATGATTCTAGGTAGTTTTGGAAATGATTGGCTGGAGTTTTTCCGAGTCCTGCCCGTTCCACAGATGATTAAATTGCCTAATTCTCATTTCAGTGCTTCTAACTCAGTGGCTGTAAGTGGGTTAGGAATAGGATTTCAAGTGATTTTGAAAAAATGGACAAAAAAGACAATTACATACCCCACCTTTAAATCTAACAATCGCTTATCAATTATCATATCACATCAAACCGTGCAAACTATACTTTGTTCTCAAATTGTTAATGTTAACAACATCAGCATTGTGTGACTACATTTAAGGCCCTTCAGATATTTATCCTTGTTTTCGTGTGGGCCAGGTGGCCAGTCTCTTTTTTTCTGTAGCCACTCCAAAGTCCAAGTCTTTTGCATTTTACAACGGGTGAATCTCAGTTGTCACTGGTGATTGTCGTTTGAACCTTTCTGGATCTGCCATCAAATTAATACGTTTAATTATATCAATTGCTGTGAGAAATGGATATAAATCTCCACCTCCAACATCCTCACACGCAATATATCCAATAAGCCGAAAATCCTTCTCTATGTGTACAGAAGTGACGTAATGACGCAAAAAATGCTTGAAATTCACGCGGAAATACACCAGTACCACTGGAATTAAAAATATTATTAAAAGCTTACTGTTTTGAATCAAGCTAAGGCAAGCAGATAGGAAATCAGGAAATTAATTATGTAGTGAACTAATCCTTTAACTAGTTATTGGTTCAGTGTTTTAATGTCTGAACCAATGTAACTATTAATGTGACTTTTGTCACAATTTGTATGTAAAGTTTGTATAAATGTTTGGTTAGAGTTTTTTATTTTATTAATGATCTTTGCTTTGAAATGTGCAAAACATGTTTGTTTATTTTTTGATCACCCTTACAGTGTGTTTGTTCTTGTCTTATATGGATGCCACAGTTTTCAATATTGTTAAAGTACATTTTATTCTTGTTTAAGCTAAATTCCTCTTATTACATCTGCAGAAGCAGTTCCGATCAAGACTGTTACAGTCATCCTCAGTCGCATCCACATCTGATGCACCCTCTTCATCGGCACCCTGTGCTTTGTTCACCTCTATAATGGCCTTATCAACCTCATGCCCTCCTGCCCTGTCCTCATCACCGTCAACACCACCTGCGCCACCCACGTCACCTTCAACCTCGCCTGTGCAGCCCTCATCACCTTCTCATGCGCAGCCCTCATCATCCTCGCCTGCGCAGCCTTCATCACCTTCTCATGTGCAGCCCTCATCGCCTTCTCATGTGCAGCCCTCATCATCCTCATCCTCGCCTGCGCAGCCCTCATCACCTTCTCATGTGCAGCCCTCATCATCCTCATCCTCGCCTGCGCAGCCCTCATCACCTTCTCATGTGCAGCCCTCATCATCCTCATCCTCGCCTGCGCAGCCTTCATCACCTTCTCATGTGCAGCCCTCATCGCCTTCTCATGTGCAGCCCTCATCATCCTCATCCTCGCCTGCGCAGCCTTCATCACCTTCTCATGTGCAGCCCTCATCGCCTTCTCATGTGCAGCCCTCATCATCCTCATCCTCGCCTGCGCAGCCTTCATCACCTTCTCATGTGCAGCCCTCATCGCCTTCTCATGTGCAGCCCTCATCATCCTCATCCTCGCCTGCGCAGCCCTCATCACCTTCTCATGTGCAGCCCTCATCATCCTCATCTTCTCCTGCTCCACCCTTATCTTCACCTTGTGCTGCATCAACACCTGTGGTTCACTCATCACAGGCGTCTGAGACCCTCTCATTAAGGAAGGTGGGTAGATTCATTTTTGGACTGGTAAATCTTACAATAAATTATATGAAATAAAATATTATTTATATTTGTTTGTATTTCCCCTCTTCCAGATATCCTCTTTAAGGCCATCAAGAAAAAGACAGGTATGTCACTTGCCATGTGATCATTTATACGCTCAATATTTTTTGCATAATTATGGCTTTGCTTGCCAGTATCGGCAAATGATGAAACGTAATGTTACATGATCCACTGCCATACCCACTATGCCCAAATACTACCTGTTCTATTAGATTCTGCCAGTGGTGTACTCGTGTGATCACTAAAATATATAATTGAAAAAAAACAAAAACATTTTGTACTATTTGAGTAAGTGTTAAATTCTCTCATTCAGTATTCAGGAAGTGCCGTCTGTGATACAGACTACAGCGATGTCACAGACTACAGCGATATTGACTATATACCAAAAATCAGCTCAGATGATTCGGATGGTAGTTCTTCTGGACATGACATGGTCAAAAGTGCTTTGATACATCCAACATCTCCCAAAGAGGCAGGTAGTTTATCTGATCAATGTATGACCGCACCATCACCTAAAAAGATGAAATGCCAATCTAAAGAGACAAACACCTCGTCTGGTGATAAGACTTTTATTCAGTCAATGCCATCACCTAAGCAGGAACGCAAGACGTACAACAAAAAGCAGTATTGCCTTTATTGCTCTAAGCCATATTCAAAAATGGCCAGACACCTTGAATTTGTCCATCGCAACGAAGTGGGGGTTGTAAAGGCAGTAGCATTTCCAAAACATTCCAAAGAAAGACGAGTCCAGTTAAACCTCCTTAGAAAAAGGGGCAACTTTGCCCACAACACCGATGTGGTGAGAAAAGGACATGGGGAGATGATTGCCTGCTACCGTCCACAAAATAGTCAAAGAGCCAATGAATTTATTCACTGCATTTACTGCCAAGGGCTTTATAACAAGCGTAGTCTTTGGAAACATATCAAAAACTGTCCCCTGAAACCAAAAAATGAGGATGCCCAGGGCAGGAAAAGAGTTCGATCCCTGTGTGCTCTAAACACACCAGTGGGCTTAGAAGTGAGCAAAGGATTCAAGAAAGTACTCTCCTTTATGAACTATGATGAAGTTTCGCGTGTAGTTCATACTGACAGATGCATCATGCAGCTGGGGGAGCACATGTTCAACAGGATGGGGTCTGATGTGACCAAACATGACTACATCAGACAGAAGATGAGAGAAGTAGGCAGACTTCTTCTTGAAGCAAGGAAGATTACCCCACTGAGAACAATGGTAGACTTCATCATACCAACTAACTTCAAACATGTCATAGCAGCTGTTAAAGTTGTATCTGGCTATGATGAAGAGAAAAACTCCTACCGCATTCCTTCTTTAGCTCTCAAACTTGGGCATTCTTTAAACAAGATATCTAGCATTATTGAGAGCAATGCCATGATGTATGGAGATCATGAGCGTGCTGAGTGTGCCCGAGACTTCAGGAAAATACACCAGGCAAGGTGGAATGAGTACATTTCTGCTGGTGCTATAACTACATTGAAAGAAGCCAAGTGGAACACACCACAGATCATTCCTTTCACTCAGGATGTCAAAGTCCTGCACACACATCTTGAAAAGAAACACAATGAGCTCCTAAGTAAGCTCAGATCTTGCCCTTCTGCTGACAGCTACGCTGCTCTAGCCAAGGTCACGCTGTCCCAGGTCATCCTGTTCAACCGAAGGAGAGAAGGTGAGGTATCCCGGATGCTTTTGTCAGCTTTTAAAAGCAGGGATTCTTCTGAGCTACACGAAGACATTGCCATCTGTCTGTCTGAGTTTGAGAGGAAGCTGTGTCTGCACTTCTCAAGAGTTGAGATCCGTGGTAAACGAGGGAGAAAGGTTCCTGTGCTCCTCAAGCCTTCCATGGTTTCTGCCATGGAGCTGCTTGTTGAAACGCGTGAGCTTTGTGGTGTTCCAGCAGAGAATCCCTTTATGTTTGCTAGATGTGGAGCAATGTCTGCCTACAGAGGAGGAGAGTGCATCAACAAAGCTGCTTGCGAATGTGGCATAAAGAACCCTGATGCACTGTCATCAACTAGGCTTAGGAAACACATAGCAACCATGTCTAAAATTCTTAACCTTAATGAGAATGAAGCAGACCAACTGGCTGATTTCCTTGGTCACGATATCCGAATCCACAGACAGTATTATCGGTTACCAGAGGGAACACTGCAGCTGGCAAAAATGAGTAAAGTCCTAATGGCCATGGAGAAAGGAACACTGTCTGACTACAAAGGAAAGAAACTTGATGACATTGAAATCGACCCAAATGGTATGAGTATACATGCTCTGTGTGTATCTGTGCTGTACATATTTACAAAACAATGTATATATTCATGTCACAGATACTAGGTATAAGCAATAAAGTGTTCATTTTTCGTTAATTAATTATTAAGAGCAACTTGAGGCCCAAGGTGATTCCATGTCAAGTGATGAGGAGGATTCCAGTGACCTATCTCAGACGACAGCACCAGCACCAGTACAGACTGAACAACCTGTTAAATCTGATCAAGCTGTTTCACAGGAGGATCAAGGTAAGAAAAATCTCTACATTGCACAAACAATCAGTAATCAAATAAAACAGTAATCAAATAAACATGAATTAGCTCCATGCAGCAATATCCAGACAAATTAAAAAAAAATTATGCATTAGGACACAGTCTTGATTTGCTCTTTACTCACCGATTTAGTTGTAATGAGAATGTGTAATGAGAATTTACTTTTTAATTATTTCATAGGTTCTTCAAATGCTCCAAAAAAGAAATGGGAGGACAGTGAGGTAAAAGCAGTAGAGAGACACATGATGAGTTTCATCAAGACATGCAAAGTTCCTGGTAAGCAAGACTGTGAAAGATGCATTCACGCAGAGCCAGAAGCTTTGAAGCAGCGAACATGGACTGGTGTGAAAAATTATGTGCGGAACAGGATCACGACTCTTAAAAGAAAGGGTGGTTTGTAGGAAGGCACAAACACTTCAGCACTTTGCACATTATGCTCTTTTTGTAGGAAATGGAGCTAAATTAAAAGAAATGAGGATAAAGGTGTAGAAATATTTTGTGGATGGAATGAAACAGAATATAAAGTGAAAAGTTAGAGTATAAGAAGGTTAATGAAGAAGTAGAGGATAGTAAGAGTCAATTTTCTTTGTTCAGTTACAATATAGTTGGATGAAATGTCATGTTAAACTTTTTGATATTTCTGTCATAGAGGGAGGGGAGAATGTAAAGATGATAAAAAAGGGAAGAGTGAATAGCTGTGCTGGACATGGGCTGTGGCTGGATGTAACCGATTGGTGAGAGTTGCTGTGTGCAGACGAGAGAAGCTGAAAACTGAGATGTGATGTCAGACACTTTCTGCTTCCTGTAGTGATGCTCAGGCTAAGTTTGCATACTTTACCACAGCTGAAGTAGAAAAAATGCATTATTTTCCAAATACACAGATATTTCGGAGACATTTTCATTCAATACATGCACTGCTTGATACAGTGTCTGTTTGTACAAGAATAAAGTTCAACATAAGCCTAAATACCAACGTAAAGAGGGAGGAGAGAATGTAAAGGGGACGTAAAGTGGGAGGAGAGAATGTAAAGGGGACGTAAAGAGGTAGGAGAGAATGTAAAGGGGACGTAAAGAGGTAGAAGAGCATGTAAAGGGGACGTAAAGTGGGAGGAGAGAATGTAAAGGGGACGTAAAGAGGGAGGAGAGAATGTAAAGGGGACGTAAAGTGGGAGGAGAGAATGTAAAGGGGACGTAAAGAGGTAGGAGAGAATGTAAAGGGGACGTAAAGAGGGAGGAGAGAATGTAAAGGGGACGTAAAGTGGGAGGAGAGAATGTAAAGGGGACGTAAAGAGGTAGGAGAGAATGTAAAGGGGACGTAAAGAGGTAGGAGAGAATGTAAAGGGGACGTAAAGTGGGAGGAGAGAATGTAAAGGGGACGTAAAGAGGTAGGAGAGAATGTAAAGGGGACGTAAAGTGGGAGGAGAAAATGTAAAGGGGACGTAAAGAGGGAGGAGAGAATGTAAAGGGGACGTAAAGACGGAGGAGAGAATGTAAAGGGGACGTAAAGTGGGAGGAGAGAATGTAAAGGGGACGTAAAGAAGTAGGAGAGAATGTAAAGGGGACGTAAAGAGGTAGGAGAGAATGTAAAGGGGACGTAAAGTGGGAGGAGAGAATGTAAAGGGGACGTAAAGAGGTAGGAGAGAATGTAAAGGGGACGTAAAGTGGGAGGAGAGAATGTAAAGGGGACGTAAAGAGGGAGGAGAGAATGTAAAGGGGACGTAAAGTGGGAGGAGAGAATGTAACGGGGACGTAAAGAGGGAGGAGAGAATGTAAAGGGGACGTAAAGTGGGAGGAGAGAATGTAACAGGGACGTAATGAGGGAGGAGAGAATGTAAAGGGAACGTAAAGGACGTAAAGTAGGAGAGCATGTAAAGGTGACGTAAAGAGGGAGGGGAGAATGTAAAGGGGACGTAATGAGGGAGGAGAGAATGTAAAGGGAACGTAAAGGACGTAAAGTAGGAGAGCATGTAAAGGGGACGTAAAGAGGGAGGGGAGAATGTAAAGGGGACGTAAAGAGGGAGGGGAGAATGTAAAGGGGACGTAAAGAGGGAGGGGAGAATTTAAAGGAGACGAAAGAGGGAGGGGAGAATGCAAAGGGAACGTAAAGAGGGAGGAGAGCATGTAAAGGGAACGTAAAGAGGGAGGAGAGCATGTAAAGGGGACGTAAAGAGGGAGGAGAGCATGTAAAGGGGACGTAAAGAGGGAGGAGAGAATGTTAAGGGGACGTAAAGAGGGAGGAGAGCATGTAAAGAGGGAGGAGAGAATGTAAAGGGGACGTAAAGAGGGAGGAGAGCATGTAAAGAGGGAGGAGAGCATGTAAAGAGGGAGGAGAGCATGTAAAGGGTACGTAAAGAGGGAGGAGAGACAGCGACGCCCTTGCTGTGCCATAAGGCAACAGAGTACAACTAGAGTGATTGGAGAGCAGGAGGACTCAGATAGAGCAGATTCTCTAGAGCGACTCACGAGCTCTGATGATGACACAGCTAATCCACGATTGGCAGAGTACACCGCTTGACAACGATCACGTGTGTTTCATGTCTCTTCTCACACCTTCAGTTCCACTAAGGATCACATCTGTTCTTTATAACAGTAAAAGCTCTTTTCACATAGTTGCGATAAATGTTTATCAAAATAAAACAAATAAAACAATGTAGACCCCACTTCACTGGTATTTAGGCTTATTTTGAACTTTATTCTTGTACAAACAGTAGTGCATGTATTGAATGAAAATGTCTCTGAAATATCTGTATTTGGAAAATAATGCGTTTATTCCACTTCAGCTGTGGTAAAGTATGCAAACTTAGCCTGAGCATCACTACAGGAAGCAGAAAGTGTCTGACATCACATCTCAGTTTTCAGCTTCTCTCGTCTGCACACGGCAACTCTCACCAATCGGTTACATCCAGCCACAGCCCATGTCCAGCACAGCTAATATAAGGAAGGAATAGAGGGAGTAAATGTAAAGAGGATAAAGAGAGGGAGGAGTAAAGCGTGTAAAAAGAGTGAGGAGTAGAGTTAAATAGGATAGAGAGAGGGAGGAGTGAAGAGGGAGGAGTAGAGTTAAAGAGGATAGAGAGGGAGGAGTAAAGAGGGTAAAAAGAGGGAGGAGTAGAGTTAAAGAGGGAGGAAGTAAAGGAGGAAGTAGAGAGATTTTGAAGAAGGGTGGATGGAGGAAGTACAGAGGATAGTTGGGCACTGAGAATCATTCCCACCTCCAAGTTAATTGATTTTTCATTGTTGTTCTTTAAAAAAAAAATTTTTTTTGAAGTTCTGTCATTAACTGCAATGTGCACTTTCAACACAATGTGTCCAAGACTGTTAATATTAAAGAGTCATTTAATCGGAGTGTGTGTGTCACTCGAGTCCCCAAAGAGTCATTTAATCGGAGTGTGTGTGTCACTCGAGTCCCCAAAGAGTCATTTAATCGGAGTGTGTGTGTCACTCGAGTCCCCAAAGAGTCATTTAATTGGAGTGTGTGTGTCACTAGAGTCCCCAAAGGGTCATTTAATCGGAGTGTGTGTCACCTGAGTCCCCAATGAGTCGTTCAATTGGAGTGTGTGTGTCACTAGAGTCCCCAAAGGGTCATTTAATTGGAGTGTGTGTGTCACTAGAGTCCCCAAAGGGTCATTTAATCGGAGTGTGTGTGTGTCACTCGAGTCCCCAAAGGGTCATTTAATCGGAGTGTGTGTGTGTGTCACTAGAGTCCCCAAAGAGTCATTTAATCGGAGTGTGTGTGTGTCGCTAGAGTCCCCAAAGAGTCATTTAATCGGAGTGTGTGTGTCACTCGAGTCCCCAAAGGGTCATTTAATCGGAGTGTGTGTGTGTCACTAGAGTCCCCAAAGGGTCATTTAATCGGAGTGTGTGTGTCACTCGAGTCCCCAAAGGGTCATTTAATCGGAGTGTGTGTGTGTCACTAGAATCCCCAAAGGGTCATTTAATCGGAGTGTGTGTGTGTCACTAGAATCCCCAAAGGGTCATTTAATCGGAATGTGTGTGTGTCGCTAGAGTCCCCAAAGGGTCATTTAATCGGAGTGTGTGTGTGTCACTAGAGTCCCCAAAGGGTCATTTAATCGGAGTGTGTGTGTGTCGCTAGAGTCCCCAAAGAGTCATTTAATCGGAGTGTGTGTGTGTCGCTAGAGTCCCCAAAGGGTCATTTAATCGGAGTGTGTATCACTATTTTTATTTGTATAGAGTTTTTTTGACAATTACTACACTTTACAGAGGAACATGCCTAATGTCTTAAAACCCCAGTGTGTAGCCAAAGATGACTCTGGTGAGGAAATCTCCTTAAGATGTTTTTGTGATAATGATTAGTTTACAGTCGATGCTAAATTAACTAGAGGGATGCAGATTCGGTCAGTGAAAGGTTCTCTGCCATGAAGTGAAGTCCGTTTTATTTCTATAGCGCATTATACAATACAGATGGTTTCAAAGGAGCTTCACACACATAAAATAACTTGCAAATGTCAACAATTATGAAATGACTAATGTAGAGCTGTTTTGCAGTTGAAATTAAAGACAATAGTGTTATTATTCAGCTCAATTCTGTTCATCTTTTGCTTCTGATAGTCAATCAGTCAAGTCAATAACATTTCTGAATGTTAATTGTCATTCCCCAACTGAGCAGCCAAAGGCACTTGATCTCAAGCTACAAATCAGACAAAACATGTAGGCTACCCATTTACAGTGATCTTGCTGAAAAGAAGAAACCCAGTTTACTCTCTCACACCTGTATCTTTGCACTAGCTTGATTTCACTGTCCAGTATTGGAACTTTGAATTGTAATATTCTACTTCTGTCTTCTTAGGATGAATAATATATACCATCTCAACAATGTCCTGAAAGTATACCTTAACCAGAGTTTGTGTATCACCATGGTCCTCAAAGTATGACTTGATCAGAGTTTGTGTTTAATGTCCCCAAAAGCGACATATAAAATAATGTCCCTAAAGTGATGGTAAAATGTCAGGTCTTTAAGGAAGGCTTTTATTGATAAAATCAAGTGATATTTGTGATGACAGCTTCTCCAGAAGTGCAGTCATATCTTTCTTTAGTCTCTAGACCCTTCAGAAAGGGGTGTCCCTAAAGGTAGGGTTTCCAGTCATACGTCCTCACATTGTGGTTAAGTAGGTATGCGTGTGTGCGTGTGTGTGTGTGTGCGTGTGCGTGCGTGTGTGTGTGTGCGTGTGTGTGCGCGCGCGCGCACGGGTGTGAGCAGCTCAGACTTACTCGACTGGTTCCTGATGGCAGAATATTGAACGAGTTCAACCCAACATAGCTGCACAGTTACTTTCCGAGAGAGAACAGGTGGATATCGAGCAGCTCATGCAGAATTGTAATAGAGCTCGGGCGTAGACGTCATGGAATGGTGCATTGTGGGTAACGGCGGCCATTTTAGAGGCATCGCAAAGCAGGTTTGTAGTAAGATAATAGCCAGTCTCCAGAAAAATTTAAAGAACGTGACAAAAAAAGTTGCCTATACCTATACGGACAAACTTAATAATGAAGCCAAACAACGCTAATTAAAAAAAAAAGAGGTTGTAGGCGGAATCGATCCCTATGAACACATGAAAGTTTACCAAGCCTCAGTTTCCCTGATAATTTATCCTACCGGGTCTGTGGAGTGAGCGCTTACACCTCCGATCAATTTAAAAATGTCACTTTCACTTTTTAAAAAGTCACTGGAGGCTCACCTGCAGATCATAAATGGATCTGCAAATTAAACGTGGAGAAAACAATCTTTTTCACTAAGGAAATGTTAACATTAACCAAGCATCAGTGGTGACACACACACACACACTTATCAGATTCTGCGAGCTATGAAGCTTGTCTATGCGGGTTTGTTACACTTCCGGAGTAATTACTCACCTATCATACTTGCAAAAATCCACTGTTTTCCTCCGGTAGTTCTGTAATCCGGTATAATATTGACGAACATTCACCTCAGACACAACCCACCATTCACCAAAACAAGACGCTTAACTTCCTATTTTGAAGTTCGTTCCAGTTTTTTTTTTTTTTTTAAACAAGTTGTTCAAATTTGTTAAATACAGTCAGCACAAAAATATCAAAAAGCAAATTAAGTTCAGGATTGGGTCAAAAGAAAATGTTTAAACAAAAAATACAGACACTAAACTGACTCCCTTACTGGCCAAAAACTAGAGAAAACGTAATGTGTTTGTGTCTGAGTTTGTGTGTGTGTATGTGCGAGAGAGAGAGAGACCATACACAACATGTCTCACCATAACTATGTATTATAATATTATCGAAGGTGATGGTTTCCCTCCGTACAGTGGCGACCCAAGCCATCTGACGCCTCTTGGTGATTTCAGACACCTTGTGTTTTTTTTCCAAGTAGGAAAATGTTGAAAACTAATATGATTCACGAGGCGTTTGCCCTGTCGATCATGAAACCGATTACAGCAGTTCACAATACAGCAATACTGAACCATTTTCCAAAAAATAATCAAAATTAATGACCAAATGACCAACGTTACCTAATGCCTACTATACAGTACATCTACTTCTTTACCGCGATTCCCACAATGCATTGCGACGTGACGCAACGATCCCGACCTCTATACAGATTTTGCACGCAGAACAATAAAATATAACTTCGTGTGCTTTGAGACTGGGCATAAAATCGATTTGCTGTACATTTCACGCGACGAGAGGTGGGTTTTTATATTTTTTTTTGGGGGGGGGGGGGGGGTCGCGGGGCAGCAGCGCATTTATCATGGGGTCGCGGGCTAAAAAGTTTGGGAACCCCTGCTCTAGATGGGTTAGATGTGGACATGATCAACGCTGAGGATTCTTACTGGAGTCTGTTTTCTAACAGAGGAAGAAACAGATCGATAAAGACATTATATAGCCATTTAGATAATGCTGTTGTCTAGAGGTGCTCCGATCACGATCCGCCAATCGTTATGCGTATCTCCTCAGTAAAGCCGGTTTTCTAATCAGCGGTTAATTCCATCAGGTGCGTGATTTCACATAGAGTAGCTGTTAATACACAGAGCCGTTGTTAATAGAGAAGATGCGCAAATCACGTTAATTTTCAGTGTTTATTGGCCCATCTTCTCAGTTAACAACGGCTCTGTGTAGTAACAGCTGCTCTATGTGAAATCACGCACCTGATGGAATTAACCGCTGATTAGAAAACCGGCTTTACTGACGAAATGCGCATTAACGATCGGCCGATCGTGATCGGAGCACCCCTACTGTTGTCAAATACTCAAGATCATATGCTGCATTCACACCATGTTCTACTTAAAACTGTTCATGTCCTTGGACTGGAAACTGTGCATTTCTACGGCAACATTATCCATGCCTAAATTAATCTGAGGCAGTCGGGTACAGTCACGTGATACAAGAAGAAGCTCTTAGAAAATTCACAGATTACAGATGGTAATTATGAGTTACAAGGACATGTATTCTTTTTTCCAAGTTGGGATCTTGTAATTATGGCAAATACTACATGGGATGAATGCACTCATACATACCTGCACTGTAACAATGGGTGGTGATGCGGGTGATGTCAGGCTTGTCGTTGACAACTTCTCTGTGAAGAGCAAACATTAAAGTTACAGTATTTATAAGGGCATCTGTCTTAAGTGTTTATATTTAATTGTTCAGTGTACCTGTCAATAAAGTGATCCTCCTCAGAACAGGTCCCAGTTAACCCACATGACATACAGCTGATCTGGAGGTGGCATACATGTACATTTGTATGTACATGCCTGATGCATGCATGTACATGCCTGTTATGAGCAACGACATTCATTCTTCAGTTATACAAGTTTCATTCTTGTATAACTTCCATGTTTGAACATAGAGACAGGGTTTCACAGACAGAGCTTAGCTTAAGCCAGGACTAGGCCTCAGTTAAATCAGGATATTGCTTCTATAAAAATGCCTTCAGAACTTTGCAGGTGTGCATCTTGAGACACGACTGACACTGATATATTTGAAGATGTAGCAGTACAATATATTTTCAGTTAAGACAGCTTGAACATGCATTTTAGTATGAAACTTGTCTTAGAATCTGGGGGATAATGTTAATATAACGTTAGCTGTGCTCTCTTTTAACTGTTTTGAGGACAATACTTACACTTCCGAAGCATTTCTTTCATTTCTTCTTCCTTCAAAAACAAAATAGTCATTAAGAGGGCTCTGAACCTAGATAGAACAGAAGTAAATTCATCCATTTTTGTATTTATACTGTTAATTACTTTAAACTTCAAACAACAGCCATGTCTATTAAACATGGTTGTTAAATTATTAATCTCAAGATATTAATGCCACCATCATCTCTCCTCCTCTGCAATTGCTGTTGTTGTATGAGTAAAATTAACTTACACTCCTCATAAACAACATCGAGTGAAAAAGGAAAAGACAAAAATAATCTGTCTATCTCTTGGTCCAGGGTTCAAGCGCAGTTTTCTCCGCTGTAGGCATGTGAGAAAACTAGTTAACACAGCTAACAAATGAAATTTCCTGCCGTTTAGACAAACAACAATTTTTGCAGATCACAAACAGCCTCTTGAGGAAAAGAAAGAGCGATAAAAGGTAAATAGTGGAAATTAATGTCCATACACCTAACTAATCTAAAATAAAGTTTCCACCTTCTCATTCACAGCTCGTTGAATTCACTCACAATCACATTACTGTGACAAAACGGTGTTGTTAACGGACTCACAGGGTCATGATTTAAACGAATTGATAACCTGATATTTTTACATTTTTCTAAACAAATATGTCTTAGTTGAGCTCTTAATGAAAAAAAAAAAAAAAAAAAAAAAAAAAATATATATATATATATATATATATATATATATATATATATATATATATATATATATATATATATATATATATATATATATTTATCAATGTTTTGAACTAAAAAAAATATTACTTGCAAGATAAAACAAATAATGGTAAATTAAACTGAAAGACAAATTATTAATTGGATGAAGTACTGCTTGGAAAAACTTTTTTTATTGTAGTTCTACTGTTGTTGACAGTAGGGCTGGTCCATTTTTTGAGCTTCGAAGCTTCGGCAGTAATCATAGACTGTATAATAGTAATCAACACCGAATATTCAAAGCATTGGAGGGAGGAGACTGAACATATCCTTCTCTCTAATAAAGTCAGTAATCTCTGTGTGTCTGTCTGTTAGGCTTTTTAAAAATTATGTCGAGAACCGACTTCATGCGTTACGGGTGTGTTGTTTGCAATTGTTTTGCATTTTGGTGCAATATGGACACGGGAAACGTTCAGAATGAATCAACTTTTAAATAAACTACATAACAGCGCGAGATGGAAGCGGCGCGTCTCACGAGCACAGGGCTTATATGCTCTGAGAATGGTCACTGCACTAGGAATACAAAAGACTAAGGTCTGTTAAAAGCAATACTTTGAACATAGACAAATTATTATTGTGCTGGGCTACTGTACGTTTTTTTTTTTTTTTTTTGTCTTCTGTATTCGCAAGTATTTTCCAAGCGAATTAAGTTCACACTATTTTCATGAGTAAAATTACTGAATAACATGCCGGATAAGCACCAAGGTTTTTTTTTTTTTTTTAACACCAACAATGTACTACAGGCATACTACTTAAAGAACTCTTAGATTTGTCAAACTTGATGTATTATTGTTGTAGTCCAGTTTTAAAATGGCATATCTGGCACACTGCCTTTGTCTTGTCCTCACTCAATCTAAAGCGCTCCCACATAGCTGAGGTCTTCAGCATTTTTGTCTTCTCTTCCAAATGAACTGAGTCATGACGTTCACTCATGGGTGATTCATAAGCGGCTTTTCCACTATTGGGTCGAATGGTTTTCTTTGCTTAACCATTCCATTCCGTGCCGATCCGGGCCAGTCAGCACGGATACGGTTTCATTTTCCACTGTGATGCTTATAACGGTGTTCTTTGGAATGCAATACAAATGTGTCAGTCATAACGCAAGTGTAATATAAACAGCGATATGGATGATGATTAGATATTCCTGTTTTTGGGACTCTTTTTTTACCTGATATTTACTTAATTGAATAATAGAAAAAAGACAACTCTAGATGTGAAAAATTAAATAAACAGAAGGCGACGACGGGTATAATATCAATGACTCCATTGTGAAAAAGGCCCAGCAGAGGTAGTACTTCCTTAGTCAGCTGAAAAAGTTCAACCTGCCACAGGCACAGATGACACAGTTTTACTTGGCTATTATTGAGTCTGTTCTTTGTTCTTCTATAACTTTCTGGTTGGGGTAGCCAGCAAACCAGATTTAAGAAGACTGCAACGCACTGTTTGGACCACAGAAAGGATCACTGGTGAGCACCTGCCCAGTCTTCAGCACTTGTACAACTCCAGAGTGAAGAAATGGGCAGGTAACATCATCAAAGACCCCTTTTTGTTCTCATATCAGATGTGTATGTATGTTTGTACGTACCAGGAGCACCTTAAAAAAACACACAATAAATTCATTTTGTGTTTGCACATACCTGGCGAATAAAGCTAATTCTGATTCTGATGCCAGTTGTTCAAAAAAAAAACAAAAAAAAAACTTTATTCGAATCTCAAATTTGAAAATCGAATGCCAACCCATTGAATGAATATTTGAATAATTGAATATTCTGATCCAGCCCTAGTTGCAACATTCTTGAAACTCCATTAATTCACTACTTCAACTTATATAGAAATTAATACATGACACTTTGTCACCTCCATCCTGTCTTTCATCTCTGTTTTCTTTGATGTCATTTCCTCTGTTTCTCATCCTCCTCTGCAGCCTTATGTATGATTCTTTCTCAAGGGGTGTTCATTATGACAGCGATTTGTAGTGACAGAATGGCTGTAAGTCATTTATTTTCAAAGAAGTGTGAGACCATTGGTGATGTGATGTGGGCGTGTCCAGCGTCATAATAAAGTTGAGAACTTTATGCTAATGAGCAATAACACAGTGTGAATATCTTGAGCTCTATTGTCTATCTGATACTAGTCAAGTGCAGGACAGAAGGGAGGTTAAGGACGAGGTTGAAGAGAAAAAGAAGTGAATGTTGCGCTAGGTTATATTAAAATGATTTACCAAAATCAGAGACCGTTCAGACAGAGACATTTCAGATAATTGCTTTTCTCGTTATTTAAAGGGATAGTTTACCCAAAAAATTCAATTATGTAATTACTGACTCGATCTGATGTCGATCCAAACCAGCAAGACCTTTGCTCATCTTCAGAACACAAATTAAGATATTTTTGATGAATTCCGAGAGCTCTCTGACCCTCCCATAGACAGAAATGTAGTTACCACAATTAAGGTCCAGAAACGTAGCAAGGACATCAGTAAAACAATCCATGTGACACCGGTGGTTCAACCATAATTTTACAAAGCTACGAGAATACTTTTTTTGTGCGATGTTTCTGGACCTTGATTGTGGTAACTACATTCAGAATAAATAAAAAAATATCTTAATTTGTGTTCCGTAGATGAACGGAGGTCTTATGGGTTTGGAACGACATGATGCTGAGTAATTAAAGCTGGGGAAAATGATTTCTGGTAGCCAGTGTTGACACCCCTTTCTCACCTCTATATTGATAGCTCCACCCAACACATATGTACGCATTCTTAAAATAACAGATTTTGTTACTGGATTTGAACATTATATATATGATCAATTTAATACATCCTTGCTGAATAAAATAATGAAAAAATTATAATAATCATACTGCTTTTGAATGGTAGTGTACATAAAATCACTTAATTGCCTTTCAATGGCAAGAAAAAAAATTGTCAGAATAAATTTGACATTGTATTTTTACAGAAAAAAAAAGCTTCTAAAAAATAGTTTAGACCTACGGTGGCCTGCTTTAAAGCTATAGTTTTATTTTGTTGCACTAGTGTTGCCAAACATATTATCAAAAAATTAAATAAAAAATTATATCCGTAAGTTTCAAGTATGTTCATGGTGTTTATGTTGTTAGTGAATTACTTATTTCTAATTGTTTCTGCACATTAATTTCTGATAGGAGAAAATATTTTAACATCCAGTAATGACACAACTTGAAATAACTCTATTATAACACCTCAGCACAGGTGAGAATGTGAGCAGTGAGGAAGAAAATCAGCTTTCAGGTGTAGGAGTTAATTTTAGCTCTGCAGTGTGATACTTTTCCCAGCATTATGTGAAGTTTCACTCATCGGCTGAAAAGCTCTTTGTCGCTGGCTCCCATGAGCATCTGGGTTAGATGACAATCTTTATTTATCTGTCTTGCAGGAAGTGTGTTTTCCTACAGGAGAGAAAGTGTGTGTGATGGACAGGTGATTATTTGAGGAGCAGCTTGTGGCAGTCTCTCGATGGCGAATGCCAAATATTTATATCTGTGGTGGACAGTCTCGTCTCCAACCGTCCCCTTTGCAGCTCAGGGTCAAAAGGTCAGATGGGCTTTAAATGTTTCCCACAATCCTCTCACCCATTCATGTTCTCTATTTTGTGCAACGCTTCTCTGCTTCAGCTCTTCTCTCATTTGTTTGTCAGTGTAAATTTCATTCTCGCACTTCCAGGTCATGAGATCAGTACAGGCGTTTGACTCATGTTACAAATATTAAACGCACAAACAGTCTCACACCCGTCATGTGATGATTATAATCCTGATGCACACCCGCATGGACACACTGGTTCTTTCTTTCTCACTAGGAAAGGAAAGGTGTGGTCCCTTGGTTCTATAAAAGACCAATGGAGACTATATATAGGTGTTGTTTTGGTAAACACAGGAAGTTGAGCTGTGCCATTCAAGACAAGGAGGGTGTGTGTGTGTGTGTGTGTGTGTGTCCATAGAAACCTTCACTTCTCAAGCCACTAACTGATAAAGCTAAAGATAAAACACAAAAAAGTCAAGTCACCACAAAGACATTCCTCTGACTGTTTTTGTAGAGTGATAAAAGACATTGAATGGCATACAAGAATGTTAAAGGCCCTCTTTAAACTGAACTTTGACCCGTCTAAGAAAAAGTGAAAAAGTACTCGTTTTCGCAATTAATATCTAAATAAAACTGTACAGATGGGCAATTACTAATTACTCAGTATTGGTATCGATAATAGCGATACCAATACTGATAACAAACCTATGCCTGTAGAGCATGTTTTGAGTAAATGAATGCATATGTAAATGAAGCAGCAGTGATGCATCACCCTCTTAAACGAGTCTGTTTATCTCCAGACAGGTCTGAACAAGTCACTTCAGCGGAGACGCACAGATGCTGCTGCCCTCTAGTCTACACTCTAAAAACTGCTGGGTTGAAAACAACCCAATTTGGGTTATTTTGACAACCCAGCGCTGGGTCAAAAAGGGACGAACCCAGCGCTGGGTTGTTTTAACCCAACCAGTTGGGTTATCATATTTAACCCAGCCTGCTGGGTTGCCTTTTTTATGGTTTAAAATGACTATATTGCAGGGTTTCAAAAACCAGAGCGGGTGTTTTTTATCACTGTTTTTCAGAAGGAAAACTACTGTATTTAGAAAATGTTCGATATCATTTCTCATGTGCTTGATAAGGCAGCGTTTGTGAGCTCAGCACCGTTCTGCAGCCGTTACCGGAGAAACCTACCTCTCCCGCTCTTAGCGCCTCCTGCTGGCAGAAAATAAACTCGCAGAGTGAAGCCATGTGGGGAAACGATGCATTTCTACGTTAAAATTAACCCAAATTGAGCTAGGCATTAAACCTACAAATGTTGTTCATTTTAAATATCACTTTTACACACAAATAATAATTATCAAAAGGAAAATATTTATTAAAAACAAGAGAAAAGTCAAAAAGTAACATGTTAGAAGAAATGCAGAAAAGGATGGCATTAACAGCTACAGAATTCATAAACAAAGCATTGAACATTTGATGAATATAACTTAAGATCAAATTGGACTTTGTTCAATTGTATATATTGTATAAAAATATACGAAAACACTTATACAATAAATTTACAATTAGTTAGGTTTTTTTCCAACTATTCTGGCATGACAGTACACAAATAAATCACAACATTAACTTTGATATTATAACATTTAACAGACGCATTTGTGTGTGTGTGTGTGTGTGTGTGTGAAAGAATGTGAGCAGGTGTATGAATGACAGAGTGTAAACTCTTCTACTAAACAACACAGAAAAAGCATTTAACTTTTTTTTTTTAACAAATTATACACTTACAGTTTGTTTCATAGTCCATGAATACAGATCATGCATCACGGTCAATTTTCATGATCTCTTTAGCATAACTGATGTAATCATGAAGAAACCCCATCAGCACAGCATGTGACATCTTCTACATCATCCAGGCCAGCGTCCTCCTTTAAAACCACCGCTGCATCAGTTTAGGGGAAAGAAGATTCTCCTCTCTGACCAGCATTCATCCCAGTCACCGCCTGTTCATCAGTGGCCTAAGAGAAACACATTTGAAAAAATTAAACATTTAATTAAACTATCCATTTTCAGGTAGAGGTGTATTCACATTCGTAAGGATAGGTAAATAATCGGTTTTAAAGTTTCAACACTTTGTGCGGTTGTTTAATGTCTCAGTCCACCACAGCGCTCCAGGAGGCTATAATGGCAGCACTAGTGTGAGGACAGGTGATATTGTTTGAATAAATATTGCTTTCAGAAAGCTTCTTTACTGAAACATTAAAACAGACATGACATTCACATACCTCACAATATTCATGTACATGGAGGGCTGCTCTTCAAACCGTTAGTTCACCAAATAATTAAAATGTTCATAATTTACTCTCCCCATGTTTTTCCAGACTCATACAAACTCTGCTCATTTTTTGGAAAACATATGAATACATTTAATATTCTCTTTTTGTGTCCTCCATTGCTGGTCTGGGAGACCAGTATTTTATTTTGAACATACATGTTTGCTATCATATAATTTAAGATGTATTCATATATAAATATCAGAATTTACTTCTACAATAACTCTATATTTATGAAGCTTGAAAATACTGATTATCTAAACTATAAATGGATTAACAAATATTATGAGAAAACTAAAAATATATTAATTTATGTTGTAAAGACAGACAAAAGTCTTATAGGTGTGGAATGACTTGAGGGCAAGTAAATGATTTTTTGTGTGAACTTTACCTCTAAGAGCGAAGACCAAGAATGATGACTCTCCAAATCAGACAACTCCAAAGTTGGTTTGAGTTCTGCAATAAAAAACACAGACATCAATGGTCTTAATGAAATAAGCACGTAATCACACTGTTGTTGCATCAAAATGTGAAGTAAACTGGCAGGAGACAACAGAAACATTTATTTTCTAAAAATAACTTACATAAAATCTCAAAGGAATGATGCTCTCCCATGTCTCTTGCTTTTAACATCTACAAAAACAAATATTATTTTACTCTTAGTAAAACACAACAACAACTGATAACATGAAATTATGAAGTTTACTTGCCTTAAACGATCTTTCCCTCTCTTCAGAAGAAGCTGAGAAAACCACCTCCTCACACAAGCAGACTTCTGTGTCCTTAACTCCAGTTAGTTTGAGTTCTGCAAAGAGGGACATCAATGGTTTCAATAAAATATTAACATATACATACATACATACATACATATATATATATATATACACACACACACACACACACACAGACAGAAATGTGAAGTTAACAGGCAGGACACAACAGAAACATTAATTTTCTAAAAAAAAAAAGTAATAATAACTTAACTTACATCAGTCTCAAAAGAATGAAGTTATCTTGTCTCTGGATTTCAACATCTAAAAAAAAAAAACATTTTAGTCTTAGTAAAAATAATGATAACTTGATGTTATTCTGAAGTTTACTCTCCTTAAACCGTCTGTCCCTCTCTTCAGAAGAACACCTCCTCATCCTCACACAGGTCTGTGATTCCTCACACAAACAGCTTCTGTGTCTTTAACTCTCAGCGCGAGGACAATGAAGATACAAGCTTGACAAGTCTGAAATATTACATGTAAAACATACTTTTAACAGTTACCACTTCAACAGCCTCAAAATAATTGTGCTAGTCTTTACTACACAATGCCGTTTCCTTTAGGAGACAAACATACATTCAGTTTAACCGCGAAAAAAAAAACAAATTCACATGAGCGTAACCGTGACCATAACCGTCTGTTAACGCCTCAAAAAGTACAGATAATGTAAAATCTTAGGTAAATATGACAAAATACATTCACGGACGTTATATTAAAAGTACATCCTCCGTTCAGTAACGTTACATGAGGCAGTTAAGACCTCCGTGTCTGAGTCGAAAACCGCGTCCGTTTTTTTTTGTATATATATATATATATATATATATATATATATATATATATATATATATATATATATATATATATATAACGTTAAGCTCCTTTGTTTCCGCCTTTCATAAAACCTTCAGCCTTTCATACAACCGGGTAAACAATAAAAGATAACTTTACATTTTGAATATTTACTTACCATAGTCTTTCACTCGCTTCTCGCTTCTATCACGCTGAGAAAATGGCGGCTGCTCGCACTGGAGACGTACGATTTTGACGTGACGTGCGTGCTCTCCTTCACGTCCGCGTCCTCAACCCAGCCTCGCTGGGTTAAAAAAGAGAGTTATTTTCAACCCAAACTTGGGTTAAAACATCCCAAAGTCCTATCCAACGGCCTCAACCCAGCATTTGGGTTGAAAAAACAACCCAGCGTTTTTTAGAGTGTAGTTTGGTGAAAATGAGGAAATAAAAGTCAGTTGAGAATCTCATTCTATTTTCACCATTTTACCTCTCTAAGTAATTGTGAGAGCGAGAGTGACAAAGCTGCTCTACATATGTGGCAGAAATAGAGATGGAGACGGAACTAAAGCTGGACAGCTCATAAAGGCCTGTCACTTGTTTATTTTCCCTCATTCCGTGTGTGTGGACACAGTCGTCTCTTCTGTTAGATTGGTTCTCAAGCACAAACAGACAGTGCCTGTGAGAGAGGTATGAAAGAAAAAAATGATTTATTTATAGCATGTTGCACCGTGTCCTAACAGGTGTGCTGCGCCAGCTTTCCATCAGCAAAACATTTGTCTTCATAAGTTATCAGATCATAAGTTTAAGAAATAGTTATGCAGAGGTCAATTTACAGATCACAAAAGAATACATTTTAAAGAACATTGGGTCTAAGCAACACTGTATCTCACTGACTTTTATCATGGACAACATTTATTTTTTATTTTTTTTTCAAAATATCTTTTTTTTTTTTTTTTTTTTTTTTTTTCACAGACCAAAGAAAGTCCTACAGGTCTGGAATGACCTGAGAATGAGTAAATGATGACACAATTATTGGGTGAACTCTTCCTTTAAAGATTCAGGTTCCTAATGATTCAGGTTCTTAAATTATTCTATTACCAATTATTTTAGTGCTTTAAGGGATAAATACATGACATTATTTTAAAAGGTCTTTCCTCAGACTTTTTGCAGTCTTTTTAAAGCCGTATAGATGCAGCCCTATAATTTGACTCAAATTAATTTCATAAATTAAATACATTGAATGACACTAAGCAGACAGGAAATGTATTTCTTAATTTTTATAAAATTGTTCTTATTTTTGCTAAAATATTTACACAATTTTACTGTTAAAATATATATATATATATATATATATATATATATATATATATATATATATATATATATATATATATATATATATATATATATTAGTACAGACCAAAAGTTTGGACACACCTCTTTCAAAGAGTTTTCTTTATTTTCATGACTATTAAAATTGTAGAGTCACACTGAAGGCATCAAGGGCTATTTGACCAAGAAGGAGAGTGATGGGGTGCTGCGCCAGATGACCTGGCCTCCACAGTCACCGGACCTGAACCCAATCGAGATGGTTCAGGGGTGAGCTGGACCGCAGACTGAAGACAAAAGGGCCAACAAGTGCTAAGAATCTCTCGGGGAACTCCTTCAAGACAGTTGGAAGACCATTTCAAGTGACTACCTCTTGAAGCTCATCAAGAGAAAGCCAAGAGTGTGCAAAGCAGTAATCAAAGCAAAAGGTGGCTACTTTGAAGAACCTAGAATATGACATATTTTCAGTTGTTTCACATTTTTTTGTTATGTATATAATTCCATATATAATTCCACATGTGTTAATCAATTTGTTAATTTTAACTGCAAATTGTCATACAGTATGTACAGTCAGTAATCATATTGTTCTCAAGTCTCATAGTTATACTCCTAAAATTCGTTCTGTAGAATTCACACTCTAAGTTCAATTGCTGTGTTGCGACATCATTTCATAAGTATCACAGGAAACTCTAGTAGAGATTTTAGTGTGGTGTTCCATCTCTGTTGGCACAGTATCTGTTAATGGAATGGAACATCATTTGCAGCCTTGCTACTGAACAATGGAGCACATTGAGACATAGCCAGCTTTTATCTTGTCATGCCTGGTTAGGTCCCTTTAAGGCAAGTCAGTTCACTCGCCGGTCATCTTGGTAACACCCAGAGGCAGCAGTTTTTTCTTCTTATATGAATGTAGTTCTCTTCACATGTTATGTGTTCTTTATCCCATTTGTGATGCAGAAAGTAGAAGCTCTGAAGCACAGCCATGATTTACACATTTGTTAGAGAAGTGTCATGTGTTCAGAGCATTTGTTCATCCTGTCACGGATTGTCAAATGTCAAGGATTTTTCCATGTTCCATACTCAGTGTGAGACACATGCACACATGAGAATATATATAAGTATATATGTATATGTTCCTTCGCTTTCCACATTCCACCTGTATTTGCAGCCTTCAGTAATTTGATAGAGAGAGAGATGGGATGGTTTGGAGTGATTTAAAGGAAAACTGACAGAAAAATGGATTAGTGGAAAGTGGAGGAGAGAAATATCTGATATCTGTTTCTATATATATACATAGGTTCAGACCTAGCAAGAAAAGGATGTGAAGTCATACATATAAACCTCAGAGCCGAATGGAAGACAGACATGTGACAGTCGAAAGAAGCGAGGAGAAACAGAACGAGTGAGCGATGAAAGGAGAAAGAGAGGGAGGTGAAAGAGAAAGAATGTTCCGCTCACACTCATATGGTGATTTATGGGTGGTTCTGCCTTCAGGCAAAATAGTTTGAAAATTATTAAATAGCTGCAATTAAAGTCATAAAATTGAGGAAAGAAAAGGGGTGGCGAGTGGAGGAGAGATGAGCTTGACGTCTGTCTGGGCTGCACAGTTTTATAGTGTCTGTCTTTGTTTGTGTTTTCTTTCCCTCTCTTTCATTTCATCTTGCGTTTTTAGTTTTATAGACTTTTACTTTGATTACACACCTATATGTCTGTTCTCTGTTCTTTCATATTCCATCTTATAGCTTCTGAAAAGGCGGATAGTCATTATTTTTGGCTGCTTTAGTAGCAAACTGATCGCTTTGGGCATTTTGGCTTCTGTAAAAATGTTGTGGGATTTGTTCAATCAGTTTGATGCAAATGAGAGTTTTGACTCTTCCAATAAAAGGCCAGTAAAATGCTGAAATACAATGGATATTGATTGTCTTGGATAGATTTTGTTAGTGTGTGCATGTATATGCACCTGATTTCAGTCTCACACATTACATTTGTAATTTTACTGCTCTTTTTTCTGATGCAGGGTGTGTGATCATATCAAAGATTAGAGAAAGTCGCTGGTTATGTTTTTAGTAATAATGAAAAACCATTGCTCATCACTCTTTGGTGATAGATCAGCTAAAATGATAAAATGTGTTCTCATTTACTCACTCTCCTGTTGATCTAAATCTGTGTGACTTTCAGTCTTCTATGGAACACTATGGAGATGTTTTGAAAAATGTTCACACTGCTCTTTACTATACAGTGAATAGGCACCAAAAACATCATAAAACTGCCACTTAAGAAGTTCATGGAAATTGTGTGCCACCTTCCATTTTTTAAAGCCATACAATAAGAACATGTAATTGTTTTACGAGTAGGTAGTTTTATGTGAATTTATATGATATGATTCATATACAATGTAAACAATTTTGGAACAATTTTGGATTGTTCACCTCTTAAACATAACCCTGAGTGGGATCTAAGCAAATCTTATGAAAATCAACAAATTCAATTGTACAAATTTTGAATGAATATTTCAAAAATTAAAAAGTTCTGTATTGCCTTGAGAGTATGTTATGAGGAGCAGACCTAAATTTGCTATTTAGGGATGGGCATTTCGAAACAAATATTTAAAGGTCCCGTTTTTCTTGCTTTTTTGAAGCTTTGATTGTGTTTACAGTGTGCAATATAACGTGTTCATGTTTCGCGTGTAAAAAAACTGTATTTTTCACACAATTCACCTATCTGTATACCGCTGTTTTCACTGTCATAAAAACGGGCTGATAACTTCCTTATTACGTATTTCTGAAGGAGGGATAGAAGGAGTTCTGATTGGGCCAGCGGTTCCAGTGTTGTGATTCGACAGCAGCTGAGCGCGCGCTGCCCTCCTGGAAACGCACGATTTGGCTAGTTTTGAGAAGCAAGTGGGCAGGAGCATGTGCAGGAGCGTTTTTACTGACGGGATGGGCATGAAAATCGCATTCGTTTCTTTTGCACAGCCCTAACATCTAGTTAACAAAGCTAAACAGCATTGCCCTTTGTGTAATAAGTTACAGTAACTTTTAAACGTACCAACTTAAATAATAAAATACACTTACCGGTTGTGGTCCATAAACAACGCCTTCTCCAGACAAAGAGGGAACTGCTCCATCTTTCAAGAATAATCTTTGTGCGAATCTGGCATTAAACTGATTGAGAGGAAGTTGTCCTCAGCAAAATGTGCTGCATATACAGTAGTTTTACATGTGGATCAGGGCCGCGGGAAGTAATTTTGAACAGGGGGTGCTGTGATTTTTTTTTTTTTTTTATAGGCCTATTTAAAATACATTTTAAAAATAAATACATTGAGATTTACTACTTTATTGTCATATACACTTCAGTGCACAGCCAGCCAGGGTCTGAAACACACAGACATCAGTTCTCAGATATGCGCAATGCGTTATTAATCTGAAGCAGAATCAGAAATAATAGTTTAATAATCGAAAGAAAACAAAATAATTACTTTCATTACAATTTCAGATAGCCTATACATACATGCAACTTATTTAGATACAACAAATAATATTACAACAAAATATAATATTAATCAAACTTCACAATAACGCTAAAACAATGCAATCGTATTTGGTCAGCTGGCTTGAGTCACTGCACGTTTATGTCACACGCAACTCTATTAACTCCAAAATCTTTTTACGCACACCACAAGGAAATAATCTCTGACTATTTAAGCAATTTGTTTATTGAACAGTTCTCCACATCCATTACGCAAAGAACACACGCACAGTATAAAGCTTTCTGTCTCCATCTCCAACCTTTTTACACAAACCACAAGGAAATAATCTCAGACTATTTAAACATTATTTAACAGTTCTCCACAACCATTACGCAAAGAACACACGAACGAAATAATACTCTCCATCTCCATCCCCACCACCTTACAAAAATACTATAGTGTACTACTTACAATTGCTTCGCTAGTCAAAGCTGATCCCACACTTGTTGCCAAAAAAATAAATGTTACAAGCGCGGCAGCACAATGCTCTTACCTGAGCTACATGCAGGCGGGGTGCCCTGGTTACAGGTGTCCAAATGTCGAGGTGCGCTGTATTATATAAAGATGGATGTATTCTGCCTGGAACGAGCGGGATACCTCGTTACTCGGCGACCAAACCTGCCTGCCTGACGTTGACAACGTAACTTCCGAACCTGTGTTGATTAGGCCTCAAAATATGAAATTAAAATCCAAAATATATACGTAATAGCCTACGTGTGTCAAAATCATTTTCTAAAATATTCATAAGGAATTTATAAATTGTGCAAAATATTTTAATAGGCCTACATTTTTTTTATCTCCCTCTCGTCACTAGGGGGTGCTGCAGCACCCCCAGCACCCCCACTTCCCGCGGCCATGATGTGGATTATAATTTTCGGGAACAGAGTTAAACATAAATTGTAACCATTGATCTCTAAGTACAGCGTCCATGGGAAGCCCAAACAAAGATGATTGGACTCCGAGATGAAAATAACAGCGTTTCAACGACATGGCGACAAACAAACGCAGCTCTTCCTTTTCTCCGTCGGAGCGCAACAAGACCACACCCCCTGTTTGTGTATTCATGTGGGCAGAGGTTAGTCAAAACACTGTTTTAGTGACGTCATTACTGCAGGAACTAGAGGGCTGTAGTCCAAACGGGTCGTTTTTTGTAGTCGAATTCTGTTAAATCAAATATCTCGCTTGGCATTGAACTTTGAGCTTTAGAATTTTACAGATATTATCTATACTCTAACAACAACATTACACACTAACTAAAGTTTAAAACATGGGATCACGAAGAAGGGACCTTTAAAGAACGCCTTGTATTATTTGATTGTTATTCAAAAATCACACCCCTCTCCCGCATAAACACATGCATAGGCTACAGTACACTACACACACAGAGAGAGAGGAAGATTCATTCATGCTTTCAATCTGTATGTTAACAAACTGTTTAATTCATTAGAGAATAACTTAAGTTATATAATGATTGTGGTGTGCTGAAAAATATTAATATAATTTCACAGAATGACTGCACTTATTAACATAGCCTAACAGTCCATTGATTAGCATAAATCAACTGCTTAAAAAGGCTAGGACATAAAAAATGAGCGTGAATATCCCAGATAGCAAGCACATTCGGGTCGATTCTGGCTGAAATGCAACAATGTCGGCTCAGTCTAGTCATCGGTGAGAAGATAATGGGCCGGAGCTGTGCTGACTCTACAAAACACTTCTGACTGACAGACAACTTTTCTCTATGGGCCGTTCTCAGCTGAAAGCTGTTGTACTTGAATTAATTTAATTAATTAAATTCTGTCATTTCTCACCCTAACGTGGTTCCAAACCCATGAGAACTTTGTTCATCTTCAGAACACAAATTAAGATATTTTTGATGGAATCCCACAGCTTTCTGACCCTCCATAGGCCGCAGTATAGCCAAAATGTTCCCAGGTTCAGAAAGGTAATAAAGACATTGTTGAAATAGTGTGACATCAGTGGTTCAACCGTAATTTACGAAGCTACTAGAGTACTTTTTTGTGCGCAAAGAAAACAAAAATAGATGAGAATAACTGTCGAATAGAGTCGTCATTTTTGTTTTCTTTGCTGCTATCAAATATACTTGAATTTTAATATCACAGATGTGACATTTCAAGATTTTTATTATTTTTGTTAGGCAACTGTATTACCTGAACTTTGAATATATGTGCTTCCTATGGTCAGTTGCATTCTGATGTCAGGCAAACCAGAAATATTCCATGATCTCTTGTGCACGTATGGATCTTTTCCAATAGTTTGATTGGACGGATGTTTTCTTTTAGAGCCGCACACAGCTGGAAAAGTTTAAAACTCCTGTTTCTGTGGAATTATTCTGTGTTTCACTAGTAGACAGTAATTTGATGTTGTCCAGGATTCATCAGTCCAGATTAACGTTTATACTGATTCATTATTGACTGCCTCTGAATGTGGTTTAAGTGATCTGTTTACACCTACTTTCCACTTCAGATCAGATCACCTGGGAAGGATGTCAGGACTAGATATAAACAAGGTCTAAATCAGCATGAGAGAGAGAGAAACATAGGTTTTTGTATCTGACAGATGTTTTCATATGCCCTGATCCCTAATCCAATCTTCTCTTCAGTACCTCTTCCTCACCCCAAATCTTTGTCTCGGTTCATCTCTCAGAATCACATCCACACATGGCTGATCCCCATCATTATCCAATCACATCCATCCACCGCCCTCCGTGTCAGCGGCAATACAATCAGCGCCATATGGTAGCCACATTCGCGAGACCCCCGCACTTCCTGTTCGCTTCCTTTCGGGAGGCGGCGCTGGGAAGACGTGAGGGGAGATGTAATCAGACGTTTGGCAGAATCTGCAGCAATCAGGCACGCCATCAGACGCTTTCTGGTCCTTGGCCACCGGGGCTTAAGGGTATCTGGAGTGTGTGTGCGGGTAACATCAAAGTTCCTGGATAAGAGAAAGAGTTGGAGAGAGAAGAGATTACATGGATTAGGACGGAGGGGGAAGGAATAATGTAATTAAACACTTGTCGAGATTTTATTCCTCCCTGTAGACATGAGAGAGACTCTGTAGGGGCTGATATGCTGATTATAACGCACACTACTACAAATTTGTTGACATAATATCGTGTATTGGGCATTTGCCCTGGAAGCAACGCATAATGAGAAAGAACGATGGAGCATTATAGCAGCATAAATGTAGTGAGACAATGAAATGGCATTCCTTCTGAGTTGCGCACACACTTTCTGTCTTTCAGCACCCTCTGTAATGTTAATGGCCGGCCGTCTGTTGGACGCTACCTTTGTGTTCCAGCTCAAGTGAGGATGTGATGTCATTGGGTCTTTTGTGTGTCTAATCCAGTGAAAACATTAGATGTCTACTGTGCTGATGTATGAGTGTGCATAGTACAGAAGCTCAAGTATGTAGAGCAAATGCATCTCACATACAATGCCGCTCATTGATCAGCTGGAAAGAACCATATATTAGATTTTTTTTTATTTTGTCTTTGTCTGGCAGCTATGTACAGAAAGTCTTCTGCTACTCTTTATCTACTGTACATACAGCCACCGTTTAAGCTTTATTTTGCCGATATCTGTTTTCATAATTTGTTGCAGACCCTGGACTAGATAAAAATGTACATTACTGTTAAAAAAAAAAATGGATAACGGTAAGATTTGTTTTATTGTTTCTTGTTTACCAATGCTGCAGAATGAAATTATTACTTGTGAAATAATTCTGGTATGTGATTTCCCAATCAAACATTTCTTATTATTATCAGTATTGAAATTTGTTGTGCTGCTTATAGTTTTGGGTGAAATCTGGATACATTTTCAGGACTCACTGATTAGAAAGTGCAAAAAATATGATATAAATATTTTGTTACATTATTTCTTGACTCTCACTTTTGATCACTTAAGTGTGTCCTTGCTGATCTCAGTATCGATACTTAAAATCCCTAGATCGATAATTAAAAATTTGTACAGGAATCCCTGCAGATGCCTCTTTGTTCTGTGGAACTAACTCAGTCAGCTGCATAGTTTATGAAATCACGTTAATACATGTTTTTTTAATGAATGCGAGTTTGCAGTCTGTATAAAGTATTATGTAAAACAACTTGTGTAACCTCATTAACAGGAATATACTCTTATGAGCTGGTTCTTTATAGTGAATCAAACGCCTACAATGCAACCAGTGTACAAGTCTGATTCTGAAACAATTTATGTGCACTATTGAGTGAACTTGAACTGTGTGGACTTGACCTAACCGCTCAACACAAGAACACACTGACCCTTCACACTGACCCTCTGTCTTTTCTGCATGAGTACCAATTGGTTGTGTGGTAAATAGCCAGTTGGTTGTGTGGTAAATATTCAATTGGTTGTGTGGTAAATATTAGAATTATGCCAACAATGTTGTTTCTTACTATCAAAAACACAGACCGCGACCGAAAAATGTGTTTGGCTTTGACTGAAACATGTTTGTTCATGTTTTAATGCATTTACTACACACAGTTAACTCCTGTTTGATGTCAAGAAATGTACAAACGTGCAGATAAAAGACACCCACGATTGAAGCGTTTTTTTATTTACACAACCCTTTTGCTTTTATGAGCATAAATTGCTTCAGATACATAAACATGACTGCGAACATAAACACTGATAGTATAAATGGCTCGGCTGCCATTGGAAATTATGAAGCAGAGCAAACCGACTGTTATTGTCTACAATAAAAATAATCACTACATTCTTTGCCTCAACAATAAAATGCGTCTTTGTTTCCAAATAGACCATTTCTGAGGCGCTACTGAAACTCGATGGGAAGCAATGGAAATAAGTTCGCCGTGAGCTTCCCCTGTAAGAACTATAACGGCTAGAAAGGAATTAATAAATAGTACATGAAGAGTAAACAGCGATCCACCTGAGGCTTGTTGTTTAAATGTAAATACTGAGCTGTGAGAGAGTTGTGGTGGGTTCAGTTACCTTTTAAATCCACCCTCTTTAATCATCGTAATGTGTCGTTTGATTTAACGGATTTAGTGGCTGTTTGGGAACAGATGATGGTATTAACACAGGAGACTGGTTTGAGGTCACTGTTAAAACTTGTAGCACCTAGACAAAGTTTGCTGATCATCTTTACATTTCTTTAAAATCTCCCCACTTGATGGATTTTTCTAATTTTTTTTCTTTGTTCTATAACCTTCTAAGTCCCCTTTCGTCCAGCATGACTGTACTGCACAAAGAAACAACTTGGGATTTAAACTTCATATCATTTTACACAAGTACATTTCTGTAAGAGAACTATGTATATGCTTTGGCTGGTTGGTGGCTGCCCAATAAATGTCTTCCACTCTTGTGTGATACTAAATAGGACAGAAACTCAGGGCACATGTGCCCTCCAGTTATATTTTGTGGCCTGTGCAATACTGTCGTCATCATCGTGATTGGAGTAAACACAAACATGTCTTTAAAAATCTGACGTTGAAAATGACGTCTCCATGCAGTTGTAGACAATTGATGTTGAATGTAGTGGACATTTTCCTGTGTGGCATTAACAAGATGTGACTCTAGATTGATTTCTATTGCCAAACAACATCAAAACTTGACTTATCTTGTAATTCTGCTGATTTGTGGTCACTGTTGTATGTAATTTGCGTATTTTCTGATAGTTTCCGTTGTGGCTCATCCAGTCATATTTGGAATGTATAACTTGCTTTAACCCAAGTGTTACATAAAGTGAAGCTGTTTTTGGACTGATGACTGACTGATTATGAATTATCTTTTGATTTGCGTCCATCAAGAAGAAGAAGAAAAAAATAAAGGTCACATTTAATACATTTTCAATTATAACAAAGCATATACAGTCATTTTAGCACAAAGATATGAATTAAATATAATTGTATTTAATTTTTGTTATTCGCCATGGGAATTTTCCAAAGTGTTATGTGGTAGTTAAATAGGATGTGGTGTTATTTTGAACCTTTGCCATTGTCTGAAAGCATCTGGTATTTGCTGTTGGCAAATACCCTGCCAGCCAAAACAATTATGAATTACCTTTATAGAAGTAGCATAATTAAACCGTATATCTAGACATTATTTATAGATACCTGAGGCAAAATTCAGATGCAAAACAGTAGCAACATCAAACATAAAGTGCAATCAAACTAGAATGTGGCAAGACAAAACATGGATACCACTTTTTTTTTTTCTTGCAGAATGCCAACATGCCTGAAAACACGTTGGGTCGAGTCGTAAGTTGGCATCCTTTAATTTTGGCACTTGTTGCAGTACCACCAGCTGCCCACAGGTTGTATCAATCATATAATATATCTTTAGTGTTGAGAAAGCTAATTTAAAATGAATAAATGTGACAATTATTGAAACTCGTATTACGACTTAATTTGATTGCTTGCAATCCCAACAGTTAGAGTTCTTATCATGCTTTACATGGTTTACAGGTGTTACATTGATTATTAATGTTTTGAGCAAAATGAAAAAGGTTAGTTTCAGTTAGCTTAAACTTAGCTTTAGCATGCTTTAGATAGTTCACCCTAAAATGAACACTTTTATCATTTATTCAACCTGTGGAGTTTTGTGAGTAAACAAAACAAATAGATCTTCCAAGGATACATGTGTAAGCAAAGAGTTTGGGAGAGCATGTTTGACTATTATGTTTTTGTGGCTGCAAAGCTGTATGTGCAATATTATTCCACAAAAAAATATTATTCCACAAAAAAATGTATTCAACCTGTGGAGTTTTGTGAGTAAACAAAACAAATAGATCTTCCAAGGATACATGTGTAAGCAAAGAGTTTGGGAGAGCATGTTCGACTATTATGTTTTTGTGGCTGCAAAGCTGTATGTGCAATATTATTCCACAAAAAAATGGCAATTATAATATTGTCACACTGCAGCTGCTCATCTTCAAAATTAGCTTGTTACTGGAAAAGGTTTTTTTTTTTATTCTTGTTTTTTTTTTTTTTTTTTTTTTTTTTTATACTGCAGCTGAACTTCTGTAACAACTTTCAAAAATGTAGTTACATAAAAAGTCTCTCCCAAACTGCAGCATTTATGCGGCTTCCATGATATGGTAAGAACATAGTCTCTGGAGTTATTGGAAAGCAGAGAAACTTAAAGAGAGGGAGAGATAGATAGATGAAAAAAAAGCCTGACAGAAAACACTGACATCATTACAACACACACACAATTCGAAAGCTAAGAAGCTTATCAGAAATAATCTGATAACATCGAGACAATTTCTGGGCAGAGAGACAAAACTGACATTGTTTGTGACCCTCTAACAGGTTCCGGCAAGAAATAATGTTAAATGCTTCACCCCAAACAGAAGAACAGAATGGCCTGCAGTGACAACACACTGAAGAGGTAAACACTTCCTGGGGTACCATCAGTGAGAGACGTGTGTTTAGTGTAGTATCCGGTGGTGAGTGTGGTGCATACTCCATGATGTTACAAATTGCTGTCTGCACCATGAAGATTAAATGAAGCCTCTTAAGTGTATATCCCAGATACTGTTATTGTATCACATTTCTGAAAAATTCCCAGCAAGCATTTCACACGGCCCACTGAATGACAGCTTAAAGTGCTGCTGCACTGGGGGAATACCTGCTGTAAGGCAATAAATTACCACGACCGCTTGACACTGTGTGCTATGGGAAAAGATTGAAAACGATGAACTGAAATGTAATACTAGTATACTGTGTGCTGCACAATACACTACCAAGTTTTTTTTTTTTTTTTTCATGTTATGTAAAACAGTATTCAGTATGCAACAGTAACAGTAGTATTACCTCACATTGCATGTTAATTCAGCAGTTGTCCTGAGGTTATAATCTAATAAATGAAAAGTTTAGTTTAACATGGTGAGGGAGGGGTTTGAAATGGTTTCTTCAAATGGAAATGGTTTATGATTCTATAGACTTTGTAAACATAATGTAAAAATATGGATAAAATCATATCATATCATATATCCAAGCTAGAAAATAAATACATAATTTAATTATTATTTTAATTTTTGTATTATTATTATTATTTAATTGTTTTGGTTTTGTATGTCCATTTTGTACTAGTTTAATCATATCAAAGCGAGGAAAAAAAGAAACTATTTTAATTATGCTATTTTTTTTTTTTTTTATTCTTGCTAAAATAGGTAGTCAACTACATTTGATAATGAAAATCTACTTATTAAAGGCCACATAATAAAATAAAAGCTATATAATAAAAACACCAAATTACTCATTTGTAGACCTTGGAACAACCATTTTAAGTGGGGACATTTTCTCTATTGCACATCTCTGTAAAACAATTATTTAAATACACTTTTCATGTAATATTGTATGCCAGCTATAATTGGCTTCATGCCAACTGTATGCTTTTTTGCAATTTGAACATTTTTGTGCATTTTTGCCCAAATTGGTTAAAAGCTATGTAAAGATTGCGTTACTACTTATGGTTAAATTGTCACATACATTTTTTTAAGCATATTGCATTGTAGTATATAATGTTCTTCAAAGTGTGCTCTGCCATGTACTGCACATTTTAGCATTTATATTCTACATACAAGCAGAACATTTGCACACTAGACATAATATACATACTGTGCACTAGCAATAGTATGAATAGTTTGGAGAATTGCTCATCCAGATAGCCACTGACTTTCTCTCCCACATGGTTCCTCAAGCATATGACCTCCCAGTTCAAGTGAAGAATTTCTCAGCTTGAAAGATGCAGAGAGAGTCAGGTAATCTCGGTTCTCCTCTGTGACAGCTCAGGTGAGACTCTGATCTCCTGCAGAACGGAGCATGCAGTGCTTTTTCTCTAATGCACATGCTTTCACGTCCGCAGTATCAAAGCTTCCGGGAGCGAATGAGCTCTGAATGATCTTTTCCTGTGCCCTAGGAAACCACTGTTTATGCAGCTGTGTCAAAGGCACAATCAAGGTTGATTTGAGTTTTAAGCCGCTGCATTAGCTTAAGATTTAAGCTTTTCCTCTAGGGCTGCCTTGACTGTGACACTGACAGTTGAGTGGTGGTGTTCCAACAGGGCCTGAAGGTAAATATTGAATGGTTGTCATTGTTAGGTTGGGTTGGGTTGGTGGATGGCGCATTTGGCGGAGTGCCCGGAGGCGTATTGAAACCCAGTCCCGTATGAGAGAGACTGATCACTTAATCAGCGTATAAAGCTGAAATGGTAGAAAACACAGCAAGGAAAGGTCGAGAGGTGAGACAGAAGAATCTAATTCCTTTTTTCCACTGTCTCATAATGATTGGGGTTTTATGAGGTGAAGAAATGTTGGACTGGTTTAGTCATGAATCTAAAGCTCTGGTAATGCAGTTAGATTTAGTTTGGCCATTGTGCCTTTTGTTATACTTGAATGCAAGTGATGATCTGGCACTGGAATATACAGGCTGTAATCTTGTTGTCAGCGGTGGAAAGCAACAATCGGAATGTCCTCATCAGCACACGTGACCATTCAGATGTTTGCTCCGATCTCTCATTTTTCCTTGGGTCAGTAAGTTTATAGTAAAAACTAGCAACTTAAAGGGATCGTTCACTCAAAAATGTAATGTCATTCATTTCTACATTTATTATTCCAAACCTTTATAAATTGAAGAATTTACATCCATTAAATGGACCGAAAAATTATAATTAAAAAATAAATAATTGGTGACCGATAATAATAATACAAAAAAGGAAACCCCTCATTTAGAGTTATGGGAAGAGTAAAGACGACTGTGAGAATAGTATTCAGCAAAAGCATCCCTAACAGTAATGGTCACTCCTCGTAGTAACACTCAATTGAAGAAGCTTTTCCGGGAAGAAATGTCCTCTGGTCGAATACCACCCTCAGTGTTCAGAGGCTATCATTTAACTGTCTTCATTTGTTTAACCAAAGCCCTGATTATGTGTGTGTTTGTTGGGTTTGATAAGCACTGACGTAGCTTAGCTCTTGTTTCCTCGTAAAGAGTGTTTGCTTTTTTGATTTAATGAGGGTTGATGGGTCAGCAATATTCTAAGATTACAAAAAGTACACATTTACTATGTGCGAATCATCTGATTTGTCTTTAACAGACATTTATGCAAGTCTAAAGGAACTGACGTGATTCTTTAGTTTGCTGGTTTTGGGCGGTTTAAATACATAAACACAGACATTTGTCTAAGAACATCATCTATAACTGTAGAGGACAGGCCACTGACGGCCCAACCAATCACCCCAGCTCCCCTTTGGATGATTCATTTACATATATTCACAGAGAGGATGAAATCTGCCTCAGGCTCTCAAGGCCTATGCACGCCAAGAAAGAAACAACAGACACAAACTCATTCACATGCTTTTACGCAAATACAACCTATGTGACAATTCAAATTTCTCTCATTTTAATGGTGTTGTACATCGAGCTAACTTTTTGTCTTACACTCAGATATTTCTGTGCCTTTTTTTTTATTTTTCTTTTTTTTTTATGCTGTCAGGATTGAGTGTAATTTCTCAGGACATAGTTTTCAGCTATTTTTTTTTTTTTTTTATGCATGCTATTCCATATATTTTTTCTTAATTTTTTTTTTTAATTATTATTATTTTTTTATCAAAGATACTTATTTCTAAAGCAAAACATTCCACAAAACACCAGAAAATAAACATTTTATAATAAACATTTTTTTTTTTGTAATTATAATAACGTAATGTAATAAAATATATAATTTTTCATATGTTTAGTATTTCATTAATCAAAATTTTGGAATCAGTAAGATATTTTTAGAAGACTACTGGAAAGTCAGCTTTGCCATCACAGGAATAAATTACATTTTAAATTGTACCAAATGAGTTTCAGTTTTTGCAAGTTTCTTTGATACCAGTTCCCAACACATTATTTAAAAGATGGAAGAACAAAAAGTACTTTTCTCAGTTTTGTTTATAGGAAATAGGTAGGAATATTCCTTTCCTTTGCATTATTTATTTATTTATTATTTTTTTAACAAAAGCACGATGTCTTTTAAAAACTAGAGAGAGAGAGGCACTGACAGGAGTAAATTCTAGATGCCTAAAATAGTATATTCATCATCCAGCAGTATATTCTGGATGCCTCAAACTTAAATGCACAGCAGTATCTACTCCTGCAGCACTGGTTAAAAAGTAATATCTTTAGACATGCTGCCATATTTACTCCATGGATTTGTTCAATGGAATTCTTAGAAATACACTGACTACCTTGTAAATGCATACCATAATCCTTCAGTCCCACAGTATACAAAAAACAAAAAAACAAAACATAATGCCATTTCCATCTGATACAATTGCTATACCATGACACCACCATAGTGTTTTGTGAAATCACACACAGGGTTGTTGGCATACTTTACTCTCAGTGTAGGCTGCATGTGTAACAAATCCATTACAGCAAGTCATCTGAGAAGAGAAAAGACATTTTTCAGAAAAGTGATGGCCAGACACAAAGCGAAGGAAAGCGGAAATGTTTTTCTGATAAGCACGCCTCCAGGAGCTCTCTGCTGGCCCTCGGTGATTCGAGACGCGTTGGATTACGTCCAGAACACGTCAGGCTGACCTTGACACGTGCTTCATCATGCTCTAAGCATATACACCAGAGGGCCGGAGAGCTCAGGAGTGGATGACACAACTGGCTGTGTAATCACAAATTACACCCCATCCCCTGCTCCAGAGTTACTGCCGGCCACCCGTCTTCTCGTTTAAAATATCCGCTCTCGTTCAACGTTCATGCAACACTCGTAATGTTTATTCATCCGCCAAATGGTGCATATTCTTTTTCTATACAACGCATGCCAAGTCGCCATGTCTCAATCTGTGCTATGAGCTCTACAACATGCTATCTGGACAAAGTCACGCATGCTGGAGAATCCTAATGCTCTATTGATTGACTCAGTCCTGAGGCTTTGAATCATATAGGCCTGCCAAAGGTTATCATAATCAATACGCAATAACCGTAATAGCGCTCTCAGCCCGACTACAAAGGAATAAAAGAACAATCATGCAGATTTGCTCGACCGGAGGTTACAGGGGGCGATGATATCGGTGCTTGTTAGGACGGGGTCCCAGCGTTCCTCAAGCTAGTTGAGCTCTCTAGTTTGGCTGCCATGGTAACCTTGACGAAAAGTGCCGGTTTGCAAAAGTGGGAAAGGAAGCGTCTATTTTTACCCACAGGATGGAGAGGGACAGATAGAGCTGATTTTGAGGATGAGAGATGTCGCTGCATTTCTTTAGCACATTTTTAGAGGTTTGTCTCTGCTTTGAGGGAGTGGAACCCAGGTCTGTAAGAGTGTGTGTGCATGTGTGTCGAGGTGGGAAATGAAGGTTTTGCTCGTTGTGGTGTTATAGAAGTGTGACTGTCACACCTTTCCTGAAAGCTGTAAATTGGTTTCCAACACTAAACGTCCCACCTTAATTAAACAAGGAGGGGTGTTGAGTGCTGATACGAGTGTACAGAAGACACATTCAAATGGATGATGGCATGAATGGATGTACACACACCTATAAACTGAATGGCCGGACCTCAGGAGAGACTGGAACTTTCCTCTGTTGACATCCTTACTATGCATCCTGTTGATATACAGGCTTGTCTTGTGTTGTCTGAGGCCAGCATCTGTCAATTACATTTTCTTTACTAGTATAAGAGAAACTGTATATTTAAGTTAATTATTTTTTATATTTTTGTTGGAGTCAGTTTGTGATTATGATTGTAGTGTTTTAATTAAGATTATGTGAATATAACAAAAGTTTAATTATTTTGAGACTGTGGCCCACCTGGAAATTTCAGAGGCCAACTAGTGGACAACTGGTTTGCAATAAAACCTCATTTATTACCAATAGTTACTGCTGTAAATTACACAAACTGACAATGAGCAACATGCCTATTATTGTTAGTTGATAAAAAAAAAAAAAGGTATATACGATGGCTTGTCATTTGTACATTAATGTTAATGTGCAACTATTGATTAAAAAAAAAAAAAAAAAAATCTAACGAAATTAGAAAATATTACAACAACGCTTTAGTATAGGGACCAATTTTCATTATTAACTAGTTGCTTATTAGCATGCCTATTATTAACATTTTGGCTGTTTATTGGTGCTTATAAAGCACATATTCTGCATAACCATATTCTACATCCCTAATCCTAAACTTAAGAACTACCTTACTAATGATTAAGCAGCAGGGTTTATTTTATTTTATTTTATTTTTATTTATTTTTAATTTAATTTTTTGTTAATTGTTGGTTAATAGCAAGAATTGGACCTTAAAATAAAGTGAAACCAATATTACTAAATGTTATAGAAGTGGTGTTAATTGGAAGTTCATGTTAACTAGCAGTTGATTAATATTAGCAAACAACATCTAATAGGCAAGAGGAAGTGTATGCATGCATGTATTCATGCATGTGAAAATGTGCGTCAGTACAGTATATCACAGCAGCACAGCATAGACAGTTTATTTATAAGAGTCACATGTTGGTGTGCGTAATGAGTATTCACAACAACACCTTTGAATGATGGCAAAATCTATTATTCTATTATTCATATATAAAAAAATGTTTTATGCATGTTTGATAAATATTTTTGTGTCTTTAGAACTGTACAGTTATGTGAGAAAGTAGAACCTCTGTCTTTCTTTCTGACTTCATGAAGAATTTATGAAGTGTAATGTGTGATTTCAGTGCTGTTGTGTGTCCAGTGGGAGAACTAGTGAGATCATCATCATTATTAATGATGATGCTGTAGAAGCTCCACAGATAGGAGTAATTATCATATTCTACCAACACCACTTGGAAGAGACTCAGGGGGGAAATGAATGGTTCCCACTGTGATAATGCCATTTATTTGGACATGGAGGCAGCATAGACTTTATTTTATAGGTGTAAATAGATTCAAAATAATATTACCAATAATTGCACTTTATTAATTGCACCTTCATTGAATTTCAATGTATATATCAACATCAAGAATATATTTTTTCAAGAATATTTGTTTATTAACCTGATTTTTCTGATAAATGTAAATGATTAAACTGGTAAGCAGGTGATTTATAAATATAACACAGGGTTTTTGTGCTAAAACGCTGCAGAAATGTTACATGATTTAGTGAATTCGTGGGAGAACGATATTTTTTTTTTCATCTTAGAAAAAAAAGAAAAGAAACATTCCATAACTGATTTTTGGTCCAGATGATGTGAGAATAGAAAAGACTGTTTGTGTTCTGTTCTGATTGGACTCATGTGTTTAATTTTATTCAGTTCAAGAATGTCCTAAAATGAGGTCTGACTTTCCTCATTTTAGGACACCCAGAGAGAGAGCCAAGGTCCCTTCTGTAGACATTAGATGAAGAACAATTACACCAGACATCTGTCTATATTTAGGATTCAGCAACTTTACCCTACGTGTGTGTGTGTGTGTTTTCAGTCCTCTCCTCCCTTACAGTGAAAGTAAATGAGGTTGTTAAATGTTTCCCCTTTGACCTCTATAAGATGTTTATAAGGTGAGAGTTCACATTTGGAGTTCATTGATGCATTGACATGAAGTCCTGTCTCCCTGAGGATTGCGGTTTGGTGTTCAGTATTGAGGTTTAATGGGTTTAGAAGGAAGTTGGAAGGAAAAAAGTATGTGATTATGCATGTATGTGGAATTCCTGACCATTCCGTCATCAATTCTAAAGCATTATGAACCACACACCATTCCCTTATGAAGCCCTGAATTCAAAGTGAATTGTCCTGGAGTCTACATGTTAAGACAGACGAGTTGTGTGTGTGTGTGTGTTTTCTAGTGATGCATTAACACTTGAAAGGAAGGTCAAAAACACATCTGGCAAAGAAGTTCATAAGGGGACCTGTCAGGGTCTTGACCACCCACCCCCTTCTCTCTCTCCCTCTCTCTCTCTCTCTCTCTCACACACACACACACACACACACACACACACATAAGTCAGTATATCCTCTGCATCAATTTTATTCTTCAAAGCTCAGTCAGCTTTCATTAATACTGCATGATAATGTACATCATCTTTGATTTTTTTTTTACAGAGACACGCAACCTCATTTCTGTCCCTGTATGCTTGAAGTGTTAATGTATTAGTTCAGGATCAATGGGGGGAATAGAAGCAACCAAAAGATGATAAATTCAAAATTTGTAGAGTGAGGAGATATCAAATAAAAGAGAACATAGAAGAGCCTGACAAAGCATGAAAAAGTGGACAAAGTGAAAGAGAGAAAATATATGTTCTTATCTCTATTCCTTTTAATAACTTGATTAATTAATTTAACCTTTACCTAAAGTCATGTTGGCATGAAATGGAAATGTATTGTTTTCTCACCTATTGGGACATATCAAGTTGTCATTTCTTTGCCAGTTGCTGTGATTATACAGTATTTGAGTGACAGGTCGCTGGAAGGGAGCAAATATTATCCTTGTATTTTATGGTTTAAATCAACCCATTCTCACTCCAAAGGCGTCAAAAACCGAAGCATGGTCAAGCGCCCCTAGCGTCACTTTTATGACGCCAAATGTGCCTCTCGGCGTCGACTATCGAAGCACTACGACCTTCATTGCTTTCAGTGGGAAACTTTCGGCGTCAGAATTCGACACGAGGACATGAGATGTTTATCGCTATGAAATCACGTTCAAGAAGTCTCATTCAGCACACATCGCGCGATACTTGCTATCAGTTCCACAGTTTGGGTGAGTAGTCGTATATACGCTCTTTTAATGCCTTTTATCAAATGTATTCTGTCTTCTTTATTAATCAGATTAGTGCCATATGTTTAATCGCTGTATTATATCGGTCATCCGCGGCTGTCTTTGAGTTTCATTGCGTTTAAATAAATGAACACAGCTGCTAATTAGTGTGATTAAACTCTATCTGTCACGTGACGTGCCATAGACCTTCGATCCGTTTTATATTATTATTAATTTCAGGATCAATGATGTAAGTTGTATTTGTAGTAAAATCATGGTAATCACGACACAATAGTAATAAATGAAATGTGAAGTTAAAACACAGTAAATGGGACATTAGTAACTGTAACTGTAGTTTTACTATGATATATTAATAATCAATACAATAATCACCAAACCAGCTATGTTTGTATCACTGTAATGTTAGTGTTTTTATGTGCTTTTATATGACAGATATCACAGTAATCATGTGTTCTGTACCATGCTTTTAATACCTTTTAATGTGAATCCAAAAAAAAAAAAAATCAAATTAAAAATAAATAATAAAACATGTATTTTTCCATCTTGCAGTTCATTCATATCAGTTTATATATATATGTATATATATATATATATATATATATATATATATATATATATATATATATATATATATATATAAATATATATATATATATATATATATATAAATATTTTGCTCACAGATCATTATTAACATTCTGTATATAATTCAATTTTATTTTCTCTCCCCTTTTTTATTATTTTTATTTTTAGCTGAAAAGACGTAAAGGCAGTCAGCCCAGTGGTGTTTCTGGAGAGGGATTCCTTCAGAAATGGAGAAGACAGAAAGCTGCGGAGGCAGATATTTGCAGCAGTAAGTCTGTGATAGTTTGTCTCTTTTATCAAAAATTCCTGCTGTTATAATTTGTACAGCATTTGTTGTTTCTTAAACTGTTGCACTGTCCAAATACCCACACTTGCCATCTTTTCACTTGACCACTTGATTACTTATTTGAAGTCTTTCCTGTATTTGGCCTAGTGTTCGAGTGAGCATGATGACCACGAGTGTGTGTCGAACTTTTCATGACCTGATGACTGTGTTTCCCAATCCTGATCCTGGAGAACCCCAGCACTGCACGGTTTTGGCGTCTCTCTTATCTGACAAACACACTTTTGAGGTCTTGGAGTCTTCACTGATGAGCTGATGAGTTGAATCAGGTGTGTTTGATCAGGGAGACATCTCAAATGTGCAGTGTTGGGGTTCTCCAGGACCAGGATTGGGAGCCACTGCCTTATGGGACACTTATGTGTTTAAAGAGATTTTTATTATCTAATTATCAATATTTCACATACTGTACTAAACACATCACAGTCTTAATAATCCAGTTTAACACTTGTATGATATTGTACAAGCCCCAGGACGGTCTCATCTGACACTATCAAAAGAATTCATATGACTATAGCTTGTTATTAATTACTTGCTTTCAATAATAGATTCATTTAACATTTAATTTTACAGCATCTTTACAGAGGCTGCTTTTATGGTCTAAACAAAACACAGTGTAATGTATAAGTTGAATGTAATGTAATATTTCTGTTTTACAGGATTGTTTGAGGATAACACTGCAGTTCTCCATCATGCACAAGGACTCACCTCGTTAACTCTTTATCCCCCACACACACAGATATGGTCCCTGGATCAGTGATTAGACTTTGCAGTGGTTTGATTTTTGCAGAAGATGTAACTTTGTTTTATTTATAAGCTCATAATGAATACATTACAGAACCAGTGATGAAAACAATAGTTAAAAATAGTATGTTTCGTATTGATAAAGCATTTTGTTCTCTTTTTCAAGCTTCATACAGTGAACTTTTTAGACTTTAATTAAGAGTTTTAGTAAAGGAGATATTCATACACAGTCATCCCCTAGCTCCAGTCATGAAGTGAAATCATGATGTTATGTCAAAGCTAGCAGGTGTTTGTTTTCCTGAACACTTTCTCTGTCTTCCATTGTTCATACAATCAGTGTTTATTTGATGCTGTGCTGATTGAGTTTTATAGATGATATTGCACACTTGACATGCATGTCTTCATGGTGTTTTTTTGTGAGTTTGAAACATTTACATTGTGTTGTATAACATTTTGGTCAATTTAATTTTTTTAATAAAATTGATCTTTTTCCAGTGTTCTCTGAAAGACATACTGTATTTACTGTTTTGTTTTTTAATAAAAGCATTTTCATTTGCATACTGAAAATAGTTAATGTTTACAACATAACTGCCTTTTTATTTTTTATGGTGGCAAAAACGAGCTTGGTGACAGAGGATGCAGTGTAGTAATTTGGGCATGTTGTCTTTAAATGAGTTTGACATATCAATAAATAATGGAAGATCCTTACAAAAATATGCATGTTTATTATGCTTTATGTATTTATTTGTTCATTCATTCATTCATTCATTCATTAATTTATAATTTCTGTTTTTATTCCTAGGGTTCAAATGGTAGAGAATGGTAAATCACAGAAACACAAATGTGAACAATTTTAACTTTAAAACACAATGTAATATACAATGTAAATTTTAGAAGCACGTCATTTGATTAGTAAATATATTTGTCTTTGGTCAAAAAAAAAAAAATACAAATCTTAAAAATGTGTCTTATATTTAATGAGAGGAATCTATCTGTTGGATACAACTGCGACTGCTGGGCATGTGCACATCAATATTGCCCAATTTTTGTCAAGCTGAACAACGGAGGAAGGTGAAGACGTTAATAAAACAGAATCTAATAAGTAGCAAGCTTAATCTATTGTTAACCGAATCTATCCCTTCAGCCGAAAAACGAAAGACATCTGTCATACATGGATAAGGAAGTGTGACGCTGCTGCTCAGCTTAGATGTCATTGGCTATGACTTTTCAGGACAGTCTGTGGTTGGACTATCTTTTAACCCATATTAAACAGCGCATCATGTTAAAAAGTATGTTTTGCTCCTATCATCACATTAGTAATATATTAAGTCAACAATGAAGTGTTGCTATCTTGACAAAAATGACATCTTTAGCGAGATCCTAATCCTAACCCTAAGCATAACTTCAATGAACTACAAAAACAGCCCCCTAGTGTTGCCTTTTTATAGATAGAACGACGGAGGCTTGTGGGTAATGTAGTTTAAAACTTTTTATTAACGAAACTAAATAAATTATTTATTTTAAGGTAAACTGGATATCTAAATATGTTTATTGTGCAAACATCTGTGATATATTTGAGAGGCAGGCTGAAATGTGGTATTTTACAGTGAGCAATATTTAAAATGCTTTTATGCCAGCTTTCCACTTATTTCTGAAAACTGAGCTCAACATTATTTTATCAGCATAGCATAAGTAATAATCCTGCCCATTTTCTCTTTGATATGTTAATTGGACTCTGATTTACAGCCATTTGAAATGTACAGTTTTGGGCTCTTCCGGGGGGTGCTACTGGGCCCCTGGGGGTAGCAGGGCAGTAAAACCTACATATATGTATTCTCCTCATCATGAACAACAAACTGAGCTGAGTCACATTTATATCTGACAGTTTTCACAGTCCTCTGTTTTCTATTCTATTCATCATGGCTATTATACCTTTTGACAGGACATTGTGAGGCCATCTGATGAAACATGGAAAAATTAGAAAGATTTGATTTAATAATGAAAATAATAGATTATTTCTTTGATTTTTGAAGTAAATGGCAAGAAATATAATGGATGAACCTGCAACAACTTGCCATTATCTATTCCCCACTGTAAAGCAGTAATCAAGGACAATGTATACACATTGTGATACTTCACTATTACACAAGGACAAATTCATGCAGTGCTAAGAATATTAATTTATATATATATATATATATATATATATATATATATATATATATTAGCATTATATATAACTAATTAGCCGAAATCAGTGTAAAAATGTCCTCCTCACCCCCGTATCTTGCTCCTCAGGTGCTGGACATCAGTAATGTGCGTGCTCTTGGTTTTAATGCAGTACAAGATCCACGTTGATCATTCCTGCTACATTCTCAGTTACCCGTCAAGTGCTTGTAACAATAAAGCCCATGGAACCATATTGTAATGCAGAATAATTAATCTTGTAACTCCCTGTATTTCACAAAAAATGTGCATATTTGTTACTAAAATATAAAAAAATACTTTCTGGTGTACTGATGTCCCAGATGTTATTAATCCGATCAAAAATGTTTATGTCTTAAATAAAAAAATAATCCCAATAATTAATATGTCGTTTTTCCAAGTCTAAAATAAACACATATGAGCCTACCTAGTAAAATGATGTATTTACCAAGAATCTTCAGAACACAATATTCACCATTTTCATTTTATTGAAGCATAGACTATAAAGTTGATAAAGTAGCATCAAGACAAATAAGATTCAATGAAAATAATTATCATCAAAAGATACATTAACCTCATATATAAATCAGTTCACACAGATGAGTGATGAAATGTCCTTAAAAGTCACACAGTCCCATCCAGTCAACTGTGATACAGATCATGTGATACATATAAGACATGAGATACTGTTCCAGAAAATAATGATTCCCATCATCACATCTAAACTGGTTTCATCTCCCCATCGTGTTCTTCTTCTCTCGTGTCTGGAAACAGTTTGTGGTTGATGTCCAGCACTGATGAGGTGTAGCTTGTTCTCAGCCAGAGGATCTCTCAGTCCTAACATCCCAGACCTGGTCAAAGTGAAACAAACAATGCAGAAGAAGTTGTTTAATGGACAGAGAGCGCAGCTTATGTTCTGTGTGGTTTTAGCAGGGTGAGTAACTATGACCCTTGTAGTACTGTACACTTACCATTCTTCAAGCTGGTTTGAGACCTTTTGAGAAGCTTTTTCCACATCCAAGACAATTTACCACATCCTCTTCTTTCACTCCTTTCAAGAGCATCACTTGGTCAAAACCTCTCATTTGGCTGATGAGATCATCTGTACAAATAAAAATACTGCAAAAAATATGTCATTCTCCAAGAATTAAGAAAAAGTTACAGAAGCAAAGGTCTTGCTCATGAGACTGCATTAGCATGTGTAGTTCTTAGAGACTCTAGAACTGATCTAATGTTGCAGTAAATGTGTTTTTTTCCTCTAGAATCTTTCTCCAAAGTTCCTGACTTCTCTCACAAATGTGTTTTAGTCTGTGCAGTGTAAGGCCTGGCTTCAAACCAATCCACTATCAATTCACAATTTATAACATAACATTTAGAAAACAATGAAATAATGTCAATTGGTGTTTATATCAACTAAACCAATTTCATGATACTTGTCTGCTAATAAAACAGGTGGTGTGTTTTTAAAAACATAATATTAAAAATGTCCAGTCACACTTTGCTAACATGCTGTAATTGTAATAGTATAAAACGAAATCAAGGCTGACATGACCAGTTCTGTGAGAGATCATCATAAAATGTTGTATAACATTGCTTCAACACACACATACCAGAGGACTTCTGTTTGTTTGAGCTCAAGATGGCCGTCTTCATTCCTCGTGCTGAGCAAAACATATCCTTGGTCTTCCTTCTCTTCTGTGAAACAAGATAATCTCTACTTACTCTCTGTGCAATTAATATTGCTCATTAAACATAATTAAGTTAATTTAAAGTAAGATTCAGACCAGAGCATTTTTGGAGTAAACAAATGTACCTGGGAAGAGCTGATCATGGCAAGATTCGCTGAGACTCAGTAATAGCTCTTTTAGGTTTTAGGAAGGTTTGTGAGGGTTGGCTCTTGAGTGAGCTGTTGAGCTCGATATTTTAGACCTGAAAAAGAAGAACAGCATTATCTGGAAAAAATCCTGTAAGACAGAAGGAAGGACATATTATTAATTACGTGCAGCTTGTACATTACACCTCTGTAAAGATGCTGTAAAATTAAATGTTAAATGAATCCATTATTGAAAGCAAATAATTAATAACAAGCTATAGTCATATGAATTCTTTTGATAGTGTCAGATGAGACCGTCCTGGGGCTTGTACAATATCATACAAGTGTTAAACTGGATTATTAAGACTGTGATGTGTTTAGTACAGTATGTGAAATATTGATAATTAGATAATAAAAATCTCTGTAAACACATAAGTGTCCCATAAGGCAGTGGCTCCCAATCCTGGTCCTGGAGAACCCCAACACTGCACATTTGAGATGTCTCCCTGATCAAACACACCTGATTCAACTCATCAGCTCATCAGTGAAGACTCCAAGACCTCAAAAGTGTGTTTGTCAGATAAGAGAGACGCCAAAACCGTGCAGTGCTGGGGTTCTCCAGGATCAGGATTGGGAAACACAGTCATCAGGTCATGAAAAGTTCGACACACACTCGTGGTCATCATGCTCACTCGAACACTAGGCCAAATACAGGAAAGACGTCAAATAAGTAATCAAGTGGTCAAGTGAAAAGATGGCAAGTGTGGGTATTTGGACAGTGCAACAGTTTAAGAAACAACAAATGCTGTACAAATTATAACAGCAGGAATTTTTGATAAAAGAGACAAACTATCACAGACTTACTGCTGCAAATATCTGCCTCCGCAGCTTTCTGTCTTCTCCATTTCTGAAGGAATCCCTCTCCAGAAACACCACTGGGCTGACTGCCTTTACGTCTTTTCAGCTAAAAATATAAATAATAAAAAAGGGGAGAGAAAATAAAATTGAATTATATACAGAATGTTAATAATGATCTGTGAGCAAAATATTTATATATATATATATATATATATATATATATATATATATATATATATATATATGAAAATAAATAAATATATATATATATATATATGAAAATAAATATTATATATATATAATATATATATATATATATATATATATATATATATATATATATATATATATATATATATATATATATATATATATAAACTGATATGAATGAACTGCAAGATGGAAAAATACATGTTTTATTATTTATTTTTAATTTGATTTTTTTTTTTTTTGGATTCACATTAAAAGGTATTAAAAGCATGGTACAGAACACATGATTACTGTGATATCTGTCATATAAAAGCACATAAAAACACTAGCATTACAGTGATACAAACATAGCTGGTTTGGTGATTATTGTATTGTTGTATTGATTATTAATATATCATAGTAAAACTACAGTTACAGTTACTAATGTCCCATTTACTGTGTTTTAACTTCACATTTCATTTATTATTGTGTCGTGATTACCATGATTTTACTACAAATACAACTTACATCATTGATCCTGAAATTAATAATAATATAAAACGGAATCGAAGGTCTATGGCACGTCACGTGACAGATAGAGTTTAATCACACTAATTAGCAGCTGTGTTCATTTATTTAAACGCAATGAAACTCAAAGACAGCCGCGGATGACCGATATAATACAGCGATTAAACATATGGCACTAATCTGATTAATAAAGAAGACAGAATACATTTGATAAAAGGCATTAAAAGAGCGTATATACGACTACTCACCCAAACTGTGGAACTGATAGCAAGTATCGCGCGATGTGTGCTGAATGAGACTTCTTGAACGTGATTTCATAGCGATAAACATCTCCTGTCCTCGTGTCGAATTCTGACGCCAAAAGTTTCCCACTGAAAGCAATGAAGGTCGTAGTGCTTCGATAGTCGACGCCGAGAGGCACATTTGGCGTCATAAAAGTGACGCTAGGGGCGCTTGACCATGCTTCGGTTTTTGACGCCTTTGGAGTGAGAATGGGTTGTTTAAATTTAGTTCGGTTTTAATAATAGATGTTATTTACTCCATTGCACTATTGTACATTTTCTTGTTTTGTTCTAATTTGGAATCGCAAATGTACAGTTTATATCTTGCCATTAATGTACAGTAAAGGGAAGTAAAGTATATTTTATTTTATTTATAAATGCATGTTTACTTCATTGCACTATTGTTATTTTAAGTATTTTGCACTGATTTGGCACTACATGTGTGGTTTATATCTTGCCAGTGACACAGTACATTGAGATAGAGAGAGAGCAAACATGTGTTTTTGAATTCTTCAGCTTTAAGTATATTGTCATCTTTCAGTACATGCAGTCATGTGCAATGGTTTTGTGTGTATGAGAGAGAGAGAGAGAGAACTGGTACTGCTCTCACATTGTCAAGGCTAGAGAACTGCTTTATGAGGCATCAAATCTATCAGAGATTCCTGACCGCAGCTTTCAGTCCATCAGCCTTCTGATCTCAAGTGTTTTTCATTCAACAACTTTTGCTCTTTTAGATGATAAAACTCCCACTCTCTCTGCAGCCAAGAATGTGTGCGTTCTAAAGGAGCCATGCAGTCCATTACAGAGCTACTCATTCACCATTATGTGGCTTAAACCTTGAGCGCTAGTGAGCATATTATAATTAATGCTTAACTAACAGTGATATGAACATCCACACTCTCCCGCTTATGTCTTGTTCATCACTTAATCTTATTGTTTATTTTTTTTCATATAGTGCTGTAACAGTTTGTTGACAATTATCAAGCTTTTTAATTAGCACTGTACATATTTTGTTGTTGCTAAATTATTTATTTCTAATCTTGCTGCCTACAAATGGATTCTATTCATATTTCTAAGTATTGCAGTTTTTGAACAATCTAGGGTTGAGTGAGTTTTCAACGGCAGTCTATCAGTGCGCACGTTAGCGTCCTGTTAAATGAACTGAGCCAACCTTACCGGAGAACCCGGCGAACGCTGGCATAGCAAAGTTCAAGTGCTGTCGCATGTGACAGCGGCATTAGCAATGTACTGTCAGGACCCAGAAGCACTTCACTTGAGATCCGTGAATATAATATTTCAGGGCCTGGTCCATTAGAGCTGTAATGTGTGTGTGTGTGTGTGTGTGTGTGTGTGTGTTCAAACGCTGTTAGCTTGGCAGATGCTAAAAAAGCGTCCACTCTTGACTTCACGTCATGGTGGTAGTTTCTGATACAGAGATGCTATCTTGCTCATCTCGTCTTTCTTTTGTTGTGTGTGTTTGTGTTTTAATGTATGTGAGCGTGTAGGCGTCGATCCTGGGCTGTGACGTTACCTTTAGAAGCGGGTTTATTTGTTGGCTGGACAGTGTCTCATTAAATGGATGGGTTTACCTCTCTATGGAAATTAAACATCTCCCACAGCCAATAATGGTTTATTTAAGTTCTGCTGACTAACAGAATATTTCTGTGGTTTCATGGGACAAGTTTGGTCTTCTAAGCTACTACCAGGTGATCTGTAGGGGTCAATTCATTGTTGTCTTGAGTGTGTGATGTCGTCTTTATGTATCTGACTCCCATAAAAATCACGTGTGAGACATTTTGAGTTTTAGAGTTCAGCCTGAGGCAACTTTTTACAAGCCCACTCAGAACTAACACTGAGGACATCAAGAGGTTTCACCTAAGTCCCTTTAAAGACCCTATTAAATTGCTTGGAAAGTGCAGTTTTCTTTGCTGTTACAGCAGGATGTATAGGTGGGACACATCAAACTATGATGTGCTAGTAGGACATTTCCATTGTAAAAAGCATCTGACTGGACAAAAAAATCTATTTAGAGCAGGATTAATCATCAGTGTGTTTTATTTATTTATTTATTTATTTATTTTTTGCTATAATTTAAAAATTCTTATTTTCTTTTCTTAATAATAATAATAATAATAATAATAATAATAATAATAATAATAATAATAATAATAAAGTTTCCAATAAAAATATTAAGTAACTGTTTTCAACAATGATCAAATGTTTGTTGAACACCAAATCAGCAAATTAGAATAATTTCTGAAGGGTCATGTCTAAAGGGTCCCTTCCCTTCCCTGCCCCCAATAAAGGGTAAACAAGGGTAGTGCTTTCGCCCTATAAAGAGTAAACAAATAAAAACCAAAGATTGGACTTATTTACTTCTCCCATTTCTTTTTTTCACAAGTCTTCTTCACGTATACTGCCTCTGGATTCACATGACATGCTCTTACTTCTCATATTTATCTACAATTCAGAAGACAAATAAACACACATGTTTTTAGGTTCTGTCCACATGGCTGACCTGGATTACTTTGATGCATGACTGAAACTGACTCTGGTGCGGAGTCTCTTTGGAGAGATAGTGAAGAACATTGGTAAATTATTGAGAGGAGAAATACAGAGCAGCTACACAGTCCCTCCTGCATAATGAAACAAAAATAAATGAGGAAAATGGGACAGACCTTGTAACTAGAGACTGTGTTTGTGTGTGTTTGTTGATGGAGTCAGGTCATGATGCATCTACTTCAGCCAGATTTTTACTGAGCATGTCCAATAGTCTGAATACACATTACAGGCCATTCATCTTCTCAGACTGTGCTGACTTCACGCAGAACAACAACCTTCGGAAAATATGACCTTCACAGGCCTTCCACACATGTGCTGGGGGATATTAAACGGCATCAGACAGAAATATGCAGAACCTGTCTTGTTTGTACATCTGTGAGCAGAATATGAACAGAACCAGGTAGAAATCTCATATTTCATTGTCATTCTGAAATGACAATCCTTAGATGTTCTTTTAGGCTAGTCAGTGTCTACTGTCGACGGTACACACATTTCCAAGTTTTCTCAGCCTCCTCTGCAAAAAAAATCATTGCATTATTTATGAATTTCCTGAAATTGAAATAATAAAGTGAGATGTCATGGCCTTTCTGAACTGCTCCGTCTTTAATAAGCTCTTTGGCGTATGACATGGAGTACCACAGAATAACTTTACGAGATTAAAGGCGCTGGGTTTCTATATGAAGTGGATTACTGTAATCTGCATTTATTGGCTTGTCTGATACTGGATGACGAGAAAAGTATTTTAAGACTTTGTAATGACATCTATAAAAAGGGAAAGCGAGCTGTTTGAATTACAGTTTTAATTGGACTTAAATTAACATCTAATTGGGCTTTAAGCCGGCATCAGTGTATCAACATATCATTTCAATTGCACTTTTCCAGCATTCAGAATAAAAATGTCATTTAAAAAGAATTGTAAAATGAACCATTGCTATTCCATTTTGCTTTCCATATTGAATTACATCAAAGCATCATAGATTTGTATAACTTTAAGGTTGGTTTTTATTTATTTACTTATTTGTAAGAGCTCTTGCATGGTGTAAAACGATGTCTATTGTGAGTGTCATTTCATTTACATTTAAATGTAAGCATTTGGCATATGCGTTTATCCAAAGCTACTTTGCATTGGAGGTATACATTTTATCAGTTCATGACAAATAGTCAGACTTCGTTAATTAGATTTAGACTCACAAACGACCCAAATGCATTACTGTCAGATAGAGATGAAAACATAGTCACAGCGAAGTGAGAAATTCAAAGCTTTGGATTCAAACAATTCAAAGCAATTTCTGTGTTTTCTGTGAAGCATTAAAGATGCTTTTTAAGATTTTCTGCTGACTAGTTATGTTTACACTTTGTGTCAGAAGTGAGACATTGCTTCAGAGATGGAATAAACCTGGGCAAGATTTGGCACCGAAAGAGACTTGGCTCAAAATCAAAGTACATGCAGTGAACTAAGTAAATATGCTGACTGTTGAATCGAGAAATGATTCTATGAATGTAAATCAGCTCAGTGTGAGGCATATCTCGTTTCCTGAGGGATAGACTGTGGACAGGGCGAGGGACGTATTGTTTGAGAATGAAATCTATAACTGATATGATTGTGGTCTGACTCAAATGAGCACTGCCAAACCATACACACTTCTATGGTGACTCCATTCGTGTTTACAAATGGTTCTGTTTGACCAAATCCAAATGGTCAAACGTTTGATCAATAGCATGGTATTTAAACACTCTTTGATTGTGATCAGGTGTTTGTGAAAGATAGACTCAAGGTATTGTTTAGGCTACTGTCTCAAATATTTGTTTAGTAAAGTTAGTTATGTGACAGATTGTTCAACAGCAAACCAGAATCTTAGGCTGACGTGAAGCTCATCAAAGTGACAAAGAGTGGGGAATTCACGAATAATAAATTGGACAAGGCAATACCATTGTTTATTTGCATGTGCTGTCTTAGTTTTTTGATTAATTGGTTCACTGATGGAATTGCACAAATCAGGTAATGGCACAAACATGGTCAAACATTCAAAGCTGAAAGGAATTTGAACTGCACATGTCCCATTCTTGCAGGCTGGATCTTGTGGTTACAGAGGATACAGAAGACTTTACTCTTTATTAAAATGTTTAATGGAAATGTGCTCTATATATGTATATTGCCATCATCATCATCTGATGAATACTGCTTTCATGATCAATATAAAATGCAGCAGAATTTTTCAGATTTCCGTATTTTCCATCTTCTGAAGGATGACCCATGTGATATTATCCAAATAAAGTGCGAAAAGAAACATGATGGACGGAATGTACGAAACGCGAGCGCCAAACGCGAGCAGAATCAACGCTGGAACGTGTTGCTCGACCCGGTGACTTTATGAATGGCAGTGAGATTTTGAGATTGGTAGTGCTGTCATAAAATTCACAACGGTTGTGATGTAATTCTATAATTGCATATAATTCTATAATTGCAAATGCAAATAAGTGCTGATGGCCACTTATACAGATGGTAATAACACAAATGTGCCACAAATTAAATAATCCACTCTCTCTATTCATATAGACGCGTTCACTTTGATAGCCGTGATCATACAGTAATAGCGAGCTGGTTTGGGTCGTCGGGGGGATGCTAAGAGGTTTTAAACTTTATATTTATCAAAACATCCTGAAAAAATATTTAACAATCAGATTGTTTTCAACATAGATAATAATTAGAAATGTTTCTTGAGAGTCAAATAAATTGTGAGGATTTCTAAAAGATCATGTGACATTGAAAACTAGTGATGAAGAAAATTCTGCTTTGCATCACAGGAATGTAATTTTTACAATACATTAAAATGTAAAACATTTTTGTGTTTGTAATAATAATTCACAATGTTTCCTATTTTTTATTTATTATTATTATTATTATTATTATTATTATTATTATTATTATTATTATTATTATTATTATTATTATATTTGTGTGTGAGAAAATTCTGAGTATTGGCTGATGCCGATTCCAATCTGATACCTGCAGTTTTTATTATTATTATTATTATTATTGTTTTTATCAATGTAGAATTTCTATACTGGTCTTTACCTGGTTGTCACTCTTTTGTGTGTTAAACACAGTCTGCTAAATATAGATAAATATAAGTTCATTTTAATATATATATATATATATATATATATATATATATATATATATATATATATATATATATATATATATATATATATATATATATATATAAATATTCTGGAAAGCACAGTATAGCACAGTACTGTAGGAATCAACATATGTTAGATAAAGGAGTCCTATCTATCATATATTGCTGCTTCCATTGCTGTGCTATACATTAGATTATTTATAGCCTTTATTTTTCTGTGTTATCATAGGACAGAACAAGAAATACTATAAAAAAATATTTCACCACGCAAAAGTATTATAATAGGAAAAGCCCCAAAACACAGTGGCTCAAAGCGCATCCCGTGTGGAGAATGATGCGCTTGAAGCAACACGGAGTCACAAAAAAAAAAAAAAAAACCCTGCATATAATTATTTAATTAAAAATCTGCTAATGTCTTAAGTTTCATGCCACCTAAACTTTGACCTTGGTGAAGCCAATTCCTAATGAAAGTCTAATCTAATCCATATCATTAGCATGCTAATGACCGTAACCATCTCCTCACTTCCCTCAGACATGACATCATCTGACATGACTGTGTCAGAAACGTCTGTGGTAACACAGTCCAGATATGTTCCTCACGCCAGGGTTTTTCAGTCGTTCCGGTCGGCAAAGAATGTCGGATCATCAGAGAAAATACCACAGTAATTAAACTGATGGATGCTTATATTCCTATAGTGACTTTCCACTCCCATTTAAATATCAGCTCTTTTAATATGGCCTCTCCGCAAAGCTGAAGAGCAGAAGGTTGGTGTTGATTTTTATATGTGGTTTTTCATTGCCCTCTCACCCCGACTTTCTGCTTTAAATGAGGTGGAGCCTCAAAAGATGAATCCAGCACTCTTTCATCAAGACGTGTTGATGAGTGTCTTTCATGTGAGTTCGGGTTGCTATTTTGAAGGCAATATTGCATTACACATTAAATTGCTGAGCAAAACAAAAATACATATTTACCAGCAATAACTAAAACCAAAACTGTCTTTTGAAAATATTTCGACATGGATCTTATTGAACATGATGATTTACATTCTTTCTTTAGTTCTTCTTCTTCTTTTATTATTTTTACTACTATTATTATTATTGATGAGCATAATTTTACGATGACCAGTACATTTATGCATTTGGAAGATGGTTTTTACCCAAAAGGAGACTTACTTTATCAGTCAATCAGTTCCTGCATTCCCTTGCAATCAAACTCATGATTTTTCTCTACTGTTGCGGGAATTTAAAGTGTTATCAGGTGCCGCTTTTATTCAATTTTACACACAGTAAAGAGAGAGCTGGGGCCATTTTTGGGCTTAAGTGTCTTACTCTTAGGGGCGCACTTGTGAGAACTCATCTCACAAACTCTCATTTAATTTAACAAGCAACCAAAAATATGGCTTGCGATCTTAATAGCTGTTCTACATGAGCAAACCAAAAAATGTAATTGGCTCTGCTTTATTGTAGGCATTTTGTATGGTTCTGCAATTTTTCTTTAAGCGAGTATGTTTATTGGGAATGATGTAACGTGTGTTACTGTATTACTAAGCCAGATCTAGTGCTAATTCTACATTCTAGTTGTAGATTTAAACCATCCCTGATAAAGTCAAGTGCTCTTGATTTTAGAGCACACTCATGTTAATTTCTCATTAATGCATGGAAATCCCTCAAATCTTGACTTCAAAATGATTTGGACGCTTCTTTTGGTCTGCAGTCCTATACAGATATATTTGGGGGCAATTATTCCTCGGGGAGGTCTGGAAGACATTATCCCACCGCAGTGAAAACACCACTCTTCTCTCCCTCCTTCTCTTTGCCAGCTCACATTTTTAGCTGGAGAACATTTAGACTGCTTGTTCTCTAGCACTCAACACATTGCACACATTATATTTTGATTTCTTTTATTTACAGTCTGAATTACATCCATAAATCAGTTTAACTTGTCTAAGATGTATTCCAGACACTTTCCTTAAATAGAGTATACTTTGGTGTCAAGTGTTTTTTTTTTTTTTTTTTTTTTTTTTTTTAGCATTTTAGATATATAGACAGACAAACAGGGCACATTAATGCTTTGATCTCATAACTATCACATAAATGGACAAACTGTTCTCGAACAAAATTAATTTTAACTAATTGGAATTTTGACCTGTCTTTTACTGAATTCCAAACTCAACATTCAATCCTGTTACAATTTAATTTAACTACTTAATGTTGGCTTTTATTTAGTGGTTTATTTGGTGGTATTGTACCTTCATTTTTAATTGATTTTTATTTTTTTATTTTTTTTTATCATATTTTAAGATGAATAAACCATTTTTTTTATTGTTTTGACATGATCTGTGCAATGTGCTTACCACATATTATTTTTTTAATTACTTGTGAATTGTGGATCCTTCAAGCATAACTTTGCTAAATTAATACTAGCTGTTTACATAGTGTTACATAGTCAACTATTAAGTAAGAATAATATATTTTTCTGTTATTACACCATAATTTGCAAACAACCCTTTGTAATTAACATGAAATATAATGCTTATTCTCAGAATGATTATATGAGTTTATATAAGCAATTTTAATTCATTACTTGCAACTCTTTCATTGGTCATAATTAGACATCATTCACAGGTAAACACGTTGGTATTACTGGACAGCGAGCACTCGAGTGCGTGTTTCTTTTGAAAATATGCACTCTTAATGAACGGATATATAAACCTCTTGATGAAGAGTGTTTAAGGCTTGACTCAGACTCGAGTAGAGAGCGTTTGAGTAACGGGCAGTGGGAGCGCGTGTGCACATTACATTAACTCATTTAGTGTGTCTAATGGGCTGTTGCAGGGGTCTCGCACACACCATTACACCCTGAACACCCAGCGTCCACACACACACACACACACACACACACATCTGAGCATATGGTCAGTTTGACTGCATGCGCTCTTGTGATTGACTGAACTCTTCAGAGACCAACCAACAGAGAAGTCCAGTAATTGGCATAACTTCATTAGCTGCGATCAGAGCACAAACAAACACTCACGTGGGCCGCCAAGACTAGAGAGAGCGATCGTGATGTTTCTAACAGCGATTTCACAGGGCAGAGGACATACAGACATCTGTTTCTTCTCAACATCAGGGACACCAGAGGAATATGGAATTAGTGATGAAGGCAGTACAGAGGGAGAGCGAGCTCCTACTTCTCAAAGCTCTCAGCTGGCTCCTTTTTGAGTGTGTCTGAGCCCCTCAGCAGCCCGACAGGACCACACATCACTCACAGACCACCGCACTGGCTCTTCTTGATCCTAAAGACTCGTTTTCAAAGGAAGACTCATGTAGAAGGCTTATAACGTACTCCTTTAAAGTGAGCTTCTACATGTCTGAGGCAATGTACAAAGCTGTGGGAATTAATCCTGAATTTGTACTGAAAATAGATTTTATGGGTTCATTTTATTATTTTATTTTTTTTAATTTTTAAATACATTTGATAATTTTTTTAGAGCATCACAAAGCAGGCCTCTAACTGTATTTGTCATACAGTTGTATATAAAATAACAATTAAACAGGTAATATGTAGATTGGCATTCTGAAGTTGACTGTTAACATTTTCTGAAGATTAAGCACTTTGTTTCACTGTTATTTTATTTATTTATTTATTGTTACATTTATGTGAGTCCTGTGTGTAGTAAAAACTAACAACAATATAGCATTTTGTGACCTGTCAGCCAGAAAAATACAATACCAATAGTTGAACCTAGCATTTAGTTTTTTCTTCTAAGAATTATTTAGTGATGTATTGTCTGGTTGTCTAGGAATTTTTTTTTATAATTATTTTTTTTTTTACCTGCAAAGCCAGATTCAGATGGGACTAGTTCTCCTTGATGAGAGCAGGTAAATTAGCATTTCACAGATGTACTTTGTGATTTTAATTCCAACCAAATCAAACGTGTTCGTATTTATCTCACGCATCCTCTGTGAAAATTACGGAACAAATCACCTACTGTTTTTCAGCTAATTTAGGAGTCTTCTGAGAAAACCAGTCCCATCTGATTGCAGTGTTTTCATTTTATTTTTATTTATATATATTTTTTTTTTAGTTGCAGCTTTATTATGGAACTTTCTGGGTAAAAACTAAATAACATTTGTGGAATCAGGTATGAGTTCATTAATTTCCTTCAAGGCATAGATCAATTAAAATGAGCTAAATATTGCAACTAACAATGTCTTTTTTTCTTCACACCACAAAAGATGATGAACTGTGAAGTTCACACAATGGAACTCAGTGTGGTCCAAAGCAACATGTTTGTCTGGACCAAAACAGTTATTAACTTATTTTACATGGGGTTTATGTATACATTTTTTGTATGTTTGTCTTTGTATAAATTATACATATTGATACAATTGTACAATATATTTTATTGGCTTTTTTGACATCCTGTCTCTTACATTTATCCGCAGTGTGTGTTCATGGCCTCCAGCCACTGTATCTCATACAAGAACTACTTTCATAAATGCAAATAAATAAATACACTAAAGATGATATTCAGTCCCAAAACTTCACACATTGCCAACGATTCCCTTCGATACGTCCATAAGTTAGCCTATAGAAAGTATTTTTTCCTGTTTGCTCTGTGAGGTTATGGAGGCTTTCAGGAGCTATTAAATCAAAACCGGAGCTTAAAAGCTGAATCGGCCGCAAAGGGTAAATGAAAAAGGTAAAAATGATAGAGTGTGAAAAAGGGAAATTTCCACACAAAACCTAATCACGCATAAAAGGCGGAATATTGCTAGAAAATTGCTGCTATTACCAAGCCACTGCAGGAGTCAAATCCACATTAGATCTGCCGGAAAATGTGTTACACCAGTGGCGCAGTTTGTTTTTGCCTCCTTTTCAAGCCTCTTTATCTCTATCACTCTCTCTGGCTGATTAAAAACGCCATACTACTATACTACATCTGTTTTTGCAGGATGCATGAACCTATGCCTGTGTTCTGTAATCATGGAATACCAAGACAGAGTCATCAAATGCACAGTCTACGAAACAAAATGCATTGTGCTGGATACACTTCTGGGTGGATCCACTGCAGCGAACAGGTGCCGTCAGAATAAGAGTTCAACAAGCTGATAAAAAAAAAAAAAAACCTTCATGTTTTTAAGAAACTGAAATATTTGTTAAAAATAGCTAAATGCAATTAACAGTAAAGTAGTATTCTATCATGGTGATGGCTCTGTCCATTCAGCCAGCATGCAACTGTAACTAACCTATTGTAACTTTTCAAATGTATCTTTAACTTTATATAAGCACTAGTTTATCTACAACAGTTAATTAACTTTTAAAACATCTTTAACTTTATTTCAACTCTACTTCATAGACAACAACTTTTTTAAGGCAACCTACGTGACATGGATGGTGTAAAATCAATGTTTAATTAGCACAATGACTTTTACACTTTTTTTTTAATAACAGGTACTGCAGGCACATTTTTCTGGAATAACAGGAGAAAGAAATGAAGGGAATGAAGAGACAAGTGTGAGAAGGAAGGTGTGAGATTTGGCTCGTGCTCTAACAGATGTTTTTGAAGTGCTTTTTCTTTTCACAACTGGCAGTTTGATTATGGGGAAAAAATGCAGTGCCAGAGAGAATAAATGGAGAAATGGAGATATGTACACGAGAGACACCAGCTCACACACAAAATGGAGATGAGAAGTGATAATGAGAGAGTGAAGTTCATTAAAGAAGGAAAGGAGATACAGAAGAATACTAAGAAGACCAGAAAACTGGAACAGATGAAGGATCTGTGCTGTAGTCATCCCACCTTGATACACATATATGTAACCTAGCCAACTCTACATACACACTCATATTTTTACTATCTAAATATGGACATACCATACATTTTGAACTAGTTTTCAGATTTTTCCAAATGTATTCACTCTGGTCAACTGCAAGTTCATGTGGCTGGCAGAGGCTTCTGATTGGTCTAAAGCTGCTGTTTTACATGGTAAGCTGCTTTTTTATTCTTTCACATTGCCTACAATCAAAACAAAGCTCTTGAAATATAATAATTACAGATTTTTGGGACACACACACACAAACACACTTTTTGTGCTTTTGGCACATCTTCAGGATTATTTGGGACAGGGCATGGGAAAGGCAGAAATGGATACGGACAGCATTCCTGCTCACCGATAAGCAAAAGTGAGAGGTTATTCATTTATGTGTGTGTGTGTGTGTGTGTGTGTGTGTGTGTGTGTGTGTGCGTGTGTGTGTGCATGTGTGTGCGTGTGTGTGTGTGATGAATACTGATATCTAAAACTTTGACTCAACCCAGAAAGCATCGGATCAGATCACCCCCCCCCCCTCCCACCACCGCACACACACACACAGTGAGACAGAGAGAGATCAATGTGGCTTGTTATCGCAGCTGCTTTTCCTTTATTTATCCTCTTTTGACAGAAAGAAGGAAAAGATGGCTTGAAAGAATGCGAGAATGAGGCATCTGAGGACGTGTCTGAATAGAGGAAGTTATTTTAGAAGATCTGGGCGGTGGAGGAGCGCTTGTCTCAAATGTGCATGCTGATAAAAAGTGAGTGACGTCATCCTGTCTCTTGACATAACTAACAGCTGAGACCATTTACTCATCACCATCAGCACTCTTCTGTAAAATGATTATGCCATATTAATTGTGGTTTGTCATCTTAAACTGTTTAAACTTTTGACTTTCAGCATCAAATCTCTTCCAGATTGAAGCTCATTTCGGTCCAAAACTGCCCACTCATGCACCTTATTTACCATAAGAGCAGATGCAGCCATTTGTAAGTTGAATATGCAAGGCTTCGTGTGTCCCCCGCTTCAGGTATTTTTGACAGCTTGTTACGCTGCTTGATATTGCAGACATGATTTTCTTATCATGTTATTTTAATGTATTGTCATAATTATAAACACACTGGTTTGTAGCACAAATCATTTTGAAGTTCACTTCACTTTGTTATTATTCTAGTTATTTAAAACTCATGAATCAGAAGTCTCGCACCACGACACAAAACATTACTTCACTAAATTAAGTGGATGCATGCATTCTTGTACAGATATGCTTTAATGAAAAGGTTTATATGAAATATCATATGCTAGGGTAATATGTTGGTATCATTTCAGTTTCCGGCCAATATAATATATCAATCAATGTTTTTTATTTATCAGCTTTTTTTTTTTTTTTTTTTTTATGAGCTGCTCATTTCCCTGTTTTTAGATTATTTTTGTTGTCATTTAATATAAATGTGATGCCTTAATTCCCCATGTAGCATTTATAGTTGTTTATTTATAGCACTTCATTTTTCATTTAGCAAGATAAAATGGTATTCAATTATTGATTATAATTATTGATTTACTAGCATTGACCAGAGTTTTGCTACATGTACCAGTCTTGTGAAAATTGCGGTCAATCTGTAAACTGCAGTTGTTTTTAGTATGTTTCTTTATATGCCCTTCTTTCTAATTTGATGTGTGATCCATGAATGGCTGTGGGTGGTCCCAATTGTTATAATTGGTAATATTTTATCATTTTAAACAGCAACACTCCAATCTCTAATTAGAAACACCAGTGCATTGCAGATCACCATTTTGTTTTTACTTTTAAACCAATTGTCCTTGGCAGCCAATTACAGAGCTCTGAATAGATTTCTTCTGACACACACACACACACACACACAGAAATCTTATAATGTGGCCTGAAATCTAATTTCTTCCTCTGAAGTGACCCGTGAAATAGTGTGAGCTCTTTGCTCCCTCACTCTATGTAAAATCATCAGATTGCCTATTTCAGAGTCCAATATGAACCCTCTCCTGTGCTCTTTAAACACACATACACACACTTACAGTAATGGGTATTATGGGCCCCTCCTGACCCGTTAGATTACAGAGGAGAGGGAAAAACAGATACGAAATGAAAGACCAAAAACAGCTCAAATACTGCAGAGACGAGAGGATGGTGGAGAAAGAGAGGGCACAGAATAATATGGAGGAAGTAAGTAACAGACACAGCAATCAAAGAAAACAAAGGATCTGTAAAACAAGCAAGAATTGATCTGAGCAGATCAGATAATGTGAGTGTAAAACTCATGATAAAGACAATTGTGTATTTGAGGCCACTTTGGATTTAAAGTAGGCCTATATGAATTGAATATTTCAAGGATTATGTTTATGAACTACTCTATAAATGCACACACACTCTCTTTCACACACACAAAACCATACACTAATGGTTACTAAAGAAACAATGTTGGCACAAATTTTGCAATCCTAGCTTTAATACATAAATTGCGTCATGCTTATGTATGTATTATAGTTCACTCTGCACTATCCAGTGTACCTCTTTAATTTTAATAAGGGAATATTGTCTTTTTAAAAGCTTAGGAAAGGGAATTATTTCATAATATTCACAGTGGAGTTTGAGAGTAGGATAAAGGTCCACACTATTTCACCAAAGTCCACTCACTTGAAGATTTCTGCTTCCACCACTGCTAGAAATGTGACCCTCAGAATATATCTTGAATATGAACAGGTCAAGGTGATATCTTGTAATATCACACACATATGAATTGGGATGGAGCTAACTGTATGTTTCAGACTCCTTGGCTATTCAGGCAATAACAGGCACTTTGAGTTAGTTTGAAGGTAAACACACAACTACTCATACATAATTAAAAAAATAGTATCTGTTTTTCCACTGTTTACTAGTTTGATTCTAATTTTGGGGAGTAACCATAACTTTAACTGCATTTTTCAGTGACAGTAGTTGATTTCATAATTGCATAGCTTTCCAGTATGAGCTAGTTTTTCCAAGAAGTAGCAGTGTAGCGTGACAAATCGCTACATTGCTGGATTGTTTGGTCACGTTGTGTAGTTCACACAGCGTTAAAGCTAAACGAGCTGGGTTTTGGGTTGATAATGAGTATCTTATGCTCACCAATGCTACCTTTAGAAAAAAATACATAAAGTCACATTTTGAAATATTCTTACATTTACATTTATCCATTTAGCAGACACTTCTATCCAAAGCGACTTACAAATGAAAACAATAGAAGCCGTCAGGTCAACAAGAGAACAACTACAGTATACAAGTGCCATGACAAGTCTCAGTTAATCTAGTACGGTACGCACAGACAGGTTTTTTATTTTTTTATTATTTTTTTTATTATTATTTTTATTAAAGACAAAAAAAGAAGAGAAAGTGCTAGTATTAGTCGGTTAAGTTCTGGTGAAAAAGATGAGTCTTTAGATGTTTCTTGAAAATGAGTAAAGACTCAGCTGTACAGATTGAGATTGGGAGGTCATTCCACCAGCTGACAAGAAATTGGGTGGCTTGCTCTGACAGGAAGGGTCTAATCTTCCTAAAGTTGTATAAGGCAAATCTGCAGGACTGGGTCGTTGTAGCAATGTGGTCTGTGAAGCTTAACTGATGATCCATCACAACTCCTAGGTTTCTGGCTGTCCTGGAAGGAGTTATGGTTGATGAACCCAGTTGTATAAAGAAGTTGTGATGAAGCAATTGGTTAGCTGGAATCACCAGGAGTTCTGTCTTCGTAAGGTTAAGCTGAAGGTGATGGTCATTCATCCAGCTAGAAATGTCACTCAGACAGGCTGAAATGCGAGCAGCTACCATCGGGTCAATCTGGTTGGAATCAGAAGTAGAGTTGGGTGTCATCAGCGTAGCAGTGATAAGAAAAGCCATGCTTCTGAATGACAGATCCTAATGACGTCATGTAGATTGAGAAGAGAAGTGGTCCAAGTACTGAGCCTTGAGGAACCCCAGTAGCTAGTTGTTGTGACTTAGAAATATCACCCCTCCAAGACACACTGAAGAATCTACCGGAGAGGTACAGTAGGACTTAACCCACAGGAGTGCGGTTCCAGAGATGCCCATCTTTCTGAGGGTGGACAGGAGAATCTGGTGATTAACGGTGTCAAAATAAGCAGACAGGTCCAGATAAAAATAATACTGAAGATTTTGAAGCTTCTTACAGTTTAAAACAACTATTTCAAACTGTTCCAATTTTAAATAGTTGATTTAGTAGTTCGGTTTTACACTATTTTAAAAGTGGCTTCGATATTTAAATCGACTCCAAAAACACAAATGAATGGGTTCTGTCAACCATGTCCATGTGTACATATAACCTTCATAATGGTATTCGCAATTAAGTGTTCTGTATTCATGTTTGTCACTCCATAGGTGCTCCGATCTCTAATTTAACCTTCCCCTGCATGTCTTCCTTTATTCCATTAGAGACCAATGCAAATCCCAGTGTACCCCGCAATCATCTCTGCTGCTCATTACCCAGAGACACACCTCTAAATGCATGGTGAGCGCTTGTGACTGAAAGCTTGCGGCAGCTAGAGACAGATGTTTGACAACAGAGAATGCTTGTGACCCCAGAAGCCCTGAGCCCCTGTGGAACAGACACAGTCCTGGTCAAAGAGAAGCAAAGGCAATAAAAGTGGGTAAAAATGATCCAAAATAAATGTATACTTGAATTAGAAATAAGTGATAATTAATGGTTGTGCTTAATGAGCTTCAGAGAGAAGCGACGACCTAAAGTCAGATCTGAGAAAAATTATGGCGAAAAGAACGGGAGAGCAGACGGATAATGGATGACAGAACAGGCATAAAATTGTCAAGTGCTTTAAATAAAAAAGAAGAGCAATTGTTTGTCATACTGATAGTTATAGAAATATTAAACCATATGTTTCATCTTTATTCTCAACCTCTAATGCTCAATCTTTTTAAACATTCTATCGCTCTGGGAAGAGTTTTACGTATAGTATGTTGTCCTAAATCATGTTGCAGATGCAGCTGAAAGTGAATTTAGATCAGCTTTGTTATAACAGCAAAAAGGATATATATATATATATATATATATATATATATATATATATATATATATATATATATATATATATATATATATATATATATATATATATATATATATATATATATATATATATATATATATATATATAGATAGATAGATAGATAGATAGATAGATAGATAGATAGATAGATAGATAGATATACCTTAAATTGATCAAAAGTGAATGCTGTTTAAATTAATGATGTTCTTTTTAACTTTCTATTTAAAGAACTCTGAAAAAAAATTTTCTACAAAAATAAAGGGTTTTTAATATTGATGATAATAATACATATTTCTTAAGCAGCAAATCAGCATATTGAAATTATTTCTTAAAGATCATGTGAAACTAAAACTGAAGTAATGGCTGCTGAAAATTCTGTTTTGCATCACAGGAATGAATACAATCTTAATATGTATTATGTATTTTATTGTATTTTGATTAAATAAATACATACTTGCTGTGTATGAGACTTCCTTCCACAAATAATAATTATTGTAGTGAATGGTAAGTGATTTTACATGATGCTAGCAGTAAAGCTTTATCGTTTTTTTGATAACTTTGCATTAATACGTGACAAAACAATGTATATTGTTGTAATGTAATCTATATGTATGTGTGTGTGTGTGGGTGTGTGTGTGTATAATATAATATACTTATGTATGTATGTATGTTTCCAAACTTTTGGAGGACACTGCACAGTATGCTTCATTCTAAGTATATGCTGTAGTACTTTTTACTATACAGTGTGAACAGCTGATTTCATGTTATTTTAAAAAGCTGAATTTTTTAGACTACCCTTTGCAGTACTGTACTAAACATTACAATAAATATGTTATCTGGCTCTGACACACATTTCTAAAAGATGTTTAGTCAACACTTTCAGCCCAGCCAGCAGCCCGTCAATGTCTGCTGTAGTCTCACTGGCTGTGGATTTCAGCTGCACTCGTTCTGTTTGCACGACTGAAGTTGACACTCCATGTTTTTAATTTTTTCACTTCACTGCTCTCAGGAGTGTCCACCTGGGCAATTTCTGCATTGGGCATGTCTTATTTTACAGACTGATGTATGAATTGCTCTTTATGTGTCAGATCAATGCATGTTAAATATTGATGACAGTTTGAGAACTGACAGACTAATGACTAGATTAACAGTTATGTAGGAATATAGAAACTAGTGGATGAACATTTGGCAGACATGCAAACGCAGTGTGGATAATGTAGTGTGACTCACAACAGCTCAATATGCAGATGCAGAATGTGTTAATGTGTGAAAGAAAGAAAGAAATAAAGAAAGAAAGAAATAAAGAACACTTTGCCTGAAAGAGAAAACAACAAGGGCCTTCTTTGCCATCCAGATTTGAAATACCCAGTAGAATTTGACTGTTAATTAATTCAGTAATATAAACTATTATGTCCTTAAAAATGTATATATATATATATATATATATATATATATATATATATATATATATATATATATATTAGGGGTGTAACGGTTCACAAAATTCACGGTTCGGTTCGATACGATACACTGATGTCACGGTTCGGTTCGGTTCGGTTCGATACGTTTTAGATACAGCAAAATGTAAAAACATCTCAACTTTTCAGAATGCCGCAAGCGCACCGCGGGTCATGTGACAAGAACCAACCAATCAGCTTCATCCTTTCCCGTAACAACGTTGAGAGCTCAGCCAAGATGAAGGAACAGCTGATCATAGTTGTATATGGATTGCAATTTTGAAATAAATTCAGTAGCAGAGCTACTGCAAGCGATTTTTAGAGCTGCAAATCCATTTATCCTTCGCTGAAATTTCCGCGTCTCATGGAGAGAGCACGTCATTGTTGCTTAGCAAAGACAGACGCCTCAGGAGAAAGACGCGCTTAGCGTTTTTAGGCACGATATGTGAACGGCCCCTAAGGCGCTCGCTCACTCAGCACGCGCTGAAGGCTCGTTGCAAAATGTCTAATGCATTTAACAGACCAGAAATATAAGATCCTAAAATAACCAACAGGTCTGGTGTTTGGGTTGGATTCCCTGTAAGCTATAGTGTCTAAATGCTGCAGGGATAGTTTGCTGCGTGCATGTTTCTCCTTTTTTTCGTCTTTTCCCAGATAGTACTGACGCATATATCCCAGATATTCCCGCTGGTTTTTTTTTTTTTTTTTTTTTGTAATCCCGCTGGTGTACCCTGTCATGTTGCAGATGCGACATACCGTTGTTTATTTATCCACCACTCTCTTGCCATCACCATTATAGCTTAAAGGGAATCCAAAGTGCACCCAAACACCAGACCTGTTGGTTATTGGAGGATCTTCTCATTTCTAGTCTGTTAAACGCATTGGCTATTTTGCAACGAGCCTTCAGCGCCTACTGAGTGAGCGAGCGCCTGCTGAGTAGCCTAACATAAACATATAAGATGGTGTTTTTTTCTTCTTCGGGAGTGTCAGGGGCGTTGCCTGTTACGTTGTTTGGGTTATTGGGCTACCTTGTTGAACGCATATCATTATATTTCTTTCTCTCTCTTTTTTTTTTTTTTTCAAATATAATTAATTACTCCAACGAACCGTTCGGTATACATAATGCGTACCGCGTACCGAACCGAAAGCGTCGTACCGAACGGTTCAATACGAATACGCGTATCGTTACACCCCTAATATATATATATATATATATATATATATATATATATATATATATATATATATATATATATATATATATATATATATATATATATATATATATACAGTATATAGTACACCTTCTCATTCAAAGAGTTTTCTTTATTTTCATGACTATGAAAATTATAGATTCACACTGAAGGCATCAAAACTATTAATTAACACATGTGGAATTATATATGGAATCATATACATAACAAAAAAGTGTGAAACAACTGAAAATATGTCATATTGTAGGTTCTTCAAAGTAGCCACCTTTTGCTCTGATTACTGCTTTGCACACTCTTGGCATTCTCTTGATGAGCTTCAAGAGGTAGTCACCTGAAATGGTCTTCCAACAGTCTTGAAGGAGTTCCCCGAGAGATGCTTAGCACTTGTTGGCCGTTTTGCCTTCAGTCTGTGGTCCAGCTCACCCCAAACCATCTCGATTGGGTTCAGGTCCGGTGACTGTGGAGGCCAGGTCATCTGGCGCAGCAGCCCATCACTCTCCTTCTTTTTCAAATAGCCCTTGATGCCTTCAGTGTGACTCTACAATTTTCATAATCATGAAAATAAAGAAAACTCTTTGAATGAGAAGGTGTGTCCAAACTTTTGGTCTGTACTATATATATATATATATATATATATATATATATATATATATATATGTGTGTGTGTGTGTGTGTGTGTGTGTGTGTGTGTGCGTGCGTGCGTGTGTGTGATTCACTTCAGTCTGAATACATTATTGCTCTCTTGATACACAAATTCCTTGTTCTCTCTCTCTCTCTGTGTGTGTGTGTGTCTGTTCTCTATGCCTCTCTCTTCCTTTGAGCCTTTGGGCTCTTCAAGCACAGTGTTTGCAATTAAGACTCCTCCACCTCGTTAGGAGTGCAGCTTCCTCTCAACCTCTGTCTTTCCTCCTCTTTCCCAGCTGTTTTTCTGTCCATTTCTCTCTCTCTCTCCCTCTCTGACATCCGGACAGAGCTGAGATTTCCCTGAATGAGGCGGCTGATCTGAGATCTGTCAGATGAAAGTCTGATGTGAAGCCTTTTCTGAAGGCCCCCTGCGTTTGAGGGTTGATGGTTCTGTGTGTTTGTTAAGGTTTGTGTGCTGATGAATGTGTCAGAATGTCCTGAGGAACATCTCAGATCTGTTATTTGAGGGTTGGATGTACGGTTAGGTTCAGAAACAATTGAGTCATTTGTAGAAATACAACACTGAAAAAACAGAAAAAGATTGATGTGATGAGTTTTTACAATTTTAGAAAAATGAATATTAAGAATATGATAATAAAATAAATAATAATAGTAATAATAATAATAAATACTGTTTTACTTTAATAGTAAGTTCTGTTAATTTTAGTTTAGTTTACTTGTTGGATATCTCTTTTTTTATTTTGTTTTTGTATTATTTTTACAGTAAAAAAAAAAAAAAAAAAAAAAAAAAAAAAAAAATATATATATATATATATATATATATATATATATATATATATATATATATATATAGCCTAAAATATATATATATATATATATATATATATATATATATATATATATATATATATATATATATATATATATATATATATATATATAAGTGGGTATAATCTTGGCAAGTCTGCACAGTTTGATACATTGTTGAAATCTCTCCTGAAAGTCTAGGTAAAACAATTATGGATTAGAATGCACTGGTATTGAAATTCTGCCCGATGTCAATAATAAGTTTATTGTTATTGTGAATTTAAGCAAATTAAAATTCTATACTATATTGTCTAAATAAAAACTAAACACTAAAATCAGTCATTTCAAATGAATAGGTTTTGCCCTTACACAATTATAATGTTTAAAAAATGTGCTCATTTGAAAGAAAAATGAAACAAAATAGAAAAATATGAATGAAACACGTAAACAAAGTGTTAATTTTAAATGTTAAATCGGCAACTAACTGAAATAATTTTAAGAACTTGACTAAAAAATAATAATAATAATAATAAAAAGAAGAATATTAATAATTAAAACCAAAACTGAAATTCAGTTAAATTATATATTAATATTATAAAAAGGAAATTAATAAAAATGACAGAATCCCATAAAATGACTTTCAATTAAAATGAGGATTTTAATAAAAAAAATTACATTGAAGGTATGAAAGTATATTAATATTAATAAAATATCGCAAATATTAATACGATCTAAAATAGCATACAAGTGATAATAATAATAATAATAATAAAAAAAAAAAAAAAAAACTCTGGTTTGTATTTCCTTTTCTTAGGAAAAAAAAAAGGTCCAAAGCACCAAATCTCTGTTTGATCTCCTTGTAATCTCACAGCTTGAGGAATGATGTTAAAGAGATCTTTCCTGCTGGTTGATCTGAATGGCTTATGGTTTTCAGAAAAAGCCCATTGATGGGAGATCTTTCAGATAAACACGAGTCTTGATGCTTTTGAAAAAAAATAAATAAATGGGATTGTCAGTTTATAAAGGTCTGTGTCAGAATTGTTTCCATTTAATACATGTTTACACTTTTATACTGTATACAGTTTAGGTGTGTGTGTGCGTGTGAAACTGAGTGATGTAGAATTAACCGTAACCATATATATTCTGTGTGTGGCCTTGACCCTTTAACACTCACGTTTGTACTGAGAAATCCACTATTGATCCTCCCGTGAGCCCTTACCAGCGATCAATGGCTTCTGAGTGAGTGAGTGTGTGTGTATGTGTGTCTCCACTGGCTAAAGTTGGTTTATCCAGGGAATTGAGTGTCTAATCACTTTCCCTACAGTAGATGATGGAATCAGAGAGAGAGAGACATTGCCAAGAGTGTTGAGTTATTAATAAAGCCGTCTGTCCCCGTGGAGATGAGACAGCGATGTCATAATGGGTTGTGGTGAGGCAGAGGGCGGCAGTCACAGATGGTCGCGTGGATCATTACGGCTCTGTGGCGTTCTTCCGAAGGTCGGGTCGCATAGCAACGTGCCGTTTAATAGCTCTCTTACGTGTTTTGCTGCTCTTTAATGCATGCGTTTGTGCATTTGTGCACGTCAGTGTCAAATAGATGAGAGAAACAGATGGGAAATTGATGCTGAGGTGGTGTGTGTTTAGTAAAAAAAAGGGCACAAAAAAGCATCCCAAGCAGGTGTTAAGGGGAGGGGGCTTTGAGGTGCTGAGACAAGGTAAAACAAAACGCTGTAGAGTAACACGAGGCCACACACACACAAACTTGTGATGTTCCTGGGGAGGGGTGGCATGTTTTTTTTCATTTTTGGCTTGAGCCAATTGCAACCCTGAGCTCTTGTCAACAGAGGTGTTTGAAAAGTGCTGATGTGCATACGTTTGAAAGCACTAGACACTTTATTGTGATGATGTAATGATGGTTATTCTCTGAAAACAGCTGAGAGCACATATGCACTGCAGTCGTTTGTCGGGGAACTGCACAGCTGAAGGTCAAGCATGTTTCCGCCACACACTATTCAAAGCTCCAGACACTTAACTGAATGTTGAAGAGCTCATGGAGTCACTGTTGGGGTTTCAGTCCATGTCTGTCGGTGTCTTTTTTTTAGTAAATAACATTAGCAGTTTGCATATCAGGGTTTGATCCTGGCAAAATAAACACTAAATCTTTGTTCCATTTATTTTTTCCACACTTTGCATTTGCATTATTATATCTTGCTTATACAGTACACACACACAAAAAAGACAACAGTAAAGAGTGTCTAAGATATTTTATAAAACAATGTGCTAAATATAAAAATATTCACTGATTTTTTTTTTTTATTTTTTTTTTGACAAGGATGGGAAAAAAAAATCTACTTTACTCAAAACAACAATTTATTTGATCAATTTAATCCATCTTTGTCAAAAAAAGAATATATATATATATATATATATATATATATATATATATATATATATATATATATATATATATATATATATTTCACTGTGCATCTTTAGTCAATACAAAAATTATTATTGTAACACCAAAAGATGGTTTGCATTGGCGCATGCTGTTAGTAAATCTGGACCGTAGTCATTTATAATAGGCTAAAGGACACTCACTTTAACATGTCCCACCCCAACTTCCTGTTTCAATAGGAAATTGTCTATAACAAAGTTTAGATTCAGTGAGATATTTGGACATTGTTATCTTGCAAATCAAAACGTTTATTTGTCTTTTAAATTGTGTTGTTTGTAAAGTAAAATAAATATAAATTTCTCAGATTGTAAGAGGTCTTTCTATTTCTATTTCTACACAACAATCAAACTGTGTGTGTCTGTGACCCCTGTGTCTTACTGAAATTGCGTATTGTTTGAAGCCAATATTCTCTGCTGTATTGTTAGAGTGTGTGTATGTGTGTGTTAGCAACAGATTATTCATTTTATTCCTGACAGTCCTGCTGAGAGGAGAGCCTCTGGACACATTTAGACTGATTCTGTACCTTATCACCTTCACACACACAGAGCGCAAAAGACAGAGGAACAGACAACCACTCTGTCTCGCCGAACTTGTTGAAGGAGAAGAAAGAGAGAAGGACATTTTTGAAGAGAAAAAGAGGAACAAGAGGAGATAAGGATAACACTGCATTGCAGCATGGGAGTCGACAGAGAAAAAAACAACAAAAAGGGTAAAGTTTTTAATGATGCCCTTGGCACCTTGACTAATATACATCCATAAAGAAAGAGTTGACTTCATTGTTCAAATTCATTAAGTGTGTTGGAGTTAATGATCTCTCTCTCTCTCTCTCTCTGTGCAGGGTATCATTATGTCAGACAGTAATGTTCCACACCTCCACTGAGAGCTGATTATACATCACCTGTGCCACACACACACACGTTTACTGCAGGCCGCTGACAGTGTAAAGGTGTGTTCAGGGGGTTGGAGACCTTGAGAGAGCAAAGCTAATTACTCTCAGTGGTAATTCTAACAGCTACAGTCACAATGACCTTCCGGTGTGAGGCCACTCATGTGTGTGCATATGCAGTGTGGCGTGGATCTGTGAAGCGTTTGCTGTATTCCTGGGAGTATATCTGAGAGATGCCGACCTGTAGATGTTACTCGGAGAACAGACATGACATGGGCTAAACAGCACTTTTGTGCTTAAACAGGTGGTGAGGAGCGGTCGACTGTGTCTACATAATATTTGTATTCTTGGAAAATGTGTAAATGTGTGATTAACAGGTCATTGTTGAATTCAGTAAAATTCTGCAATTAATTACTCACCCTGTGCAATTTTTTTTTTATTTTTTAATAAAATAAAAATAAAACATAAATAACTTTATTCAACAATTCTTTCTGTTTTGGGTCAGTCTCCGCCACCAAGTACGAGAGTAACACAACACATGCATTACTCTGCGTGTAAACAAGGCGCAGCAAGTGGGATACTTTTGGACTATTTTAATGATGTCCTTGCAACCTTTCTGAGCAACAAATTATATAATTTTTTGGGTGAACTATCCCTTTAAAAGCAGGTTAGGTGATTTGAAAAACATATTATTTTTCTTTTTTATGCTCTTTGAAAGTCTCTACACATTCTTTTAGAAATCAATATTAAAGGAAAGGAATATGTGCTCTGCATTTCACTCATCAAAGTGCACACAGACAGTAGTGAGTAGTGAACACACACACACACACACACACACACACACACCCTGAACACACACCCAGAGCAGTGGGCAGCCAATGCTGTGGCCAATGCTGTGGACTAGCTGGGGGTTCGCTGCCTTGCTAAATGGTCTCACCTTAGTCGTGATATTGAGGGTGGAGAGGTCACTGGACATTCACCTACAATCCCTGCCAGGCCTGAGACTCAAACATGCGACTTTTGGGTTACAAGCCCAACTCACAAAACCATTGATGCACGACTACCCTCTAATAGTGGTCTAAATTGTATTAAAATCATCTGTGGAAGACATGTGACCAGAAGATCATAATATCCTTTGGTCCGAGGGCTACGATAGGCTGTCCTACCTGCCTGTCAACCTATGTATCTGCATAGCTCTTCTGTTTGTACAGACGTGATACCTCATCAGCATGTTCCATTACACTTTTGCAGACCGAGCAAGAATGGCATTATTATTTGGAGAGTGATTCGCAGATCTTATGTTTTCAAAGCTAGTTGGCTATTGCTAGCCTCTCCAAAATGGCTTACCCTACATTTAAGTGCCAGATGTGGCAGAAATAAGTTCATTTTGGACCTTCCCTATGCTACAATTTCACACAGCAGTTACACATGCACAACATGCGTGTATACAAAGCCCCATATTAAAGTTATATATTGTTGCATGTCTGGGATCACATTTCCTTTCTAATGAATAATTTGAAAATGCTAAAATGTTGTTTGTCATGTGTCCAGTGGTTTTAAATGTGTCTGAGCTTAGCTAGATGCATACAGTGCCTCTTGTCTGATAACCTTCAACAGCACAGACATTACAGATTGCTGTTGTTCAGCTGTGTGCTTCTCTGGGTCACACCTGACATGCTGCTCATTTTTACATTGTGTTCTTGCCAGGATAACAATCTTTCAATATAGGAGGATTTATGGATTTGCACACACACACACACCTGTGATTGTCGTAGAAGCACACACACACAGGAAAATGGTGTCTCAGGGAGTCGACGGAGCATGCTAAAATCATTTCACTGTTTCCCCCCTCACTCTGTGTCTTTCCCCATCTTTCCTTCTGACGCAACACACACTCTACACATGCTCCTGAGGCAGTTTAGACACTGTAGCCAGGAGAAAACATGCTTGATTAGTCAGGGTTAAAGTGTAATGACTGCCTCTTACAGGGGAAACAGCACAGCACTGAAACAAATCAAACTGAACGTTAGTGATTGCTTACCAACCCCTTAAGAGCAGAGACAGAGTGAGAAAGGAAAGAAGGAATGAGGTGCAAGAAAGTGAAATCAACACAGCAGACATTGGTCTCATGTTCCTCTTCAAACAACCAAGATGTAAAAAAAAAATATTAGTGATATTATTTTTCTGTGGTATATCTGATTGGTTTGCATACTTTTTGTGGAGACAAGATGTGTCAAAAACCAATGAGAAGACCAAATGGAGGTTGGGGTGGGGTAAAAGGTGAAAGGGGAAAATCCCATGTGCTTTGTGTCTTCCTCTAATCCTTCTCTCCTCCCTCTGTGTCTGTGTTTGACTGGTTAATCCTTCACTCTGTCCAGGCCTGCTGGATTCTGAATGGGTGATTTCAAACTGGCAACTCTTCTGCGTAACTGATGGACCTCCACCCTGTGACTGTCTGTCTGCTTTTTTACACTGGTGTTGGGTTGTTGAATTAGGAATTGCAAGTTATGGCTTATGAAGCAGAAGGTGTACTGGCTCTAAAATCTAAGTTAAACTATTATAAACTGGAAATATATGCATACTTGTCTCTGCACATTTGAGATTAATATGGCAAGTCTACATATCTACTATAAATCTCAAACATTTTGATTTCAGATACCACACAATGATTAACACATTTGCAAATATATATATATATATATATATATATATATATATATATATATATATATATATATATATATATATATATATATATATATATATATATATATATAAGCTTGTAGAATTGTACATTATTGTAAATATAAGTATAAATGGCTTTTTAGGAGCTTCGTTTTCTAAAGATGCCCCTTAACCATGGCAAAATACAGTAAAACACAGCATCTACTGGTTACTACTTTATTTTACATTGGAAATTACTTTGTCCACCAGATAAACATTAATATGTTGGCTAAACATGATTATTATGTGTGATATGTATGTGTCATAAGTAGCACAGGTATATTTGTATCAATAGCTAAAAATACATTGTATAGGTCAAAATGATAATTTTCTCTTTTATGCCAAAAATCATTAGGATATTAAGTAAAGATCATGTTCCATAAAGATATTTTGTAAATTTGTAGACTTAATTAGTAATATGCATTGCCAAGAACATATTTTTCTTTTCACCTTTAAAGGTGATTTGTGTGTGTGTATATACGTGTGTGTGTGTGTGTACATCATATTCCAGATTTTCAAGTAGCTGTATCTCAGCCAAATATTGTTGTATCCTAACAAACGCTTCCAACAAACAAATGGAATGCTTATTTACTCAGCTTTGATGATGTATAAATGAAATTGACCCTTATGACTAATACTGTGTTCCAATATCACATATATGTGTTATAATGTATTCCCTCCTCACTGAGCAGAATAATAATAATACTGGCAAACATACCAAGCTTGTTTATATGCTCTCTTACTCTCTCTCATTCAGTTATTTTACTTTATGTAACCTGCTTGTCATTGATGTGATTTGTACAAGTAACAAATCTCAGCAAATACAGCATGATTTAAATGTTTCTGTCAACACTGAGCCAGGTTCTGGGAGCACACAATGCATCTTATGATGAGGAAACACATTTTGTAGCTACGAATGAAAGCCTCCGGTTCTGCCATCTGACACCAATAGAAACAAAAATAAAATCAGAGGAAGACACCCCTATATATATTTTTTTTTTTAAATGTATTTATTTTTTTTTTCTCAGAATTCACATTTGAACTGAAAAAAGAGGCATTTAACAAAAATGTTATAGTACAGTTTTCCACACACTTGTGCAGTACAGTTGAGCTGTTAGACGGCAAAATATGGCTGTGATGAGTGTTTGTTAACGAAAGTACCCCATGATTGCTTTATTTCTTAACAAAGCCTTTGGAAGCACATTAATGAGCTCAGTGCTTATCCACTCGACCATCGGGGGACAAATCCAATTTTGCCTGTAAAATAATGACAGCCCCTTCTTGGACATCAAAAGAGACAGGCCAAATTACAGCCAACACTTGATCATCCGCTTCAAATGACCATGTATTTCTCTAGAGGGAGGCTAAAACCAGCTTTGATAGTTTGCCTCCGGACAAGAATGAATTTGTGCTAGAGAAGTACAGATGCTGTTAATATGTAGAGAAGGCCCTACACTTTTCCAGTTGGGGACTGGATTAAGACCAGTGTTTATGATTTATGGTTTTAATATAAAATTGTTTGTTTACTACTAGTAAACTTTAACGGTATGTACCAAGAGATTTGTGCCATTTTACAATTCTCATTAATGCATTGAGCAAGTACTGGGATATTCTTTAGATTTTAAACAGTACATTTTTTGCTTGATATCTTTTTGCAACAATGTAAATATATTTACTGTTACTATTGATCAATTCAATGCATTATTGATGAATTGTAACCTTGATTGAATTGATTTCTTAACAAAAACTTCATTGACCCCATCCTTTGAACAATGTACTGAGTGGTTTATATTGATGGGAATCTGCTTTCTGTTGCACTTCGGAACATCCAACGACTGTGGCATATTACACCTCTTGTGGCTTATTACTTTGATATTCAGCACTGCATCAAAAACACTTACTCTATCTCATGGCAGAAGAAAAAAAATAAAAGTCAGTCCACCCTTTTTGTGAACGTAGGCTTCAGTGATTTCGTTTAAAAATACATAATATCTGCCAGAGGAGGCTCTTCATATCAGGAGGTGAAATATGGCCCAAAACAGGAGTGAAGTAGATTATCTCATTAAATTTTAACAGGTTCAATTTTATTTTATTTTTCTCTCTCTCTCAGATCTAATGGAGAGGATATGGTCAGTAGCTTTAAGAGGAGGCTCTTCGGTCCTATAACTGTGTTTGTGAGAAGAGGTTCTAATGGCAAAGAATGAGTAAGACAGAGGGAGACACATTTGTTATGGGTTATTAACTTGTGAATAAGAGAAAGTGGATCATTGTGTTTGTATGGAGCATTACCTCCCAATTATGCAGTGAGCGTCTGTGTGTGTGATTATTTCACATGTGGTCATGTCATCAATCTATCTCTCTGTCTGTCTAGAAAGCCTTAGCTTTGGCAGTATATAACTTAATAGCAAACAGCTAAACATACGCTGTGGTACACACTGCAAAGTTATCTGTCAAGAAAATCTTTGTGTAAAAACTTAAGTGTGTGTACTGAATGTGTTCTCAGCATGTGAGTGTGTGGGATGTTTCTAGCTCCGCGTCATCTGTGCTGTCACACTATAATTTAAAGAGCTAAAAGCCAAGGGCCAGCCGACTGTCTGAGAGGCCATCTAAGAAAAACCCTGCAAGCAATTGAGCTGCTGTGAGTCTGTGCTTTAAACTCGCCAAACACCGAATCAGCCAACCGCTGTTCTGCTTGGAAACCCAGAGTCTGACAGAAAGTGTTACCCATGCACACCTCTCCCCAGACCAAAGGCGTTAATTATGTTTAATTGTGGGATATTTCATAGTATAACTAACTTTAATAGGTAACACTTGTCAAAGTCAGCTCCTGCTCAGTTGGGTTTTGCCATACAGTGCTAAATCTGTGTGTGTTTTCCCTCAGGAGGTCTTGTACCATCTGAGAGCAAAACTGGACTTTTCTAAAAACAGTTAAATGTGTATTACCCTTCAAAAGTTTGGGGACGGTAAGATGTTTTTTAAAGAAGACTCTTGTGCTCACTAAGGATGCATTTATTTCATCAAGAATGCAGTTAAAATGGTAATATGAAGTGTTATTACAATTTAAAATAGCTAATTTTTATTTTGATATTTTAAATGTAATTTATTACTGTGATGGCAAAGATGTGTTTTTTCAGTCTTCAGTGTCAAGACTGGAAAAAACATATTTAGAAACATTTCTTATTTTTTCAATGTTGAAAACCGTTGAGCTGTGTTTTGTGCAAACTTATTTATTTTTTAATATTTTTTTTTATTGATGAATAGAACATTACAATCATAATTTATTAGAAAAATAAATGTTACTATAAAAGTATTTACTGTCACTTTTGACCAGTTTGATATATCTTTGATTTTATTTCATTATTTGTCCATCTTTTTCTTTATTTGATTTTTTCCCCCTCTTTTAATCTAATGTAGAATAGTTCACCTATCGAGATACTGATATATTTTTTTTTTTTTTTACCCAGCCCTAGTATTTTCTGTTTTCTGAAATCTTCTGAAGTCATATAATCAGTTTTTGTGAGAAGGAAATTGAAATGTAATTTATAATCACTAAAAAGCTTTTTACCATACGTCTCCATTGTATGGAAATCAACAATATGAACATTCTGCTAAATCACCTCTTTTTTATTTATTTATTTTTTTGCTATGAGTATTGCAGCAGATATTTGCTTCATATTTTAATTGAGTTTAATTCATGCTGTCTGTCAAAGTTGTATCTTTTTAATGAGTAGCACATGTACAGTAGCCTCTGGCCTCTGTGGTCATGCTATGTGGTCTGAGTCCAGATGAACTTCACTTCCACTTGACTTTGCTCCTTCAGATCAAGTTTTAACGCACCCCACTCTCTGTTTACACACACAACATTTCACATGACTTCAATTTGGATTCGAAGTTTCATTTGGCAGCATGAATATTGACCTTGAGGCTTTTAGCACATATCAAATCATGCCCTTCTCCGGGTGAGTCTGGGCTTATAGTGACGATCTGCCCATAGGAGACAAGTTGGAAGGAACATTTTTGTTCTGTCCAAGCCAAACTTATGGCTGACTACTTAGCAGCATCTCAATTTAATTACACCGCCCTTTCAAGTTTTTCTTTCACACATTATTTTGTTCAGCCAGCGCTTTTAATTATCTCTGCTTGATTCCGGTATTATTTTACAAGAATGAAGACTTGACTGTGCCCTCAACCTCCTAATATTGCAGTCAATCCAAATGAATGTGCTATATTGGCATGTTACTCTCTCTCTATCTCTCTCTCTCTCTCTCTCTCTTCATCAGCCAGAGTATTCCCTCTCTGTCCACCCTCGTTTCCCACATCAAACGTTGTAGTGCCATATTTCTCTCTCCTCACCCTTTGGGTCCAGCTGGCAGCAGCGATCTGTATGCCATATGGGCCACTGCTATATATAGACCAGCATATTCACGTCTACTGTAAACCCTTCCATGCACTCCACATCCTACAGGGCTGATGAAGGTCATGAACTTTCAGAATGTGCACAACAACTAGATGGTTAAATCCTAACACAAGAAGGTGATCGAAACAATTGGATGATCTAACCTTACTGTGCATATACACCTTTGTCAGTGGACGCTTTGCTACTTCAGAAGGTTAAGCAATGCAATATGATTTGTATGTTATTTTTTTTAATGGAGCTGGTATTTGATTGAGCCATGCTGTTTTTGTTTTCTTTCTTTCTTTCTTTTTTTTTTTTAAACATATAGTGTGGAGAAGAAAGCAGGAGACAGAAGGTTATCTTTGGAGTAAAGTTTTAATTTCCTGTGTTGCCTGCCTATGGTCTGGGAATTTGGACCTGTTGAGGTATGGCTGAGTGATATTTCAAAATAAATTACATTTTGCGATATGGCTTTGTGATTACTGAATGTCTTGGTTTTATTTATACATTTTTACTTGAGTGCAACTCATGATACAGTATTGAACATATAATGGCTGCTCGGTTCATTTACTGGGTCCGTATTGTAATGTAGGGAGTGTCTTGTAGATTTTTAGCGTTTGAAAAGGAATAAATAAATATTGGTATTGTTATTTTTGTTTTTGTTTTACTGTTAAAGCAATTATATATTTTAATGTTTTTTTATTATTTTACACTACAGTTGCATTGTTAGATGAAATTTTGGTCACCCTTTATTTTAGGGTCCAATTCTCACTATTAACTAACCATTAACTATGACTTTTGCCTCAATTATCTTCTTATTTCCTGCTTATTAATGGTTTATAAGGTAGTTGTTGAGTTTAGGGTATTGGGTAGGATTATGGATGTCATGCATTATATGTACTTTATAAGCACCAATAAATAGCCAATATGTTAATAATAGACATGCTAGGCAAGTAGTTATTAGTGTGAATTGGACCCTATACTAAAGTGTTACCATTTTCTTATACCTTTCTTTACCAAATTCCTGTATTTAATGCCACTTTTTCCAATATTGTACAGCCCTGTGTTGAAGTGTGTGTGAGCTTCGTCTTTGGATGGGAATTCTGTTTAATGCCACATGATATACAACGCTATTTAATAAAACCTTTGGGCTCTGTGTGGCAAACGTTCATTTTCGATGGGTTTGCTTTGTTATAAACAGCATTAGGATTGCTTTCATTCCATAAAGAGCGCCAGAGTTGCGTGCAGACAGCCGTGTTCGGCTGGGTGAATTTTGAAATGGGGCATTGAAGGAAAACCATCAGATATTCCATATATACTGATGTTCCACATACCACACAGACACAGGATTCAGTAAGTGGAAAGATCCAATCGTTGATATTTGTGTAATTATTTTTATTTTTATGAGACAGTGAAGTTCCTGTCATCTGCACTAGGAATTTATTGGTATTTATTTAGCGAACCCAATGCCCATTTTTAGCACCAGCATGCTTTTGGTGGAAAAGGGCAACTACAAACTTTTAAAACCAAATTAAAAAAATAACTGTATTTATAAAAGCCAGTAGTTTGCTGCATGTGAATCTCATTTCCAGTATTTGCTTTCCTCTTTGATTTGTCAGTGATTTTGTTTGATGTATTGATTGATGTATTTGTACATATAGATTTTCCCTACAATGCCATATTTATTTCATTATAGACTCGTAACACAGATCCAATTCAGCTTTCTGTTATATAAAGCACATTTAAGCCGACAGAGAGAGAGAAATGATAGATGGCTTATTATATCTGGTGGTCTGTATCGATTAATCTGCCACCATCGTTTTCTCTGTACATGCACATTGTTAGCGTGGATATACTATATGACAGGGCAGTTTCTACTTCAAACACACCCAGATGATTTGTGGGGCGGATTATGGTATATCTCTGAACTGTTCCCCTGTTGTTCTGTGGTTCGAGGCTCCACACCAACACACACATGGAGTCGGTTTGGAGAGGGAAGCATCCTGTCCACTTTTATGAGCTGACCCAGTGTGCCAAAAACACAGAACAGGCCTTCATTCTCCAGATAAAGGACATTACTGTCTCATGTTTGTTTTGATGTCCAGACTTTATGACCACCGTGGCACAGAGTGGCACTGATGTTTAGAAATTTTTACGGTAAATCACTATTCTTGTATTAATGAGTTAAACACCCACGTCTCATGTCTATTGCTTCTTTAGAATGTAAAATAATCCAATAATACTGGGTTGAAACAACACAAGGATGAGTAAATGACTACACACTATTCTTTTGGGGATGAACTATCCCTCTAAAGGCTCACAGAGCAGCTCATCTTGGTGGGCAGCAGCTGGCATACGAGGACAGAGATCACAGCAGTTGTCTCTAGATCAAACACTGGGCACAATCAGTCTGAAAGGATCACGTTGCTTCTGCATTCCTCGAACTTTTGCAGAGGATTCGGAGCACAAAGGCAGATCTGTGTGAACTCTGGTAGAGCCTGCACACACTTTTTTTATGTATTATTATTTTTTAATCTATCTGCAGCACATCCCAGCTGCAGTTTCTGTTGTTCTTAAGCTCAATTTAATTTTTTCGGTCTAACCCAAACAGTGTCCCTCTAATAGCTGTTTTTTTTTTTTTTTTGTCTTTTAGATTTTGGTAATTGTGTGCACATTTCATAGCTTTTTGTTGATAGGCCTGAAACATACATAGACTGTATTTTAGAGAATGAAGCCACAAAGGCCTATTGTTTTATTTTATTTTTTTTATGCTGACGATATATGAGATAAAGAGCTTTTCTTTTGTCATATCAGCCAACAACAAATTTACTAAGGGTGCTTCTGAAATTAGAGATATTCTAGTGCCGGTTTATAACTAGTACTGTCGTGACAAGCATCCAGTATAATGTGTTTTTCTACGGTAAAATTATTATTTATGTAATATAATTTAAAAATAGAAATAAGGGCATAACAATTTTGGCAACGATAGGCCTGAATGGATTAATTAATTTATGAAGCACCTAGAAAGGACCTCTACTGCCCTGAAAGACAGCGGAGACCAGGACAACTAGAGCCCCAGATACAGATCCCCTGTAAAGACCTTGTCTCAGAGGAGCACCAGGACAAGACCACAGGAAACAGATGATTCTTCTGCACAATCTGACTTTGCTGCAGCCTGGAATTGAACTACTGGTTCCGTCTGGTCAGAGGAGAACTGGCCCCCCAACTGAGCCTGGTTTCTCCCAAGGTTTTTTTCTCCATTCTGTCACCGATGGAGTTTCGGTTCCTTGCCGCTGTCGCCTGTGGCTTGCTTAGTTGGGGTCACTTCATCTACAGCGATATCATTGACTTGATTGCAAATTAAAACAGACACTATTTCAACTGAACAGAGATGACATAACTGAATTCAATGATGAACTGCCTTTAACTATCATTTTGCATTATTGAGACACTGTTTTCCAAATGAATGTTGTTCAGTGCTTTGGCGCAATGTATTTTGTTTAAAGCACTATATAAATAAAGGCTATTGATATTGATATTGATGAATGTTGAGTGCCACATCTACAATAAAGATCAACTTGATTAGCTCGTTTTTAAACATACTCGTGTTTTACCATAATTATCTTTTTTGATGAAAAAAAACAAAAAAAAAAAACACTTTGAAAAGAATGGCTTTTATTTAAAATATTTATTTATTTTTCTTACCATGGGTATTTTTTAGGCCATTTTTATGACTAATCAGCCCGCCCTACAATTTTGCGATTAGTTCCTTAAACTGTACACAAATTCATGATCGCCTCAATCCCCTTTAAATTCCATGAAAATGGCGGCAGACTTCAACTGACTCTTCCTCGTCTTTCAGTGCGTTCTTTTTCAATCCGCAGAGTGAGACACAGAGGACAAGTTGTGTGTTTAACAATATATTTTTATAATAACTGCATCTGTGCAGTTCTGTTCTTTGTCCTAAATACAGTTTACAAAATATCATTCGGTTCCCCTTTGCTGCGTTCACCTCTCATCACACAACAGCTGTTTCCTCCAGTGGAAATGAAGCACATATGAAGGCATACTTCATAAAACAGTTATGTTGCTGTTTTTATTTGAAAATGTAACTTTTAATGTTATACATTTTCCAGTGCCTGTGGCAAAGAGTTTTGTATACATGAGCTTAGGAAAGAGGATTGTACTAGAAATGCAGACAATAAAATTTTGTGTGTGTACAGGTGTACAGTAAACAGATGTATGTGTGTGTGAGAGAAAGATCATGAAGACTTGTATTTGGCTTATTCAGTTATATGTCATACCTACAGTATGTATGCAATGCAGTGCAATACTGCACGTTTTGGTAAATAAATTTAGCATACAAGACATATTATTGCAGCAATCAAAGAAGGAAAGGTTGTCTGCGACCTCTGGAAATGCTACATTGTGCATTCCACTGATAGTTACATTTTGGATTTGACTATTGGTTTTTCTGTCAAGTTCAGTGTGAGCAGCTTTATCCTGGACCTGCAAATTAAAGCAGTAGGCAGTGGATGGAAGATTGCAAAATGTATGTGCAAGCTGAGATCATAAATCAAATGTCATGATGTGCATGTTAGAGGCATGAAAGCAGAATGCCACAACTGCAGATTGTGAGGTTGAATTGCAAGATCATGCATGATTACTAGTGTTGATGCATGGATTTTGTTTGTTCTTTGTATCAGCAATTTTTCTTTTACCTGTGCAGTTTCAAAACAGAGGGGGCTCTTGGGTATAATAGAGCTTGAATTGTTCACAAAATTAAAAAAAGTGATGGGACGATGTAGAAAGATGCACTTGTTCTTCTCTGCTTTCTGTCTCCATCCTCAGAGTGAAGTAATTCATGTGTTTCTGAGTGTTTTTGCCCACCTGCCTTCCATGAACACACACAAACTCACACACCTGCTTCACTCATATATAATGATCTCTCCCTGAAGTGCTCAAGACCATCCATATACTTGCAGCTGCAAATCTGACAGATTGGATAACAGGCGAAGATCCAACACACACTGACGTGCAATAGATTCACTTCAGGTGTACAGACCAGGAGAAGAAGAAATTAGACATACAGGCATAGTCTTAAAGTATTCGGTTTCCTGTCCATAGCATCACTCACATGAACAAATTATTATGTGTCTAGAGTGAGAGCAGAGCCATTAATACACTTAATGTGGAAGTCAAGAGCAGTGAAGTTTGTGTTTTGTTAAAGTTCACATAAATTCCTTAGTAAACAATTTTTTTTTTTTTTTTTGATGAGACAATAATTCTATGAGTGGTTGAAGTTGCCATCTTAGACAGAAAAGGCAGCATGATTGACATTTACACTGACCTGCTAGCATAACCAGTTAGCTTGTATCTATAGAAGACATCACTAAACATTTGTGGTTGCAAAACACCAATACATAACAATTCCATCTTGATGCCATTCATGCAATTACACTTTTCATAGGGCCCTATGGTTTCTGCAATGCGGAAAACGCAGACAGGATCCAGTAATAAAATGGAATTTACTGTATAACGCGGAATGTCACGGAGTGTGCCACATTTTGGATAATAAATCAAAATTAGGACAGTACAGTTAAATCAAAATGCAATATGGATTAGAGTCTGTGAATATTAAGCCACAAAAATACAATTTAAATATGAATCCTGCACGTTCTGCATGTCTCTGTGTGAATGAATGGCACAGATGTGCAGTTCCCTTTCAATACTTTACTACACACATATTGAAGCTCGTGTGACACTCGCAGTGTTTTCAGCCTCTGCCTTCTCAATAAATGAGTACATGAACACATGAACATAACCTCTAGAACTGCTCTGAGAGTCATTTCATGAGCTTTTTAAGAGCATCTTTTGAGGAAAACACTTAAACTTCTTAATATTCACAGCAATTCTTCAAAATAAAACTTTGGTTTAACTTGAAGAAACTTTGACAGAAATATATTACTTAATGCAATTATATTACTACTAATAATAAATCATTATTATATACATTTTTACATTTATTTAAAAAACTAACATAATTTAAAAGAAAATAATAATAATATTTTTTTTTTTAGTTTTTAAAAGAGTATTTGTGTTTTCTCAACCAGTAGCCACTGTAATTGTTTTTTTCTTCTTTTCCTACCTTTTTTCCTCTATTGCTTGATTTTTCTTAGTTCTCCATGTATAAGCACTATTTAATTGAATTTACTTTATTCATACACTTTTTTTTTTTTTTGGGGGGGGGGGGGGGGGATCTGGGAGGATATGGTGATTTCTGGTCAACCAACTGTATGTGCCACAATCTCCTCAGTACCTTAAAAAAAGTATGATTTACGGTCTAAATATGCAGTCACTTTCCATCTAATTAGAATAGAGTGCTTGTGTTGAATGGCCTGTTCCATCTCTCTCTCTCTCAGACACACACGCTGAGAAAATTTATAAATGTGTAAACAATCTCAGTAAAGCCATATGACGTCTGGTTTGTGCCGTACAGTACAGAAGCCTGTATAAATAATGTAAACGATCCCCTGACAATTCAGTGAAGAACTAGAGAACTGCTCATGAACTTCAGTCTCATGACATACTAGAGGCATTTATAGAAGTGTGTTTGTATGTCTGTATATTGTGTGTGTGTTTGATGACGATTTATGGCCAGGTTTTAGGCGATCAGGAGGGTTAAAGGTCACACGTTTGAGCAGACTTGCAGATATTTTAAAGCTTTCTGGCTCTCCCTCTCTGTGTTTCCCATTCTTTGTACATCGGTGGCTCCTGAGATCCTGAGCCATTGCAGAAATAAAAACATAATGGGGATTTGTCAGTGAAGAGAGAGAGAGAGAGAGAGAGAGAGAGAGAGAGAGAGAGAGAGAGAGAGAGAGAGAGAGAGAGAGAGTGTGTGTGTGTCTCTGTGTGTGTGTGAAGGGACTGTGAACCCTAAAGGCGACATCAGTCTAGATGAGACAACTCCCATTTGTTTTCATCAGTAGAAAAATGTGTGTGTGTGTGCTGACTCAGTCACATCAGCTCCATTGAGGCAGGACTGCCGGGCTGTTTACATCGCTGTCGTCATGATAACTCCTTCCCACCACACACACACACACACACACCGTCTGAGCCATCAATCATCTCCAGGAAATGAAACTGCGTGCTGATCCACACACTGTTAGACAGCATTCTCACACAGGTACACTGTACAACATTATCCTAATTTAATAGAAATGGAGTGTACACTGCAGTGAAAACCTTTTAATTGGTCAGCTCTAAATAACCTTAGTGAAAAATATTGCTTTTATTTTACATTTTAAAGTGTTGCACAAATAATACATTTTTGAAAATAGATTGAATTATCTGTTTACAGCGAATATTAATAATTTACAGTGAGTATTAATGTGTGGCTAAATGTCTGAAATATTGTCACCATATTTTACTTTCTGGCAACCACAACAGCCATTTTTATAAAAATATATTTAATTTACAGCCTTGCACTGCCACAAAGTACCTAGAGGGTGAATTTGTTGTCGAAAGCCATTGGTGATTTAAAATAAAGTCTCTCATTTTACACAAAAACAAAGTGTTTCAAGGGCTTTCATATGAAAATCAACCCTGTGACAATTCAACCGTCAACTGATAGGTGTCTGACAAGGACAAAAACAACGCGACTTTGCCAGGAAATGTGAATTAATCAGATTCACACCGTATTTTTCTTTTAAATCGCACATTTATTTTTGCGTGCTCTATATAAAGAGGATGTGTCATGTGATCAGAGCAAATACCAGTTTTCTAAAGGAAGAGAAAAGGAAGGACTGTAGACCAAACATGTATTTCAACCACTTTAATGTTCAAAATCAACACAATTTTGCTATTAATTATGTAATTATTTTGCACATGTAATTACACCAAACACCCCACAGCCATGGTTTTAAGTAATTAATTTGGTATCATCATTTCATTGCGTTATCTTCATAAAAACATACATTTCCCGAGTGAAGCAGCATTTTGAGAGGATACAAGTAAAAATCACTGATGCTAATGATTGCTCATTAATCATGTCTTGATACAATTTCTCCAAGACAAGAGAGAGAGAGAGAGAGAGAGAGAGAGAGAGAGAGAGAGATGAGAGATGTATTTAAAATTTTTGCCACCAGGAGAATGTGTCAGATGTCATCAGTTTGATGTTTGTGTGATTGTAGTTATCATTAATATGTAACCCCGGACCACAAAACCAGTCGTAAGTAGCACAGGTATATTTGTAATGTAATAATAGCCAAAAATATATAGTAAAGGTCAACATTATCGATTTTCTGAGATGTTAAGTAAAGATCATGTTCCATGAAGATATCAAAACTTCATTTTTTTTTTTTTTTGCACTCACAGATTCCAGATATTCAAATAGTTATATCTCGGGCAAATATTGTCCTGTCCTAACAAACCATTATTATTATTAATTATTCATCTTTCAAATTATGTTTTGAAAAACTAACCCTCATGACTGGTTTTGTGGTCCTGGGTCACATATCTCTAAATATAAATATGTAGCAATGTGTTTTGATACTTAAAAATTGAATGGCATATTCCTACATGTCGACAACTTGCCCCACATAGGCCAGCATGTGTTTAATGAGCTGTTTACTGTGCAGTAATATGTTCAGTAGATTTGTAGCCAAGACTTTAAGGTATGTGCCTACAGAAATTGTTCTTGAGAAATATTCACTGGAGTAAAAAATGTAACAACTTGCCCCAAGCTCCCCCTATTTCAGCACTCATTTACTCTAATCTTTTTTAATAGGTAGAACACCAACTTAAAGTCTGCCATAAGAAAGCATGTGTATGTTAACATGCCAATATTCATGTAAAGACATTAATCTCAGACTAGCAGATGTATAGATGATGGGTTTCACACACACACACACACACACACACACACACACACACACACACACACACACACACACAGGTGTGATTACTGATTACCAGGGCCCCAAAGTAAGAGAGAGCCCGTGAAAAGTCTGGAATATATTTTATTTTACCTGGATTTTCATGGGCGGGGCCATGGGGGCCCATCAGGACTGGGCCAGGGATCTTGTGCAACGCCCCCGTACACACACACACAGAGAGAGAGAGAGAGAGGAAGGCCCTTCCCATCGTGTTAGGGCCGGTAAGGAAACAGGAGATAAATGTGAAGGGGTTAGATAAACTGAGCTCTGGCACATAGACCAGTCTGAAGAATAATACTCACATAACACAGTATACCCATCTCATAAATCTAAAAAGAACGAGAAAGAGTGTGATAATATCTCAGCAATGAAAGCCCTCGAGAACATTACAGTGGCCAGTCACAGAAATGGGGAATCTGAGCTTGTAAAATCTCTCAATTTACTGCAGATTTAGTTGCTTAAAACTTTCTGGGTTTTTTTTTGTACTGAAAGAGAAATGCTGAGCAAAGTCGTTCATTCATCAGCCGAAAACCTTGTTTTGACAGATACTTTCCTTCCTCCTTCCTAGTGCAGTGTAGTGTGTGTTTTCATACAAGTCATTTTTTGGGGGCTTCTGACCTTTTGGTTAATGTAGTTTAATATCTTACAATACAGATTGACACACTGTGTTTCTTTTGTGACACCGTGTGTCATTTTAGCTGAATGATCTGAGAACGAGTTGATGTCTTATGCTGTTCTGGTTCATTCTTTCTGTGCTAGAGAGAAACCCAACAAAACAATCCTGCAACATGTTTATTACAATGATTAATAGCTTAGGAAATCCTCAGCAGTTTTGCGCAACAATCCAGAAAATAAAATAATTAAACAATGAGCAAACTAATGACATTAGAAAAAAAACTTATATTAGCATGCATACTACTTGCATATTTGCTGCTTATTAGTACTTATTAGGTACAAATTAATGCCTTATTCTGTATAACCATGTTCTAGATCCCCTGACTTGAGCTAATATCTAAACTTAAAATCTACCGTACTAACTATTAATAACCCTCAAAGATCTGAATATATAACCCAGAAAAAAAAACAAAAAAAAAACAAACAGGGCCAGTTAAGCATATTTTATAAATGAATATATACAGTTAGTTTTGAATATTGCTACTCAAATACTTTCAAAATAATTGAAGAAATGATTTGTTCTTGAACAGTAATCTTGATTCAAATTCAAAATGTTCAAATAGATGATTGAAATTGCGAATGATCAAAAACTATTGTTATATATATATATTATATATATAAGGTATTTTACTTATTTGAATGTTGATTTATCCCATCCAGCAAAACAAGATGATGTGAGTTCATGGCCAGGTAAACAAGCCTGTTTTTAAAATCAAGTATCCAATAGCATTACAAGGCTGATTAATAGGATCTATTAGCTGTGTAAATGTGGTATTAGAGAGAGAAAAAAAAAAAAAAAATATGAGCAAGTTTATTTTAGCCAAGCTAAAAAATGACAAGCCATAAGCAGGAAATTAGGTGTTTATTTAAGGAAAACTATTTAATAGTGAATGTGTTCTCTGTTCTAAAGTGTTACCAATTGTTACCACAATTGAACTATTAGTACTGAAAAGGTACTGCTATCAGTATATAATTATATATAATGAAATAACATTCCTTTTATTGTCCAGGGTGGAGCAACACTTTGTTTGCTAGAATGACATTAAATGTTTTAAATTTATTTGCATTAGTTTAATTGGTTAATTCAATTTAAATTCCAACATATGAAAAAGAAAGGAAGCCAATTGACAATTTCTGAACATAGACAGGCACAGATGGGTAATTCATACAGGATGGAGCTACGGGCAATCAGGTGTGAGTTTAAATGAAGACAGGTGAAGATGGATACCTGCCTCTCAGCTATCAGTCTGTGGAAGCAGAGAACAGAATGAAATGCACTTCCTGTGCATCACTCAATGCTGCATTCTTCTCATTTCACTTGCAAAACTCATATTACTGCACCATCTCTGTCGTTCTCTCAAATCCAATTTCAGTTCCGATTCCAATTTAATTACTATTTGGTTACTTTATACCAATCTGGATTATTTTTATGGTGCTTTTTATTGCGCTTTATTGTCACATTTGGAGCTGGAGTGCACCAGTCACCATCTGTTTTTTTGTAGTATGGAAAAGAGCAAAAGGAAATTCTGCAGTATATCTTCTTTTGAGTTGGCATATCATCACACTGAATGCTCAAGAATTCCTTTGTACATATGGAAGGACTCCTGCATCTGTGTTAAAATCCACACTCTGTCTTTTCATTTGTCAAGGGCATGTGAAAATTTAACATGTGAACATTTGTTATTTAATAGATTGCCTTAGGCCTCAAAGGACAAAGCACACTTTGTAAAAATCTGCCCGTTGTTTTAATGGCACATTCTACTATTAATATGTGTTGGAAGTCTTTATGAATGTATTCTCCGTACCTTTTATTATAACTAATATTACATCATTCCTGAACAGTCCTTCCCAAGGTCACCTCTAAGACGCTTTATGAGAGTAGTAAAATACATGGCTTTAATGAGAAAACAGTGTGCACATGAGAGAGGATGTCTGGATTATACAGTGTTAGTCTTCTAGTGTTCATGTATGTGTGTGTATGGCTGTGTGTTGTTGTGTCGTCCTTGTCCAGTAATGGCTGATGTTACAGAGGAGTTGGTTTAAAACGGCGAAATGTTATTGGCCAGCAAGAGCAAATAAAGCTCATGGGCACTCATCACACTTGCGTCATGCAATTGACAGGCAATATTTCTCTCTCCACAAAATATGCACAATATCACTAAATATTTACTGCTGTTTGCTAATGTACTGTGGTTGATCAGTTCTGTTTTTCTGATTAACAGCATGCCTGTATATTATTTAGACCAGCATCAGAGCACTTAGAGTAACCAGACTAGTTCAATGTGTAAAATTAGCAGTGAGGGAGGGATAATTATTATTATTATTATTATTATTATTATTATTATTATTATTATTATTATTATTATTATTATTATGTACTGGATCATTTTTAAAAGATGTATGTAAAAGCCAAAGACATAATTTTAAATACCACATATTCTTATTTTTAATTTGTTACATATGACAGCTTCCCCTGAATAAAATTTCTTACTATTTCTGCTGATATATTCCTTAATGAGGTCCTATTTTGGGCTTTTACAAAGTCTTGATTTTTTTTTGGGGGGGGGGGGGGGGGGGTGTACTAGAACATGCTCTCATGGTTGGCTGTTCGAAAATCACATTATTTTTCACATAATTTACATGATTACAATACCTTTCTCCCCAGCCTGGCACAAACACCTCGATTAGCTCCAGGTTTGATGAAGGCCCGCCTTTCAAAATAACAAAATCTGTTGTGGTTGGCGAACAGCTTCGACAGTGTTTGAGTACTGCCTCACCCCTTGCCAAAGCAGCAAATCACGTTTTAGATAGGATGTCAACAACTGCTTAAAAATACCTGCATTGACTATATACAGATAAGTACAATGGTAATTTAATTTAAATTAGTTAATTAAAAATTTATTAAAAGGGTGGTTGAAGAAAATATGGTTTTATTTTTATTTGTTTATTTTTAATAAACAAATAAACAAAACACTTTTCTTGTACATATTCAATTTTAGTTGTTTTTTTCTCCACAGATCAGCTTTTTCTAACATAGTCTTACAGAAAATTAAGAAATAATGATTTTATATTGCATCTCTTTGCCACAGTGGAACAGTATGCAGTGTATCTCTGCCCTAAATAGGCAAAATACCTTAATGCTAGAGTGTCAAACTGAGAAAAATGACTTTAAAGTTTTTTTTTTTTTTTTTTTTTTTTCGCAGCCAAATTAATTATAGGTAGAACAATGAACATTTTGGCAATTAAATGTTTTAGTAATGAAAATTATGTTCATAAAAAATATTGTGAGCTCAAACTTGATTTTTAAGTTACTTCACTTTTCCTTTGCATTGTGTGAAAAACATAAGCATTGACACCAAGGCAAAAGACACAACTTCCACATTATGAATATTTGGTTGCTGCTCACCATTTACAAAATAGTTTAAAATCACAACTGTATAAAATCTAGTGATCAGGGGCTATCTCATATACTGTAGGCTATGGCATATTTGTATAGTAATGTACAATTTATTTATTTTTTTGACCGTAACAAGCAGAATGAAAGTTCAACCAATTTATTTGCTATGCTCAGTAACGTAAAAGAATGTTAGACATAGCATAATTGATTTCATATTGGCTTGAATGAAAATAGCCTAACCTAAAAGAATGACTTGTGTATTGATGTGATTGCCAGCAAGCAAGAATAATGCCCAGAATGCTTGTGGATTAAACATCTCCAATGGCATTCATGACCATGGATTGATTTTATCGAGAAAAGGTAGGATATGGATCTAATTGCGAACAGTTAGAACTGATTTTATGATTTCTCATGCTATGTCATTGAAGTCTACACACGTCCAACTAGAAGTGACAGCCTGGTGAATAATCTGCATTACAAAAAGGAAAAAAAATTATAATTTGAAAAAATCTTTAAAGATTAGTCACGATCACGTATTGCTGCCAAGGCATGGCAGGATTACCCATAGACGGGATTGGGCAAGTGCCCTGGGGCACCAGCCAATAGTGGGGCACCAAGTGATTTAGATAACGACTACTAGACCTTTAAAATATATATTTTTTGTATATATTTTGCTGGAAGAGATGCAGCTAAGAGTTTGGTAGGGAAAATTTCTTTTTTATGTACTAGTGCTATAGCATGGAATAAATTACCAGTTTCAATAAAGGGAGTAAAAGATTTTTTTGAGTTTTAAAATAATGGTAAAAAGATGGCTGTTTGGTGAGGGTAGTTAGTATGTTTTGTGGAGATTTTATTGTAAATTGTGTCATTTAGTGGGATGTTTATTGTCAGTTGTGTTTTGTATTTTTGGTGAATTATCTCCACTATATTTTTAAAAGTAGATTTTTATTGATGTGATAAATTATGATTAGGAGATACTGTTTGTTCTGTCTATTCTGCACGTACACATAATCTTTATATTTAACAACGAGGGCCACAATGGAAACAAGCCAAGGGCTTTATTGTGTTTTTATCCTCAACAGTTTTTTTCTAAAGTGTATGGAATACTTGTATTTTGTACAATTTTATAAACTTGTCAAATAAATTTCAATTCAATTCAATTCAGCTACAATACAAAATGAAAAGTTAATGATGCAATATATAGCCTACATAAAGAATTGTGTTTGGGTAAATTCACAATGTATCCCCCCCCCTCCCCCCAGTCAGAGTTGAACGCGCATCCGTTTAGTGGTAGTGTGAAACATAAAAAAAAAAATATATATATATATAAAGGAAAGAGAAAATATCATGACACATAGCCAGGACTCTACAATGTGACCAATTAAGTCCCAGTTATGACTGAAAAGTACTGCATGCGACCCGATCAGAATATTTGTGTTTACGTTCAGGGGAGCTTCAAAGATTTCTTGCAGCGTTAATTTTGTTAATACTGATTTATTTTATTTGGTAACTTATTCTTCTTATTCTACCTGTTATTATTCTAATTTGTATTATTATTATTATAATTATTATTAATTAATGCATGGCAGACATACTATTAATAAAATTAGAAAAAATTGCATTAAACTAAAAAAACAACAACAACAACAACAACTGTAAATCACAGTAAATCATCAGAATGTGCTCCTGAATTTTTGACAGTGCTCTTAAATATTAAATGTGGTCACCGTAGGGCACTACACTGTGTTAATCCGGGCCTGTGCCAAGGTATTTAGTCTTGACAGTGCTTTGTTATTTGGAGCTGTTTGGTAGATTGAGATCTATTTATTTTGTTTGTCTAATTAAGTGCTTCAGTGACAGATCAGATGTGTGAAAGTTAAAATGTGGCAGACTTTAATGGACAGTAAAAAACAAAAAAAAAAAAAAAAGGCAGAATACCATATAACTCCAAGCCAGCACCATAACTTCATATTGACTCACTACAAAACACAGCCAGAGCGCTCTAACTCAATTTGAGCGTTGCAAGCAAAATCAAAGAGGGGAAACTGGAATCATAAGGTGTTCTGCTTTGGTTTCTTCAGGGCTTTTTCAAAATGATGGTTAAGCAGTGAAATTGACTCAAGATACTTGAGGATGTCTTGAATGTCCCAAAAATATCAATAACTCATTTTCGACCAAAATCGAAGCTGCCTTTTGCGTTTGCACAGCAGATTTCCTCATTAGTTATTTTCTAAATAATTATGCCAAAAATAATACAATTATGATGTTTAATGCCTTGAAGAAAGAAAACTCTACACAGCTATGTTCTATAAAATAGTTTCAGGTATATTTGATACATTGCAACGTATTTGTGTATACTGTGTGCACAGTATACAACAGATTCAATTGTGATGTTTCAGTATTTCCAAAAATATTCCCCTTAAAAAAAAAAAAAAAAAAAAATCCAAAATAACAATGCATAGAAGGTTAAATAAATGTCGAAAATGGCCTTTATTTCTGTGACGTCATTTAGCCATCTTGATTGCAGTATGAAAACTAATGCTGTCCTTGCTTTCTTTCTCCTCCTCCAATTATAGGTAATACTAGACAGGACAGATGAGATTGAGGGGGAAAAGGTCAACATGTGTTGGTTCATCAGCAGCATAACAGCACAATGTGCCAGAACACTGACACCACACAGATAAAGAGAGAGAGAGAAAGACAGGTAATCTCTAGCATGTCTAATCAGTCTGACTGTCAGAGCCTAATTTCCCAGTAACCTCTGAAACCTTTCCTCAACTGCATTAACAGCCGCAATTGCGGAACAACCTGATCTTATTGTGCCTAACAATGCAGCAAATAGGTTCATTAAACACTTAAATTACCATCTACAACTTTTTTTTGATCATTCCGTCATTAAAGTGAGAGGTGAAATGACATAAATGAAGGAAATGGATCAGACTGAGTCTTAGGAAAGTGATAGATGGAAAATTCAAGGCTTGTGTTTCTGAGGTAACTCCCAAAATAGTTATATGAACAAGATGAGTGAGTTATGTGTGAATTGCGTCTCTGGGCGAACACACACACACACACACACTCACACACGCACTCTCACACACACTTTATCCCTTGGCTGCTTTGAGACAAATGACGTTATTTGGCTCATCTAGTCAAGGTCAAACCACAGCGCTTTTAATTTATTTACGAACTTGAATTTCTTTAAGGTCAGCAGCTCACTTTTTAGTATGAGCCATGTCTTAAATGTGTTCAAAGGCATCTTTAAAGTTTAGGTATGATTGTTCTTCATTTAAAACACTGTTATCCATGATGATTGTGATGTGAAACGAGAATTTTGAATGGTTCTGTAGAAGGACAGTTGACTTTTACACACACATACACACACTGAACGGATGGGCAGCAGTGTTTTTCATGCCAGTATGGTGATACAGAGGTGTAGTAAAACATTTCCTCTTGTTTGTTGTTCTTTGAACATTAAAACAGCGCCATCATTCAATCACAGACATTGTATGAGAGGAAATGTGCGAAGTTTGTTCAGGGTGCCAAGAGTTTCTCAGCCAAAGTAGATCACATGCAAACATCATTTTTTCAATATTTCCTCTGTTTGACCACTGAAGTCGCCACACTGACCGCAGCTTGACATTCTGTCAGAAATGTACTGAAAAATCATTCACTTCAATGTTGTTTTATGACATTTTTCAGAATAATTAGAGAAATGCTCAAGTATATTTCTCTGCAGGACTGTGTTTTCACTGAAGGCTATGTTTTGCCTTTCTCCTTGGTCCTGGTTTGACTTTTTAAACAAACATTTCTTAATATACTTTTATGTAAAGCTAAAATAACACTTTAAATAATGTGTTGTTGTCAATGGTAATTTGTCAATCAACAACACTGTTGCTATTGTTACCCGCATACCTGAACTTAATGGCTATATGCAGTGCTAAATACAGTATGGGCTTTGACTAACCTGTCATCTAATTATACTTACATGCTTAAGCGATGAGTGAATCATGTCAGATGATATAGCTAAGTAATATTCAGAGCTGGTACTGTCTTGTTTTGTTGATAATGCTCAGATGGAATTGGAAATGTGTTTATGTGCACACAAACACACAGGAGCCCAGAGGTCCAGCCAGCTTGTAAAAGATGGATGATATCTGCTGTTGACCTTTGGGCTAGTCATGGTGAAAGTCGGTTTGGCTGAGAAATTATTTTAGTTGTGTGTGTGACCTCTGTTGGCAGAACCTGCACAGTCTACCACAGATTTGCACCATGAATATTCATAACTTTGGTTAATGACAATTTTTGGCTGCTGTAATGTAAAAAGCAGCACTTTATTTAGATTTATCTTATGTTTTCGTCTGTTTCCAGCAGCAATCAGACTCAATTCAAAGGTTTTTGCAAGTGTAGTTCTATTTAATACACAACTTATTACTTTGAATTTATTTGCAAGCTTGAAAACCTACTGGGTATAATTTATATATTTTTTTTAATTTATTGTCAGCACATTTATGAGAGGCCAAATCAGTATTAAATAGTGTTTGTTGTGTACAGTATGTGGTTGTGAAGCTTTTGGCAGTGATTTTTTTTTTTTTTTTTTGCACTCTCTCCCTCTGTCTGCTTTAAATATACAACTGGCAAAAAATAAAATTAAATAAAGTAAATTAAATCCAATAAAACACAGGCTTTCGCCTCTCGATTTTGGCCTTGACTCCCTCCCCTGATGCCCAGTTACACTAATTAAACAAATAGGAATATTCATAAGTACACAAATGGACGGCAGAAACACATCTACATCAACACCTAAATCAATAAACCGCTTCCAACTGCTAGCTAAATTATTACCATATTTAGTGAGGTTTGGTGTACCAGTCGAATGAAATGCCAGCTCTCTAATGGCACAGTTTCAATAATGATTTCAAATCCGTGCAAAATCAACAGCTTAACCAGTTATTTTTGCCTTCAGGAACAGATGTAGAGCTGAATGCAAATGATTTGTGCTATAAATTTTGGTTCTGAGGAAAACGGGTTGAGATTTCTGCCTTATGCTGTGGGTCTGAGAATAAAAAAACAAAAAAAAGTTTCACTACTTTGCTAGCAGATATACATTGCAAGCTAATTAGTGTATGTTTGTGTACGGATGTGTGTATGTCTGTGTTTGCAGTTATCGATCCTGTACTTCATTGAGGTAGTCAGTGCTGCTCCTAGAAACTAAGTTCGGTTTAATTAAATTTCCATGTAATTCAGTTCAGTGAACTGAAGGACAGTTTAGAGCTTGTGCATTAGGTAATGATATTAAAGTATAGTAAGTAGTCAGAAATAGTAGTTCCCTTTTAGTCGGTCACTCTTGACGCCACGTCGGTGACCTACGCAAAATGGGATATCGCTTCAATAGAGCAATCTACTTCCAGTGTAAACTAAATGAGCCAATGCAAATTGACATGAAATTATTGAATCCAGCTGCCGCTGATCACTGTGTGAAGAAGACAGCAGGTGCAATCCATACCAGCTTTTCGCTTAGGAGCCGAGCTTTAGTATCGTTCTGCTCAACTGTGTCTGCTGTGAACTACGAGTTCAGCACGCTCTCGGAAGCTTTGTGTGTTGGGGAGACAGCGCTTCAGCAGTGGTCGTTCCTGTGTCGAGTGGATTGCACACATATAAGGATGCCGTTTCACCCGTGTGTTTCTGGGTGCGGTCGTTACCTGGCAACGGGTGATGGTCACGATCACTGCCTCATGTGTCTGGGCATCGAGCACGCTGAGGTGGCTTTCGTGGATGAGTCATGACCATGACCATCTCGGCACTGCAAACCACCCTCAGCTACCTTCAGGGGGGCGGAGTCCCGTTGCGGTTATCTGGGGCTCGTTCTGGCGGCTGACAAATGAGAACGACTTCCGGCAGTAGCGCGGGTGGTTTGAGGATTACAGTGGTGACAAACCTCGCAGGGAACCAACCCTCTGGGGACCTTCACTCCTCTTGCACCTTCGATCCAGTGGTGCAACCCACGGAACAGGCTGAGCACGGTATCCAGTGGGCCTCCCCCCGACCAGATGTCGATCTCAGCTTCAGAGGGAGAGCTGTCTGGTGAAGACAGCTTTCCAGGATGGTGGCAAAGCCTGAGTCAGATCCAGAGCTCGAGTGGAATCCTCCATGGTTTCCCGACCCATCCAGGGTGGATGATTGGTTTCTCGGGGCGGCTGGCGCTGGTTCTCAGTGACCCGCCCCAGTGCCTTTCTTCCCGGAAGTGCATGATGAGTTCACCAAGTCGTGGAAGGCACCTTTTACTGCCAGAAACCGGTCGATGGGCTCCTCCTCCCTCACCACCCTCGATGGCGGTGCAGCGAAGGGGTATTTGGCAATCCGGCCAGTGGAGCACGTGGTAGCAATGCAATTGTATCCTAAGTCTGCCTTCTGCTGGTGTGGAGACCCAGTACTGCCTTCCCGGGTCTGTAGGCTTTCGTCTAACCGGCGGTGCCTATGCGGCTTGCTGGGAAGCTGCTTCCACCTTACACGCCAGCAGCGCCATCTGTGGCTGGGTCTGGCAGACACGAGGGACACTGACAAGGTCCAGTTTCTCAATACCCCTGTGTCCCAGACCGGCCTCTTCGGTGACGCAGTCACCGGCCTCTTCGGCGACGCAGTCGAGCGGTTTGCCCAGCAGCTCTAGGCTGTCCAGAAGCAGACTGATTGGTTTCAAGATTGGTTTGCAGCGATCAACCTGAAGGACGTGTACTTTCATGTATCCATCCTTAGGCTCCTGGGGCATATGGCGGCTGCGGCGGCACTTACACCGCTCGCCCTGTTATATATGAGACCGCTCCAGCACTGGCTGAGTCCCGAGGTTGGCGTGGAAGTGTGGCACTCACCAGGTCCAAGTTACACCGGCCTGTCGCCAGACCCTCACCCTGTGGTTAGATCTTGCGTTTCTCCGGGCAGGGGTGCCCCTAGAGCAGATCTCCAGGCATGCTATGGTTTACACGGATGCCTCCACCACCAGCTGAAAATTCAGCTTTGTTTACATCACATAAATAAATAACATTTTAAAATGTGCTCAAATAGAAAAAACATATTTTAATAATGCAGCCTTGGTGAGCAAAAGAGACTAAAAACAAGCTGTATTGAGCACTATGTGCTGCCTCACTTAGTATGCTGCCTTTCTTTGATTATTTCTAAGTTTTTTACTTTTCCTTCACCAGGTCAGATTCCCCTTCTGACATGCTCTTTATTTCTAAATCTCTCTGACTGATCTCAAAAATAGCTGGACCTGATAAAACATGAACTCATTACCTCACAGGAAGTGCCTGATACACACTGTATTGACAGTGCTTTTATCTGCCAGATTTTCCGTCTTGTCATTGATGTTAAGTTGAAGTATATTGTGTTTCACAAACCTTTCCATAAAGTCACCCCAAGGCTAGAGATTTAAACATCCAATTAACCTGCTTAGAGATCAGCCCCCATGACTACACTAGAAAAAATCCATTCCTAACAGTCCAAAATGTTCTTATAAGGGATGTCATATTTATGTATACATTGTGAAATGAGAACAGGCTGCACAGCTTCCAATCCTGACTGGTCTTATTAGCATGATTTACATGAACTACTAATCTATCCACAGCCCTGGTTAGAGTCATTCATGTTGTTTGTGTTGAATTATTGAATTGTTGGCACAAATTGTTGATTTTTTTAATTAGTTTGATGATTAAAATAATTGAATGTTAATGTTCAAATTTCTTTCAACTGAGAGGTTTGAAACAACTTTTTGTTTTTTGAGTTCCTGTTATATCTTTAACCACATTATGGACTTTGTTAACCTTTAGAAATAAATTTGACCCACATGGAAAGATTTCTTGACCCGTATAGAAGAACAAAACACTCACTTGCATTGTGATGAATTCTTAGCTAGGATAAGTCATTTTCTTTTTTGGAGGACAGACTTACATAGTTCACCTTAATATGAAAATTTAGTGTTTAGAGTATTAACTCACCCTCGTCATATTCTAATGCATAATGCCTTATTTATGGATCACAAAAGGAAATATAAAAAAAAAAAAAAACAACGTGTTGCTTGTGTTCAAACATTTAACGGCAGTAAATGGAGACCAACATTCTTGAAAAAAAGAATGCAACAATATCATCAACAAACTGCACTGTGAGTCATGCAGTATATTTCAAGCATTCTGAAGACACAATGAAAAACAAACAAAAATGTATTTTTTAGCGAAATCCTGACCTTGCAGTTTGTGAGAGTACGTGAGACTTGTGGTTCTCTCTGGCTTGGCCAGAAAAAGAACACAAGTGCACACATGTTCAGGATTTTCCCCAAATAATAAATTAAATGTCAGTTTATTTCGAGTAAACCATCCCTTTATGTCTTCTGTCTTTGTGAATCATTATATGGTGTTTACGCAAATAAAAGAGCTGGCTAGGTATTATGCAAAATGTCCAAAGAGGACATTAGAAACCCATCAGTAGCATTACTCTAGCTTCCCACTGACTCAACTGGTCGAAAACAATCAGATTCTTATTGACCCCACGCCAGCTCAACATCACTGTATGGCCTGACAAGACCGCCGAGAGCATAATTGCTGAACCAGAGACTAATTAAGCTTCAGCTAAAGCTTAACCTTCCATAATGCTTCAGGGAAAAAAAAAAAAAAAAAAAAAAAGGAAGTGCTATTTTTCATCTGATGTTTTATGGGAAAATCACACAAAACAACAATTGCAGATTCGAAACTGAACTCAATCAAACCATCTTTGTCTGTGAATGTGTGTGTGCAGAATAAACAACTTGAAAGTAAATAGCTTGAATCAATGGGATCTCAATCTGAAATGAAGAAAACACATTTTGCTTGTTATTTGTGTCTTTTGAGCACTGAGCAGAGTTTAATAAGAGTTCACTGTTCTGTCTTGCCTGTTAAAAATATTATATTGATATGCAGTATTTTGCTGTCAACATTAATATCACATTTATTTTAAATCATCAACTGGTTGTTTAGTTTCCCAAAGACAACAATATTGCACCAGTTTTGCTTCACAAAATAGAAAGTGGCTGTAAGAAAAGAGCTAAAGTATTGAAACTTTAGCTCTTTTCTTACAGCCACTTTATATTTTGTGAAGCTCAAAAAGCTTGTTCAGAACTATATTCTTTGGTTTTACTCCGTGTGATGGATGATTAAGGGGTATTTGGCCTTTGTGTTCCTCATATTTATAATCCTTTGGAACAGAAAGCCATGGCTGGACAATATCATGCTCCTAGTCAATAGTAATATACTGCAGAGATATTTTACTTAAAATAATTTCTAGGGGTCCCAATATTTGTGGCCAACAAACTATTATTTCTTCTTTTTTTTTTTTATGAAAGATCAAAAGGATAAATAATGCAGATTAATTTTCACAGCCATCTTTGCTCATATTTACCAAGGGTGCTAATAATAATAATAATAATAATAATAATAATAATTATATATATATATATATATATATATATATATATATATATATATATATATATATATATATATATATATATATACATAGGAGAGTATGTAGTTTTAGCTGCATTGCCCAATACTAATAGTAAGTATAAGATTTTGTGTTACGGTGACAAAGAACATTTGTGCCTGAACATAAAGTGAAAAAAAGATCATCATCTAGACATTGGCTGCTTGTAGTAGACAAAATATTAGCAGGAAAAAAGTTGGTGGTTTCTGTGTAGCCAGGCATACAGTAACCACAGAAACACAAGAACACAAAACCTCCTGGTGTAAGAGCTGCACTGCATTTAAGACAGCACTGATACGTGATCAGTGAGAAGGTTACAATAACATGCCAAAGACATTATAGAGAAACCATGGGTGCTGTTTAATATTTTGGCTTAGCATATGCTGGTGTAAATTTGATATAAATCCAATATAAGCCATTTTAGATAGATCAGCACTGAAGTGTGTGTGTGTGTGTGTTTGTGTCTATTTTAAAAGATATTACTAAACAATGTGGTTAAAGGACTAACTAACCCAAAAAGGAAATTTCTGTCATGGTTTATTCTCCCTCATGTCCATCTGTAAATTGCTATTTCTAGAATCTGCATATTTGTCTTTTTTTTTCATTTGTCACATTTAACTGCAGTGACCAGAACAAAATACAATGGGACATTATGAAAATATTATGCTAAATTCACTTTTGTTTTGTTTTTGAACATAATTCCATAATAGTGTTTGCAGTGTGTGTACAAACCACTCTATTGTAAAAAAAAAAAAAAATCCATCTACTCTGTGATGAAGACAAGTCCACCAGCTTGCCTTTGGAGAAAAATGTGAATCCGTAAAGAGATATAAAAATGATGGCTCAATCGCAAAATCTCTTTTGTGCAAGGTGGAATTTATGTTCAGTGTCAGAAAGATTGTCCACAGTGAAGAATGTATACAAGTGCATACAAAAATCCAAAGTACCAAAGAAACAACAAAAGGGATAAATAAACAAGAAAAATAATCCAACATTAATATATACGGGCAACAAAGAGGTATCCACAGTATACGAAGGGGTGTTGGGTTTGCTTGCATTTGTTATTTTCCACAACAGATATGTTCTCTCAAACTGTGGTGTTTAGATATGTACTCCAGTGTGAGTGACCTGTATGTTTTTGTTGTTTGATTTTAAATTAGCTGCACAGACAGCATTAGATATATTATAATGCTGTCACACTTACATAATAAACACGTTATTCCTTTCCCAGCTGATTCTGTTCACAAACATACATGACAGTGTTTATACAAACTTTTGACATAGCCTTAAGTGTACTTGTACGTATGTATGTGCAATAAGACGTGGAAGAAAACTTAGTTTAGTACTTATATGACGTACCATTTTAAAATCCTGCTTTCTGTGCATTCGCTTCAGATATGTGCGCTCAGAAAACAGTATATCAGAAGTATGAACTGATAGGGCATTAAAACACATGCAAATAATAAACTTCAACAATGTCCAAGAACTGCAATGTCATGTCAGCGTCACATGATAATGAAAACCAAACAGATGTTTTGTTTTGGCAGAGTATCCACGGTGCGAACTGTAAAGGTGCAGCTCTGTTCTGTAAAAAGGGTGTGTGGAGCAGCATCAAAAAAAAAAAAAAAAAAAAAAAAATATATATATATATATATATATATATATATATATATATATATATATATATATATATATTATTAATTAATTAATTAATTAATTAATTATATATATATATATATATATATATATATATATATATATATATATATATATATATATATATATATATATATAGCGCTCACAAAGAGTGAGCGCTCTTAACTAAGAGCTTGCAATAAGAAACAAAAAATTGCCCGGTGGCTTGCTCCCTTCTCCTTACTTTCTCCATCGCTCTCTTTTTTTCTTTCTCCTGATTACAAACACACTAGCTGTATTGTATGGGGAAACTGCTGAGGTGTACTGGTAAATATGTGAGGGTACCGTTACAGAGCGTCTGGTGCTTTGACACACCACAGGAGAACAGCATATTTACTTTTAAATTGAGTTCAAAGGGATCAAGACAGAACCACCAGGGCTTTGTCCTGAGGCTGGAAAGAATTGCTTTGATGGGTTCTAGATGATATGTCCTCAAATTAATGTGCGGGCATGTATGTGGTTTTGTAAACACAATGGTTAATGCAGGTTGATGTATATCTGATGTACGGTGTTTGATGCGCGTTTAGATACAGGCTTGCCTAAATTATCATCATTGTTTTCTCTTTTTCATGGAAGCTTCCCAGGAAAAAGGGATTTCTTCAGAGACTCATTAGGAAAGGATGAGGAGTGACCCATTGGATTTTTATTTTAATCCAAGGGAGTGCCACCGCAGTCATTTCTCATTTGCCACAGTGGGTGGAAACGTTTCACAGCTGAGACATTTTGAACATGTTTTGCTACCCTCAGAACATCACAGGGTTTTAAGAGACTCACTTGCTGGAACAATGGAGCAGGTCAGAGGAGGAATAATATTCATTAATCAGTACAAGTGACAACTATGTTTACGAGTCAGGGGTTATAAATTCAGGCAAAAAGATGAGACTAAATTAATTTCATTAAATTGTGTGTCTTTTAATATTATTTTTTCATTATAATATTTATTTATATTCAATAATCATAATCAAAATCATATTCACACTTTTCATCACACTTTTCATAAAGTGATGTCCATATCCACTTTCATTGTGACAAAAACATATTTGAGATTGTGCCTGGAACAGCTACTTTTTTTTCTTCCACACAAAAAGGCAGTCATGCAGATTTAGACAAAATAAATAAATAAATAAATAAATAAATAAATAAATAAATAAAGTCAGTAAATACTGAATGCTTTATCATTTCAAAATTGTGTTTAACTGTTTAGAAGCAGATCTCTTAGAAGTGGTGAATGCTTCACTTCTTTCTGGGACTTTTCAAAACTCCCTTAAAACTGCATATGTTTAGCTCCTTCTGAAAAAAAGCAATCTTGATAACATCATATTGAGCAACTATAAATATATGTAAAATCTTCCTTTTATAGGCAATATTATTGAAAAGGTAGTTTTTAATCAGCTGAGCAACTAATTAATATAAAATGGATATCTGGACAATTTTAATTCTGGTTTCCGACCGCATCACAGCACAGAGACATCGCTCATTAAGAAAAATAATGATATTCGCTTTAATTCTGATTTGGCAAAATATCAGTGCTGGTACTACTAGATTTTAGTTCTGCATTTGACACTGCCATTCATAACTTCTAGAGAGACTGGGAAACAGGGTCTGGCTTTCTGGCATGATACTCAAATGGTTCAGGTCATACTTAGATGGGAGAGCTTATTAGGTGAGTATAAGTGGACATCCATGACATGTGGAGTGCCACAAGGCTCAATTATTGCACCACTCTTGTTTAGCATGTTTATGCTCCCACTAAGTTAAATAATGAGAAAGAATCAAATTGCCTTTCACAGCTATATGCTGATGATACCCAGATATACCTAGTCGTATCACAAAATGACTACAGCCCTATTGACTTCCTCTGCCAATGCATTGATGAAATTAACAGTTGGATGTGCCAGAACATTTTTTTCTGTCATTAAACAAAGAGAAAACTGAATTAATTGCGTTTGGGAACAAAGATGTGAATACATACCTTGACTCTAGGGATTAAACAACTAAACATCAAGTCAATAAACTTGATGTGATTCTGGATATAGACCTTAGTTTCAGTAGTCATGTCAAAGCAGTAACTAAATCAGCATACTATGTTCTCAAACACATTGCAAGAAGTAGATTAGATTAGATTAGATTAGATTCTTACCAAAATCATAAAATCTGAGAATATCACACCTGTCCTCAGGTCCTTACACGGCTTCAGATATATCCAGGATTGATATTGCACTTATTGAATGAGCACTGTGCTACGTCCGAACTGATTGCACTGTATTTTATATATAATCATTTTCTATTTTAAACAGTTTTAGATTAATTTTAAATCAAATTTTAAACTATTTGAAAATATTTTAAAGTTTTTGTTTTATTGTTGCTTTCATTTTTTTTTTACTTCCTTTCATGTAAAGAACTTTGAATTACCATTGTGTATGAAATGCTGTTTAAATTAACTTGCCTTGCCTTATGACAAATTTTTTTTAAATAAATAAATAATTATAAAAAGTTTATGAGAAGGCCATGTGGCGATCAACATTATGCCACAAGTGCTGTTGATTAAAAATCAAACAAATTGACCATTAAAAATAAATAAATAAACAAATAATAAAATATATTTGATTTTACATTTTAGACTTTAATTTAAGTTTATATGTGTCATGATTCTGCCCTCGTGTCCTTGATTTTTTCCTAGTCTTGAGGCAGGATCATGACAGACCCATGTTTTGTGTACAAGCGCATGGCCTTGTCTTTGGGCCATGTGCTTGTGTTGTATCGTTCCCTTGCCCCGCCCCCCTTGTTAACCTAGTCGTGTCTTGATTGTCCTATCTGTAACACCTGTCGTGTCTTGATTGTTCCCCCTATTTAGATCTCCTAGTGTGCTCTGTCTTGCGTCGGTTCATTGTTTCACATATGTATTCCTACTGGTCAGTCTTGTGAGAAGTTTACCCTTGTAACCCCCTTTGAGAAGTCTTTGTATTAACGTGAGTGTTTGTTTGTAGTTAGTGTTTAAGAGTTTGTTTTTTCATGTCAATCCTGTCCTGTTAAGTTGTTTTGTATCTGCCCAAGTCCTTGTTTTCCCCCTCGTGGGTTTTTATTTTCCCCTTTTTGTAAATAAACCTGTTTGTGTTGTAAATCCTGTCTGCACCTGAGTTCCTCCTTGCCAAAACCCTGACAATATGCTGCTGTTCTGGTTGCAGACGTTCAGTTATTCTAATTCACAGTCTGTTGTCCCTGATGAATGGTATACAAATTTACACTGAGACTGTATTAATTTATCTCAGTAGCTAATAATCTTAATTATTTTACTTAGAAAGAACGTTGAATAGTGTTGACAGGTGAATTAGCTCTCCCTGATATTGATGATCGTTGGATTAATACTTGCTTAATTGTCAAATCAATCAAATAAATAAATAAAACATTCTCCATGTTTAAAGCTATGTACATAATAATACACAAGCTTACTATATACACTCTATTTCTTGTTTTATGAGTTAAACAACAGGCAGTATTTTACAATAACCATTTTAATTTGTAGTGTGCTACCTGTTAACATGACCTGACATGAAGTTTGTCACATGATCTCATCTCATGAGCTTGCACGTTTTATTCAGCAATTAGGGTCCAGTTTGTATACTGGAACTAAGAAGGCTGCACTTTATTTATTTATTTTTCATCCGGTTAGTCAAATAATGAGTCAAGATTGATTGAACATATTTTGGGATGGATTTTATTTAATTTTATTTTTAGCATTTTTGTAGCCACTGAAGTCTAGCATGCCAAAGCAGTTTCATTTATTGTGTGAAAGATCACAATCTAATATCCCTTATGTGACTTCATGTGTAATAACTGCCCTGCCTTTGCAATTTATTTGGTTAACTTGTTCTTCCCAATCTATAAAACAGATTGTGAAATAATCAAAATTATAATTTACCACTAATGGTTTACAGCACATGCATTTGAAATGACTGGGAATGTTAATAATTTAATCAATTAAGCTTATCGACCATCGATGAATCAATTTCAGCACAAATGTGTTCAGTAATTATCCCAGCAGTGGTCCAAAATACTGTCAGTATAGCAATCTGAAGATAGAGCATGCACTGGAGCTCACACTATGTAACTGTATATCACTACATGCATGTTTTGCTTGCAAATATATAGCAGATTATAATAGATTAAATGCAAACGGCATTCATTTGCAAACATTATATAGAAAAGTGTGTGTGTGTGTGTGTGTGTGTGTGTTTGTGTATTTATAAACATATAATATATATTTATATATATATATATATATATATATATATATATATATATATATATATATATATATATATATATATATATATTTTTTTTTTTTTATTTTTTTATTTTTTTTTTTTTCAAGATGTTATTTAAAGTTATGTCTATCAAACACTTTATAAAATGGTTTTATACTTTTTTCGATATTGTTGGAAAGCCTGTACATTGTAGCAAACACACAACTACACACTCACACATACAATCAAGGCTCTAAATTACAGGGTTTACATCCACACATAATGCCTTGACGCAATGATTTCTCGCCCAAATCCCAAAGGATGGCCAAGTTACCCACAATGCATGAGGCATAATATGCAGCTCATAAGTACCCTGCTGTGGCTTTCAGTTTAGCGTTTTTAATGGCCACCATTACTCAACCATCAATCGTGAAAGTAATCCCTGCTAACCCATAAGAACAAGGACTACATGACCTAAAATAGTCACATTCCACAGTTCCAGTTATTTTTATTCGTTCATTTCTGTCTGATTTAACGGCATAATGCAGTGAATATTGTTTTATAAGATGTTTTCTTGCACATAACATAGCTCTGTTTTGTCTCAAAGGTAACACTTAATTAGAAAAGAAGAAAAGGCCATTGAAAAAGCTCCCACACACACTTATAAAGACTTCAGATCAGGTAATTTGATTCAAAAGCTTCTCTAATAATATCACTATTTGCTCATTTCACTTGTCACCCTTTCTCCATCTTAGAGATTTTTTTTATGATTGTGAAGTTCTGGCATTCTCTTTCAAATGGCTCACCCAGTTAAGGGATAAAAGTTAATGACCAAAACATCTTATTTCCAGAGCCCTTCGTAAGGGTAGCATGCCTTTAAAAGGCACCTCGGCAAGAGAACGAGAGAGTCACACATGCAGGGATTATGAAATGAAGGGATAATGAGCCCCACCATTACTGTAAAACTGAGAATGGTTACACCTCGTAAAAACAGACAGAGCGCGAGAATGAGTGGGGACTTGATGAAAAAGAGAATGGGAGGGCAGAGGGCAGTCGGGGGAGATTAGTGCCCATTATTTACTCATCCCGTCGTCTTGATGGTGAAATCTGTTTTCCAAGGTTTCTGACTTTCATTACTGATGGGAGTTTTGATTACTGTAGCAGCCAGGATCTCTTTAAAGGAGAAATTAGACTTTTTTTTTTAACAGTAAAGTTGCTACAGTTTTACTGTGTAAAACAAATTCAGGTATTGTACACATGCAGTGCTAATTCTCATTGGATGCCATCTAAGAGATAAGCAATAGGCAAACAGTAACTCACAATGTCTACATGTGTGGCATTCAGTTAAAATAATTATTGTGATATGCAACTATGTCATTAAAATCTCATTTTGTTTGTAGTAATCGTAATTACTTTGCGTTCATAGTGAAGAACGATCATAAATTGGAGAGAGTCACAAGATGTTTCGAAGAATGTTTAAATCCGAGCCACATTAGACACAACAGTCAGTCACAACAGTCTTCAGTTTTTTTTTCATTAAAGGCTGTTAGAGGACGTATTCAAAACAAAGAAGTTGGATGACGCTATGACTGAGTGTGGAATCATCAGAGTGGTTGGCTTCATCCCCACAGCTGATACAATCTGACAGGACTCATGCAGAAATTATGTTCATGGATGAGCTAATGATTTATTAACCTAGCAGAATGAAGCAGGGTGAGGCTGAAAGCCGTCGAAGCGAAACGAGGCCCCTGAACGTGCGTGACACACGGCTCAAAAGCAGCAGAGCTCTTATTATGCCAGAGTTGACCACTTCCGCTCCTTCCAGTCGTGCGTATGTGGGGGTAAAAGCAGTGGTCATCACCGGTCTGTTAAAACACACAACATATTAAAGCGTCTTTGGTGTTTCCAGGTTTTCTACAAAACAAATCGAGAGGTCATAACGTCATTGGCAGTCGACACAATAACACTATGGACACTAGTTAAAACTTCTTATTTCTCATTTAAACATTCTTCAGAACATCTGGGATAATGTAAGTACACAAATCAACAAAATATATAACGCTGTTCTAGTGATTTTGGGATATTTTAATAATGATAATAAAATCTTAGATACTGTGCCTTTAATGCAGGTGCTTCCGTGAGTTTTTGCAGTATCGTTTCAATTTTGCATGTCAGCGAGTCAGAATATGGCGCGATTGATAAAACACGAAGTCAGTCAATCATGACCAAAGTCTGTGTGAAGATGTATATCCTACTGTCTGACATAAAAGATTGTTGATGTCTACCTTGGCTTTTACCCAAGATCTCGCTGGGGTCATAAAACACAATCTGACAAGTAACAATCATAAAAGATAGAAAATAAATAAATAAATAAATACATAAATAAATAAATAAATAAATAAAATTGCACAGTGAGCACCCTGGATAAACCCTGATAAAATGCCCTGATATAATATGTTCCATGAGTGTTTGATACAGTGTTTCCCATTTTCAAAGAATAGATAGATGGAAGGACGGACGGACAGACGGATGGACGAACAGATAGATGAATAAATAGATGAATGAACAGGTAAATAGATATATTGATGTGGGTGATTATTCATTACTGTACTCCAGCTCTGCCACTGGCCTTCACAAACAGTTATTTTTTATTTTTTTCAAGTTTGGAGTCTGCTGAGATGTAGTGCTGAAAAAAATACACCGGCTGCTACAAACAGCCGTATCGCTTACAACCTGCACATGCTGAAAGGTCTGACCTGCAGGTCTCATCATAAACAACATCCTTCACTTCCTCCTCCTTCAAGCAAAAATATCATTAGTGGTGTTTGCAAAGGCCAACATCACTATCCCTATTGTATATAATTGGGATTATTTTAAGCTAATTTAGGAGAAGTGTGCTGTAACATTAACCGGCATTTATACAATTTTGCATGATGGTGACCAGAGGTGTCAAGTAACGAAGTACAAATACTTCGTTACTGTACTTAAGTAGAAATTTGGGGTATCTATACTTTACTTGAGTGATTATTTTTCAGCCGACTTTTTACTTCTACTCCTTACATTTTGAGGCAAGTATCTGTACTTTCTACTCCTTACATTTTAAAAATAGCTTCGTTACTGCTATTTCATTTCGGCTTGTTTCCATTCCGGCTTGTCATAATTGAGAAAAAAAATATCCAGATAAATCGCGCCATCCGGATGGAGTGAATTTGATTGTGGTTGGATGAGAAGTATAAACAAATATATTCCGACACCCTATTGGTCTGTACGCGATCCATCGCACCTGCACGTGACACAAATCACATCACAGTCCAGCCAGGACATAGACAGTTTTGGGTTCGTTTATCAAAAAATATATTTCTTAAAAGTAGGGTTGGGTATGGAACCGGTATCCGATCGCCTCAGAGTCAGTCCGCTTAAATTCCACATGAAACCAGCGTCAGACCGTCTCCTCCCGTCTTTCAGCGCGCTCTTCAATCCGCAGAGGCGCAGACCGCGAACGGAGCACCGCATGCGCACTTAAACAAACAGAGGACACAAGGTATGTGTTTATCGATAGATTGTTAGAATATCCACATCTGTGCAGTTCTTTGTCATAAATACAGTTTACAAAAGGTCACGAGGTAGCAGTCGGTTTCTCATCTGTAAAGTTTTCGCTCATCACACCACAGCCGTTTCCTCCAGCGAAAATCTAGCCCTTAACACATATGAACGAACACATACTTTGATTGCACTTACTTAAATATACTTAATTTAATCATACGTACTTTATACATACACTACTGTGCAAAAGTCTTAGACACTTTAGTATTTTCACTTAAAAGAATGGTGTTCGGACAGTTATTTATATATTTTGCTGTAGTGTGTCAGTATAAAATATCAGTTTACATTTCCAAACATTAATTTTGCCGTTGTCAGACTGATTGTGCATTCAAAATCGCACTAGATTATTATTAAAATTAATGGCGAACTGATATTTCCTATTGACACACTACAGCAAAAGATATAAATAACTGGCTTAAAACCCTTTTTGGGGAGAAAATAATTTTTTTTCCATAAGACTTTTGAGCAGTACTGTATTTTAAAAACGACACTGTTGCTACTTTATAAAGACTGAGCATACAGTAATTCACAGAACTGATTTAAGACAGTGACAGACAGCACTCATGTTAACTTTTATATCAGAGTGAGTGACAGAGATACAGTAGAAACATTATGTGTGGTTTTGTATTAAATAATGACCCAGATTGTGAAATACATTTATTAGCCTTAGATTAAGGGAAGCACAATTTGCACAACAAGCTATGGATTTATTTTAAATATTTGTAATGTTCTTTAAAGTTATCCATAGTTTTTTTTGTGGTTCTTTTTTTTTAAAGTATCGGTTCAGGCACCGTTTAGGAGCCGGTACCGTTTTAAAAGTATTGAAAAGGCACTGGACCCTACTTAAAAGTTATTATTTCTCACTGGCTCATTTACCAAATGAGTGCTTTTTCTTCGTCCTCCACAAATTAAGCTACTGTAGGTAGTTCGGTAGCGAGACATTTTAATAAATTAGCGTTTTCGATTGACGATGAGATTGACAATGTTGTGATAAGTAGGCTATACCAACTTTGAAACTCGTTACCCCCCGAACAATGGACATAGCAGACGTATGTACCAAATACAAGAAGCTATCAATCAAGAAAGTATCAGGATTATGATTTCTTTTTCATTTTTTAGTTTTTGATTAATCACTTGGAGTAATCATTCATTTTGACAGCACTATAATGTTTACTGTAAATAGACAACCATACAAGTGTAATTGTTACTAAGCCTGCACCAATGTTCTTGTCCATTGCCCTCACTGATTCCTGCAGCTAAGCTTGGATGTACATAAACATTCCATTAAAAGTTATTGATGACAAGCCTCTGAAGTTTGACTTTTTGCACCATAACAATACTTATTGGCAACTAGTCATCATATCTCTAGTCCTTTAATGTATTTGCATTGTACTAAAGTGCGTTCATTTTAAATGGGCATATATGCGGCTGAGGAAGACCTGAAGGTCGAAACGTTGCTTGATTAAATTCCTCTGGAGCAGTAGTTTTCAGTGTTCAGACTTCACTTCTTTATTTGTCTATATCATTTAGTTGTCTTGCACCTGCGTCCTAATTGGATGTTTGGGATGTGCACACCATTTTTGTATTTTCATATATGTGGATGAAACAGGAAGCCTAGTGCATCCCAAATTTTTCAACATGAAAATTTTAATATAACATTATAGTCATTATGGCCTATTGCCTTTAGAAAAATGTTTTTTGAGGCGGTGGGGTAGTACACAATAGGCCCTTGTGGTGCGGCCTAAGCTTTTGTTCTTAATGGCATTTTTTTCCCCTTACATTACTTTTACTTTTATACTTTAAGTAGTTTTTTAAACCAGTACTTTTACACTTTTACTTGAGTAAAAAGCTTGAGTTGATACTTCAACTTCTACAAAAGTCTTTTTAAACCCTAGTATCTATACTTCTACTTGAGTAATGAATGCCAGTACTTTTGACACCACTGATGGTGACCAGACAGATGGATGGTGGTGGAATGAAAAGTGTATTAGACTCATATAGAGTCAACACTTGTCCAAGTTATCAATGAGTCTTGTGATTCAAGCCCCTTTTATCAGCTGCATAGCAATCCCCTTAATCTTGATTGGAATTTACAATACATAGGAATTACAATACATAGTCTTTATTACTGTAGTGTCATCAACACACATCTGGGCTCACTTTGGACATTACACATCTGTTAGCAACAGGTAATTTGGCTCTGACATTTAGATGTGCCGTCTCTCAAAGGCTGACATTAATCCAAATCTGTTCGTTATGAAGAGAATGTCGCCTCATGACGCAATTCCATCTCAGCATGATCCCCAGCAGCAAAGCTCTTATGAGAAATCAGCATTTGAGTAGCTGTAAAGTTGCAAACGAAGACAAATGTTGTTTGTTTACTTTAGTTTGTTAGGCGAGCCAGCTGTTGTTTGCTGTCAGTAGTGTTGCTTGCCCAAACTAAATGCTAGTTAATTGTGATCTGAATGCAGTGCTACAACTGCATAACACATGGCTCTCAGCTGGCAACTCTGCAGTCAAATTTCACAAAGTTCATTTTGATATTATTTTGGGTCATAATTAATTATTTGAGAGTATGTGACATCTGTAACGTTCAAGCTCTGAGAATAATCTATATAATGTTTTTTTTTTTATGATTAATTTGAAAAAAAAGTGCAAGGATGCATTACATTGCTAAAAATGACAGTAATGACATAATATTACAAAAACATTATTTCAAATAAATGCTTTTTTAAGTTTCTATTCATTATAAAATATCACCTCATATCATTAATTAGAAGGATTATGTGACACTGAAGACTGAAGAGTATTAATGGCGGCTAAAAATTGAGCTATAAGACAAATAACAAGTTTGATTATTGTATAAATAATAAATACCTTCAATACCACGACTTAGGTGCCCTTGAGCAAGGCATCGAACCCCCAACTGCTCCCCGGGCGCCGCAGCATAAATGGCTGCCCACTGCTCCGGGTGTGTGCTCACAGTGTGTGTGTGTGTGTGTGTTCACTGCTCTGTGTGTGTGCACTTCGGATGGGTTAAATGCAGAGCACAAATTCTGAGTATGGGTCACCATACTTGGCTGAATGTCACTTTCACTTCACTTCACTAAAGACAATTGTCTGCTTAAATTATTAATGGAAACACAAAAAAGACATTGTACTGTAATTTTGGCATGCTTTGAATGAAGTGTTTGATGTAATGTTTCATACATAGGTTTTTTTGGACACCAGTAAAATGCAAAATAGAAAAATAAATACAATTTAATTTGCCCAAAAATGAGAAATGGGGTCTCTAAGGAAAGCAACAGTGCGCTGGCACAGGCGTACGGTTTACTTTGCAAGCTCCGCTCTATTCTCTGTCCTGTTATCACTGCAATCAACAGTTCTAACTCAGCCAAAGCCAGACAGAGCCCCTCCAATAACCTCGCTCTTCATTTTCATTTAGAAATATGATAATGCTCTAATAGTGCCATCTGTTTCATATTGCAGAGCTTCTGGTACAAACGGTTTAAGTTATGATGAACAGTAGAAGAGAGAAAAAGCAAACTGTAGCTTTTAACTAGATGTTCAAAGTTACATTTCACTTTGTATTATTCAGTATTTTGACTTGTATTACTTTAAATACAGTATATGTAAAGAAAACATAGGCGCTGTTTTTTTTGGAAGGCAATAAATTGTGATGGACTGTTAATGCATTAATTTAATGTTAAATAAAAGTGTACTTTCCATCTGCATGTGTGTGTTTTCTTCTATTTCTCTTTTTAGAATTAATTTTTTGTCTCTCATGAGCATAAACCTCTACTGAAAACACATTTACACATTTTTCCTTAGAATCCTTTGAAACACAGTTGTGCAATTATCTTTATTGTGTTTAATTGTGTTGACCAATATTGTTGGCAGGATATAAACCTGTTTTATGAGTAGAGAAAAATACCAGGACCACACATGTATTTAAAACAAGGAGAGAGAGAGAGAGAAAGAGAGAGAGAAAGCAGCACGAGTTCATCTGAGGTTGGCAAAGTGTTATAAGACTGAATGCGCAAACCTTTTCTTTTCACTTTGGAATTCTCTGCTGCCACTTGGGGCTGAAAAAAAGTTTATATATTTCGAAAGTAATAACATTCCTAACCCCTGTTGTGACTATGACGCTAGGGACTGTGTACCATTCCACAGTCCTTCTGAATTCTGCTGGTTTAACGGGATTGTTCAAACAAATTGAACAGAGAAACAGGCTCTTATTTTTCAAAGCTGACACATGTTTCTGCGCTCACCTCTGAAAACCGATGTGTATTTAGTCACCAAATATGTGCATCAATCAAGTGGATCCCACACAAGACTTGAGCATCCTGGACCTTCACGCTGAATAGCAGAATACAAATAAACAGAACCTTCCTCTAGAATGCACAAGAAGAGGCCAGAGTTTAAAATAAACTTTTATTATTATTATTTTTAAATTGTATTTATTGTTCCTTTATTTGCATACAATTGTGTTTCAGGGGGTTCAAATGAAAAATGGGTAAAAAAAAATTAAAATAAATATATATATATATATATATATATATATATATATATATATATATATATATATATATATATATATATCCATCTTCAAGTTTGCTTAATAAAGTATATACATTTTACATAATCTTTAATCAATATTATGATCATTTTTAATATGTAATATTTTTAGTATTAAGTTTAATATTCTTATTATGGTCACTTTTTCCATATTATGTGAGGCCTTTTCATTAAAAGAATTTGCTTTGATGTTGCTTATTTATTGATGAAACTACTGAGCATAATTATATATATTTTTTTAGCCTTGATCTTTTTCTTATTTCTTACCTGGACAGACCTCTCTCTCTCTCTCTCTCTCTCTCTCTCTCTCTCTCTGTGTGTGTATTAATGAGGTAATTGATCTGGATGTCATACTGGGTAAAATAGACTTGTTCTGGCACTCTGTAATTGGAGTTTAAACGTCCTTCAGCCCTCTGCATTTCAAAGGAGCAAGCAAACACACACACACACACACACTCTCTCTCTGATCCAGCCGCTGCCCACCCATAACTTACTTGCTTCTTATGATCTCGATTGTAAAAACGACACTAGTTGGAGGGACATCAAAGCAATGCCCCATCCTGGCTGTTAAATTCTTTCTGTCAGCACACCCAGAGGACTGTGTGTCCATTTCTGACGCTCTCCACGCATTATTTGATCATTTATATCTTGGCGACATTGTCTTCCAAGGCTGTGTACAAGCTTTTATAGGAAAATCTGGTCTCCATTGCCCAAGGGTGAACGGAAGAGAGATGTGAGGGGGAAATTATTTGCACACACATTTATCTCTATAAATGAGCATAGACTTAAGATGTTTTATATAAGAATAATTATGATTACTACAGACTAACCCAAAGTCTAATCTGAAAAAGAAAAACAATTTTAAAAAGCAATGATAGTAAAAACAAACAAGAAAAACTGTAAAGTAGCTTACTATTACTACGTTTAGCAAATTGGCTTTGTTTATGGTTAATTTGACATTTCTGATTGAAAACCTTTAACTAAAAACAAATTCACAGGTAACTTTTTTTTTTTCAAAGTAAAAGTTTGAGGAATTTATTTAATTTTTTTTAAAAAAGAAAATTGGCTTTGATTGCTTTCTTGTTTTTTTTTTTTTGTTTGTTTGTTTTTTTATGGATTGATTTGGACACCATTTGGGAAATGATTCACATTCAATCAACTATGTCATCAAATACAACATCAATAATGCAATATGTTTAGTCTGAATGCAGTCCAATTAATGGAATAATATGAAGTGATGTTTTTATATTTTATGCTTGATAGATTTGTTCATTTGTGTATTAAAGCTTTTTTTGCAAACTTTCTTTGACTCTTCTTCTACTTTCCACTGACCTAAATGAACACCCTTTCACGAAAAGAGACTGAACAGACCCTGTTGGCAAAGAGAGAGACACATAAGGATGTGAGACCTCCTTTATTTATTTTCTGCACCTCCCTTTGATCTCGCTATCTCTCTCCTTCACACCATCTGATTCCTCTCACCTTTAACATGCTGAACACGGGCACGATCATCTCCTTATCTCACGTTTTCTAATTCAGTTTAAACGCACGCACACAAACACATCAAAAGGTGTTGATGAAACAAGTCTCAATTTGGATTTCGTTGCAGTCTGTTTTAATTGAAAATTGTATGCAGGATTCAACCTGTTCCTGAAAAGAGGCTCTACATACAGGAATTTATTAACACCCATGACGGCCTTTGGGATTTCAAAACTCTAAGCTCTGCAACAGCATGTGAGCCACAAATACTTTGTAACGCTTCACTTTGGTTCTTTGTTGGAAATTATGTAGAATAGAAGAGTCAAATTCATTATAGCTAAAAGTCCCTTTTATAGAAAATGTTTTAGAAAATGTTGTGGAAAAGCTATTTTTAATATTATGCAATAATGTATACATTTAATTATTGTTTGGGTATTTTTTATGACATAATTTAAATTTTGGGGTGAACTAACACTTTAAAGAGCCAGTAAGACAAAAATTCTAAGCTTCCTATCACTGTTTATAAGTCCTGTACATTAGGTTTAAATCCATCCAAGGTTAAAAAACATTGTCATTTTGTCAAAATATCATTTTAAAATTACCTCAATTCTCAGAGATCCCCAAACGGTTCGCGCGAAGCTGTTCAAAAGATTCAGTTTCCTTAAACCCCACCTTTCAGTAGCATACTGTGTTCTGATTGGTCAACTAACATAGTCAGGTTTGATTGGTTGTTCCGCACACACCTCCACGGTAAACTATGCCTTAGCATCTGTTTGGGGTGAATTATGTCTTATTCCTCTCATCGCGAAGCAAACAGTAAAATAAAAAAAAACTTGAACAGTGTCGCTGCTTTTTCTTCTGTGTGGGTGTATTCAAGCCGCGCGCTTCAGTTTGAATCTGAATAGCGCGTTCAGCGCGGGGGCATGGTCACATTAGATATAACGAAGGGAGACATGAAAAACAGACATCACGTTGTTTTCATATGGATTACTTTATCACAGAATATCTGTTTTCGGCAGCACTTGTTTAGTTTTAAAGTAGACATGTCAAGCTTTCTATAGATATCTCTCTCATGTCTCTTCGTTGAGTATTCATGGAGTTACACTTCATTTTAATGACGTGTTTGTACATGACGATCAGCGCAGACAGGCTGCAGACAGCACACATACTGATAAGACGCTCGGGAGAAAACAGACACACAACTTCATAATCATACTTCGCGTTGTGATTCGGAGATGCTCAATGTTCTAAATAAAGTTGGTAATCACCCTCTTTTATGGCCAAATGCTTTGAAAATCCCGCTGTACTCACCGAGATTAGAAAAGCAGTCATCAGTGAAATGTTGTGAACACAACAAAAGGGATTTGTTGTACTGCTCTGGTATTGTGGTAAAAATTAACTTTAGCCATTGGTTCTTCTGATTTTCATTATTTGGCAGTGAAAATAAAACAAACTTGCCTTTACCATTAAAAACACACCGTCTCCTCGACATGATGCTATCACACCAAACAGAGCGTCTCTGTTGGGGGTGGGGCAGGTCAGAGTTCCGTTTCTCTCAAGACGGTAGGCGGAGATTATTATACAAAGTGTTCCTAGTGACGTACATAGAGATGGGCAAAATATTTGAAATCTATAACGACTTGTTTCAGCGATTCAGAGTCGACTCCTTACTTTAGAAGCCAATAACTTTATAAATCGTGTACTTTTTGGTTTAATTACTTTGCACATTGTTTACACTGATGGAAAGCTACATCATACACTGTAATACAGGTAATTTTTGATTTCCCATCTGTGTGGCTCTTTAAGTTCTTACAGATCAGGACAGTTTTGTTATGGTTGCAATTAAGTGTCATAGGGATTTTTTTTTAGAAGGGCCTTTAGTCCCATTGAACTAAAATGCACAGTAATTTTAGTAGAAGATTGTGTAGTAATGGTGCAGCAATGTTTGTTTTAAGTAGCTCTGAAAAGTTTTCATGGCAGTATTGTGACTGTAAGAATTGCAGTACTGTTGTTGTGATAGTTGGGTTGATGCATGCTGTTTGTTTAGTCTGTAGGGCTCAGAGTTATGTGCCCTCCTGTAGAGAACTGACTGAAAGTGAGTCCTGCGTTTTGTGCTTTGACCGCTATCGAATCAAATCAACCTCAGATTCTAACTAAATCCAGACCTCTCTCTGTTATTTCTGTCTCTGTATTTTTCCTGCTCTCGCTCCTTGGGGTACACCTCAAAAGTTGAAATGCTTTTATTAATACACTAAATTCTTCACAAATGCTGCAGAATGCTGGTATGAATTATTTTTGTTAATTCCCTTCTTCTCTGAAGGGGGCAGTTATAACTTGGGTCATGCTTGCTTAGAGAGACTGCAAATGGGAAACCGACACACAAATGGGGGCCGTGAGACTACAGCAAAATGAATACGAGTGGATTCAGATTGGTTGGCGCCAGAGGAAGTCAGGCCTCTGGGCGCTTCCTAGTGGCTAGGAACCAGTGCTGGCGGCCATCTTGGCTCAGAGGCTGGCAGTTTCCTCCCTGTTTTCAGGATAGAAGGGCTTTCGTGCCGCTGCACTGCAGATTAGTCACGCTGCTTTAGAGGTCTCTCATGTATTATAGGGGCTAATCAAACCATTCCTTCTGCTGTGGGGTAATGCTTATACTGTATGTGTGTCTTTATTTAGAATTGATGGAAAGAGAGATCACTCAAAATGAGACTTTATCTGTCACAGAATTTCAGCATGCCATTATTGGATGTTTTACAGGTAGCGATAGTGTGATATCAAGTTAATATCTCATTGAATATATTGTGCTATCGTAAATAATGTACAATATGTTGTACTTTTTCTGGGTAGAATGTTATTACAGTAAAGCCCCAAGTCATTCAGAGCTCATATTGTTCCTAGTGCTGCTTTTGTCATTTTCATAAAGAACACTGTTATCAGGAAAATCGTTAGTAATTTAATCATTTGTCATTTTGAAGTAGTGAATCATATATTTGAATGTAATAAGTTACCAGAGCCTGTCCAGTCTTCAGTATACACTATTCTAACCGCTGATCTTTCAGCTGATTCCACTTTAATTCATTCTCCAGGATGATTTTTGCTCTTCATGCTTAGACTATTTAGCAAGTGGATATAGCGTCATTTCCTGGACAGGCTAATCTTGTGCTTTAAGTAATGGTTCATGGTTCAACGTGGTTATTAGATTGGGACTAGGCCTAGTATGTCTGGGAAGCGTTGCCCTAAGGGTAAAATGATGGCAGGGAAGGAATTGGATCGCTGGGATCACAGGGATCAAACTTCAACCTTTGTGTAACCTGTCTGGATTCTTATCTTCTTGAAATAACTTTCACAAATGGATGTGAATTAAGTTTTAACTGACATTAATTGTTATGCCACCTGTTGTACTTAAATTGTAGATCATCTGTGTGATTTATGAAATGGCAAATGTTGTTATGAATTCAGTGAAGTTCATGTCATGGTAATGACGGCAAAAACAAAAGCCCTGCTTGTACAGTATGAATCATAGGCTTGTTTGGACATATTTATCCATTTCCAAGAAGATACGAAATTGTCATATCAAGGTGTGGGGCCATATAAAAGCCAAGGTGGTATAAGTCCGCTTGTAAGTAATGCTTTTATGCAGCATGAAAGAGTTAAATTGACTGAAAATGAATGAAGCTTTTCCATTATCCATTTTAAAATATTTTAAATATATTCAAACATAAATGTTAATTGTAATAAAGTACACGGACCAATAATATGACAGTATTTATGTCTTTAGTTTTTGGTTGATCAATAAAAAGTGAAACGTTCATTTATTCTAGATTAATGACATGTAAAGTAAAACATTTCAAAAGGGTTTTTTTTTTTTTTGTTTGTTATTATTATTTTTTATTTATATGATTAAAGCTTGCAGCTTATAAGAGTCAAAAATCCAGTATCTCAAAATATTAAAACATTTCTTAAGAGCAATAATAAAAAAAAAAGGATTTGGGAACAGAAAAGTTCAAGTTCTTTAAAGTTTGTCCATTTATGCACTCAATACTTGGTCAGGGCTCCATTAGCACAAATGAAAGCATCAGTGAAGTGTGGCATGGAAGCGATCAGTCTGTGGCACTGCACACAGTACAGTACAAAATAACACTGGACCCTACTGGACTGAATTTTTGTATGGACAAAACAACAACAACAACAACAAAAGCAATTAAAGCCTAAAGTGGATGCTGCTTTCTCACACACAGTCTCACGTTCTGCTGGTCACAGCACTTATTTGCTCTTTTGTCTTTTAATCTTCTCAAAACCCCACTGACAGGAAAACGCACAATCTGTGGGTCTTTCTAACTCCCCGCTGGGATTCGCACACATACACACACTTGTTTTAATTAACAAACAATTTGTCTGAGAGAAAACACTCGTATGGGAAACAATTAATCCACCAAAATAGCTGTCAAGCACAAAACTATTTTCAAAAGAATTTTTTCACCTACTTCAGAGGCAGAGCCGAGAGCGTTGTGTCTCCACGGCACATTCAGTGAATTCGTTATACATCATTAACAAACCTCTTTATTCTGACTTAACGGCAGGACAGGTGCTTATCAGAGACGATTTGGCTCTGCATTTATTCCAGCAAGTCAGTTGCATTCGCCTTCATTTCATTAGCGTCATCTCGGGTGATGACGGGGTGCCATATGCTCAAATCTGTAATCGAGTGATTCATTTCAAAACAACTTCTCCACATCCGCTTACTTCCTCCTTTCTCTTCTCAGTTCCTCCCTTTCTTTCTTAGCAATATCTGTCCTGCGGAGGCGGATGCGAATGGTTATTCACAGAGCAGAACACCGTTAAATTGGTTTGTAAATAATGCAATAAGCAAGATTGCTCTCTCTCTCCTCCTAAAAGTGATGGCGAGGTTAGGGAGAGACTGAGAGATTAAAGGAAAAACCTCCTTTCAGGTGTGGGCAGCACCTGTATTCATTTGAAGATTTAGCAGAGGTATATGGGTGATTTATCCGTAATCTACTGCACCGATGACCCTTTAGGATCGAACGAGAGAGAGAGTTATTGAAGGAGCAGTGGGAGGAATGGGCTGTTAGATGGACAGATTGAAAGGTAGAGAGTGGGAAGAGAGAGAGAAGGAGGACAGATGTTTATTTATGATGCTTATCTGCGCATTCCTGCAGTGAGATGCTTGGAACGGGGCTGTGTGAATCAGGGAGTTACGTCACGAGTCACACACACAACTTGAACTTGATTTATTAATTCTGCAAACACAAATTCAGTTGCTCAAAAGTGACTTTTCAATTTATATTATATTTCTATTATACTGAGAAAAAAAAAGCATACTCTATATGGTTTTATGGTATTAAGTATTAAGGAGTACAAATGTTTTCAACATCAGTAATAATAAAAAATGCACCAAATCAGCATTTTAGAATGATTTAAATGAACATGCAACACATAAGACTAAGACAAACGTAATGGCTGCTAAAAATAAAAACATTCTAAAATATATGTATAATTTATAAAATATAACACACACACACAGGTATATATATATATATATATATATATATATATATATATATATATATATATATATATATACTAACTGTTATTTAAAATGTAAAGTTTTTACTTAATTTTGGATTAAATAAAAACTTAAAAATGTAAAGAAAAGAAAATCTTACTGACCCCTAACTTTAGAAAGTAGTGTACTTGCACAAAATGCAAAGCGGCATTTGCATATCACATGGGAAGTTGTGTTCAGTGAAACATATTTGTCATTTACTAGGTGTTAAATATTTTTATTTCTTTGCATTTACAAATCCTTCTAAATAGATGAATTAGAAGTGATGAAAAGGGGGATAAAGTTTTGAAGAAAATTTGAAGAAATTAAAGAAATTAGATTTTGTTTAATCTAGTGAAATAATTTGATATATAATCAGATATTGATTAATCGGGTGAGCAAATCTTAAGAGTACAGTTTTTTTTTTTTTTTTTTTTTTTTTTTTTTTTCTTTATATTTCTTCAGCAGAGTAAAATAAAGCCAGGAAACACGGAATGTTAAAGACTCAGTCTGTCAAACTTGATTTAAATGATTATGTGCTGCATAATCACATTAAATATTACTTATGTAGTTGAGTGCGGATAACGAAACCAAATTTGTATTTAAACCTTTATTAAATGCACTCGGAATTCAGATCAGCTCCAAATCTATTCTTACTGATTCAATCATGGTGTGCCTTGGGTGTATTTTTTCCACATTTTTGAATGTGGTCCAGGTGCAAATGGGGCCTAAGAGATCTGATTTTGGCCATAACTCATTCTTGACACAATTTTGGAAGTTTTGACACAGTGTTTTGCCTCTGAAAGGCACTGTACCTCTCGTCTAGTCTCGTTTTCTCTGGAATGTTGTCAGAGCTCCTCTGTTTGCTCAGACATATTCTCCAGGTTTAATCATGAGCAACTCCCTCCTTCTGTTTGACCCAGGCGGCAGGCATAGTGGAAGTTTCAGGGTCAAACAGATTAACATTTTATTAAGTGATAGCGGGGGAAAGCTATTTATTCCATTTCACCCCTCTGCCCTGCTCAAACTGCTTTTAAAATGATTTGTTTATATGACGCAACATAATTTGCTTTGTTCAGCATTCTCTCTCTCTTATGTCCTTGGTGTCTCCTGACAGAGGCTGGGGAGGGCAGGGTTAGGAATGCAGTCCTCCAGGGGAAGCTCCTCCAGGTGGCCCCATACTCATGCACACCCTCGCTGGGGCTGGTGCTTAATCAAGTCCCAGGTTTTGGTCTCATAGGGCCTGACATGCCTGCTCTTCACCATCTGTACAGAAGAGTAGCTAATAAAGTGTCTGTCCTCCTCTCTTCAGTGTGATGTAGTCCCCTCAAAACACTGACAGGATGGCTAATGATCTCTTTCTCACATAGACAATGATATATACCACTTTTGATTATTATTATTATTATTATTATTATTATTATTATTATTATTATTAACTCGTTCAATATAAAAGTGTATGAAATACTCCTTAGATGACTTCCACAGTACTCAACTCAACAAAAAGAAGAAAGAAAAAAAGAAAGCCCATAAATGTGTGTGTGTGTGTGTGTGTGTGTGTGTGTGTGTGTGTGTATATATATATATATACATATTTATTTTTCTTTTTTTTAATATAAAACACACATATTTTATATCATGCTTTAACACCAGCTTTTTGTGATGAACTTTTCACCACTTTTCCTCCGTAATCTCTCTGTTTCGCTTGTTTTCCATTTGTAGCCACCTCTTTAATGAAAAATCAGTAGGGGAGAGCAAAATAAATAGATACATGAGCAGAGAGCGAGGGATGAGGTATGAAGAAAAAAGAAGAATGGATAGTGGCAGCTGGCAAGTGATATGTCTAAAGCCCGGGATTTAACAGTGAGTGGAAAAGAGGAATTCTATTGGACCAACCTGTGGATTGAGTGTCAGTTAATGCCATTCCTTAATGCCTGTCAACAGAGGGAGAGAGAGAAAGAGAAATGAATGAGAAACAGCGGAGAGGTGGATGAAGTGATGAGATTTTGCTGTATGGCGAAATTGAAATTGTGTGGAGGAGCACGAGAGAGGGAGGATGAGGGAAGGACAAATGGGTAAAAGAGGAATTGAGTAATGAGAGCTGCTTTTTGTCAAAGTTTTTTTTTTTTTTTTTTTCCTTCACCTTGTTTTGCAACGCAGCAAATGCAGGCGGTGACCCCCGGTGACCTTTGACCTTTGAAAGGGATTAGCAGAGCAAACGCAGAACTTGTGGCACATTGACGCCAACATCAGACACGCCATAGAGTGAGAAATTAGATACTCTGTTCTTTTCCCCCTGTAGGGTTATTTTCAACTTTGCATTATTGAGTCTGAAAACATCATTAATGTGTGTGCCTGTGCTCAGAGCTGTCTGTCAGCTCACTGCAGTTTGTTTGTCTCATTCTCAGAGAGGAAGCTCAGATACTTGGTCTTGACCAAACAAACAAAAGGAAACTCTCGCACAGCCACTTAGACAAAGGAAACTGTGTGTTTGCCTTCTTGCAGAGGTACTTAAATGGCAAAAGCATTGGAGATGGAGACACACATTAGTCTGTGTGAGGTTTAGATCACTTTTACATGCATCACGTTTACAGCCACACCTCTCATACCACACGCTTACTGACCAGAAACACCCGTCTCCTCCATCCACACACATCATCTTTTATGACCTCCACAAGCCAGACTGAAACATAAAAGTCAACAGCTCTGCTCCAAAACCCAGTGAGTCATGCTGGCTACAAAAGGAAACTTATAAGGGGCTTATTTGGGAAAACTCTACCATTCGGTCATGCAAGGCAAAAAATATATTATATTATATTGTATTGTATTGTATTGTATTGTATTGTATTGTATTATATAATATTATATTATATTATATTATATTATATTATATTATATTATATTATATTATATTATATTATATTATATTATATTATATTATATTATATTATATTATATTATATTATATTATATTAGTACATTTTCCACTTGCCTGGTCACTAATGACCACATACAGAGCTGACAAATATTGCTACTTACTATGCAGTCACATAATAATTTCTGTTAAAAGTGTTCATCGTCTGTCTGATTATTTCTTTTATTCATTTTTCTGATATTTCCTGTCATATGCTCATAAACTGACAGTCACCACTTATAAGCTACTACTAAATATTGTAGAAACTTAATTTTCTGTAAAGTTGCTTTGGAATGATTTGTATCATAAAAAGCACAATACAAATAAACTGGAATTCAATTGAATAATGCCATGATGACTTGAAATACTACCTACTAGTTTGGTAGTTCTGGGTTTCAGAACAGAGCAATTGTGTTTGCATTCATGCATTTTTCAATGGAGAGAAAAAAATGCTACTCCCCCTGCTCTCCCAATAATCCAGTCGGACATCCCAGATCTCAATTGCCTTGCCAGAGGCCACGGTGTGGCGTCAGTCACGGTCGGGTCAGTACGGTTTAAGCCAGCTGAAATTGACTCTGTCTCTCAAATCTGTAAACACATTTCACTGAAGTCATCTACAGCCTGAGGAACCGACTGAAGCCTCTGAACACACACATACACTCTCACAATCTGGTTTGGTTACACAAGAAATGCGAGTGGGTAGTGAGGAAAAATAGTGGGATAGAATGAAATATTATCTGTGTATGTAGTTTGTGTATTTGCTATTCTTTCCTTTTTTTTAAATCCAGGGCAATGTGTCAAATAGCCTACAGTGGGGTCCGATAGGACCATCTGGGACTTCTAGTGAAATTGCATTTTGTTATTTAATGAATTTTAGATTATATAAATGATATAATTAATTATAAAATATAAATTATATGAATTGTTGTATACAGAGATGTCATTCAAACTGGGGTGCCCCCTCGTATTTTTGATCCAAGTGGATTTTGAATGCAGCTTCCAAAAGACAAATAATAGCTTTTAATTTAAATGCTCTTTGCTTTCTGTACGATGACAGCATTATAATTAGTACATTACAATGTTTTTATTAAATTCATGTTAAATATAAAACTAGTCATATTACAATAAATTATTCATAAAAAGTAAAAAGACAGGTTTTATGCATAGTTAATTTATTACACTTACACTAGTCTACTTGCCCTTCACCCATTATCAAATAACAGGATATGTAAAATTCCTTTTTTTTAACACATATTGGAGAATCAAGAGATGTTTCCTAATATAGATAATACGTTTGGAAATATTTCAAACAAAAAAAGAAAAATCAAATAAAACCAATAGCCCTACATTGGAACCCCTGCCCGCCTTTGGTTGTGCATTTGCATGGACAAATTAATGTCTGCAATAAAGTTTAAAAACACTTAAAAGCTGTTCATTTCTAGGTTTGCATGACTTGTGATTTAATGCTGTCTCCGACAATATATTGATGACATCATCTTTAATAACAGCCTACTTCAGGAATATACATTTGTTATACATACAAAAGTCCAGAATGAAACTTCTCCTACTAGTATCCCCTGCCACCTAGCATTACCATGTAGCAAATCAAGGTTTTGTTGACTAACTTTTGTGTAAACTAACTAATTGACTATTTAAAAAATCTAGAGTCTTCCAATATTTTTCCTCCCCAACTTCCTGTTTTAGTTGTAAATGTGTCAACGTAGATCAGGTCAAACCATTTCATGTGTAAAGGTGAATTTAACAGCTTGGCGAGTCTCATATCCGACAGAGCTTCTTTTAAAATGTGTTTTTTGACCTGAGAGTCAGAGTTTCATTTCAACCAAAACCCATGGCACAAAGAAAGAGCATCAGCTTTTCTGCCTCATCCCCTGAAAGCAGGCCACTCCAAAACTATCAGAGTGAGTTTCTAGACGACAGTAAACAAGCACAAATAAAGGGCTGAGATTGAGTCTTGAGAGGGCTTTTTGTTATCTGTAGTGTCGTGGAGCAGCGCTGGCAGTCCTCCCGGTGACTAGCCAATAACATGTCCCTTTTCTTATTTTTATACCATTTTTGGAGAGGACGACAGCTAGAGCGTATAGTCTGATCCACAGCTCTACCATCCATACAATGAATGTCATCTGTGTGTTTATATGTGTGTGAATGTGTGTTTCTGGAGTCATGCAAACTCACGTCCCTTTCCTCATATTGTGTTATTGCAGGCTGCTGACGCAGTACCAGCTCTATTTATTTTCTTTGGCGGATTGAGTTGAAAGAGGTGTAACCGAGACTGATCTCGGGTCAGTCCAAAATCACTATCTCCATCTTCACTACAAACGTGACATTTCATAATGTGAGACGTGCAAAATGTTTGATGAGAATAAATACAGAGCGGCTGAAGAAAGCTGGTATAATTACTGTATGTTCGTGTGGGATGATGGTGGATAATACATGTTACTTCATGTAACAAAACAAGTCACTGTCGTTGCGAAAAAGGGGAAAAGTCATAAACAGTAAATGTAATTGTGGGAATCGGATATGAGCTCTCAGCGATGCTCATTTGTCTGGTGCTGTGTTACGATGGCCTGATACGAAGCGCGGCGGCGTTCGGTTATTTAGGAAGATCAAGAGCAAACGGAAGCATTTCTTCCTTTTATCACATGGAGAGGCTTTTAGTAGCTCGCCTGCATTTCCGTTCCCCTTCTCTCGCTCTTTCTATTTCTTCCTGACTCTCCATGCCCCCGCTTCCCTCTCTCCCACGGTAGCGTTCACCCGGGTAATCATGGGTAATCTTCACCATCCCTGCCCTTTTTATCTCCTGTCATTTTCTCTAATAGTGACTTTTTCCTCCTTCCTTTCATCCTCCTGCATGCAGTCGGGATTGAGGCCTGATAGGAATGAAATGATGAAGAAATGAAATGAAATAGGATTGCCAAACAAGCCACGGTCCGGTGTCACGCCGTCCGCATGTGCGTTTTATTTCCATCCATTTCCACACATTCTGAATTTATCAAAGCAACCCACTCAGATTCAATAATGGCTTATGTGCTTATGCATTATGGTTTGCATACTATCTCTGATGATGGATGGGTTTATGACAGATGGAATGATGGGTTGTTAAACTTAGAAGACCTTTGTGATCTTTTTGTACTTGGTCCCATCCATCTTTTAACCAAGATTAGGGCTAAATTGCTCTGTGAAAATAACCCTTCTACATATCTTCAGAAACATCAGAATGAAAATTATATTTATGATGATAACTCTGCTTACCCACGCAGGCAGTTGGGCCAGGAATGTTATTTCCCCTCAAATATAGACACCGGTATTTAACCCTCCTACACTGAGTCGTGTTGCTTGTAATTACGCTGCTAGGCAGTGAGAGGTTGTCTAATTCCTCTGTCCCCGTGATTGGGGAATAGAAGGATGGATAACTGTGGCTGCTGCTAGACCTTTATTACCATTAGTTCCCAGCAAGAGGAAGGACATTTCTGCGAAATGACAGACACCACCTATCTAACCTGTGTGTGTTGAAAACATTGAAAGTTTAAGTATAGCTAGTCCTTAATAGATTCTGTAGACTTCATATTAAAACATCTCAAATTGACACAGTTACAAGATATATTTGCTTAGCATGATAGAATATGTAAGTGAGGGGAATGAAATAAGGTTCATATATAGTTCATATGGCAGACAGCCTATATGGAAGTCTGCTTATGCACATACATTCAAAAAATAAATAAATTCATAAAATTCACAATTACAGTCACAATTACATTAAATAAATTAACTAAACTGTGTGATAAAATTGCTGTGCTTGATTTGTTATATTGTTATTATTACCCCCCCCCCCCCCAACGTTTTGATGATTTATGTGATATTTTTTTTTACATATTATTTATTTATTTATTTATGTATGTATTAATTTATTTATTTATTCATTTATTGTTCAATTATTAATTATGGTATTTATTTTGGTATGTGTGTATTTATTTATAATTTTACTTAATAATTTTTTTTTTCTAATTTATCAACGGAATCTTCAGAAATATTAAAGTTTTAATAAAATAAATATTAAGCAGCAGAACTGTTTGTAACTTTGATAATAATAAGAAATGCTTCTTTAGCATTATAATGATTTATGAAAGATCATTTGACACTGAAGACATGAATACCGGCTTCTGAAAATCAGCTTCGCCATCACATGAATACATTCTATTTTACAATATATATTACAATAGAAAACAGTTATTTTTTGCAGTAAAAACGAATCCGACTATAATTGCTTTGTCAATTATTTGATTAATGTCACTTTATGTGTTGGTCACAGCCATTTCTTGTCTAAGTAGGCTTCCCTTGGTCAGAATAAACTACAAATTTTACCATGCCAATAGCTGAAAACTGTCTGCACGAGAGTAACTGCCATCTGACCCATCATCCTGAATCTCAGCGTGGTTCCTGCATGTTCATTGCTCGTGGAGGATTTGCTTCCCAGTGGCTGGTAAACAGCCAGTCGATCAGAGTGACTTGCATACAAACAAACCAGAATGCAGGCTCACACCTCGCTATAGGGAAGGGAGAAAGATTGATCGTAATTGGTGGGTGAGAAGAGTTTATGTACGAGAGTGCAACGTGTGTGTGTGAGAGTGAGAGAGGAAATGTGGAGATAAATGCGGAGGTGATTGAAGGGTTACATCCAATTCCTAGCATGGCTCCCTTCTCCTGTGCTTACGTGCTTATGCATTTATGGGAGCACAAGTCTGATGCCAAGTTTCTAGATAATGACTTTGTGTTTGCTTGTGTCAATGATAGAAAGATTTGTTTATCTGAATGTTTTTTTTTTTTTTACTATTTGTTTAAATAAACTGCTTAAAATACATAAAGAAATAATAATGTTAATAATATATTTTTATAATATATATATATATATATATATATATATATATATATATATATATATATATATATATATATATATATATATTTTTTTTTTTTTTTTTTCAGTTAACATATATTAATAAGACTTTTTGTATGCAATTTGTTTGTGAACTAGTTCTGTTTGTTGCAGTCATGATTCAACTCAAATATTATATCAGTGAGTCATTGAGTCATCAAGCCATTGACTAAGAATCACTACAGATTCACTCCGATTTGTGAACAAATCATTCAGCCCAGTGTTGTGAACTAGATCAACTGATTAATTGAAAAGAATAATGATTTATTCATAAATCAGACATTGCTTGTATGTGTATGTGTATGTGTGTGTGAGTGTGAGTGTGACTGTGTAGTTTATATCCTTCAAAGAAAATGTTTACCTCAGCATTTCTGTTTCCAAGGCGGGCATGGTTCTCTCAGCAGATTTCCGATCAATAATTATGTTTGTGAACATCACACATCTCTCAAATACATCAAAGTCTGTGAGAATACGTGGTTTCCCTTTCTACTCGTTCTTTCTGTCTCACTCTCTTTCACCCTCTCTCTCTTTTCTTCTTCTATGACTCATTTTATCCAGGATCGATTTTCCTGCAGGCTATAATCAGGCTGGCCCTTTCATGTCAGCCCTTTGAGACATTAGGGGAAGGTGTCTAGACCGCCTGAAGGACCCCATGTGTTTCCAAACAGGGTTGTCCCTGATTGTGCATTCTTTCCCCTCGGGGTGTGGCCTGATATGTCTGTGCCGCATTTTTGGATAAAACACTGCTAATTTAGAGGATTCATTTTTTAAGGGCTATGATCAAACATCATACATCAACAAATATCATACTTAATGAAATAGCTCCGAGCCAAATCCATGATCCATGTTCGAATGATTCTAGGGCTGCACAATTAAATATGTAAAAAAGAAAAGAAAAGAAAACCGGTGTTTTCTGTATTTACCTGCATTTTGACTATTGTGCTTCAATGCGTTGCATTTTAGGCTTAATGCAAATGCCCATAAAAATAATTGATATTTCCCTGGCAGAAAATTATCATTACCAGGTTTTTTTTTTTTTTTTTTTATCACTGCCAAGCGATACCTAAACACACTTTTATAAATCAGTATTGTTTAAATTGTTTTAAACTTCATTAGAACCGGTTGCATTAACAACAGGTTAATTTCAAGGTATCTGATTGGCCTTTGCATCCTTGAGCGCAACAGAGATTGGTGATTGGTTACAATTCTCAACAGTTTGACGCGACAGACAGACCTAGACCTAAACAGAATTAGGTAATGGACACTTTTTTTAATTGGTTGTGATTTGTTAAAACTCAGTACCTTTGAGAATATCTCAGTAAGTTGTTTATAGTTTGGGTTTGAGTGCTAATGTGTGTTCTTAGTTTCAGATTCACTGCTTCTGTGGCACGTAGTAAAGGAAATGTGTTTTGTTATCGTCTGACTGCTGGTTTAAACAGATTGCTGTAGACAAACATCACTAATGTGCTTATTGCTTTTTCAACTTTACAAATGTTTCCTTGTATTTGTTTAAATTCTTCTTTTCCTGCTTCCTACCCGTCACCCTATGCCACACAGATGGTGATACACGCTTTCCATCTCCCCACACTCCTCGAACCCTCACAGGAATAATCCCAGCGGTTCAGAGTTCAGTCTGGCAGAGAGTCCCCTGGCTAGTTCATATTTCGCGTTCCTAAAGAACATAATATCTCTCATTACACTTTTCAGTGCGAAGGTCATTAAGGCCCAGGCTTAAATTGAGAAGTGACGGCCTACATAAGAACCCAAAGGGGAAAGAAGACCCCACTTAGCCCAGGATCAGAGCCATTCCTTGGGTTAGCGGGCTGACCCATGTGCCCCGTCTGGACTAGCTGTAATTATATTAGCACAGGCGCTAGGAGCGTTAGCTTAAGCTCCGATAGTCTCTCAGACTTTGGCTTTTCAACACCAGCTGATATAAGGGGCCCTGTATTTCAGGTTATTATGGAAAGACCCATCATCAAATCTATTTGCAGGACAGGGTCACACCACAACACAATGAGATGAAGGGATTAAGATTGCCTTCTCTTTCTTGCTCTCTCACATTTTTTTCTCAGCTGCTCTACATCGGGCAGTTTTGTGATGGGGATAGAGGATGATTGGCAGCTGTTGCCCACCCCCGAGATGGGGCAGAAAGACTGTGTGGTTATTTGTCATACATGGTCTTTAGACCCTTATTAAAAAAAAAATACCACGTTCCATGTTTTACACAAGCACACACACTCACGCGCACTCACGCACACACACACACACACACACACACACACACACACACACACACACACACACACACACACACAACACAGACATATATATATATATATATATATATATATATATTCCAAAATTAAAAACATGATGATCATATGTAACATTGGGTATAAGCCTTTGTGTATGCATGAATTGTATTTTAATATATTTAAAAATATATAAATTGCTGTTAATTTAGTATTATAAATACAGTATATATTGTTTATACAAATTTTGAAGTAGCTTTTATCTTAAATTTAAATTTAATTCAAACTTCTACATTTAATATTTATATATCATTTTATTTTAGCTTGATTTCAGTTAACAAATACAATCATGTGAAGAGAGGTGCTGTCGACAAGCACTTCAGCTGTAGAGACTGGTTTGCTGGTTTGCTGTTAACGAAGCAAAAAAAAAAAATAATAAATAAATAAATAAATAAATAAATTCAGGAAATTATGGCAGAAGGAAGATTTGGTTTTCAAACTAAAGTGAAATTAAAGATAGCTTCTTAAGAGAAGATGAACATGTTGGTATTCTTGTTTTCATTTTGAAAAGCCTTTTATCTTTGCTGTTTACCTCACTTCATGCTATGGAGGCTTTCTTTATTATTTTTCTTTTTTAATTCCTCAATGTTTGCTAAAGATTCTGTAATTTATTAGTATACAGCAAGTAGTGTATTCCATGCCTCATCTTATTCGTTTTTGTTAATAAACATTATGTAAGCAGTAGCCTTGTTGTTGTGCTTTTTAATTAAGAATAACAATGAATCCATCTTTTGATTAAGTCTTAAAAAGTGAAAGGTGTATAGATATAAGCAAAAAATGCAACTTTTCTTCTAAAAGGTGACACCAAGATTGTGAATTAGAAGGTGAAAGCACACAATCACTTATAACACAGCACAAGATTATTTCCCATTCAACATAACAAATAATGATGATGTAAAAGAGTGGGTTGAAATTTGATCACTTTGGTATGATGAACTATGGTATGATGAACATTTTGGTATGATGAACCACATGAACTGTTTGACTGTTTGTCAGCATGCATTGATTAATTCCATGTTGTAGCAAAAAAAAAACAAAAAAAAACCTTGCAACATAATTATGTGCTCGAGTCTTGAGCCCTGCCATTATATTGAATATTTTCCATAGTAAATCCATTGTGGTTGTATGCTGACCAAAAAAATATTTAGAGAATACAATGGTAGTAGCTTGGTGTCATGGTCATATCCAATACCATGTTCAAAAAGCCATGGTAGTCATAGATTTAAACAAGTTGTTATATCTGAAATTTATACATTCAGATTAATGCTATGGTATTTTATAGCAGTCTTTTACTTGTTTAGTCATGTGGTTGTGTTTGGTTAAATGACCTGAGGCATGCTCTGTGACCTCGGGGTACCTCTACAGCCAACTGATTTGACCTTTGACCTCTGCTGGTGAGAGAGCAAGTCCAAGACTCTAAAAATGTTTCACATCATAATAGACCAATCAGTGACGGACCCCCCAAGGAGGTCCATAATACCTTCAGAAAGCTATCTGGTAGCATTCCTATTTATCTCAATGGTACTTGGCCCCCAGGAAGTATGCTCAGTTTTGCTAATGGGAGCTCAGTTCTGGACACATGGCGTGAAATGTGAAGTCAAAGACTGCAACAGAGAAAAAGAAAAAATCAGTTTCATGCCTCCAACAACTAAACTGGGCACTGATAAAATATATTGCAACATTGTGATGAAATATTAATGCTAAATATGTTGCTTTCAAATAAACTTATGTCAGAATACATGGTTACTTTTGAATTTGTTCTCATAATAGTGTTCCTGTAGTTTTGCAGCAGAACAACTGGTTGAGCATAGTACGTATAATGCCAAGTGCATCCCAGAGAACACATTTACTGGTAATATGTATAAACAGAATGCACTATACGTTTTTTTGGATAAAAAATGCATGCAATAAATGACTGTCAGTGGGGAAACATGCTTTTTGCTCCCATAGTTTGTAGTTGTGGCATCTTCCACTGGCCATGCTAACTAGCCAAACCTTGACTTCTTAAAGGGATGGTTCACCCAAAAATTAAAATTCTGTCATTAATTACTCACCCTCATGTCGTTACAAATTGTAAGACCTTAGTTTATCTTCGGAACACAAATTAAGATATTTTTTTGATGACGATTGACAGGAGATTAAAACAAAGTAATTTATACAACTATATAAGTAAAACATGCCTGAACAAAAAAAAAAAAAAAAAAAAAAACAATGCAAAATAAAATAAGAAACAGAGAGATAGTTCAACCAAAAATGACAATTCTGTCATTCATTACAAACCTCTAAAGCTTTCGTTCATCTTCAGAACACAAATTAAGATATTTTTTAGAAGAAATCCATGAGCTTTCTGACCCTGTTTAGACAGCAATTCAACTGACAAGTTCAAGGCACAGAAATATTGTAAGTACATCATTAAAATAGTCATCAGTGGTTCAACCGTATTTTTTTGATGCTACAGAATACTGTCTATGCAGGGTCTGAAAGCTTTTCACTTTTGGCCGAACTTCATTTAAGCCTTCTAAATGGTCTTTTTTTTTTTTTGTCTTGCATTGCTGTCTTTGTGTTCAGGCATTGTTTTTTTTTTTCTTTTCTTTTTTTTTCTTTACTCATATAGTTGCATAAATTACTTTGTTTTAATCTTCTGTCAGTCTTCCAGATTTTCCATTTCTTTTTAGTGTTTCTCGTCACTCTCCTCTTTCTGTCCATTCCATTCCCTCTGTTTTAACTGAATTTTGAGGACATAACTGGAGGCCGTGGATCAGAAATATCTCCAGTGAATATAATGTGGTGTGGTTTGAGAGTTTAATCATGCTCTACTATCTGTATGTGGCAGTTGGTGGCGTGCTACATTAGCGTGTTCCCAGAGGATGTGATCGAAATGGAGTTTGCCTGCCAGCTAATTACACAGCTTCTGCAAATTACAGCGACCTTCGTCAACCCTGCGCGTGAGGGATGTTTGTTTCATATATTTAACTGCTGTATGTGCACATGAAAAGATGAGAACCAACTACATTAATTGCTCACACCAGTTAAAGTGCTTGAATTTATATATATATATAAATATGTATACACACACATACACACACACACACACACACATATATACTGTATTCTGTTTGGCTGGCAGGTATGTAGTAAAAGATAGAGAAAGAGAGAGAGAGCTCATAGATCACTGATTGCTCTGCACGCACACACAAACTTGTTGTCAAAGCTTCCCCGCGATTTTCATTAATAAAATAGCCTAGATACTAGATGCCTTCATTTTATTTTTCAGCAACGAGGTGGTAAAATCGCTGTTTGTGAAACAGACGCAGCTACACACAACTGTCCACTGTTATCTCTCTCTCTTTCTCTCTCAAATAATCAAGCGATCGATCAATCATTGAGGTCTTACAGCACAATTTCAATACTGTGTATGATTTGAAGCAGGCAGAATGCTAGCGTTAGCGTGCCATATAAGTGATAAAAAATTCTATTTGAAATGGTAATTTTTTCCCATTCGGTCAAATATTGTGCTGCAAAGAGCACAATGGAATAACAGTATAATCAATGGCTAGCTGTGCATTGAAGAATTTTAAATGCACTTCACATGAGGCTGCAATTTTAAAATCCAAAGTAGATTTTAAATGAACTTTGCCTTCGCGTCATGCATTTAAAATCATTTAATGCACGGCTAGCCATAGATTATACCTTACGGATATTAGTGCTGTCAAACGATTAATCGTGATTAATCGCATCCTTTTATTTTTGATGTGATAAATCACCATTAATCGTTTGACAGCACTAGTGAAAGTAAGTGAAGTGTAAGTGAAAGTGACATTCAGCCAAGTATGTCGACCCATACTCATACTCTGCATTTAACCCATCCGAAGTGCACACACACAGAGCAGTGAACACACACACACATACACACTGTGAACACACACCCTGAGCAGTGTGCAGCCATTTATGCTGCGGCGCCCGGGGAGCAGTTGGGGGTTCAGTGCCTTGCTCAAGGGCACCTAAGTCATGGTATTGAAGGTGGAGAGAGCACTTCAATACACACGCACAAACACATATATATTTCTCTGTGTGTATGTGCACTATGTGCACATAGTGCATGGCCACACTATGTTGTTGTTCACTCTCATAATTTTGTCTTTCTTTCTATTTGTCTTTCTCTCTCTTTCACACACATGCACACATTCAGTGGATATTAATGACACCAGCGAAAGCAAATTTAATGCGCTATTGGTGATGACATGCACTGCTTATCTGATGCCATAAAAGCTTCGACAGCGTTCACACATGCACTTATGTACAATTATTCTGCTAACAAGCTGCATTGGATTAATAAATTAGCTGTTTTTATTTTTTTGTAGCAGCAGGTCTATTTCAGGGAGCACTTTAACTTATTTACGGGCACAATAACAGTAAAGCCATTACAGGTGGATGCTGGATAAATGTGATTTTCTAGACATAAAGCAGTTTGTTTCAATCAAACAGAATTGTGTGTGGCTACATTTTTACCAATCTCAGTAGCCTACATGTGGGGAGAAGATTAACACCAAGAGCATTACAGCAAGCAAGACACTATGCTAGCTACTTTCTTAAATAGTGAGATTTGTACTCTAGAAGCAGTATTTCAAGGAATGACTGGATGGTGTACTTTTGCAGGTAGATGTTTTCTTTTCATGTTTTTTATTTTTATTTTTTATTTTATTCTAATATTGTCAACAACCCCTTGTGCTACAGATAAGTTGATGTTTCTGGACAATTTTGAGAAACAGTTGCCACATCTGTTCGTAAATGAAACTGTATTTTTTAAACATAAACTAATGTTTATTAGCATGTTTTTCATGCAAACAGTAACAATTGGAGACATTCAGTGTAGTTTGATTTAAACATGCAGTTGTATTATATTGTATAGTGTATCCCAATTGTGGCATAATTTCATACTCTAAATACTTAAATGTATGGATATAGTTTCGATACATTGTATACAATATGCCAGTACATTGCTTTGGACTAGTCTCAAATAGCCAGACTTGACCTTATTCTTCATCCCTAATCCTAATCCTATCCTACTTTACTAACTATTATTAAGCAGCAAATTAGGAATTTATTAAGGGAAAAGTCGTAGTTAATAGTCAATAAGTGTTCCCTATTTTAAAGTGTTACCTTATACATAAAAGTTTACTCATATATATATATATATATATATATATATATATATATATATATATATATATATATATATATATATACAGTATATAGTACACCTTCTCATTCAAAGAGTTTTCTTTATCTTCATGACTATGAAAATTATAGATTCACACTGAAGGCATCAAAACTATGAATTAACACATGTGGAATTATATATGGAATCATATACATAACAAAAAAGTGTGAAACAACTGAAAATATGTCATATTGTAGGTTCTTCAAAGTAGCCACCTTTTGCTTTGATTACTGCTTTGTATTGTGACTCTACAATTTTCATAGTCATGATAATAAAAAAAAAAAAAACTCTTTGAATGAGAAGGTGTGTCCAAACTTTTTGTCTGTACTGTATATATATATATATATATATATATATACTAGTGCTGTCAATCGATAAAAAAAAATTAACTAATTAATCGCACAATTTTTTAAAATTAATCGCGATTAATCGCGATTAATCGCGATTAATCGCGATTAATCGCAATTAAAAGACTGAAACTTTTTGGATATGTAAATGTAAAATGTAAATAATTAATGTAAACTCAAGACAAAGAAACTATTTAAATTCAAAATATGATTGTTTATTGGAATTTTTGTTTAACTTGTAACACAGATTTTCTCATGTAAACAACATACCTGCAATAAACCATCAATATCCTCCAAATTAACTGTTGGCTTGAAAGCCATATTTATTACAGAAATAAAAACACAGGCATGTAAGTACCATTTGAATTTCAAAACAATCAATGCCAATAAAAAACAAAAATGATTTCCATGTTGAATTCTAAGTGGACTGCAAAAAAATTCCAAAGTATAGTCATTGCCAGTGCTTTAAGTGGGCCGGTATGCACCAGTACTCAGTACCGCCACTTCCAAATATAGCTCTTGAGCGTACCGCCACCTCTCCGTGCGCCCAGAACGTGCTTGTAGCGTACCGGTACGCTCATTTGGACATCTGTTTTAATAGAGGTTTTAATCTTTTACCTGCACTGCCGATTTTCAGAGCGCCCTTCACAATGCAAGCTTCCTAATTCATCCCACCCAGAGCAGAAACTACATTACCCATTCACCCTTAAGTTATACAAGTGAATAGCGCATGTGTCGCTTTTCCCACTGTTAAGTGTCAACAACTCAACGTGGCCGGAGAAGGTGTGTGAAACTCGTTGTGAGTTATACTAAAGCAAAATCTTGAGTATTTATTGTCTGATAAACATTAAAAACTGTCTGCGGAGGTTGAGTCGTCCTGCAGCCCCCGCTGGCTGCTCATTGGCTGCAGCATCTTTTCTAAAAAAATACCGTAGACGGCAAGGCACAAATTTAGATATTCATTTATCTAATTAATCTATAGCCTATGCACAAAGACAATATGATCTTTTTGTCCCCTTTTTGTTTTAAAGCTTGATGAAGAGAGAGAGCGCAAGTTGCTGCAGCTGCGAGGAGGACAGTGATGCACGCGTACAGGAGTGATTGACAGTTCGCGGCACTGTGTACAAAAAATACTCCGCTACACACTTATTTCGTTATTTTCGTTTAAGCTTATTAACGTTAGCGTTACAGAAAGGTCTGATTTACGCACTGTTACAGTCATACAGTCATAATGTTTCTTGTGGCAGACTGAAGAGTAGGCCTAATCCGGCAGAGTTTTATACTGAAACTTTCCGTCTAAAAGTCCTTCCTTGGTCTTATCCATATTTCTTTGCACGTTGAACATACATAGGCCACAACTGGAAATAAAAAAAACTGCAACCGCGTTAATTGCGTTATTTTATTTTAACGCGTTAAATATTTCAAATTAATCGAATGCGTTAACGCGCTAATTTTGACAGCACTAATATATACATATGAAGTTAGGTGTAGTGCAGGTAATTCCAACTTTGATGATAAAAGACTGGCTGTAATAGGTTTGGTAGCTCATTCAAATAATTGCACAGCAGTAGTATAGGAAAGTTTTTACAGAAATTGCACAAATAGTGACTAGAGTTGCTCTCTCATTAGCCTGGTAGCTTGTAAACAGGCCTTGGTTTCCCAGTGGACCAAAAAAAAAAAAAAAACTATGTTCGTTGTTCCAAACCTGTATGGCTTTCTCTGTTCTATTTTCATCCATACAGTGAAAGTCAATTGGGTCCTAACCAACATTGAACCTCAAAGACTTGTGTTTATGGACAAGAACAATCAAATCATATCAGTTTTTTTTTTTTTCTCTCTCTCTTGCAACTCATGTTCCCTGCTTAATTGACTTCTGAAGCATCTGATGACCCAGTAGCACTGATGAAAACATGCTGGAGTCAGATGAGATGCACACACAGTGAGACATCATTGCTGTTGGTTTCTGCTTGTCACAGAATAAAATGCTCTTTTTGGAGCATCACGAATCTCATGATTTATTCACAACATTCTGTGGCCCATCTGACTCTTTGGCATTGGGGGACAGACAGACAGACACGCACACGCGCACACACACACACACACACACACACACACACACACACACACACACACACACACAAACACACGCACACACACACACGCACACACACACACACACACACACACACACACACACACACACACACAGTGTCTCCATGCATGAAATCTTGCCATTGTCATTGATTAACATCAAACCCTTAATGAAGTTGAATGCGCAGTTGTATTGTTATAGTGTATTTTTCCAAATTAAGAGATGCACACAGTTTTCTCCTATTTCCTCCCCATGTCCTTCATGTGTTTGAATACACAACCCATTCTCACTCCAAAGGCGTCAAAAACCGAAGCATGGTCAAGCGCCCCTAGCGTCACTTTTATGACGCCAAATGTGCCTCTCGGCGTCGACTATCGAAGCACTACGACCTTCATTGCTTTCAGTGGGAAACTTTTGGCGTCAGAATTCGACACGAGGACATGAGATGTTTATCGCTATGAAATCACGTTCAAGAAGTCTCATTCAGCACACATCGCGCGATACTTGCTATCAGTTCCACAGTTTGGGTGAGTAGTCGTATATACGCTCTTTTAATGCCTTTTATCAAATGTATTCTGTCTTCTTTATTAATCAGATTAGTGCCATATGTTTAATCGCTGTATTATATCGGTCATCCGCGGCTGTCTTTGAGTTTCATTGCGTTTAAATAAATGAACACAGCTGCTAATTAGTCTGATTAAACTCTATCTGTCACGTGACGTGCCATAGACCTTCGATCCGTTTTATATTATTATTAATTTCAGGATCAATGATGTAAGTTGTATTTGTAGTAAAATCATGGTAATCACGACACAATAGTAATAAATGAAATGTGAAGTTAAAACACAGTAAATGGGACATTAGTAACTGTAACTGTAGTTTTACTATGATATATTAATAATCAATACAACAATACAATAATCACCAAACCAGCTATGTTTGTATCACTGTAATGTTAGTGTTTTTATGTGCTTTTATATGACAGATATCACAGTAATCATGTGTTCTGTACCATGCTTTTAATACCTTTTAATGTGAATCCAAAAAAAAAAAAAAAATCAAATTAAAAATAAATAATAAAACATGTATTTTTCCATCTTGCAGTTCATTCATATCAGTTTATATATATATATATATATATATATATATATATATATATATATATATATATATATATATATATATATATAAATATTTTGCTCACAGATCATTATTAACATTCTGTATATAATTCAATTTTATTTTCTCTCCCCTTTTTTATTATTTATATTTTTAGCTGAAAAGACGTAAAGGCAGTCAGCCCAGTGGTGTTTCTGGAGAGGGATTCCTTCAGAAATGGAGAAGACAGAAAGCTGCGGAGGCAGATATTTGCAGCAGTAAGTCTGTGATAGTTTGTCTCTTTTATCAAACATTCCTGCTGTTATAATTTGTACAGCATTTGTTGTTTCTTAAACTGTTGCACTGTCCAAATACCCACACTTGCCATCTTTTCACTTGACCACTTGATTACTTATTTGAAGTCTTTCCTGTATTTGGCCTAGTGTTCGAGTGAGCATGATGACCACGAGTGTGTGTCGAACTTTTCATGACCTGATGACTGTGTTTCCCAATCCTGATCCTGGAGAACCCCAGCACTGCACGGTTTTGGTGTCTCTCTTATCTGCCTTGGAGTCTTCACTGATGAGCTGATGAGTTGAATCAGGTGTGTTTGATCAGGGAGACATCTCAAATGTGCAGTGTTGGGGTTCTCCAGGACCAGGATTGGGAGCCACTGCCTTATGGGACACTTATGTGTTTAAAGAGATTTTTAATATCTAATTATCAATATTTCACATACTGTACTAAACACATCACAGTCTTAATAATCCAGTTTAACACTTGTATGATATTGTACAAGCCCCAGGACGGTCTCATCTGACACTATCAAAAGAATTCATATGACTATAGCTTGTTATTAATTACTTGCTTTCAATAATGGATTCATTTAACATTTAATTTTACAGCATCTTTACAGAGGCTGCTTTTATGGTCTAAACAAAACACAGTGTAATGTATAAGTTGAATGTAATGTAATATTTCTGTCTTACAGGATTGTTTGAGGATAACGCTGTAGCTCCATCATGCACAAGGACTCACCTCGTTAACTCTTTTTCCCCCGCACACACAGAAATGGTCCCTGGATCAGTGATTAGACTTTGCAGTGGTTTGATTTTTGCAGAAGATGTAACTTTGTTTTATTTATAAGCTCATAATGAATACATTACAGAACCAGTGATGAAAACAATAGTTAAAAATAGTATTTTTCGTATTGATAAAGCATTTTGTTCTCTTTTTCAAGCTTCATACAGTGAACTTTTTAGACTTTAATTAAGAGTTTTAGTAAAGGAGATATTCATACACAGTCATCCCCTAGCTCCAGTCATGAAGTGAATTCATGATGTTATTGTCAAAGCTAGCAGGTGTTTGTTTTCCTGAACACTTTCTCTGTCTTCCATTGTTCAGACAATCAGTGTTTATTTGATGCTGTGCTGATTGAGTTTTATAGATGATATTGCACACTTGACATGCATGTCTTCATGGTGTTTTTTTGTGAGTTTGAAACATTTACATTGTGTTGTATAACATTTTGGTCAATTTAATTTTTTTAATAAAATTGATCTTTTTCCAGTGTTCTCTGAAAGACATACTGTATTTACTGTTTTGTTTTTTAATAAAAGCATTTTCATTTGCATACTGAAAATAGTTAATGTTTACAACATAACTGCCTTTTTATTCTTTATGGTGGCAAAAACGAGCTTGGTGACAGAGGATGCATTGTAGTAATTTGGGCATGTTGACTTTAAATGAGTTTGACATATCAATAAATAATGGAAGATCCTTACAAAAATACGCATGTTTATTATGCTTTATGTATTTATTTGTTCATTCATTCATTCATTCATTTATAATTTCTGTTTTTATTCCTAGGGTTCAAATGGTAGAGAATGGTAAATCACAGAAACACAAATGTGAACAATTTTAACTTTAAAACACAATGTAATATACAATGTAAATTTTAGAAGCACGTCATTTGATTAGTAAATATATTTGTCTTTGGTCAAAAAAAAAAAATACAAATCTTAAAAATGTGTCTTATATTTAATGAGAGGAATCTATCTGTTGGATACAACTGCGACTGCTGGGCATGTGCACATCAATATTGCCCAATTTTTGTCAAGCTGAACAACGGAGGAAGGTGAAGACGTTAATAAAACAGAATCTAATAAGTAGCAAGCTTAATCTATTGTTAACCGAATCTATCCCTTCAGCCGAAAAACGAAAGACATCTGTCATACATGGATAAGGAAGTGTGACGCTGCTGCTCAGCTTAGATGTCATTGGCTATGAATTTTCAGGACAGTCTGTGGTTGGACTATCTTTTAACCCATATTAAACAGCGCATCATGTTAAAAAGTATGTTTTGCTCCTATCATCACATTAGTAATATATTAAGTCAACAATGAAGTGTTGCTATCTTGAGAAAAATGACATCTTTAGCGAGATCCTAATCCTAACCCTAAGCATAACTTCAATGAACTACAAAAACAGCCCCCTAGTGTTGCCTTTGCATAGATAGAACGACGGAGGCTTGTGGGTAATGTAGTTTAAAACTTTTTATTAACGAAACTAAATAAATTATTTATTTTAAGGTAAACTGGATATCTAAATATGTTTATTGTGCAAACCTCTATGATATATTTGAGAGGCAGGCTGAAATGTGGTATTTTACAGTGAGCAATATTTAAAATGCTTTTATGCCAGCTTTCCACTTATTTCTGAAAACTGAGCTCAACATTATTTTATCAGCATAGCATAAGTAATAATCCTGCCCAATTTCTCTTTGATATGTTAATTGGACTCTGATTTACAGCCATTTGAAATGTACAGTTTTGGGCTCTTCCGGGGGGTGCTACTGGGCCCCTGGGGGTAGCAGGGCAGTAAAACCTACATATATGTATTCTCCTCATCATGAACAACAAACTGAGCTGAGTCACATTTATATCTGACAGTTTTCACAGTCCTCTGTTTTCTATTCTATTCATCATGACTATTATACCTTTTGACAGGACATTGTGAGGCCATCTGATGAAACATTGAAAAATTATAAAGAAATGATTTAATAATGAAAATAATAGATTATTTCTTTGATTTTTGAAGTAAATGGCAAGAAATATAATGGATGAACCTGCAACAACTTGCCATTATCTATTCCCCACTGTAAAGCAGTAATCAAGGACAATGTATACACATTGTGATACTTCACTATTACACAAGGACAAATTAATGCAGTGCTAAGAATATTAATTTATATATATATATATATATATATATATATATATATATATATATATATATATATATATATATATATATATATATTAGCATTATATATAACTAATTAGCCGAAATCAGTGTAAAAATGTCCTCCTCACCCCCGTATCTTGCTCCTCAGGTGCTGGACATCATGTGTGTGCTCTTGGTTTTAATGCAGTACAAGATCCACGTTGATCATTCCTGCTACATTCTCAGTTATCCGTCAAGTGCTTGTAACAATAAAGCCCATGGCACCATCTTGTAATGCAGAATAATTAATCTTGTAACTCCCTGTATTTCACAAAAAATGTGCATATTTGTTACTAAAATATAAAAAAATTACTTTCTGGTGTACTGATGTCCCAGATGTTATTAATCCGATCAAAAATGTTCATGTCTTAAATAAAAAAATAATCCCAATAATTAATATGTCGTTTTTCCAAGTCTAAAATAAACACATATGAGCCTACCTAGTAAAATGATGTATTTACCAAGAATCTTCAGAACACAATATTCACCATTTTCATTTTATTGAAGCATAGACTATAAACTTGATAAAGTAGCATCAAGACAAATAAGATTCAATGAAAATAATTATCATCAAAGATACATTAACCTCATATATAAATCAGTTCACACAGATGAGTGATGAAATGTCCTTAAAAGTCACACAGTCCCATCCAGTCAACTGTGATACAGATCATGTGATACATATTAGACATGTGATACTGTTTCAGAAAATAATGATTCCCATCATCACATCTAAACTGGTTTCATCTCCCCATCGTGATCTTCTTCTCTCGTGTCTGGAAACAGTTTGTGGCTGATATCCAGCACTGATGTGGTGTAGCTTGTTCTCAGCCAGATGATCTCTCAGTCCTAAGATCCCAGACCTGGTCAAAGTGAAACAAACAATGCAGAAGAAGTTGTTTAATGGACAGAGAGCGCAGATGTTCTGTGTGGTTTTAGCAGGGTGAGTAACTATGACCCTTGTAGTACTGTACACTTACCATTCTTCAAGCTGTTTTAAGATCTTTTGAGAAGCTTTTTCTCTGAAGACAATTTACCACATCCTCTTCTTTCACTCCTTTCAAGAGCATCACTTGGTCAAAACCCCTCATTTGGCTGATGAGATCATCTGTACAAATAAAAATACTGCAATAAATATGTCATTCTGCAAGAATTAAGAAAAAGTTACAGAAGCAAAGGTCTTGCTCATGAGACATTAGCATGTGTAGTTCTCAGAGACTCTAGAATTCATCTATTGTTGCAGTAAATGTGTTTTCTTCCTCTAGAATCTTTCTCCAAAGTTCCTGACTTCTCTCACAAATGTGTTTTAGTCTGTGCAGTGTAATGCCTGGCTTCAAACCAATCAACTATCAATTCACAATTAATAACATAACATTTACAAAACAATGAAATAATGTCAATTGGTGTTTATATCAACTAAACCAATTTCATGACACTTGTCTGCTAATAAAACAGGTGGTGTGTTTTTAAAAACATAATATTAAAAATGTCCAGTCACACTTTGCTAACATGCTGTAATTGTAATAGTATAAAACGAAATCAAGGCTGACATGACCAGTTCTGTGAGAGATCATCATAAAATGTTGTATAACATTGCTTCAACACACACATACCAGAGGACTTCTGTTTGTTTGAGCTCAAGATGGCCATCTTCATTCCTCATCCTGAGCAAATCATATCCTTGGTCTTCCTTCTCTTCTGTGAAACAAGATAATCTCTACTTACTCTCTGTGCAATTAATATTGCTCATTAAACATAATTAAGTTAATTTAAAGTAAGATTCAGACCAGAGCATTTTTGGAGTAAACAAATGTACCTGGGAAGAGCTGATCATGGCAAGATTCGCTGAGACTCAGTAATAGCTCTTTTAGGTTTTAGGAAGGTTTGTGAGGGTTGGCTCTTAAAATAGCTGTTGAGCTCGATATTTTAGACCTGAAAAAGAAGAACAGCATTATCTGGAAAAAATCCTGTAAGACAGAAGGAAGGACATATTATTAATTACGTGCAGCTTGTACATTACACCTCTGTAAAGATGCTGTATAATTAAATGTTAAATGCATCCATTATTGAAAGCAAGTAATTAATAACAAGCTATAGTCATATGAATTCTTTGATAGTGTCAGATGAGACAGTCCTGGGGCTTGTACAATATCATACAAGTGTTAAACTGGATTATTAAGACTGTGATGTGTTTAGGGATCATTTTTAAGACTTTGACCCTGTCCAGATACCCACACTTGCAGTCTTGGCCACTTGAGAGTGTGTGTACATGACAGTGTGTGAACGAGACTGTCCCCGGTCTTAATAATGCCAAAGCACAGCGTCCTTAACACACACTAAACCTCTCCAATACTGCTCCGGAGCACTATACAAAGCTTAGTGTATCCCATCATGCATCATGTTTTGGAATAAATCGTCAGACTTTTTGCCGAGATCTCACAAGAGGTCATGGAAAGCTGTCCAATGTACAGTATGTGAAATATTGATAATTAGATATTAAAAATCTCTTTAAACACATAAGTGTCCCATAAGGCAGTGGCTCCCAATCCTGGTCCTGGAGAACCCCAACACTGCACATTTGAGATGTCTCCCTGATCAAACACACCTGATTCAACTCATCAGCTCATCAGTGAAGACTCCAAGGCAGATAAGAGAGACACCAAAACCGTGCAGTGCTGGGGTTCTCCAGGATCAGGATTGGGAAACACAGTCATCAGGTCATGAAAAGTTCGACACACACTCGTGGTCATCATGCTCACTCGAACACTAGGCCAAATACAGGAAAGACTTCAAATAAGTAATCAAGTGGTCAAGTGAAAAGATGGCAAGTGTGGGTATTTGGACAGTGCAACAGTTTAAGAAACAACAAATGCTGTACAAATTATAACAGCAGGAATTTTTGATAAAAGAGACAAACTATCACAGACTTACTGCTGCAAATATCTGCCTCCGCAGCTTTCTGTCTTCTCCATTTCTGAAGGAATCCCTCTCCAGAAACACCACTGGGCTGACTGCCTTTACGTCTTTTCAGCTAAAAATAAAAATAATAAAAAAGGGGAGAGAAAATAAAATTGAATTATATACAGAATGTTAATAATGATCTGTATATATATATATAAACTGATATGAATGAACTGCAAGATGGAAAAATACATGTTTTATTATTTATTTTTAATTTGATTTTTTTTTTTTTTTTGGATTCACATTAAAAGGTATTAAAAGCATGGTACAGAACACATGATTACTGTGATATCTGTCATATAAAAGCACATAAAAACACTAACATTACAGTGATACAAACATAGCTGGTTTGGTGATTATTGTATTGTTGTATTGATTATTAATATATCATAGTAAAACTACAGTTACAGTTACTAATGTCCCATTTACTGTGTTTTAACTTCACATTTCATTTATTACTATTGTGTCGTGATTACCATGATTTTACTACAAATACAACTTACATCATTGATCCTGAAATTAATAATAATATAAAACGGATCGAAGGTCTATGGCACGTCACGTGACAGATAGAGTTTAATCAGACTAATTAGCAGCTGTGTTCATTTATTTAAACGCAATGAAACTCAAAGACAGCCGCGGATGACCGATATAATACAGCGATTAAACATATGGCACTAATCTGATTAATAAAGAAGACAGAATACATTTGATAAAAGGCATTAAAAGAGCGTATATACGACTACTCACCCAAACTGTGGAACTGATAGCAAGTATCGCGCGATGTGTGCTGAATGAGACTTCTTGAACGTGATTTCATAGCGATAAACATCTCATGTCCTCGTGTCGAATTCTGACGCCAAAAGTTTCCCACTGAAAGCAATGAAGGTCGTAGTGCTTCGATAGTCGACGCCGAGAGGCACATTTGGCGTCATAAAAGTGACGCTAGGGGCGCTTGACCATGCTTCGGTTTTTGACGCCTTTGGAGTGAGAATGGGTTGGAATACAATGGCAATATAAATTGTGATGCTGAAATCAATAGCAGTGGTAATATCTTCAAGTGTGTATTTGTACAACTAACTTGATTTGAAACCCCGTTGTGGCTGAATTTTGGCCATTTCGAAGGGTTGTTTACACAAACAGATGGTCGGAATATCCTAGATTGACACACCATCTGCAAAAACATGTTACCATGGTAACTGATTAACAACCATAATCACCAGTTATTTACCTCACCTCAGTCTGCTTAGCCAACCTCAGAATCTTCTCCTCTCATGTTTATATTTTCCTTATTTTATTTATTTTATTTTATGTTTCTCAAGTAGCCAAAAGATGTAAGCTTGTCAATTATTCCTAAAATGTATCATCTACATTAACTCCAAGTCAGATATATTATATAATATGATTGAATTAACCTAACTACATTAGAATATGAAAACAAATTTAATTTCACGGGTCACATCTCATTGAAATGCATTGTTCTCACTGTATATACGCATATGTAAAATGTTTGTTAAATTATTAAATGGAGAAGGAGAATTACTGTACAATTTAGCTAATATAAAGACTTTAAAATATGTTTTTCATGTAGTTATATCTCTTTTTAATGGTTTGATTATAATTATTTTTTTGTTGATCTTTTGAGCAGTGTTTGAAGCTGTAAAATATACGACACACCTGTGATTCCACATTAGTTCAGTTCTGTATTATATGAGGCAAGTCTAATAGTCTGATGAACTATGTTAATTTGTAAAACTTTTTATTTATTTATTTATTGTGTGTCTGCTTTGTTTTACCCCTTGTGGCTTATAACTGTATTTCAAGTCTGTATTTATTGTGTTGTAGGTTTTTACGGTTCACTTATGATCTCTCAAACACAGTCAAGGCAGCCTTAGAGAGAAATAAATGGAGTTTAAAATTAGTTCCCTAATGCTTTTTATGTACATAAATTTGATGAATGCAACATTTCCTTAAAATGCAAAGCTGCTAGTTTTCCTCTCCCCACCTGTTGGGAGAGACAGAGTAAAACAGTCTCTCTTAAAGATTCATCCAGTCAAACTACAGCAGTTCTGCTGAGGCTCCAATTACACTTGTCAGTGGTATAAGTGTGTACAGTACAGTATGTGTATGGATGGCTGCTTCTAACACATGCTGCCTTTATGTCTTATACAGAAACACTTTGTGTTATTTAGGATCGCTGATTTTCTCTCTCTTTCACTGTCTGTCTTTCACTCTGTGTGTGTCTGCAAGTGAGAAAGGCCGCAGTGTCTCCCAGCACCTCGGACTACTTTGATGGACAGATGGACAGTCCGTGAGAGACAGACTTCCCTTTCAACCAATGAGAAAAAAAGGTTGCCTGCTGTTGGCATGGTGACAGTTGCCATGAGTGATTGCATCCGGACCTTCAGCTGATGGTTCGAGGCTTCGACCTGTGTCTCTTTGGAGGTTAAGGGTGGAGAGGGCGGCACTGACTTCGATCCCCTTCACGTTTCCATCAGGCCATGGTTTGCCGATGTGTTCTTGGCTCCATATGGCTCAAAGATGCCCGTCAGGCCTCTGACGACCTCATGCTGAGGGTCTGCAAGAATTTAACCCAAAACTCCGGGTTTAAATTTAGAGTCTGCTTTACGCTCATGGCTCACTGACACAATTGTGCACTAGTCAGTAAGTTCATCCATGCTTGATAATGTTAAACACGTTTGCTGTTTCTCTCGCAGCCCTCTGTCACTCCATTAATCACACACATCTGCTCCCTTCAGTCTGTCTCCTCAAGGAGACAACCGTGTCTGTTTGAGAGACCTTCCGATCTTCAATAGCGAAATAGTTAACACTTGATGATTATGTAGAATGGTAAATTTGGATGTTCTTAACAGATGCCGGGGAACTGAGTTCCCCTGTGGCCATATACTTTCAAAAAAAAAAAAAACAAACAAAAAAAAACCTTTGGGGCTACAGCAGCTTGTCACTGAGACAATATCCTCTAAAGTTGCTAAGCCTTTAGGGGTAGATAAGGTAACTTGCGTTCTGTTCTGTTTTGGTACAATTCGATTTATTTTTCTGACAGTGGTTCTTCTTTCTTAAAGATCATATAGTTTATACATTTATATTTACTGGTAGCAAAGTGACTTCACAGTGGGAGAGCAAAATGGATTGTGTTGCATCAAAACAAATGAAAAAAAAAAATAGCTGATAGATTTGATTGTGTGTTTGGGACAGGGATTTTGTGATCATATCTATGGATTATGTGCATAGGCGTTTTATATTTATTATGAGGTACACTTTACCTTTATAATGCATTATAAAAATAAAAATAAAAATAAATATATATATATATATATATATATATATATATATATATATATATATATATATATATATATATATATATATTTTTATGTGAGCTTTGCACTGTTACTTTTCTTCATGTTCTTTTTGTTGTGTATGTGACATGATGGAGCACATGAAACTAACTCAGGCGCCTGACTCAATAATCTTGATAATCAGGCAGTAAACATCTCCCTAAACTCAGTTAGAGCTTTTCTAATGTTGGGAAACTAGGGCGGTTGACATATGGTCTCTTCATAAGACACAGCCGATCGATGCTGATTACAGTCCAAATTTGGAGTCTTATCTCTGCCATCTATGAATCCTTTGTGTTTCTTTGCATGTTTTCTCAAATTATAGTGAAGGAACTGGTTTCATTATTAGCAGTAGGACACAATGAGGTTATTATCTCATGTGCTTTGTGTTGTGTGCTAACCTGTAATATCTTTGTGATGAACACTGCTATTAACTTCAGATGAAACCCTACAGGACATTCCTGTGTGTGTGTGTGTGTGTGTGTGTGTGTGTTTGCACCGATGATTGATGATGCTGTTTTGAAGAAGTGAAAATGGACGTTGTTCCCCTCAGAAGCATACCAGAGGGGATAAAGAGCACCATTGTGGGGCTTATTCCACTCTGCAGGGCTTTTCGCAGTGTGTGTGTGTGTGTCTGTGTGTGTGTGTGTGTGTGTGTGTGTGTGTGTATGGTGGTAGTTTAGAGTATCTGCCAGTCATTTTTTACCGTTATGTCAGTCAGGTTTGTGCGAGTGAGCTGCTAAAAGCTTCTCTAGGCTCCCAGTGGTACACGTCTGTACAGAGTCCGTCTCCATCCAGCCGCCTAGAAGACAAAATCCAACAGGGCCGATGACTGATGAAGAAGAAGCTCTTTTCTCTCCCTCTTCCTCTCCATCTTTCTCCCCCTCTTGTGTTCAACAACTGTCTTCTCTTTCACTCTCTCTCAGTATTCGGTTCATCTATTCATCACTCGTTTCTATATCCAGGGCTTTTCCATTCTTAGGACTTATCCATTTGTATCTCTCTCTTTGAATGGATGGTAACGTGAGGAGGAGAAAGTAGCCTTCCGAACCGATGCATTGTGGGGGATCTATTGTGCTCCGTACAGGAGGGAGTGAGAAAAAGGGAACGAGGGATTGAGAAAGAGAGAAACAGAGCAAGAGAGCTAAGGTGACTCGTTGGCCTGGTACGCTCGATGAAATGGGTCAGCTCACCTTACTGCTGCTGAATGAGACTTGTGTGTGTGTGTGTGTGTACGTGTGTGTGTGCATATGTCAATAGATCACAAGAGTAGACTACAGATGGAACGGATAAAATATGGATAAAACTTGAAAAAATAGAGAGATATGTGTCTATATACAGTAGTCAACATTTGAAGTGGATCAAAAAGTTAATCAAAGTTGTCCTAAGACAAGATGGGAATTGTTTTGGTTTTAGGACAACTTTGATAAAATTTTTTGATCCACTTCAAATGTAAATGTAAGTGTGTGTGTGTGTGTGTGTGTGTGTTGTTCATTGTTCTCACACAGAACAACCTCCTCAACAGCAACCAGTCTGGTTTCAGAAGTGGAAATTCATCTGAGACTGCCTTGCTCTCAGTTGCTGAAGCCCTAAGACTGGCAAGAGCAGATTCCAAATCTTCAATACTTTTATTGCTGGATCTGTCAACTGATTTTGACACTGATAAGCCAGATCCTCACGTCAACCTTATTGGCAAAAGGCATCTCAGGAACCACACTCCAGTGGTTTGAGTCTTACCTCTCAGATAGGTCCTTCAAAATATCCCATCTAACTACGGGGGTGTCTCAGGGCTCAGTTCTTGGACCACTTCTCTTCTCTGTCTACAGTACATGGCACCACTAGATTATGTCATTCAGACACATGGCTTTTCATATCAGTGCTATGCTGATGACACTCAACTGTCTGATGATAGCTGACGATAGCTGCTCGCATCTCAGTTTGTCTAACAGAAATGTCTTGCTGGATGAAGGATCATGACATTCAGCTCAACCTTGCCAAGACAGAACTGCTTGTGGTTCCATAAAACCCATAATTTCATCAAAATTCCCCCATCCAGTTATGCACATCAAACATAACTCCCTCAAAAACATCCAGGAGATCAAGCCTATTCTTTAAGAACATGCTTCACAACTCCTTGTTCAAGTTCTTGTTCTGTCCAGGCTAGACTATTGCAATACTTTTTTGGCAGGTCTTCCAGACAGTTTTATCAAAGCTTTACAATTAATCCAGAATGTGACAGAAAGATTAATATTTAATGAGACAAAAATAATGCAAATCACACCTCTGTTTATCAATTTGCTTTGGTTACCAATAGCTGCTCGCCTTAAAATTCAAGTTATTAATGTTTGCCTACAAAACCACCACTGGCTCTGCACCACTTTACCTAAATTCATTACTTCAGACTTACGTCCAATCTAGAAGCTTTCTTGCATTCACTTGCGTTCTGCAAGTGAACGTTGCTTTATTGTGCCATCCCAAAGAGGCACAAAATCACTTTCACTTATAAATTAAATGTACCCTCCTGGTGGAATGACTTGCCCAACTCAGTCTGAGCAGCTGAGTCCTTAAACATATTCAAGAATTGGCTGAAAACACATCTCTTGCATCTTTATTTTAGTCTAGCACTCTCTATTCTAATCATATTCTTAAAAAAAATAATTATAAAGTCGATATATTACAAGAATAAAGTCGAAATATTATGAGAATAAAGTCGCAATACTACGAGTCAAAATGTTTCGATAATTAAGTAGTAGAAATTAAAGTTGTATTATTTATATTAAATTAGCACATGCAAATGTCCTGGACTGAGAGCACCAGGAGAAGTTGCAGGCCACCAGAATTGATTTAAATATTGTTGCATGTGTCATACTTGCGGGGACAGTATGCTTGGAAATAACATTTCGTATCTTCCATTGCATTCGTTATTTGTAGTGTGGCAGCTACCCAATAGCAATAATCTCTGTGCTTTTGATAGACCTATTTTTAATGTCTCAGCTTTCAAAATCAGTTTATGAAATGTTGAAAATTCAAATGAAAATAATAATAATAATAATAATAGTAATAATAGCATTTTATTTTTAAGTATTTTTACTATAAAATAATCGTATTTGTATTTAAAACTCCCATTTTATTTTAAAATAAAATAGTATTATCAAGCTTTATTATTTTGTTTATATATATATATATATATATATGCACTCCATATATATATATATATATATATATATATATATATATATATATATATATATATATATATATATATGCACTCCTATATATAAAATGTATGTTTATGTACTGTATGTAAAAAAAATTAAAAGTCGTCTCCACTATCATTTCTAAAAGTCAATCGCTCCATTTCAGCATTCCAAATGTGCCTGTCATGAATATTGCACACAGAAGTCAATTAAGAGTGAATTATTAATTATTAATTTTCTAAGTGTCAATATTTAGTAAACAATGATACTGGTGCCACGAGGAGCTCCCATAGCAACTCTCTGTCTCTGAAAGACTGTTAGTGCTCAGAAATGAAATGGAGAGCACGCACACAAAGCGACATCTCTTGAGGGGATTAAGCAGGTGGTATACCCTCACAGCAGGAGCATGGCGAGATCTTTCTAAAGGCAAGTGATGTAGACAAGTGTAAGTGGATTCTAGACTGACTCCAAAAGAATAATAAACATAGAAGAGGGAGTTTTGCATCCTTCTCAGGTTGAGGCTCGATCTATCTGCCAGCTCACCTTCGTTTGTTGACTTGAACACAATGTTTTAGGACATGATTTCTTTATCTGAATAGCAACAGAAATAGGAGTTATGTGAGTTGTTTCGGATTTTCATGCACTGCGTAAATGTGAATTAATATACTGTATATATGGTGCAATAACCAAACATTGTATGGTTCTAAATTATATGTATATTATATATTTATGAATTAAAAAATAATTCGGATATTGAGTAAACATTATGTTCCAAGATTAATTTGAAAATTCCCTACCATAAATATATCAAAACATAGTGTTTGAATAGTAACATGCATTTTTTTTTTTTTTTTTTTTTTTTACCCTTAGAGTCCAGATTTCCAAATAGTTTTATCTCGGCCAAATATTGTCCTATCCTAACAAACAATACATCAATGGAAAGCTTATTTATTTAAGCAATTTCAAATGGACCCTTTTGACTTTTTTCATGTTCCTGGGTCACATACAGTATTAAAAAAAAGATGCATGTGCATTTAAAGTGTTAAGAAGTAATGTTTTATCATGTTTTATATTTTAATGGAGACCTGTAGGACCTCCAGCATAGTACGGTACAGTGTTATTTGTAATTTAGAAAAACTTAAACTAAATTATAAATATTTACTTTTTAGTTGTTGACAGCTAACTAAAATAAGTTTGTTGAAGTGCTACAATTACTCTGAACTGAAAAAAACAACAACAAAAAAACATAAAAACTAAACTGAAATAAACATTAAACCTATACAGAAAAAAAGGAAAGAAAAGGAAAGAAAATTATATATTCGACCAATGAAATCTCCAGTTGGGCAGGGTTTGTGGTTAACTGATTTAGGAATCATATGTGCATGCACAATCTTAAATGTTTTGTTTGTAGCAGAAAAAAAAAAAAAAAAAAAAAAAAAAAAAGGTGGGACTGACATTCTTACAGCTACCATACTGAGTAACCATACCACCGCCCCCCCCCCCCCCCCCCCCCCCCCACACACACACACACAACCCCACAATGTCTTTGGTGAAACTCTGACATGCGCTTTACTCCATAAATGATTACTCCTCATATTTCAGACTTCTCTCTCTCTCTCTCTCTCTCTCTCTTTCTGTCTCTCACTTGTGTTTGAGGTGCATGAAAGGCCATAATCATAGATGTCACACCCACACGCACACAAGGCTAAAGATTATGCGTCTCTTTTGGGAATATTATAATGCTGGTAATAACACAGACAATGATGAATATAATTTTACAACGTCAAGTCACTTTTTTGACAGCACTGGATGAGTATTTGGAGCTTGTGTTCTGTGAAAGTTCTGAAAGAGTTGGAGCAAGAAGTGCTTTTTGTGTGGCAAGTGTAATCTTTGAAGTTTATGCTTTTTAAAAATTGGCCGACAGCCAAAGGCGCAAGAGTGAAAGGTTTGTGACGCTCTTCTGGTTCTTGCTGTGAGGTCCTTCTGAAAAGTCTTGATGATACTTAATGGTGATTGGAGACAGAGATAAAACGAGCACACACACACACACACACACACACACACACACACACACACACAAATGGGACTTTTGATGTCTGGAGCCAAAAGCTTCACGACACAGTTCACAGCACTATAATAGAACCCATTTCCATGTGTGTTTTACCGGCTGTGACATATTGATAGCGCTGAGTTAGACGTTCCATCTGAGACGCAACTCATCATGCTTGGATCCAATCACCATCATGTAAAGTGTGTTTTGGCTAGAGGCTCAGTTTCTATTCACAAAATTTCAAGTTCCACACAATTAAGTTGCAGGTTTAAGAATGTTAAACACGCATTGTCCAATCACGGCTATACATTTACAATGATGCGATCTTGTCTTTCTGTTTAACAAAAAAAAAACAAAAAAACAATTATGAATAGGCCAAAAAAAAAAGGGAAATAAAGGCTGTTTATATCAGCCGTCTGCAATCAAGTCAGCCCTTTCAGGAAGTTTTCCAGCTGGTTTGAAAGACTAGAAGAACCAAGCAGAGCTCTTACCTGGAGCGATAGCATTCGAAAGAGGCACTTTCACTCAGTGGTTTCAGCTTGCGGTGTGTGGAGATTTGACTGAGAGATATGCAGAGAACAAATCTGCCTTTTAGTGGGCTGGAGGGGAAAGGAAGGGGATTTTGAGGCATGCTCGGATAAGAAAAGTTTGTGATACGAGACAGTGGGTTTCTGGCTCTGTGAGCTGTGTGCTCTTGATGGTTGTAAAGTTAGTTTGATTTACAAGCTTGATAAACAAATATACTTCGCCAAACACACACGAGCGCAATTATGTCACTCTGAAGTGCGTTCTCATGTGTTTCTCCCTATTTTCTTGTTCAACACAAGTTATTTATGTTCTGTGTCATTGCTGTGGCAGCCATAACTGCAGTAATCACAAACATGTCATGTCAGTGAGGAGGGCATTGTGATGGTATGCACTGTGCAATAGGAGAAATGTGTTCAACAGATGTGTGCAATCCTGTAATTTTGCTTCATAGAAAAAGTATATGTCATAAAATATATATAAACCAGCATAACTTCAATCTCATTTAAAAAAAAAAAAATCATACATATTAGCTAAGTTGGAGGTGATGAACTATACTACTCATAAGTCATCATTAGGGTCTGTCATTCAGAAGCATGGCTTTTCTTATCACTGCTATGCTGATGACACACAACTCTACTTCTCATTCCAACCAGATGATCCGACAATAGCTGTTTGCATTGCAGCCTGTCTAAGAGTTATTCTAGCTGGATGATGGTCCATAATCTTCAACTCAACCTTGCTAAGACAGAACTGCTCGTGGTCTCATCCAACCCAGCACTTTATCACAACTCCTCTATACAGCAGGGTCTGTCAACCATAACTCCTTCCAGGACAGCCAGAAACCTTGGAGTTGTAATTGATCAGTTAAGCTTTACAGACCATATTGCTTCAACAGTCCGGTTCTGCAGATTTGCCTTATTCAACATTAGGAAGATTCTTCCTATCAGAGCAAGCTGCACAACTCCATGTCCAAGCTCTTGTTCTCTCCAGACTGGACTATTGTAATGCTCCCTTGGTGGGCCTTCCTGCATTTACTATCAAGCCTCTGCAACTCATCCAGAACGCAAAAGTGAGAGTGGTCTTTAACAAACTGTTCAACATTTCACTGTGCAACTGGCGGTTGGACTTTCTGCCTGGAAGTCCTCAGGATTTACAGGTCGGCAGTATGACATCCAGCACCATCACACTGAACACTGGGGCAACCCAAGGATCTGTGCCGAGCCACTTTCTCTTCACTCTGCTGACACACGACTGCACACCATCACACAACTCCAAACTCTTCATTAAGTTTGTGGTTGAGACAACTGTAGTGGGTCTCAATAGCAACAGAGATGAGAAAAACTACATGAGTGAGGTGAGCCGCCTAGCCAACAGTATCTCTCTGAATGTGGAGAAGACGAAGGAGATTGTTGTAGACGTCAGGAGAGTGCACACTCAACATATTCCCCTGACCATCAACGGTGTGACTGTGGAGGGAGTGACTCCTGGACTGACAACACAGCAGCATCTCTACTTCCTCTGCAAATTGAAAAGAGGCAGAGCCCCGGCCCCCATCACGTGCACCTTCTACAGAGGCACCATTGAGAGCCATGGAAGGATTTTCCTGAGAATTTTCAAATGGAATTGCAAATTGTATTTTCATTTGCGCTTTCAAAATGTGGACGCATAAATTGTGACATAATCCAAATGCAATTGCAAATCTTGCATTACCGTTTGCATTTTCACTTCCGTGAACGCACAGTGACTGCCAAATTTCAAATGAAAAAGCAAAGCCCATTTGCAAATGCAATTCTCATGTCTTACGAGCTATGAGCCTGTCATATTTAAATAGCAATATTGATTACCACATTTGCTTTTTCTCTCTGCACTGCACATGTAAGCTGCCAAAACTCAAATGGAATCGCAATTCCTTTTGCATTTGAATTTCCGACGTCTACATGGAAACCTGTCAATAAAGTGACAGGAGTGGGGCCATTTTATTGGGCTTCTTTGCATTGGGAAGTGACGTCACTTACAGTCGACGGTAATAAACAATTATTAATAGACAATTTTGCGGAATTTTTTGAAAAATGGAAGTAATCGGTGAAATTGTGGAGGACATTTTGACACTCGTGCAGCAAGTTGACGATAGTTCATACGGTACATATATCCTTTTACTCAGAAGCCATTTGGTTTTGGACAGGTTAAATGAGTTTGTGGCCTTGAAGAACAGCATCATCAGTAATGATGTCTTCACCAATCTAATAGCACGTTTTCACCGAAAATAGGACTGTAATTTACCATCGTAGTAGTTTTAACTTGAGTTTAGTTAACTCAAAAAACCCAGAACTGGAGTAAAAATATTTAAGGTATCCCAAAAAAATTACCCAACAAGCTGAACGCAGCATTTGGGTTATATAAAAATAATCCAGAATTTTTCGGTGTACAAAAATGTAACGCTGTAAGTATTGTTGATTCGTGTGATTTATGTCATAGCTGACTTTTTTAAATCTAATTAATTGGTTATTTTCCAGCAAATCTAACCTTATTATGATATATTCTTTGACATAAAATCACTTAAATGACTGTGATTTGAGATTTTGGTAATGCTGCATAATGCACACAGTCTCCTCAACTCATTTATCTAATACAATTATAATAAAAATGTGCGGCCCCTTGAGGCTGATGGAATCCTGCTTTTTGGCTTCAGAAATGAGTAGTCCTGGCATATTATTTTTACTTCTCACTGCTTTACTTAATGATATTTGCACAGACCCTAGTGTTTCGACAATCATCTCTCTTTCTCTCATTCTCTACCCACTATCCCTCCCTCCTAAGGCCAATTAGTCAACTTAAAATGTCTCCATTTCTCATTTTAGTGTGCAGTGATCAGGATAATAAGAATTAATAAGCCATTCACAATGCACTCAATAGAGAATGTGCCTCTCATCCAGCGAGAGCCTCTGCCGAGATCCGCACCAGAGATCAACACAATTCTCATCTCGTTAAAGGGGTCAAGAGTGTACACACATACACACACGCTAATTTGTCCACAATTTACATAGTCATTATGCAGCTGATATCTCCCAGTTGATTATGTTGCTTATCATTCAGTTTATTTACATTGTCTGTCTCTGTGGCTCCTGTGAGTCAGATGACAGGATGACTGCTTTGAAAGGCTTTGTCTTTCATTTTGATAGACCTTGAAATTTGCTCATGAGTGGAAAAGGCCATACAGAAACGATTTTGGCAGGGTCTGAGTAAAGAACAGCTTTGTTTTGGCATATTTTCTGATTCTGAGGAAAGCAGTCAGAAAGGTCTTCTTTTTTTGTAAGCATCTATTAGGTAGGTTTTCTAAAAATGAACATTCTGTCATAATTTAATCATCCTCATGCCATTCCAAACCTGTATGACTTACTTTTTGAAGACATTATTTTGAAGAAAAGTATCAGCGTTTTTGTCCATATAAAATTCCGTTTTATCCAGTGGAAGTAAAATGCAGTCCAGTCCATTAACCTTCAGTGTAAACTGTGGACAAAAACATTTTTCAAAATATTGCAAAAGTCATACAGTTTAAGGTGTGTACATAATACAACATACAACATAGGGTGAGTAAATGATGACAGTATTTTCAATATTCATTGAACTATGCTTTTAAGTGTATTAAAGCATATGAACTAAATTTTCAGTGTATCACCCTGAAGTCAGGATGCCGAGGCCTGGCATTGAACTTTCATGTTGGCTGATGGTCGTGCTGCACTACATTACTGCTGATGTGCATCTCTTCCCTCTTGAGATTTTGATGAAACATCCTCTTCATTTTTTCTCCTCTCTTTTGCTCGAGTGTGAAAGTTGTGAGTTCGTCTCTAGCCTGATAAAAATAACATCCACAGAAGCCTGAAGAAACTCGACCATCTGTTGCTGTGATCTCAGTCTTTATTTCTTCCACTCCTTCCACATTTTTTGTCTATCTTTATATATTTCTTCCCTCCTCATCCCTCTTTCGGATTATAGCAGTAAAACAAAAAAGCAATAAAAAAATAAAAAATAAATAAAAAATAAATAAAAACATTCGGACAAGCTAAATTGTGTATCGGTATTCAGTGAATAGTTCTGGTCTTAGATGCTGATTGGTTAGCACTATCACACGGGCTAGAACATTGCCCTACACACAAGTAATGAATGTCAACACACCGTGAGGCTGTAGTGTGATACTGCCTGAATAAAACAATATCACTTTTTTTTTTTTTTTTGGTGATTAGAGCTACAGCTCATAAAATTCAAGATCAATAAAAAAATAAATTAAAAGTCCAAGTTCTTTAAAGTTAAATACTTGGTCTGGCTAATTTAACACCAATGATAGCATCAATGGGGTTGAGGCATGGAAGCAATCAGCATGTGTCTGAGGCACTATTGAGTCTTCAGCTAGTCTGTATTATTGGATCAACTGTTTCTCATCTTTCTTTTGAAAATATCCCATATATTCCAAATGGGGTTCAGGTCAGGCATGTTTGCTGGCCAATCAAGCACAGTAATATCATGGTCAGCAAGTCACTCGGAAGTGGTTTTGGCACTCTGGGCAGGTGCTTAAGTCCTGCTGGAAAAGGAAATCAGCATCTCTATAAAAGTTGTCAGCAAATGGAAGCATAAAGAGCTCCACAATCTCCTGGTAGACAGCTACATTGACTTTGCACGATAAAATACAATGAACCAACACCAGCAGACATCACATCACCTCAAATCATCACTGACCTCAGAAACTTCACACTAATCTTCAAGCAGCTTGGATTCTGTGCCTCTCCAGTCTTCCTCCAGACCTTCATTTCCAAATCAAATGCAAAAAGAGCATTTAACGGAAAAGAGGACATTGGAACACTGAACAAAAGCCCAGTTCATTTTCTCCTGGTAAGATGCTTCTGACGTTGTTTCTGTTTCAGAAGTGGCTTGGTAGCCCTTTTCTTGAAGACGTCCGAGTGTGGTGACTCTTGATAATTAACTATTAATCATTTATATAGCACTTTTATAGGCACTCAAAGTGCTTCACATAGACAGGGGGTATCTCCTCATCCACCACTAGTGTGCAGCATCCACCTGGATGATGCAACGGCAGCCATATTGCACCAGAACGCCCACCACACACCAGCTTACTGGTGGAGAGGAGACTGAGTGATGAAGCCAATCAGCAGATATGGGGATTGTTAGGAGGCCATGATGGTCAGAGGCCAATGGGCAAATTTGGGATTTTTACTGACCACAGAGAGTCAGGACCTCGGTTTAACATCTCATCCGAAGAATGGTGCTTGTTGACAGTATAGTGTCCCCATCACTACACTGGGGGGCTAGGACCCACACAGACCACAGGGTGAGCACTGCCTGCTGGCCTCACTAGCATATATATATATAATCCCCTAATTGAAGTTCAAACCAACTGATTACACATGCTTTTAAAATTGTATAGTTTAATTTAACCATTAAAACAGATTTCACAGATTTTCATTCCCTATGATTATTTCAATTAATTAGACATAATTTTTGATTACTCAGTTTGAATTTAACAATTAAAATAAAATAGTATATTTAGTAACATAAATTGAAATAGCAACATAACTATGAATATATGTATAATATAAATTAGTGGTGACTATATATATATATATATATATATATATATATATATATATATATATATATATATATATATATATATATATATATATATATATATATATATATACACACAGACACATATATATGTATGTGTATTAGGATATAATAAATATGTATAATTACGATATTAATGCATCCCAACATTTTGACATACAGCTGACTGACTGAAACACGAAAAAGCACTGGCATGAAACAAAGAAAGCTCTGGCATGTAGTCAATCGTACTTAACAAGATAGCTCTCTAATGAAGCACTCTCTAAACAAGGGTTAGTCTAAAAATACCTCAGGCCTGATATTTGTTTCTCTGAGAAGTGTTTTTTTTTTTTTTTTTTTTACATTTATCAGACACTATAGTCCAGGGCCATTTCTAGACAGCAGTTTAGCTGTGGTTTTCAGCTGTGAGTATGGTAGTTGTAGTAAGCATATCTGTACTAAGTGCACCCAGTAGGATAGTTTCACCTCTTCCAAGTGTGCACACATGCCGTCGTGTACGGCGCTGGGAGGAATGCATCTGTCAGCATTAACAGGATCACAGACAGCCTGGAGGAGGAGGATGCAGGAGAAAAGAGAGTGTTTATTTCCTCCATGTTGCCATGCACACAAGCTCCATGACGACGGGAGTAGGCGGCATGCTAGCTGCTGGCCGCAAGATTCTCAGATTGCAGCATCTTCTCTTCTGACATCTACCCTGATCCCTCGCTTTCTGCTCTTTTTTCTCTCTCTCATCTCTTCTACGCTGGTATTTCTCTTTCTTGTCATCTCCAGGATGGACAGTGCTGGCATATTGGGGAGTTTATATGTGTGTGTGTGTGTGTGTGTGTGTGTGCGTGTGTGTGTGTGTGTAGATGTACTTTGCTATAATATTAGCTACATGTACATGATTTTAATGCTTTATTATACTAATAGAAGAGCATTAACAACAACACAAATACATTACATGTATCAATAAGAGATAAACAATTTATTTAATGTTTTTGAATTTATTTTTATGTGATATATTTTATTTTTAATGATGTTGTGCTTTTAAATTCATAACTTTAAGTTATATATTATTTTATGACAGTTTATGCTTCAGTATGTTTTCTTTTTTAAGTAAATCCCTGGTTTCAAACATGAATGATTTTTTCTTAAACCTCAAATGTCCACTAACAGCAAACCCCATTGGTTCTTGCAAGTCATGTGATCAAATGTCATGATTTGAGCTTTGTGTTGACATATTTGATGTACAGTAGTGCTCAGTCTAGTTTGACAGCAAGTAAAGGTTGAATTTAAATCTGTGTATCGTTTAACTTTTTCTGTCAGATTTAAAAATCAGAATATACCACTGCAGTCTGTCATTACTGCTTTCATGTCCTTGAGACCATTTTCAAAATATCTTCTGTGTTTCACAGGACAAAGAAACTCATAAAGGTTTGGAACGGCATGAGTGAATTTGACAGAATTTTAAGATGTTAGGAAACTGCAAAAGACGTATTCTCAAAAAGACATCAGTATAAATAACCATTTGGTTAATCTGTTTTTTTCATTCTCAACCACAGTTGCCAAGGTGATTTAGTTGTGACTGTGCACCACATGCCCAAAGCCAAAAATTATCAACGTCTGATGAATGATGCAGGGCTGCAGGTCAGGACCATGGCAGGAGCTCAGTTTTGGGAGAGGATTGCTAAGATCTGCGGGCCGCTGATATGGGAAAACCCCAGTGTAAACACACACTCCTCTAACCCACTCAGCTACACTTTGAAATCTGTCTGAATGCCACCTGTGTTGCTAACAGCAAGTTTCTGATTGGATGTGGGTGTGCTTAGACAAACCCTGATAATAACATTAGCACAGACACATCTGTCGTATGGCATTTAACACCCCCCCCCCCCTTCAAATTAGACCTGGCGATCCTGAGCACATCCTCTACATCAACTTTACGTCAATCAAGGCATTACAAAGGATCCAAAAGCACAGAAATGGTAATGTAACATCTGACATGTGTTTTTTCGACAAGAATAATTGAAGTAGAAATTAAATCAAGTCTCACTCAAAAATTCATCACCGTTACTCACTATTGCTCGGAGACATGTTTTAAATGCACACCCGGGACCCGCCAGTGACAATCAAACTAAGCCAAAGTGTCAAACTACATTAGGCACCACGCCGCTGGCACACGAAAACTCTTGCATTGTGAATTTAAATAGCAAAATGGATAAATAATAGCCAATTTATGTATGTAATCAACCGTGCTAAAATATACTTCTCTACAATGTTAACTATGAAACCTCTGATACTAAAGGTTAACAAATTGAGGTGCGTGGTATTCATTGTCAGATCCATTTTTTAAGGTCAAAAAGTAGAGAAAATACATGTGAAGTATGGTTGGAAATAAGTTTTTAATAAAACATTCTTGGTCAGATTAACATTAATAGTCAGAATGTGCGCTCTCTTAGAAAAAAAAAAAGACATATTATTAAATTATGGTCTAAAATGTTCATGTAGAGATGATGATAATGACGGCGATTACTTATCATAATGAATAAGCACAGATCTTCTTCGCCATCATAATCATCATCTTTTATTAGTGGCTGAAGAAGTTCTCCAGATATTTAGTTGTCTACATACTGAGTTAAGCATCAGGCTTTTTCATGTGAAAATAACCCACTGCGTGATTAATATCTTAAAGAATGTGTTCCAAATTAACACATTTTAATAATCAAAATATGCTTCATTTACTTTAATCATTCCGGCACTTCATCTTGATTAGAGTTTTCGAGATTAATGAGATAAAAACATGTAAAGAACCAAATCTACATATTATGACTGACAACTCGAACATAAAATACAGACATTTTATATAAATTATACTGATGGATCATAAGATCAGTTTAAAATCATCTTGGATGATTTTATAGAAACCTAGCTGCATCTCGCACCATATTTTTCGATGTCATTTGACAGAACTAGAACAGAACGTTTTTGCATGTTGTTAATTAATGTGACAACGCACTCCGGTTGCACTCTTCACTTTAGAGGGTCTGTAGACCAAACAGATGTTCTCAAGTCATTTGCATAACAAGTAAAAACATCTATGCTTCTTTTTTTTTTTAAATCAGTCTAGTATTTTAGATACAAATACCCACAGATAAGCTGAACATACATCATTTAACCAATAATGTATGTCTAAATCAGAATTTCTGGCACAGGATTCACAGGATTTTGCATGAGGCCATGTGATTTTTCTTCATCGTAAGTTCACACATCAAGGCAGTCGTGGAGGTAAGAGGAGACGCAGGCTGTATGTTACTCTGTCCTCCCTATCATTGATTTCACTTCTTTCTTTCATTTGTCCTCGCACAGGCCATTATTACATTTATAGCTGTTTTTATGGCCCACCGAAGACTGCTGACTACACTGACAACCATCAGACCTCTCTCTGTCTCCCTCAATGAATAGATTCAGGCCCCTCTAACTAATGAAATATTAAATGCGGGTTTCCATGTAACTCAGACCCTGAAAAAATAATCTTAAGGGTGTTTAACAAATAAAAATACTCTATTTTACTCTGTTTCAGCCAGCTGATAATAGTTCCTCGACACCAAGATGAAGCTTCTGCCACATTTGAAGAGCGTTAATGAGCGCACTGGAGCTCTCTGTATTGTGTGTTATTAATAGAGCTGCAGCAGGGATCGTCCCGTTCACACTCACTCACTCCATCGCTCTCCATCAGACGAACTGCGTGTCGTTGTTCTAAAACATTCATAAATGCGCAATGGCGAAGACCGCCTCAGCAGAAAGTGATGACAAGCCACAGTGAGAAGTGATGACATGTTACATATGCCCGCTAGCGTCGGCCGCGCAGCCATCAGCTGATAGCATGCTACCCAGAGAGGTATTAATAATCATCTGTGCGCATGAGAGAGTGCTTCATGTGTCTCGTTCACGCTTAGGCCATATAATGTACCATTTACTTAAGTTACCTGCCACTTTCCACAAGCAAGGTATAGAAAAAAGGGCCTGTAAAATAAAACGGAATTAATGTTCTTTCTCTTTTCAGTAAATGGTCATGCTGAAAGGTTTGAAAGGATGTTACCAGTTTCAGATTTTTATGTTATGTTTGTCAAGGTTAGTTTATGAAGTTTTTTGCACCAATTAGGTCATTTTTTTATCCTAATTTTCATAAAAAAATAAAATAAAATAAAAAAGTCAACTGCCAGCGCCATTATCTCTTGCGGAAACTGAAGTAAACACCCACTGCTGTGATTGGCTAACTTTACCGCTCTGCATCCATGCCCTACTTTGCAGCATATATTGTGTGTTTTGATATTCAAAATGCCAAGTGCTTTGATAAATTAGATAAATGTTTGAGCTAGAGTCAGATCATGAGGCAAAAGAAGTCGAAACAACGCAACCACAATGATAGAAACAGTCTTTTTTAGTGTGGTAATTGCTTTTGCTTCCTAATTGCTTATTTTTTTTTGGTATAGTTTTAAAAGTATTATTATTACTTTTGATATTACAAAAGATGCTGCATGTATGCAGGTACAAACTGATTTAATTAGCAACACTCAAACAGTCATACACTTGATGTCTTAATGGCTTTAAACATTGGGTTGGCGGTTATAACAAGCAGACTGTAATTTATTCAAAATACTTAACCTGCGTTGCCTCTTGAGGACAAAATGCTTGGCACTGCCTTACCTTTCAGTAAAATTAGTTTTGAAAAACCAACAGCATGTTAAGAATAATTCACAAAAGTCCATTGTGAAAAAAAAATAAATAAATACAGACAAAAACATTATCTCTCCATCACTCAGGCATGCACATTTTTTGGAGGTACATTTTCTTTACATCCACTGACAGAACAATGTCTGAGTTTGACAATCTTCTCCAGGCTTCAAATCTGGGCCCTTTCAGAAGGGTTAAAAATAATTGTTCATATTTTAAACTAGGGAAGTTAGCTTTGAGTTCTTCTTTATTGTAGAGTAACCTCTTATACAGTATGTGTAAATATCAAAAACATTTTTTGTCATATTTCTATTCTCCAATCTAATTCTCAAATGAATCCAATTATTGCTATTAATAAACCATTAGCTATGACTTTTGCCTCAGTAAACTATTAATTTGCTGCTTATTAATAATTAGGGTAGTTGTTAACTTTAGGTGTTGGGTAGGATTAGGGATGTAGAATATGATTATTGCAAAATATGTGCTCAATAAACACTAATAAACAGCAAATGTTAATAATAGACATGCTATGTTAATAACATGCATGCTAATTAGTAATTAATTAATAGTAAAATTTGATTACTATACTAAAGTTACCAACGTTTTGATTATATTTTATGACCCCTTTAAGAGATTTTATAACATATAACTGCATTAAAGTGTTAAAGACATTTAAAGCATGCAAATTTGTATTTATTTATTTAGCTAGTTTTATACTTTATTACATTTTTTCATGCTAGGTTAATGTTTAAGTTTTAAGTTAAGTTTTGTTAACCTGTCTTAGGGTTTATGGCAGAAAATGTGGGATTTTCTCTTTCATGCTTTAAAAAGCTGCACAAATCTCAAATTGTTAGCACTTGAGCTTTTTACATTTAATTAATTTGTCATATTAAAAGGTGTTAAAGTAGGATTTCACAGACCTAACTGTTCCTTTTGTCTTTAATTCTGAGTTTATTAAAAAAAAAAAAAAAAAAAATGAAAATAAAATAAATCAGCACACCATAAAGTATGTCTTGACTAAATCCTCTGCACATAAATATTCTGTTTTTGACTTAACAGCATTTGTTGTGTAATGTAGATTTATTAACTTTGCTCTAAACAGCCCCTTCTTTGAACATATCATGCAAAAATGACCAGGGAATGTCGACAGATTTTTGCATTATATGGTCTTGACATCAAAGCGGAAAGAGTGATCTAACACACTGATCTACAGCAGATTCGTGTTAATATATATATATATATATTACTGGGATGTTTGCTATAAAAAATTCTAAATTAAGTTCTGATCAAAATTATACTGAAGATAAAGCACTGAATACATACCTTTAATTACACTGCAATTTCTATGGTGCTTTATTGATGGTGAAGTCTTTTGTTTTACATGCATGCACACACATCACACACAAGCTACTATTCATCATTTTGTCTTCAATAATTATGCATAGCAGCACAAGGAAAGGCTGATTTGGGTCAATGTCCTGGGCAAATTCTCAACCTGACTGATCTGAACAGTGTCTGGTTGTCATGGGAACACAAGGAGCTGTGATCACAGTTTCTTGCTAAAACAATTTTCTGACAAATGTCCTGTTCACATGAAGGGCATGTTTAACCTTTTTGTGTTCTATCTGTCTGAGATTCCATAGAATCCACAGACAAATAATTATTGACATAAATAAATTTCTTTGGCGTGGAATTTTTCTTGCCCAAATAACATATCCTAACAAATATAATGCTATACATTTATGAAGGAATGAAAAGTAGCCTATATCAAAAAAATTTTTCTTCAAGACTCTCAAGAAATCTTATACAAATTCATTTGCAGGAAGTGCTAGTTCGCCAAAAATGGAAGTTCGTCTTCTCATTCCTAATATGTATTTATTTTCTTCCTTGGGACAGAAATTGAGAAGAGCATGTCTGGTGTGAATATTCGGAATGAGATTCAAGTTATGAGGGTGAATAAATAATGATGTGAAGTGGTGGGTGAGTAGATGATGACAGAAGTTTTGTAAATCAGAGCAGTGAGTCACAAAATGCAACACAATCTTGTTTGGGCAAATATTTTTGGAGTAATTTGATTTGCAGGCTAATAATCACGAGCTCAGCAGCCGTGTCTTTGCCCCCAACCCACGTGCCACATGGGAATCATGGGAAAATAATGTTGAGGGCTTTCTGTTCCCAACTCTGATCCTATCAAGGCACAGGAAATGGCATTCTGGGTAAAAGCCAGTGCCATGGGGACTGAGTGGGACAGTGTGTTTGTGTGTGTGGTACTGTGAGTCCGTGGCACCAGACAGTGATGTTATTTTGGGACAGATACCACCGAACAAGAGGTGATTAGACGAGGTGACGTCTCTAGAGAGATTAATGAACAAGGCAGTCTGTGAGAGTGTGTGTGTGCGTTTGGTTGGCCTTGAGTCATTTTCCACAAAGGACCCAAACGTCTTACCTTCACATTTATGATCTTGAAACAATTATCCCAAAATGTTGCACATATAGATTTAAGGACCATATGTGTGTGTAGAGCTGGGGACATTCCAACACAACTTTCCGTTAAAGCTGCTTTAATTTTCACCTCATCACACACACGCTAAATTTACAGAAAGCACAGATGGCAGGAGCAGAGCGCAGCTGTATTCCTTTGTTTCTGATCTCTTCAATCTAACTTTATTTGCTGCTCAATTTGTGGCACTAGATTCATATTCTGCTTTCAATTTCCCGTACACACCTGCCCCCGCTCCTTACCCACTGCACTGTAATTTTTATGGATATTCTTTAAACGTACAGTAACAATTGCAGTTATATATCCATTGTTTAAAATACAGCACAGGGCATTTATAAGCTAATTATATATGGTTCAGTCCAAGCAGGTTTTATACCTAGAGAAAACTGTCTGTTAGTCGTTAGCAATGGCTGGCTCAGGACTCTCCTAAAGCACATGCTTTGAAATCTGCCAACTTTGATCATAGTCCCATACTTTTGAGCCAGTTACTTGAGGCTGTTGCATCATTTGTGCATAATGTAAGGCTATAGTTATGGCTTTGATTTATATAGTATGCACTTTCCCTTTCACACCTTATTTGCAATGGCCACCAGTAATGGAATATGATTTGTTTGATCCAGATGATGCTAACCAAACCATAGGTGAAGTCCGTGGTATTGATCCGTGTCAAAGGTCACGTGTTAGACCCAGATGCACAATCAGCTCTGGAGCATCTTACGATGATGCACACTGGTGTTATCCTAGCCTGACATTTTCTGCTGCTTATAGAGTCTGATTTATATCTTACAGCCTTGGCATTCTGTCCAAAACAAAAATCAATAGGAACCCTGAAGAGGCAACAGACAGAAAGAAAGAGAGAGATCACAAAGAAGAAAACATATTCATGTTAAACAGGCACCATAAAATCTTCAGACACAAATAAAAGACAATTGTTAGAAACGTATCAAATTTAAGGGCTAAGTGAGATCTTGAGCAGAAGGATGAATATGATAGACAGAAGTGGAAGTATGTGAGCTTGATTGTGTCATAGAAGGCCACATCTTCATTTTAATTTTTTTTTTTTTTATATGAATCATACTTTACATGTAAATCGTACATTGTTACATTTTATATGACAAATAATTATTGACATAAATTACTTTAGCATTGAATATCCCTCATATTTTTTGGCAAAGTGACATATTCTTACATAAATAAGGCTGTCCATGTATAAATGTATGAAGGCATGATATAGGTTATATCCAAACTGGAAATTCTTGTTCGGTACTTCAAATTGGTACTTCACAACTTTTTGCTTGTTTTCAAAACTCTCTGAGATCTTCTACAAAATTCCTAGTTACACTTTAGTATAGGGACCAACCCTCACTATTTACTAGTTGCTTATTACCATGTCTATTATTAACATGTTTGCTGTTTACTAGTTCCTATAAAAAACATATATGAGCAAATTCTGCATCCCTAATCCTAGCCAATAGCTAAAATTAAAAACTGCCTAACTAACTATTAATAAGCAGAAAATTAGTAATCTATTGACGCCTAGCAACTCTTGTCATCTCAGACATGTATTTCTTTCTTCTTTGAAGCAAAAGCTGAGCCCTCTCAGACATTTGGGACTTCTGGCATTTTCTAAATTCCATGATATTACCATGGTTAATTTCCGGGGAACTATAATATTTCTGTGGTAACATTTCTTGTGAAACATACAAATAAACAAGCTGTAGAATAGTTTTAAATCTCTTGGGACAAGTGCAGTAAAGTAAAATGGTTAAAGGAACCTCTATCCCAGCTATTTGGCAGCCACTTCCTGTGACATTAGTGAGCATGAACTACAGGCCTCCACAGCCCTGGATCGCTCTTTGTTTTTTGACATAACACAGTTACACACAAAACCGCTTTTGTTGGACGGCAGGGATGTGCTTCTTCATTGAGCGATGCTTTGTATGCTCATCAGTTATACTACACAAATATACTCATGTTTCAACACATATGTACATACAGCACACACAGATACTGTAAATATGTCCAACATAAAGATATATACATGGACTGAAAATAAATGAAAGAGGATGGGGAGGATTGAGTATATACAGAGAGATACAGATGAGCCGATGTGGCTGATCTTTGAGAGCTGTGTGATCTGTTTATTATTGCAGGCTTCTAAAACAATCCCGTCCTGCCAGGAATGCACCCCACTGGAATTTAGACAGCGACTTGATCGCTGGACAGCACTCATACATACAAACATGCACACGATTGAATATGAGGAGAGGCAATTTCTTGTCTGTATGTTTCTGTGCTGTTAACACCCAAATATTGTGCCCAAACATGACTGTGCTCAATATGAATATAATTTGTCATTGTCATGTCAAAACTCTTTCAACCAGGTCCACATCTCAACAACACATTTTTTTTTTTGCTTCAATTTTGCACTAGTACTTTCAGGTCCATCACATTCCTCTGGGTCTATACTATTGGGCCTGTATAAAGGTTTTGGCTTTATAAAACCTAGGCTTTATAAAAATAAGACTTTAACCAAAATGGGTCCCTAAATTGCAGTGTTGCACTTGCCAAAAATATGCTATACAGATCTAAGGCTGTAAAACTCTAGAGTGCCAGTGCGGTTTGAACATTCATTTTGTTTGCATTTAATATCAGGAACAGGATTTAAGCTTAAGTCTCTTTTTGAACATTTTGACCTTTTTTTTATTTCTTTTTTATTTATTTATTGATTTAGGTAAACACAAATACAATACTTTTTTTGAAGGCTGTGGTTAAGAATGCTCATTTAAAAGCATCTATTGTTAAATATTTTGTATTCAACACTATCCACTTTATTGTGGATCTAGGGTGACATTTTACAGTTCTGTATGTTAACAGTATTGTTAATATGCTTGTACAGATACATTCTAAGCATTTCAGGTACATATGAACACATGGTAAGATATAAATATAGAAACCAGTTCTCACTATGAACTAGTTGCTTATTAGCATGCCTATAATAGCATATTTCCTACTGTACAAAGCACATATTTTGCATGGGCATATTCTACATCACTAATCCTAGCCAATACGTAAACATAACATCTACCTTACTAACTATTAATAAGCGGCAAATTAGTAGTTTATTGAGGCAAAAGTCAAAGTTAATGGTTTGTCAATACCAAGAATTAGACCAGAAACAAAGTGTCCAAATATATTAACCCTATTAATGAATCTGAGTTGTTAGATTTGCCAAAGAGTACTTTTACAGTATTGTACTCTAAACTCTATAGTTTGCTTTTCACATGTATTCATTCTTTTCCATATTTTCTTTTTTTTTTTTTTGGTTTGTGGAAGAGCTTAGCACAGTGAAATGTGTTATTGGCAGTCAGTATTAATGGATGTGGATTAAAGGGCTCTAATTCTCATAACCCTGCTCCTAATGGATTGGAGCACTGGGTTCACCCATTAAACTCTCTGATGTGACTTTTACTGCCGCTCTCAAACTCTCAACCCTTGAGTTCCCTCCTCGGCAAGGTTATACCTGTATTATCCCTGCCAACACTCAGTGGTGAGAACTTTCTGCAAAACACACACTTGATGTCCCAAGGGCTCCTTATTGACTTTAAGGTACACAATGTCATTTTTTGTTTGTTTTGGTGGCTGGTACAATTAACAGTGTTCTTGAACTAAACTGACCCTTTCATGGATTCAGCATCGGTTACTGATACATAAACACTGTGTTAGGAGGTGTATTTTACCATATCTTGTATATGAATTACATTTTTTTTCCCGTTTTGTTGGAAGCCATGTGTTACATTATTAAATCTCTGTTACCTCCAAAACTTTGCGACTTCTTTTCAATTCACTAGTACAAAATAATGTGCTCTTTTATTATTTTTCTTGGTTAATCTTGTTTTGTGTATGGGTAAGAGTCTTATATACTGTTTCATATCTATCGTTCTTAGTAAACCTTTTGCTGTTATTTAGCTCCAAATTAATTTGATTTTGTTCCAAAGCATATGGTAGAAAGAGAGCAGAATATGAGTTTTAGTTTTAATTTTTTTCTTCATGTTATTCGTTCACTGGTTTGTAAAGTGTAATTTTTAAAGATAAATTATCACATATAGTTAAACCCTTGACTTATTCTGTAAACAGATTTATGATGGCCCAAAAAGTGAAGTCACACTTGCCTGAATGTTAGTGCATTGCAAACTGCAGACACATTAGAGCCATAATAATTTGGGGGAATACACTCACTGGCCACTTTATTAGGTAAACCTTGCTAGTACCAGGTTGGACCCACTTTTGCCTTCAGAATTGCTTTAATTCTTCGTGGAATAGATTCAACAAGGTGTTGGAAACATTCCTCAGAGATCTTGATCCATATTGACATGAGAGCATCACGCAGTTGCTACAGATTTGTTGGCTGCACATCCATTATGCAAATCTCCCATTGCCCCTCATCCCAAAGGTGCCCTTCTGGATTGAGATCTGGAGACTGTGGAGGCCATTTGAGTAAAGTGAACTCATTGTCATGTTCAAGAAACCAGTCTGAGATTATTTGAGCTTTGTGAAATGGGGCATTGTCCTGCTGGAAGTAGCCATCAGAAAATTGGCACACTTTAGTCACAAGGGGATGGACATGGTCAGCAACAATACTCAGGTAGGCTGAGGCATTTAAACAATGCTGAACTTGTAATAAGGGGCCCAAAGTGTGCCAGGAATATACCCCCCACAACATTACACCACCAACAGCCTGAACCACTGAAACAAGGCAGGATGGATCTATACTTTCATGTTCCTTCATGACCCTACCATCTGAATGTCGCATTAGAAATTGAGACTCATCAGATCAGGCAACATTTTTCCAATCCTCTATTGTCCAAATGAGGTGAGCCTGTGTGAACCGTAGCCTCTGTTTCCAGTTCTTAGATGACAGGAGCTGCACCCGGTGTGGTCTTCTGCTGCTGTAGCCCATCTGCTTCAGGGTTCAATGTGTTGTGCATTCAGAGATGGTATTCTGCATAACTTGGCTGTAACGAGTGGTTATTTGAGTTCTGTTGCCTTTCTATCATCTCTATCCAGTCTGCCCATTCTCCTCTGACCTCTGACATCAATGAGGCATTTTTTTCCACACAACTGCCGGTCACTGGACGTTTTCTCTTTGTCAGACCATTCTCTGTAAACCCTAGAGAGGGTTGTGCATGAATCCCATTAGATCAGCGGTTTTTGAATTACTTAGGCCAGCCTTTCCGGCACCAACAACCATTCCACGATCAAAGTCACTTAAATCCCCTTTCTTACCCATTCTGATGCTCAGATTGAACTTCAGCAAGTCGTCTTCACCACATCTAGATGCCTAAATGCATTGAGTTGCTGCCATGTGATTGGCTGATTAGCAATTTATGTTACCAAGCAATTGAACATTCGTACCTAATAAAGTGGCCTGTGAGTGTGTATGTTTTATGGTTGTTTGTTTTAGGGCGAAATGTTACCTGACATGTTTTAGGGATACTGAAGCTTTTAAGTGAACTGAGGCCTGTTAAATTTGTATCCTTCTTTTGAAGAGGCTGTTTTTGGTCAGATTCTGGAACCAGGTCAAATGTACACACAGCAGCCATGCAAAAACTGAACACACACACACACACACACACACACACAAAACATAATATCAAACCAAATTCAGAGAGGTCCAGCAGCACAACAGCCGCCCTGAGCATTTTTATCCTGTGAGCTCAACCTGGGCCTGCTGTCAGCCAACAAGCAAGATGTTGAATATAAAGAGAGAGCTTTCCTTTGCTTTTTGCTAGAGCGATGATTTTGACAAACAGACCTTGGAACAGGTGTCTGAAGCCCCAGGTCAAATATGTTCATTGTGTGTAAAGTCTAGTGGTGCTGAAGACTTAAGTGGGTAATTCCTCCACTCAGAAGTGTCATGGTATTCTTCTTTGTGTTTTATTTTATTTTATTTATTCATTTATTTTCATTCATTTATCTCAATACCATGGTATTGCAGTACTTTTTTGTCAGTATTTGAAGTTAATAAATCATTGTATTTGTGTGTCTTTCAGAGTCAATTACAGACATTGAGAGCAGCAAACAAATCATTCTGAAACTCCTCTCTTTGACCTTTCAAGATCAGATCTGAAAAACAAAATATGTACTGTTATTTACATTTTCATCCACGCAGCGATCTGTGAGTCAACATCATCTCTGGCTGCTTTGTAATCAGACTCTTCATCTCCATTTTTGACGGGCCTTGTGTGTATAATGCAAACACTTCACACAGCTGAATGTTTATTTTTTTTCCTGTATTTTACACCTCTTTTCACTCTTTCACCTCTTTTCTTTTTTTTTGTGTTACTTCTCCAGGGTTTTTGCATATTCAGCCATTCTAGCTCTCGCGTAATTTCAACGTTGATGGACGGATTCATTTCTGCACATCAATCATGTGAGTGGCAGCCTCTGTCTGACCAAACACATCACCTTTAAATGAACAGCCTGATATCATCTGCTCTCTCCCTCTCTTTCACTCTTTCTTTGGCTTCATGGCTTCAGCCTGGACTGGAGGAGGGAATTGATCAGGAACTGTCAGGGTGTTACCCCGGGGAAGAGCTCTGATGGTAAGTTAGCATTTTCCCCGGGGCTGGCCGTCTGGATGGTGCTAAATATCAAGGGCTACAAAGGAAGAACAAAAACCTCAAAGAAGAGAGCGAGAAACAGACTGGGGGAAAATATATACTTACATAATTTGTTAAAGGGAAAGTTCACACAAATTTTTTAATTAATATAGTCCGATCTCACTTTTGATCAGTAAATCCTTGCTAAATAAATAAATAATTAATTTAACAATTTATTTCATTTAATCAGTTTCTCATAATATTAACTGGCATATGCGTAAGGCCTTATGAAAACATGGATGGAATCATAGAATCCAGTCATAAAAATGGAATTTACTGTACAAAGCAGACCGCACAGAATTTGCCAACTTGCCAAATCAAAAGTAGGTCAGTACACTTAACTAAAAGTGTGATATGGACTATATCACATTATATACTTGGAAACAGGTCTTCACCGCAACCTGTTAAATTAAAAGTTTGGTTTTATTTTTTTGGTTTAATTGATACATATATCAAATTAGTATTATTATTTTTTGATGAATAAAATTTCATGTAACCATTAAAAAAAAAAAAAAAAAAAAAAAAACAATTAAGAAAAAAAAATTCTAAAAAAAAAAAAAAAAAAAAAAAAAAAGATGAAGTAGATTTCATATTTCAGGTTTGGCCATTTTCAGTCAGGCTTCATTGATTTAGATGTGTTTATGTGTTTGTATGTACGTTTTTTTTTTTTTTTTTTTTCTGTCTCAACCTTACAGTCACAAAAATTAAGCAGGGTTTTTTTTTTGTCACTTAAATAGTGTGAAATCTTCTTTTGTTGCTTTCCTTCTGTTCATTTCAGCACAAATGTCAAATGTCACAGGCACAGCTAGCGGCAGGCTTTCCAACGATGTGAACTTTAAACAAAATAACTGAGTCATTCTTTGAGGTTTTCCTATGAAAGTCCAGTTCTTTTGGTCTTGTGGTTTTCCACAATAAAAAAAAAGATGTGTGCTCCTTGGCCTGCACAGTAAGAATTGTATTCTTCTGTGTTTATGTGTCTGTAATCTAGCCAAAAAAAAAGAAAAAAAAAAATGTTGATTTGAAAAGCATCTAATTTAGCGCCAGTTTTGTGAAAGTGAGATTTCACAAACTAAAGTGGTCTTTAAAGATATCTCTTACTGTTCTTCGGGCAGTTTACCGTGGATTGAGTCACTTTAAGTGTTCCTAATAAGCCCAGGAGTATGTCCTGATGCAGAAAAGGATCCTTTCTTTATTGTTTCTGGAATTAGGCCTTTTGCTGCTCGCCGTTCATCCATTAGCATTGTTTGAGTTTGTCATAAATCTGTTTACAAGTCCAGTGGCCACTTTAGGGGAATTAGCTTGACTTTATTAGCCAGCAGGACAAGTAAGTGCAATATCGTTTTATTCAGACCGAGAGAAAGAAAGGAGAGGAAGCACAGAAAGGCTTTCAGGGAGGTGGATCAGAATTTTAGAGGGTCTGGAACGCATGAAGTGAGCCAATGTCTTTGGCAAGCTCCCGGTGTGCCTCCATCTCTATTTACATGCTCTCGTCAAAGGGCACTCTGAGAAATGAGCTCGAATGATGGAGATTTTTATTTGCATGGGCCAGCAATATTCTGCCTTTTCTTCCTTCTTTTTCTCCCGTTCTTTCCCCTCTCCTGAGAAAACTGGCTTATTTATAAGGCGGCAGCAGCCAGCAAACAAACTCTCGAAATGAAGGTTAGGTGGAAACTTGAGGTCGCTGCTGACTGACGGGTAATTTTTGGAGGCATGGAGGGGGCTGGTGTTTATGGGTGGGGTTGTTTGTGGCTTTGTGAAAGGTGCATCCATTTCCACTCCTGCTCTCATATCGCTTTTCTTCCCTCGTTCCTGGAGTCTGATAAAGATTGATTAATGACATAAGAGAGGTCTGGGAGCATGTGTGTGTGCAGCACTGGAATATTAACATGAAGACGATCTCAAGAGCACATCATTGTGTCATTTCCTATGTGAGCACCTCTCTCTCTCTCTCTCTCTCTCTCTCTCTCTCTCTCTGTCTTTGGTTTTCTCCGTGGTTAATCAGTTGAGATCTCCCATTAATGGTGTCCTAGATTAAAGCAGGTAAATTCATTATTACACACAAAGGACTTCTCCTGCACCTCGTCTATTATAAGCAATTGTTCTTCGGACGCTCAGGAAGCATAATTATGAAATATCCAGGGAATTGTTGATGGACTTCTCCTCAAGATATTATCTGTGATGTCCAGTCGCTAAAGCTTCCACTAATTAATGAAGAAAGGCTTTTGTTGAAGCAGATTGTTAGAGAGTGAAGGCAGCACAGTCTAGTATATTTTACACCAATGCGGTCTAGACACTTGAAATGGCTCTTTAAAATTCCTTTACAATGACCGTCAATATATATGCCTGGTCATTCTTCCCATTCAAGTGAGGGATAACTTTTGCCATAATCAGTAAAAGTTGGTACATTCTTTTGAATGAAATTTGCTGTCTGCTTTTCCATGGGCACTAATAGCATTATTTTATTATTGCTGTCATTATTTTGTTCAGCCATGACGCACTGAACTGAACATAAGTGACAGTAAGACATTAAGACATTAACATTAAGGTTACAAAATGTTTTTTTTTTCAAATAAATTGTTATTGGGGTGGGGGGAGGGGTTTACAGATTACACACACACACACACAAATTGATTAAAGAGCACGACTGTTATCAACAACACTGATAATAATAGGAAATGTATTTCGACATGATCTCTGAAGGATCATGTGAAACTGAAATCTGTTGAAAATTCAGCTTTGCCATCACAGGAATAAATTACATTTTAAAATATATGAAAATAGAAAACTGTTGTTTTAAATTGTAATAATATTACATCATTTTAATCAAATATGTACAGCCTTGGTAAGCATGAGGTATTTCTTATAACATCTACTAGGTTTTAGCTTTATTTTGCATTAAGTTTGTAACAAAAATAAATCATTTGATTTGATTTATTTATACTTTATATATGGAAACTATAAACAGCTATCTACCTGTAAGTTACCCATCTAATAAAATTAATAAAATTTAGTTTAAATTAGTTCATTGCAATAGATAGCCTACAATAGATAGCTTTTTTGTTGTTTTACCATGTGCTTCAGTTTGGGGTCTACAGAAGGACATTGTAGCATTGGTTATTCACTAAATAATACATTCTTGTTGGTGTGCTTGAGTAGCTCCTAGGAGAAGATCTACAACTCCAGACGTTTTCACGGCATGTGTGTGAGACCAACGGCAGCAGATGTGTTTAAATGAGTGAGGTGTTTGCCTCATCATATCCTTTTCTTCGTTTTTTTTCTTCCTCGGTCACTTGGGCTTTCTCAAGGCAGACTCTGGATTTATACAAGCTGACAATAGGCGGCTTTGCAGTGCTAGTTTTATTGATTTTCATTACCGACCTCTGCAGTGCCACATGAGATCAACTCTAATGACATCAGCCTTCATCAACAATGCACTAAAGAGTGTGTGATGTGTGTGTTTGTTTGTGTGTGTTCCATTGTTTATCTCGGGCAAACTAGTAGCATATTTCTTGATTTTTCTTTTTCTTTCACCCCCTTGTCTTTCCAAACCCATATGATTCTCTTTTTTTCTGTTGAACTCAAAAGGAGAAGTGCACTGAATATGCATTCTGCTCTTTTTCAGACGGTGAAAGTGAATGGGTATGATCAAGCTCAAAATGAACAAATAAACATTCCACTGCATACCATTCATTCACTATTTTCAAAGTAATCCGAAGTCACAAAATACCTTTGTATGAAGAATAGACTGAAATTTAAGTTGTTTTCACTGAAAAGGTCATTGAAATTTATTGTATGATTATTATTATTATTTTTTTTATCTTGTTTTGTGTTCCATTAAAAAAAATAAGTCACCTACTGTAGGTGTGGAATGGCACAAGGATGATGATTAAACTATTATTTTTTTTCAAAACTCTATTATTTTAATGTTCTTTTTCTTTTTCTTCTTCTTATTATTATTTCGATGTCAACTTTTACAGCTAATAATATTGGTTACACAATCTTCCATTTATGAGCTCATATAAGAGACGAACAGGACAAAAGTGCAGGAACAGATGCACGATTATTCATAAAAGTAAAAATCTCACCTGGCTCATCTCTGTGAACTCTTCTCTATTACATGACCGCTGGAATGAGCAGATGAACTTACATGGAGGAAAAGATGAAAAGAGACTCAATAGCAGAAGGAATGGGAATCATAAATATATCTGTCCGTCTGATTTCAGCTTGACTCCACTGCTGTATATTTTCACCCTCGCAGAGTGGAATGGCTTTAAAATAATATTTGAAGCTGATGTGATCTGTATAACTTTACAACAAGAGTTTCCATGAAGAATGGTGCTGCTTTAAGAGAAATGATAAAAGTTTATAGACGTGGATCTCTTTTTCATGAGGAACGGATACGAACGAGACCTATGGGGAAAAAAAAGACATGGTGTGGCTGATCCAAGAGCTGCTGTAATAAAATAAGACATCATATTGATATAATATAGCCAGTGTGGTTCAGTGAATCAGAGGGGAGATGGAGAAGAAGAACTTCTGCTACTCGATATAAGTGTGAACGAGTGGCTAAGATTATGTTATATTATATAAGTCCTGATTTTGACTTTTATTGATTATTATTTAATTATTTAGTGGTGATTAAATACTTTTTTTTTCAGAATAATTTCCCTTCTCATGCATAACTGTCAAGTCAAGTCAAGTCAAGTCACCTATATTTATATAATGCTTTAAACAAAATACATTGCGTCAAAGCAACTGAACAACATTCATTAGGAAAACAGTGTGTCAATACAAAATGACAGACAAAGGCAGTTCATCATTGAATTCAGTGATGTCATCTCTGTTCAGTTTAAATAGTGTCTGTGCATTTATTTGCAATCAAGTCAACGATATCACTGTAGATGAAGTGACCCCAACTAAACAAGCCAGAGGCGACAGCGGCAAGGAACCGAAACTTCATCGGTGACAGAATGGAGAAAAAAACCTTGGGAGAAACCAGGCTCAGTTGGGGGGCCAGTTCTCCTCTGACCAGACGAAACCAGTAGTTCAATTCCAGGCTGCAGCAAAGTCAGATTGTGCAGAAGAATCATCTGTTTCCTGTGGTCTTGTCCTGGTGCTCCTCTGAGACAAGGTCTTTACAGGGGATCTGTATCTGGGGCTCTAGTTGTTCTGGTCTCCGCTGTCTTTCAGGGCAGTAGAGGTCCTTTCTAGGTGCCGATCCACCATCTGGTCTGGATACGTACTGGATCCGGGTGACTGTAGTGACCCTCTGATCTGGATACAGACTGGATCTGGTGGCTACGGTGACCTCGGAATAAGAGAGAAACATAAGATTCTAAAGAGGAGCTCATTCAAATACTGAGGTGCTAAAAAATTCAGGGCTTTATAAGTAATAAGCAATATTTTAAAATCTATACAATTTTTGATAGGGAGCCAGTGCAGTGTTGACAGAATTGGGCTAATATGGTCATACTCTCTGGTTCTAGTAAGAACTCTGCTGCTGCATTTTGGACTAACTGGAGTTTCTTTATTAAGCATGCAGAACAACCACCCAATAAAGCATTACAATGATCTAACCTAATATTTTAGGTTATTTTGTAAAATGCAGTTTTACAAATGCTAGAAACGTGGCTTTCTAGCTACTTATGTGGCAATCAAATAGCACACCTAGGTTCCTAACTGATGACGAAGAATTGACAGAGCAACCATCAAGTCTTAGACAGTGTTCTGTTATTACATGCAGAGTTTTTAGGGCCTAAAATTAACACCTCTGTTTTTTTCAGAATTTAGTAGTAAGAAATTACTCGTCATCCAGTTTTTTATATTGACTATGCATTCCTACGCAAAAAAAAAACTGTGTGCAAATCAGTTCAGCAGTCATACAACAACAAATCGTAGTTAATAGCGAATAAGTGTTCCCTATTCTAAAGTGTTACCGAATAATATTTTTATTTTCTATGCCTTCCTTCCTATCTTCCTCGCTCCCTCCCTCAAAAAGTTCTCTCCAAAATCAGAAAATATAAAACATGGACATTATAGATAAGAGACAATGATTTATTTATTTATTTTTAATAAATAAGCAAAATAACAAATTGAACCACTCCTTGGATCCCTGCAGCAGGTCTGAGATTATAAATCCAAGACTTGAAGTTTTAGAGGCCAATAATCAGAGATGACCCAGCCCAAAGCCCCCCCGGCTCTGGTGTCAACACATTTGAAGTCATTTGTGAAAGAACTTCTCAAACTCTTGCTGGGCTGTGTTTCTTTCACACTCACCCTCTCTCTGTCTTTCTGTCCATCAATTCATGGCCAAAATGTAATTAAACCTCAGAGCGCAAGTCTAATGCGTTCTTAATGAGTGCTAAACAAACCGGCGTCCACCCTCGCTGTCTGTCTTTCACTATCCATCTCTCTCTCTCTCTCTTTCTCTCTCTCTCTCTCTGTCTCTTGCAGGAGAAGTGCCATTATCTCTTTGATTAAGGAGGAAATTGTGCTTATATCAATGTGTTGCTGATGTGATTGAGATTTCAGCTCATTCATTTAAAGGACATAGTCTGTACCTCTCCTCAAATGGACCATAAATGAAACATTCTCATCACTCGCAGAATCAATGCTTGGAAACACAACAACATTATCTTCATGTCTGCCTGTAATATGCCTATGGATATAAAATACATGTTTGTTTGGATTTTTTTCTTGACCATGATTAACGATAACCGGAAGCTATTTTGTATGTCCACCAGCAGGTCTCTCCATTGGCTTTGTGGCTTTGATTTGATCTATGTTTGTTTGGCTTCTGCGTACACAAAGCCCCTTTTTTGGTTTGCGCTTATTTATGTTAGTAAACCTCTGTTTGCTCAGGTTCACCCAGCTGTGTTAAATGTACGTCCACGGGGTATGGATGGTGGTTTGGTGGTTTTCATGGTTGTGAAGAAGTCTAAATAAAGGACTGATAGAGACAGAGAGGGAGTGAGAGAGAGAATGAGATTTCTTTGTGGAAATCTGAAAGTCCTGTGCTTTCTCAATGAAGAGATACTATCTATCACACAGTGTCTCTTGTGTAGCTCATGTTTTTCTGCATGAAAAGCAGTGGGTTTTTAATTTTTACAAATTCCTTCTCCTCCATATTTGTATTCAAAAATAGTTTAGGTAATATGTACACTTTTTAATAACCGGATCATTAACAGTCTATTTTTAAACATTTATTTGTATTGCTATTCACTGTCGCCTGAAAGTTTGAACTGGAAAAGTCAAGATCTTGAATAGCTGTTGTGTAGTCAATATGCACATTTCCTAAACGGCCGTTGGGACCGTCGTTTTATTAGAAGTGCAGCAAATATTGACCGCAAAGTAGACATGTCCACACAGGCGGCGCTCCTGATGGGCAATCCAGTGTTTGTCAGTCTAGTGAGGTCTAGTGATTTATAACAACGAACGTTACAAGGATAGTTCACCCAGAAATTACAATTCTGTTAACATTTTTCACCCTCATGTCATTCCAAACCTGTGTGATTTTCTTTCTTGATCCCTGGTCCCCATCCACTTTCATAGAATGAATAAGAGCGGAAGGTTTGGAATGATATAAGGGTGAGTAAATGATGATCGAATTTCCATTTTTGGAACTATCTGTTTAACCCTAATCTCTCCTTCTTTCTTTCTCTCTGGATAATAAATAAATAGATCTAATGAGAAGCAGACGTGCTGCTTGGTGTACTCTAGATGACACCTCCTTCACAAGAGTCTTACTGTGACGGCCTATTACACGGCCAGACAGACTTGATTTCTTAAGCACGCTAGTGCCCTGCGTAACTCATGATAAGCTCCCGAAGCGAGGGATTGGAGAAGAGGGAATGAAAGAGACAAGTGACAAGAGAGAGACCACTCTTAAGCACTTGAAATAAGCATGTGTTTGTGTGAGTAAAGGTGTATCAATTAAGAAAAGAATTGTGTTTAGACATCAGTCTAAATGAAAGCTTTATTGCTCAGTGGTTACTAATAAAGACATCGTAAAGAGGAAACATCAGTTTTGTTTTTGTGTAAAATTAATATCTTATTCTACGGTTTTAGTCCATTCTTCTCAGTCGTGCTGTTGTCATGACGATAAGTTAACTTTATCTCTGTTGCCTGTGAATAGGAATTAATTTTGTTTTTGATTTTTTTGAACATGATAATTTGTTTCCTGCTACTAAGATTATTGTGTATATCAGTCAGCATTTATGGCACACCTTTTGTTGTATAGACTAAAAGCTTAAGGTCATGCAAGAGCCAAATGCAGCTGAAAATTTACTTTAGTGACTGACTATGACCGAAATATGGTCTCATGAAATAAAACAATGCAAGAAAGATAGATATTTTTGATCTGATGTAATTTAAGAGAATGAAATCAAAGACATTGACGCGCACTAAAGTGACCGTCTGATGGAAGTGTTTGTGTTTACATACTTGCACAGTTCTCATCCTCCGATCTTTCCAGACTCTAAATTTATCTTCAGCCATGTTAAATGAGATGCTGGGTATCTTTCTTTTAATAGCTTGCTCTGTGGAAAATGTACAATTATAAGTTTACTTATCTTGACTTTTTTCTATTTCTTTTATGTGTTCTTGTTCTTTAGAACTAATAACATGTGAACTATATCTCACACTGAATCACCAAAATTAGTATATGAGAGGTAGTGTTTTAATCAGAGACTACCTGATTGTGTCATTTGTAACATCAGGGAGAATAGTGGTATTAAAGTTAACGTTTGCGATTATGCTGGTGCTTTAAAATACTCTCTCCCATCCCAGATGTAAAATAATACATTTTTACTTTTTTTCTTTTTCCAATAGGTGATGATAATGGTACCACAAATCATTGTCATCAACATCTGCAATTGAAGTCACCATGGACAAGCTTTCAATATATATATATATATATATATATATATATATATATATATATATATATATATATATATATATATATATATATATATATATATATATATATATATTTTTTTTTTTTTTTTTTTTTTTTTTTTTTTTTTTTTTGTAATGCCTACTTCTCAAAATCCAATCAACAACCAATGGATATGTGGCCTCCCCTACATTTTTTTCTACTACTTGCTTTAACAATAAAACATGACAATATTGTAAAGGCCCTGTTCCATCATCATTATCTTTTAAATACTGTAATAATCTATCTCTTTCTTCATTCATTCTGTCCCTTCATCCATCTTTCTCTCTCCTGTTGTTTGTTCAGTCTAGAGGTTGTTATTCACTTGAGCTTGAACCTCCAGATTCCAGCTTCAGACCCAGCAGGCTGTTCCTTTGCTAGCCCGGGTCACCTGCTCCCTGCCTGGCCGCTGTAACTCCATCCGTCCCCTCTCCTGTTTCCTCTGGGGTGGAGGTGATGCTGGGATGGGGGAAGCCTAAAGAAGGCTTATAAAGGATGACTGTTCAGCTGGCAGGGTAGCCGGTGGAGATGTGGAAGAGGTTGACAGGTTGATCGTTCTGCAGGAAGAATCAGCGCTGAGACTGACAGAAAGCAGTAAATCATCTGGAACAGAAAGTGTTGAACTCAAAGACAGCATTCTGTGTGAAACTAGCCTGTGGTGGTATTGATTAAACAGGCTGTCTATATGGTTAGCGCTGAGACAAAAGAACAGGACACAAGTGGAGAAGTGTGAAAGTAGCCTATTTCTGTCAAATTTATATCACTGTGAAAATCACGATCAGTGATATGCAATATGTAGCATGCAATTCATAACATTTGAGTTTGTTGCAGTAAGGGCAAATTCCAAAATTAAGGGAGCATCCCTATGCCCTACTCCATTTGAAGGACAGAGCCCTTTAAGTGTGTTCTTTGAAGGGTATAGGGCATTACTGTCATTTGGAACTCCCTCGGCGAAGGGAATGACTGACCAAATGTTAAATTTGTCAAATATTGTCTAATTATATAATTTACTATAAAACTTTTTAAAACTAAACTTGCTCAGACTTGCTTACACTACCATCTTAAATCATATTTCTATCATATTTCTATCAAAAAAAAATAGTTTTCCGTTAAAATAAAGACACATTTATGATATATATACATATATATATATATATATATATATATATATATATATATATATATATATATATGATAAGATATATGAATATATAAAGATATATGAAGTTGAAATCAACCCCAACTTTGCTTTAAATGCATTGCAAGATCTTCTAACTGAAGATCACATGATCACAAACTGAAATCACTTACGTGAAGTGACCTTCACAAGTTCCCTTCGCTAATGGACTTCTGGAAGGGCCCTTCATGAAGGGATTCAGTTGTTCACTTTCGTTTGGTACGTCACTACAAATGGTAGCCCCTTCCCGAAGTGCATTTCAAGTGTCCAAGAAAGCCGCTTGGAATTTGCCCAATTAATTTGCGACAGTTGGCTGCATGTAAATTACAGTACATATCAACACAAAAATCTATATACTCTGACTTCTGATCTTATTATACTTTTAGAATGTTTGATTTGAGTATGAAATAATCTTTACTTAATTACTTTTGGATGAACAGAAATTCAAATCACAACATCAGATGTGCAGCTAGGCTGCTGCCGTTTATATTATTTCAGTTACCAACAATGGTACATAACAAAACTGGACTGCCATTAATTTAAAATAAATAAATGAATAAATAAATCATGGTGGTCTGTTATTGCTTTCAGATTTACCCACCCCTAAATGCTTTGTAAAACAGAACAAACTGTGATAGACTGTTTTCCATGTGCTCAGATAATCTTTTCTCGTCTAACTGGGTGGCTTGGCCTGAATCTGCTGATAGTCTGTCTATATCATGAGTGATCAGATCTGATGCTGTCATAGCTGCTGTCGGCCAGAGTTCCCAGCTCTGTTGCCAGATTGATGCTGTCATTTTCCTAGTCTCAGGGTCACAAGGTTTGCACTGTACTTTCATCTCTAGCTTTGTCTCTGAAACTTTCTCTATGTCTTGTTTTAAAAATCCTTTCCTCACTATGTCCTCGGTTTCTCTCCCCCACAAAAAAAAAAAAAAAAAAAAAAAATGAGTCACAAACTCATTCAAAATCTCTTTTTCTTTCAGATGTTCTATTTGTAGCTCACTTTTGGTGCATAGCGGGCAACACTTTTCATTTGAACGCTGGACCACAGAGACAATGCGAAAGCATTTCCATGGAGATGCTGAAGACTCGAGGCGCTGCTGCTAGTCCGTCCAGCTGTGCCGCTTCCTTCAAAGCCAGACGGGCCTGAATTATAGAACCCTGCCGACACCACACTTCTTCCTCCCACCTGTTCATCTTGCTCTCCCACTTCGTTTCTCACTTTTTTCCATTTTACAGTGTAGTAATAATGTTTCAAACTGCAAACAACTTTCCACGATCCTGAAAAAAGTGGTAAAAATTGAGAAAAACCGGATGAGAAGAAAAGAAAATGATAAAAGGAAGACAGCTTGAATTTGGGATAGTGCTGTTTTAATTAACATACCTTTTTATCACATTCGAACCTTGAAGTGCTACTGGGCTGAAATAACGAGGGCTTAAAATACAATTACAGGCAGCTGGAAAAAGACATAATGGTAACATTGAAAAAAGAATTCTATTAAAGAGCCGAACACGTCAAAAGAAAAACCTCTTAAGGAAACTTAAAAATGAGGACCTCATTTCCTGAAGCTCACCATTAGCTGTGTAGTTTGACTCACCAAATTTATAGGCCATTATTTTTTAACGAGCAAAAATACTATATTTAAATACCATATTAAAAAACTTAAATAATATTCATAATTCACAAATGATGTTGTTTTTGATGTTATATATAGCTTTGTTTATTAGCTTTTTTTTCCTACCCCTTTGTCCAATGTTCAACATTTTCACACACATGTAGACTCATATTTGTACCTCAACAGAAATAAATTATTAAAAAACACTGTATAATGCCACCTTTTTTTAATGTTTTATGTCATTTCTTCACTACCATCTGGCACACTAGGGGTCAAATTTTAAAATGTACTTAATTATGGGTATTTTCACCTATTTTGACTAATATTTATTCTGGAGATGAAGCTGCAGGACTGTAAAAGTGTCTAGTATACCACAAAAACAAACATTAATGTATTCACACTGGAATCCAAAGCATGGGAAACAGTATAAGTTGAATGTTGGTTAATATTGGTTTAATACAACCATATGAGAGAAAGACACATGCTGATTGACAGCAGCAAAGTGTTTGGACTGCCTGGTTTAAACATTTTAAATGACAGAAATCTAAAAAGATTGAATGGCTAGATTTCCCAAAATAACATTGTTTCCATCAGCAGCACCACTCTTTCACCCCCATTACAGACATTCATGCACCGTGTGACTAGCTGTGGGCAGAGCTGTGGCACCCCAGAGGTTTGTGGTACAGCTTCACTCTGTTTCCTGTTCTCAAATAGGTACAGGCCTGAAGAACATGGTATGCAGTCCTCTTTGATACTCTGTTAAGATTTGTGTAATTGGTATTGACTGGAATATATTCCAGCAGTTCAAATGACTGACATTAGCTAATGGTAAAATGATTATGTTTGGGTCTGGTTATTTATATAATATTCAGTGTTAATGAATAAGTGGGATAATTAATTATATTTTTTGACAACCTCTAATCTTGATCTGAATTGCTCAGTCCTCCAGCTGACTGCTCGGGTTGGAACGGAGGTTAACTCGATTGATCCAACATTTTTTCATTATGTCGCTGACAGAGGAACTGATTGTTGTGTAAATGTGATTGATGGATGAGGAGTGAAGATTGCTCCGCCCACAGCTTCATGACGAACAGTTTCCAATACTGTTTTTGACATGTGTTTTCTCTAAGTAATTATTTTAATTTGATGGTCATGTTGGTTGTGAATTAAGTAGCTTATTGATTGATTTATTTGAAGACCTTTCAGTGAAGTCTTCAAAAAGGTTCAGTATTTTTTATTGTTGTTTTTTTTTTTTTTTCAGGCAAACTTGTTGCATAAAATAGACGTTTACACCTAAATATGATAATTTGGTGTCAACTGAATTAACAGCATTATTGTTATTATTATTTTTTTTATTTTGTTACATGCTGGAATTTTTCTGTGTGGTTATTATACCCTATACTCCAAGTATAATAATTGCTGCTGTGATCAATAGAAAATACCCAGAACAATATTAAATGCCATTTTGTTTACTGCCTGGTTTCCTTATACCATTCAATTTTGTGAATGAGTTCAAATCAATAAGAACCCTAATTTACATGCAAAAGAAACATTTGCACTAAACAAATACTGTGCAATACTATTTTTGTGCATTTAGCATCACGAATATATATATACTATTTAGTATTTGATGCAAAGGCAGGGATGCACATGTAAAATATGATTTGGGAATTTGTGCAAGTAAGAGGGGGCATGTGTAAATATGCGCCAAATAGAGACCAAAGAATGTTCATGGGGATTAATTGTATGTCTCACACAGGGAAACAGTGTGGATGTTTGTGGAATGTTTGCATATTTTATGCAAACAAATTGCTAATCACTTTCCAATATACTTGAGTCTTCTAACTCTTTTCCTTTGACTTAAAATAATTTGGACTCTTGGGTTCTAAAACTATTTTAAAAAGAGAACAGTGATACAGCTGGAGTTTAATATTCAGCCTTTAATGCTGGTTGACAACAGCTTTGTTTGGTTAGTGCCACCAAAGCACTGCTATATGTAAATACAGTGATTGTGAATGGTCAGTAAAATTTCATTGCTGGACAAAGAATAACAATTCCACCCAAATAAATGAACTTATCTGTCATTAGGCAAATGTTTGTACCTAATGTGAATTGTGCATTGAGACCTTATCCCACAATCAGGTGTAGTGTTGTGGCTCTCCAGGCTGGATTGGATAAAATTTCGTAATTCTGCTTTCCCTGAATGGGCAAATGGTCTGTTAAATGGTGTCTAACACATTAGCTTAACTGCACATGCGGCCTCTCTTTTAAATTATTCCCTTCATCTCCTTCCCTCAGAATGCCAGTTATGTCTTCTTCAACAAAATTTGACATGGACAGAGAGCAGACATCCATCTGAATGCCCTTGATTGGGAACACACATATATGCACAAACATATGCAATTCAGCTAAAAAAGAAAAATAAGCACTTTAAAGAAGCTCAAGGTATTTGTACATCAGGAAACATCGCTATGCACACCCTCACGCAATGAAATCCACTTTCTGTGCCATTTTTATGCTGTATTGGAAGTAAACAGGCGGTTAATCATGCGTTAAATAAAGCTCACCATGTCCAATGACTAAAAGTGTGTAAAATCTCACTTAGTGAATCTCTTCATAATGGAGATTTGATTAGCATCGGCTGTGCACTAACCGTGAGGCGCAGGTGTAGTGTGTTTACAGACAATAGCTCAGTTCCTAGTGAGCTGCCTTGCTAAATATTACCTACCTATATCTGTCTTCTAAGTATCTTGCACTTCGTGTTGGTAAAATGCAAGCATATACATATTGCATTATTTTTATTTGAAATACTTTCTAAATGTCTGTTCAGTAGTCCCTACAACATGAAACAATTTAATATGTGGTGCTTCTAATTAAGTGATAAATTGCAGTTGCAAATGTTGTGCAAAATTAAAATCACCACTATTCATCTTTTCACCAGTAAAGCATCTAACTCTTTGTTTTTTTTTACCAAATTGTATGTAATTTCTAATTATTATATTAATATTTATCTCACACACACACACACACACACACACACACACACACACACACGCACACACACACATATATATATATATATATATATATATATATATATATATATATATATATATATATATATATATATATATATATATATATATATATATATAATTATTATTATTATTGTTGTTATTATTATTATTATTATTATTATTATTATTATTATTATTATTATTATTATTATTTTTAAAGAGGTATCCAGTCCACCATACAGTAGGTGGGTCTGGCCACTTCATTCTCTGAGATTCCACACCTTACCGATTTCAACCGAGAGGGAACCTCTTCTAGAAATACAACTAAACCCCCAGTGCATATGCTTTGGTGCAGACTTTGGAGGTATCTAAGGAGAAACATAATTAAATTACCCAGCTTTAGAAGAACCTTCATGTCTGGAGTGCTCTTCCCCTAAAATGCTGGCATATATATATATATATATATATATATATATATATATATATATATATATATATATATATATATATATATATATATATATATATATATATATATATATATATATATATATATATATATATTATGTCTATTTCGTTTTCTTGTTGTTATGAAGTGATCTCAGTTTGACATGAGAAACAGAACCCAGACTGTCGTTTACGTGTCGTCTCTCACTTTCTCTCTATCTCTTCGTCTCCCACATCCCTCCATCCTCATCTTCCTGAGTGGGGGCAGATGGAGGTAGCGCAGCTTCATTTAATGGTCAGTTTAGCTAAAGCGTTAATGGCCGCTGAGAGAGTGACAGGGAGCTAATGAGCGCTTCATTTGGCCAATCAGGTCTATTTCTGCCGTGCATAATAAGCGTCTCGCCACCGGTTGCTGTGGCAGCATCGGCAAGGTAATTGCACCTTTCAAGCATGCTGGGATGGATTCAAACGAGAGAGAAAAAGAGAGAAAGAAAGAGGAATGGAAGGAAAGCAGTCGAGAAAAGAACACAGAAGTATATTCTGAGTGAGTCTTTCTTCAAGATATGGTGCATCACAAACTTGTTTCATGCATATGGACAATATTCAGCCAAAATACTTTAGACTTACTACAGTTCTTATTAAAAAATCTAAATTATTTTTTAATTAACTAAGGGTTTCCATATTGTCACTATATAGTTGTATGGTGTTCTGTGTGATTTGTAGTTCATTGTCTCTAGGCTGTTTTGGGTGATTGTTTGCTGACTTCATTCTTCATTATATTATATCTATATTCTAATTCTAAGTGTATGGTAGTGGTTGTCAACCTCTCAGTCTCTAAAGCTCCACTATGTTTATGACAACATTCAAAGGCCCTTTTATTGAAGCTGGACTCTGTTACTTCTCTTGCAATAAAATAATTCAAAAGTTTAGTGTTTATATATATTTTTAGCATTTTACTTAAAGGTGCTGTATGTAGGCTTGACACCGAGTCGTTGAACTGGGTACTGCAGTCCAAATTCAAAATATTATAGACGTTTTTTTTTTGTTTTTTTTTCACCCGGCCCCTCCTCCTCATACTTGACGCACATGTAGGTTGCCAGAATGACGACACAAACAGGAACGAGCACACTCGATGATGAATGAAACAAAAACGCTGTGTTTTCCACCAACTGGCAACCATGGGCCCCAAAATACAACTGGGTAAACTGGCAGTGTGCTGGTTTAACAAAACAAAAAAAACAACAACAAACAACCTCCCGGCCCAGAACACACATTTTCAAAGGAGAATAACTGACTGTAGAATAGTTTTCTGCATGTTTTTTTAAATATCTGCAAACATATTATGGTATTTTTATGCTTTAGTAGAGTCAAAATATTACATACAGCATCTTTAAGTTGTATGCTACTGAGAAAATAGCTGAGGAAACCTAGCGGGCCCCAGACCCACAGCTGAGAACCACTTGATTTTTTTTTTTTTTTTTTTTTTTTCTGACAGGTGGTCATCATATGTTTCAAAGCAAAAGAACACCCCTATTCAACAAACGATGTAATTTGACGTTATTCAGGTTTGTAGCCAAAATAGTAAAGAATAAATTAGGCTTTTAATTTTAGGGGGTTTGTTCAAATTCCTAACATAGATTATACATTATAGTGGTAGCAATAGTAGCAGCTGTTTTGGTGTAAAGGATGGTTAACATGGTACATTTCTGCGAGGGATATTCTTTTCTAAAACACACTTCTTGTGTTCCTGCTTGAAGATCTCGGCTAAAAATCCAGCAGCAGTCATTATCCTCCAGCTTTTAGCAACCACACGCGCTTGTGTTCCATTTTCTTTTACTAATGCACCATCTCCAAGCATTTTCAATGCAGACACGTTGTTATTTCCCTCCATTACGTGTGTGAGATTACAGGGGTGTATGTGCGCGTGTGTGCGCTCTCCGGGGCGCGTCATGACTTCACAGACGTCCCACAGATGTCTAATTACTGTACAATCATAGCAGCGGGGGACATTTCGTTTTCTTCTTCCTCTGTTATTGTCTGTTTCTTTCCCTCCGTTGATTACATCTCTGTTCTTTCTCACCAGCACAGCCGATGCACATTTAGGTTGTAAAAGCAAGGTTCTGTACTGGTTAGTTAACGTCTGAGAGAAAGATGCTAAACACAGCAGCCCAGCGGTTTCCGCACGCTGCCCTGATCATCTTGATCCTGTAATTGGCCGAAACATGTTAAAGAGAGGCCGTCCAAGTCACATACAAATTGGCTCCTACATCAGATCTTGAGCGTGATTTGATTTTTTTTTTATAGCATGCACTGGTTGGGTGAAAATGAGGAACCTGTCTGTGAAGTACAGACACGAACGCATATGTTCTGACAACTGCAATTATGCTTTACATGTTCCTGAAGCAGGGGCGGGGATCTAGAGTAATTAAAGGAATAATGCACCTAAATACTCTATAGAACAGAGGAGCCTAATTCGTTATTCACCCGTATGATTTTCCGAGCTTTAATCTGTTAAATGTTTCTATAGTTTCTCCCTCATTAAAATGCAAGTAAATTAAAAAAGTTATTTTCTTTTCTTTTCTTTTCTTTTCTTTTTTTTCTTTTCTTTTCTTTCAGCATAAAGGCAAATAGTTGATGCTTCTACTACCGTAGTGAAGAAATTCATAAAGTCATTACTATTGAACGTTGATGGAATACTTGAATCAGGTGTCATCTGGTTATTTGTTAATTTAGCCACTGTGCTAAATAAAAACCTTTCATTGTTTTTCAATGAGTTTGCAGATATGCTCGGCCGTGGCAGTAATGGCTACTGAAACTTCAGCTTTGCATTTTATGAATAAATAATTAATATTTCTCAATGTTTGTTTTTACTGTATTATTGTACATTTTCAATCCAAAAATACGAAATGCAATACTCTGCAGACATACACACATGCACACACACACATGCAGACACACTGGAGAGGCAAGCCTCTAGGGTCACTTCAGTCTGGTCGAAAAGGTCAAGTGTCTGAATCATCTGTTCTTGTGATGTGAGGAATGCAGAATGCAGATAAATGTGCGTGTTTTTGTAGTGATTCAATGTGTATGTGTCTGAAGGTTGTTTAAGTCTGCCTGTGTGTGTGTGTGTGTGTGTGTCTGTGTGTGTCTGTGCGTACGTGTGTTCATTCTAAATTCTTTGGCAGTTTGGAAAAGATGGCTGGTTGATCACAGACTTACAGACCAGACAAACAGCTGATCTGAGCTGTTCTCAGGAGGAATTAGCTGAGCAATCACAGATGATTAATAATGTCCATCATTATGAGATTTTACAGGGGTCATGTCTTAATTCTTTGTTATTTACCTTTTTTCCCTCTCAGTGAGGATCACTTGTGTCATGTCAGTCGAGGCTCTTTGCAGCAAAACAGTCATAGTTTCTCAAGACCATTTCCACCTACTCCTGGCTGCTGAGCTGCACTGCACATATTGCCACAGCAGTGCAAGTAAAAAAATTCAGATTTTGTAATCAATAACAATAATTATCAAATAATCAAACAAAATAAAAAAAGCAGTTTATCTCTCTTTCTGTCTCTCTAGCAACAGACAGCTGCCTGTAGCAACAGTTGCAGTCAGTGTTGTAAGGGTTTTGGTCGTCTGCCTATTTAAACAAGACAGAAAGCAGTGAGTGATTAACCAGATCAGGCGACTGTTGATGCAGTCAAAGAGCCAAGTCACAGAGATCATACACAGACTCAGAAATGCACACATAAAGTACACACAGCCACACACTCACAAGTAAGACCATTTACATACAATTGCAAGCCCATTTGGGCTATTATTGATGTATCTCTTATGGTGTGTGTGCTATAATTTTAAATAATTAAAAACATACTTTACATGTGTTGTTTTAGGCATAGGCATTTAGGCATTTATTTTGTTCAGTTAGTCTGTGGTCATTATAATTAGCTTCATACAAAAACAATAGAGGCTTATCGTTTTATAGCATTAGCTAGGTAAATGAGAGTGAGTGTGTACTAAAAAAAAAATAAAAAAAATAATAAAAATGCATAAATGCATGTAACAATCACACCAGGACCCTGGTTTTAATTTCTCCTGTAATTTTACACAACTGGAATCAGATCCTGTCGATCAGACTCCTCATCTCATCCTCATCAGACCTGATCATGTGTGTGACATGATACCTGTACATTTGTGGATGTTAACATGCAGATTGTTTTGACTGTATGTCAAAAGTTACATCTATCATTACCTTCCTTGGTTTTCATGACATCTGCTGTAGTGCATCTTTACGTAATATATCTGAAATGTCAAACCAATACTGGACTGATACGCAGATGTTATTGTAATCGGATCAGTCAATATAGGTACACCATTATATTTATTCATCACATGTTTAAAAAAAAAAAAAAAAAAAAAAACTTTTAGAACTTAAACATCACCGTTTTTTTATGTTTGTCTTTATGTTTTGAAATAAGTCCCTATGTATAACAGTAATTGTCTTCAGTGTCACGTGATCCTTCAAAAATCATTCTAATATGCTATCTTGATCCTTGAGAAACATTTCCTATCACTATCAGCATTATAATTAAAACTTTTTTGATTGTTTTCTTCAGAATTCTTTGATGTATAGAAAGTTAAAAAGGAAAGGATTCATTTGAAATAGATTAAATGAATGAATGAATGAATGAATGAATGAATGAATGAATGAATGAATGAATGAATGAATGAATGAATGAATGGAAGGATGGGTGGATGGATGGATGTCCTCACTAAATACAATTATAATTTATAACATAAATGTTATTAACCCAAAACCTTTTTATATTAGTGCACCTTTTCACATGAGAACACATATTCCAGTCAAAATGAACTAATCTGTATATTACAGGTATAACAATGACGAACTAAACAGTTTAATATACAAATAATCTGAATTTATGTGAGGTTGAGTTTTGGAAAATCACAACACCAAATAACTCCACAAGACAATGACCTGAGGGAAGAATAGGGGATAGGAAATACCATTAATTCAGAACCATATATATAGAATGGAATTGAATGGAAAGTCTCCACCATCATTGAACAAAAAGTGTGTGTGTGTGCATGTGTATTCGATCAGTAATGCTCTGTTGTCACACTGCTGCCAACACGTAATCCATCTTTGCCATCTTGGACGAGAATTCATTTGAAGTGACAGAGATGGATTCTAAAAGTTCCCTGGCAGTTTCCTGAATCTAATGCAACCACTGTGTGCTTTCTCTCTCTCTTTCTTTGTTTCCTCTCATCCATCTCAAAGTGTGTGATTCAAATCAATGAATCAACAAAAATGATTCATTTTGTAGGCTAAGACATAAGGAACCTGTCTATGTTTTTACTAATTAATGAAATTCAAGAAATAGACACAGACTATTTCCAAGATATGAATACTCACTGACTTTCATGAAGCATATCACATACAACTAAATAAGTAAATAAGTAAACAAATAAATTAATACACATTCTCAAAACAGATATCTGACTGGTTTTATGCAATCTGAGGTATCAAGGAAAAAAAAAGTTTGACTATGAGATACTATTGGCTTCTGACTGGAAGTATTGTTAATTAAATTTTTAGACTCCATCCTCTTGTAGTTCCTCCATCATGTGATATACTGTAAAAATGTTCATTCTGACAAAAGACCACCAATGAAATACCTTTTAACACAAGCTCAAAATCACATGGAGGTTCTCTCTAGTTCTCCTTTTTTTTTTCCAAATCTTCACCTGATCTGTACTGATGTCAACCACCAAATCTATTACATCATTTAAACTCAGCTTTCAAATTCCCATCACAATTGTCAGATTCACTTGCCTTGTTCTTCAGAGTGTTGATCGCTTTGTTCTCCTGTCTTTAAATCCCAGCCTTTCTCTTCCAAAAGAAAATCTTTGGGGAAATGTTTAAATTCAGAGAATCTGGAGCGTAGGTCTATAAAACCTTTGCTCCTGCTGTATGGTATCAGAGGAAAGGGATGTCTCAGATGTTCAGCTTAACTTGATAGCCTTGATATAGCTTTATGCATATAAACCCGCAGCACTTCATCTTTGCATAATCTATATTTATTGACTATGAATATATAATTGTATGTTACTACTGCTGTGAAGCACTGTCTAATGTCTATCTGGGGTATGTTCTGCTGTAGTTGCTCAGAAAAGGCCAGGAACATAAATGAAAAGTGCAAAATGCAGTGGCTAGAGTCCTTACCAGGTCAAGAAAAGATGATCATATTACCTGAATTGCACAGTCTCTGCACTGGCTACCGATTAAGTTCTGTATCAGTAACAAATTATTATTACTCACCTATAAGGCGCTCAATGGTTTAGCTCCTGTGTACCTAACTAGTCTTATACCGCGCTACAATCCATCATGCTCCCTAAGACAAAACGCTGGAATTTTGGTAGTTCCTAGGATAACAATGTTCACTAAAGGAGGTAGAGCTTTTTTCGCATTTGGCTCCCAAACTCTGGAATAGCCTTCCTGATAATGTTCAGGGTTCAGACACTTAAATCTCTTTCGCCACGCATTTGAATAATGCATCTCATAATTTGTGACTGCTGTTTTATCTGATCAAATGTGCATTCGTATTCTTTAGCTTGGGTTAACCTGGCAAACACACAACGTTCCCCTAACGTTCCCGTATGGTTCCTATTTGTTTATTTTTTTGGGAACCAAACAAGAAGGAATGTTCCCTGTAGGTTATTTTTAGGTTTAATTTCATAACCTTAGGAAAACGTTCTAGGAACTTTCTCTGTAGGTTATTTTTAGGTTATATTTTAATAACTTTAAGGGAACATTCCCAGAACATGGCTGGAACGTTCCTAGTAGGTTCCCAGAACATTTCCCTAACCTTTTAAGGGAACGTTCTGGGAACTTTATTCGAACGTTCCCAGAACATTGCGGGAACGTTCCAAGTAGGTTCCCGAAACATTCCCCTAACCTTAAGGAAACATTCTATTTACGTTAAGAAAACTTGAAAAAATCCTGGATAACCAATAGGGGACATTCTTGGGAACATTCTGGGAACCAAAAACTAACGTTCCCAGAATGTTCCCAGAACGTAAAATTGTTAGCTGGGAAACAAATTAATTTTACTTTGTTGGAACAACAGCTACGCTAATGATGTCTCTATTTGTTTCTCTGTTTTGCCACGGGATTTACATCCCAGGATTAACACAAGCTCCAGTTTGGATCCAGAACATCTGAGAAGAGATGACGCTAACCCCTCAGAGGACCCCAGATGATGCTATCCCTGAAACCACATACAGAACTAACAAATATTGCTACTTACTATGCAATCACATTATAATTGCTGTTAATAGTGTTCATTGTCTGGTTGACTATGTCTTGTATGATTTTTTTCTGAAATTCAACATTTTCAAATTCCGGTAATTTACACGCAAACTGATCAAAACTTATAAGCTACTACTAAATATTGTAGAAACATTATCTTCTGTAAAGTTGCTTTGCAATGATTTGTATCGTAAAAAGCGCTATACAAATAAACTTGAATTGAATTGAATTGAAAAATCAAAATATCCCATTAAAAGTGTCACTTGTACCTGCAAATGTCCTTTGTCGGCACAGTCAAGATCTTGCCTGTACCCTTTTTCATTCATTTACTTTTGTGTGTTTGAATGCATTTACACATTTTTATTGGCACAGAGACATTTAATCTCAAGGGTGGGAGGAAAATCAGCCATAATCACATGAGAGAAAGAATAAAAGAATCAAGGAGAGATGCATGAAGCACAAATGTTCAGCTCTGATCTGAATGTCTGCTTCAGTGTCATGATCTGTACAGACTCCACTGGATAGACAGTGGGTGGCAGAGCAAGATATCTCTTTCTATAGCTCTGTTCCAAAACCGAGTAAGCTTGTTGTCTGCACAGGCACTTACATTCAATGACAGCATCTTTACTTAAATGAAAACTCATAAATGAGTGATTTGAAATGCTCTACATAGGCAGTGATTCTCATAATGATTCCACAGGCACATCATTAGCACTCCTCATGAGAACTGATAAATGATAATGCTCACAGTTGATTCCAGTAGAGTTATGGTTGCATGTTGCTAATAAACAATTTGATATTCTAATAAGCATACAAATGCTTGCAGTATTGAACAAAATACAATGATTAATTAATCAAATTTCCCCCTGCTAAAAAACAGCCTTTAACATAGCTTTTGTGTTTGGAGTGCTTGTGATTGTTTAAAGGAATATATTTTTATTTTATTTTATTTTATTTATTTTTTATTTATTTTTTTTTTTTTAAAGTAAATCTTTGAACTAAAATAAATAAATCTGCCTAATATAATTATTTTTATTTATTTATTATTTATCTGTCTATCCATACATCCAATCTACCTGTCCTTCTCTGTTTTATGAAATTTCTTTAAACCATATTAGTTTCTTACTGTTACTTTTTTTAAGTGATTTTTAAGTTGTGTCTGGTGCAATCATAAATTTTCATACATTTTTTCGAAAACCATGACTGACCAATCAGACAAAAAGTACTTAAGAGCTCTTTGTGATTAATGCTTTGATTGTATAAAAAATAAAATAAAATAAAATAAAAACTTGTGGCATGGACATTCTTCTTATCTTCTTGGTTTGTGTTTGGTAGGCAGCTTGGTTTAGAAACAGCTTATATATCTCTCTTTAGAGTACATATCTCTTCATTTTCAGTTCTGTTCTCTTCAATATCTACCAGCATTTTGGCTTGTGAAAGAGTGTGTGAGAAAAAGAGCTTATTCTGTGCAGTTCTCCAGATGTTTTGGAGAGAGTAAGTCTATATAGAGACAGAGAGGCATGTGGCTGCCTATAGAAAGAGAGGTGTAAGTATAGAGGGATACGTTTATCTCCAGGTCTGTATGGAGGATGATGTCTCCTGGAGCTTTAGCAACCGAAGTAAATGACAACAGGGGAACCAGGAAGAGCCAGAGCTGTCAGTCACACACAGATGTAAGCTGCTTCTGAAAGCATAATGCAGGCTTTATGTGTGTGTGTGTGTGTGTGTCTGTGTGTCTGTGGGTGCATGTGCACAGATATTCTTGCAGTATCAGTTTGTGGACTAACAGGGATTACCACCTCTGAGCCGTCAAGGGAGTCACATAGCTATTAGTATCTGTATCCACCTTCCTCTATTTCTCACAGTCTCTCTTTGCCTCTCTTTGCCACATGAAACACTTCTTTCTGCAACTCACAGACTTTTCTGCATCTTTTTTTTTCTGTCTTCCTTTGTCTGAACTTCTTTACCTTTTCTCTGAACTACTTTTCAGAACAGTGTGTGAAGAGATCTGTGACAAATCACCTCGCCCAGACAGTCTGTCTGAAGCTTCACATGCCACCAGGAATATTCATTTCTATCAGCAGAAAGCAATCTCTACAGACATAAATCATAATTGAAATGCAGTTCTCTGACTTTGAGATATAACCACACCTCTCGCACACATTTATTTTCTGCTTGGTCATAGAGAGGTGTGTTGTAGGTGTTATGTTTGTGACTTAAATGTGTGACGTCCTAAAAAAAAGTCAGTTTGCCATATTCACATGAAGCCGGCATTCACATGAAGGTGGTGACAATTAACTGTTTTTATGAGTTATGGTGTGTTCATGTCATATCGTAATTACCATCATTACGAGATGCCAATAAAAAAAAAAAAAAAACACGTTCATGTCCTCGTAGAACTTGTAGCCCTCCAGACCACCTCAAATACATTAGGCGCTAAATTTAGGCATTTACATTGCGATGTGATCAGCTCCAGTTAGATCGTTGCGTGTTGTCATCTCAAAATTACAGTTATTACGACATGTCATGTATGCAGCATTAGTCATTTAACATTCAAATTTTGAAACGATACATGTGACTGCTTTTGAGTTAGTCATTGAATCACTAATTTAACTAATTCATTCAAAACACTGAATCACTAAGGGACTAACTGTCTTTATGAGTAAGTTTTTTATTAGCACATCTCTTGAATAGCATCAGCAAATCCTGTATCTGACAACTATGGAATAATATAAATGTGGGAATATTATAGATAGAGCACAAACAAGTTATATATATATATATATATATATATATATATATATATATATATATATATATATATATATAAAGGTCTCGTATGTATGCATAATGTGATCTATACTCATGAACATGTTGTGTTCTTGTGCCATGTCTCCAGTCTCACAGTGCTTTCTGTCAAACTTTGAGACAAAGAAACAAACAGTTTGAAAAGTGGCGTAAACTTGAAACACTCTTATCTTTCATCATTCCACATCTCTAGCCAAACGTTTGTTTGCACAGCCGCAACTTCTGTTTTTCAGTGTTTATTTATTGAGGGCAAAGTTTCAACTCTCTGTGTTTTTTATCGTCGGGCCTTTGAAACAAACATGAATTTATTATTTTAATGACTTCAACCCATTTACTGTGTCTGTCTTTTATGCGTCACTACTGGAAAGTTTGCATCTTTCTTACTTAATTGAACAATTACCTTGATGGGTAAGTTCACCCTCCACCCAAAAAATAAAAAAATAAAAAAAAAAATCATTCACTCGCCCCAACTTCTTTCCAAATCCAACCATCCATGTTTTATATTCCTTTTTTCCGAAGTTAAATTTTTGGGTGAACTACCCCTAGCAGTAAGATATATATTATAATATAGTCTGGCAATTCATACATTATGCTGTATGATCAGTGATGAAGTTTAGTAAGTTGCATCACTCATAAAAAAAGTAACACAATACTGACTGTTAAGTTGGCTGAAGCTCTATAGTTGGCTTTGAGGGACATCACCTACTATATTTTGAAAAAGTAACACTTTTCTAAAGTTATTATGTAATGCACATTGGTCGCAAACTATAATTTCTGCATGGGTCAGAATGAGTTCGTGGTAACAACCTTGAAAATTATTTAGGCCACCTCAGAATAGCTGCCTCAGCCTTCAGCAGGACTACTTCAAACACATCATTTCCAATCTAGCCGAGAACGAGTAAGTTATGGAAAGGAAGTGTAATGATGGGGCAGAATAAAAATAAGATTTTTTTTTTATTTTTTAATTTTAATTTTTTTTGCTTGTTTGTGAGCTTCACTCATTCAATCATGTGCAATTTGCTGGGGTAATTGAGGTGGGGCGAATAGGAAAGTGTTAAGCAATTAAGAGTTCACGGGTCGCAGCTGTGTTCTGACACGCCGTCATTAGTTTTCTGATGATCTGCTTTTTTCTGTTGCCTCCCTCAGGTTTTCTCAGGCCAGGAGAGAGTTTCAGATTAGAACATCTGGAGTTTCATGTTTGAAACGGCATCATTCTCCCACCGAGACCCGAGTGAAACCATTAGGCCAGTGAAGACAGAAGAGCAAGTTTGACTGCGCCGACACACGCAGCGTTCTGGTAACACTCTTTAATCATTGCTTATCTGCAGGAGCACAGTTAAACACCTTCCTCTCCCTAAAGCCTTGGCCCTTCATCTCTCTCTCCCTCTGTCATTGTTTTCAGTTATACTTTCCTTCCTCTCTCTTTTTCCTCAAGTTTGAGAAAACAGCCTGTGCCGCTGATATGTGTGCCAACTATGACAAAAGCACTGCTGAGGAATGTGCCGTGTGTCTATATGATAGAATGCTGGGTAAATATAGCTGTCGTTTTCATACGGGTCTGTTTCTGTACCATTGTTTTCGCTGACAGAATGAAAACACGAGGCCCAAACAGATGCAGAAGAAAAAGGTACACCGTGGATACGTTCAGTCATCCATTTTCACTTTTGGTGTGTTCTGTCTACCATTTTATTGACCATTACAATTTATTTATATATATATATATATATATAAGTTCTTTTTAATTAAAAAAGAAAAACATTTTAATGAGAACTTCAAGACCTAAATAATAAAGATATTTATTTATTATTATTATTATTATTATTATTATTATTATTATTATTATTATTATTATTATTATTATTATTATTATCTCTCTCCATTCAGTTGAAGTCAATGGGCTTCAGTGTTTCTTTGGACTGCTTTGGCTTTAAATGGGCAGAATAATTGAAACATTATTTGAAATATTTTATTTTGTGTTTTACAAAGAAAAGTCAGTTATGCAGGTTTCACATTACATGAAAGTGAACTCTAAAGTCAAGCTTACACATGTGAGTAGTCAAATTATGACATTTTGATATTAACAAAAGAAAGACATTGGATGAAGAACTCAAACATGGTTGAATCATTCAAAGTAAGGTCAGTGACAAGCATTTGTCTTCTTGATTTCTGTCCAGATCAGTATCTCAGTATTTGGCTAATATGTGACATTCTCATCAACTGCATCACATGTGGTATTTCCAGTTGACATTAGATCAAGCAGATGGCTGGGAACAGAGGAAGCTGACTAATTGATGGGTCGATTGCTTATCAAAACAGCAAATCATTGAAACTGGTATTAAGGTTTCCTTCTTAACCAGTACTGTAATTGACAGCACAGTTAATAGAGTAGGTCGTACAAAAATAAATGCTGTCATTATTTACTCACCCTCATGCCATATTATCTATCCAATGCAAAAAGATACATTTGTATGCAGCTCTTTCTCAAGGATGGCTGCAAAACGGTAAAAGCTATATGTCTGACTTGTACATTATTGTAATACCACATTATACAGTAGCTTAGTGTGAAGAACAGACTTAAACACAGGTGCATCTCAAATTAGAATGTTGTGTATTAAATAAATTCAGTGCACAGACTGAAGTAGTTGAAATCTTTGGGTCTTTTAAAATTCAAAATTTGAGTTGAATACTGAAGTAAATGAACTTTTGCACCTGTACCTTGTTTTGAGTCATATTCTTTCTCTGCAAAAGCTGTATATACAGACATGTTCACATGTTATTCCTGTAGCATAAACAGTAGAGCATGACACTCTTGCAAGTAGCTTTAGATAGAGAATCATCTGCCACATGCATAAATGTAGAATTTGTCAGTATTGATGCCAAAAATCCATGGAGTGTAAAACTTGGATTATTGTGAACTTTCCCATATAAAACATTTTTTTTTTTTTTTTTTTTTTTTTCTGCCCACACAAAGCTATCACATGATTCGAGAAGACTCTGGCATGAGTCATTATTTGTCCTGGTGTGTGTGTGTGTGTGTTTTAAATGGTGACTAGACACTGATTCTGTATTGTGAAGAGTGTAGTTATGTATTGAGTAGTTCGGATGTGATTTCCTTTTAGAGTTCAAATATCACAGTACATATCACGCCTTATTTATGCTATATTGATGTAATTTAATCTGAGCTGGTCCAGAACAACTTCCTGTAAAACTGTTTTCAGTCAAACTATATTAGACATGAATGGCACACACTGGCATTAGCTCTGCCATAAATGTCACTTCTCATAGAATGACTGTGGCTGTGGCGTATCATTTGAGAGATGAGTTCAATAATCATAACAAATTGTCCCGTCTTTCTTTCTTTCTGCTACATAAATATCAAATTGCTTTCATTTGCTACAGGAATACGCCATGAGAAATCATGTTACAGTTATTTTACTAGTGATTGTAACGAAAAAAAAGAAAAAATAAGAATTATAATTATATATTTTAGAAATAAACATCAAGTAACAGTTAAAAGTCTGTTTTGCTGCATTGCATTCATTTATAAAAAAAAAAAAAAAAAAAAAAAAAAAAAAAAATCCTATACAGACCTTTGGTTCTCTGCTTTTGTCTGTTCTATTGTATGTTTTATCTCGTTTTCTTCTGTCTTTCTTCCTTTTTGTTCCCTCTCTTGGCAGTGACATAGGAAAAGAAAACAGAATTAACCTTGTCTGGCTAAAGTCATCTTTTCCTCTCCTTTCTCTCGTAGCTCATACCGACACAACCTGCTCAGCCCAGAGGGCAGGAGACACACAGAGGGAGAGAGAAAGAGACACGGGTGAGGGCAGGAGAGCGGGTAAATAAACAGGACAAGCTACAAAACCCAGCTTTCTCCTCCGGTCATTCACTTGTTCGCTGTCCACCCTTTAAACACCAGCTGGTGGACCTTGACCCTGGTAGAGGCCTCGATCCCTTACAAATGTTTGGATTACAGGAGCGACCCGCTGAAGGAGTGTTTCACCGTTAAGTGGGACATTATTCTTGTGGGCTACTCTCAGGCAAAAAGCTAATTCTATACTTGTTTTGGCATAAAGGTTTCAGTGTACTTGTACAGTATGCATCAACAAAGAGTTCCTTGTATTCGAAGTGAACTCGCGCACACACTTTTAAGAAAATAAAAGATGAAAAGTGTGGAAAAAGACCAACATCGCCTAGATGGAGTCAGTCAATGGAGCCGTCAAGTTATCAGTTAACTCCAGTGGCATGTAGTCAGTGGAGCAGAGCAGCAGAGAAAGAAGCGGAGGAGAGGGGAAGAAAGGAGAGGAGGGGAGGGCTGAAACAGGACACTGGTTTAGGGTGCGACGGCTGAGTTGAGCTCTTATCGGAACTTCTCTCTCAATTACACCACTAACGCTACTCTCTCACTCTCTTTATTTCAATCTCTCCATTATTCCACTTATCTGTGTTGCTTTCTTACCTAGTGCCTTTGCAAAAGGGCAAATTACGAGAAAGGCGAGACAGCATTTGAACAGATCCCAAACTGTAAGCTCAATGAGGGGGTTTGTGTGTGTAAGAGAGGGAGAGAGTCACTGAAAGACATCACACTCTGATATTTTGTAATTCTACTCGACACATTTTGCTTTGGCAATCTACTTCCAAAATATCAGAAGTTTAATTTTCAAAACTTCCTGCAACCATAGATGCTTTTAGAAGTTTTAAGTGTCCTATTCTTTATGTTTCAAGAAGTCACTAAGGTTTGGAACAACATGAGGGTGAGTAAATTATAGTTGGCTCATTTTTAGGTGAGCTATTCTTTTAAGGTTTAAGCCATTCTCTGTACGATCAGAACTGTTATTATATTTGCTAAGAGTGTCAGCATGCATCAAACTGGCAAACAACACCAGACTGTACAGTACTGTAGAAAAATGGTGATAGATTATGGCTCTTCACAATGAATATTCACACTCGTGCACACACTCCCACACCTGTGTGAACTCGAGCAGCTGCATTGGCGCTACAGGAATAGAACATGACACACTGTAGAGTAGCAATTTTAACACTTTCCAATGCTTTTAAGAAGATCGCACCTGCTGAAGAACTCTGCAGCTGGACGCTCTTAAACTACGGTTTTGAAACAAAGGTGAAAAAATCCAAATGAAAGGCAGCTGCCCAAACACCTCTATTCTCAGGGTCTTTTTGAAGTGCGTAACTGCTTTTCTATATTCCTCCATCTTTCATAAGAATGAAAAATGTGTGTATTTTTCACTTACCTCTGAGATTTTAGAAAGCAATCTCTCACTTCCAATTCTGGAAACTTTCTTCTTTTGTTTATAGCCCCCTTTGTATAATATATATATATATATATATATATATATATATATATATATATATATATATATATATATATATATATATATATATATATATAATAAAAAAATGTCAAAGCCTTAGACTTTATTCTAATTAAGATTAAAGGTTTATGAATATAAGGCGTACAATATTTTTAGTATTTAGGATCTATTTGTAAATATGTTTTTTTTTTTTTTTTTTTTTTTTTTTTTTTGTAGCATTTAGTTTCATGGCACCAAAACTCTTGCATTTCATTTTTTTTTTTTTTTTTTTTTTTCTGCAGTGTTATTTTCTACCACTTTAATTATTATTCTGATTATATATATTTTAATTGCATTTGCACTCATGAATTGTTCATTTAATTTTTTTAGTAATAAAATTAATTATCATTTTATTATATTATGATATCATTTGAATACATTTAAGTTTTAAACAAATATTTTTGCTTTAACTTATGACAGCATTATTTATGCAAGGTTCTCCATTAATTCTTAAATATTAAGGAAGAAGATTGTTCTAGTCAGTTTTGATTTTGATATTATTTTGTATCATTTATTTATTTACTTTTTTGTATTAGTCTTTGTATATTAGCTGCAGGTCCCCTGTGGAAAAGTTAGAATGAGAAAAATAAGCTCAGACAATCATTACAATATTTAATTAGCTAATTAGTTATATTGGTTGTTAGTCTTTTGTTTTAGTTAGCTCGCAGTGTTGCATATTAATTTCTCCTCATGGCCCATAAAAGAGATTTAATATTTAGCTGGGCATTGTCACACATGGGGATGATCACACACAGTCACAAAGCATTTGTGTAAATGAAGTATTAGAAGAAATACTTAGAAGTATTAGAATCAATACTTTAAACTTAAACTCCCTTGTGAAATGCCCTGTATTCAGGTTGTTGTTGTTTTTTTTTTGTTTTTTTTTACCTGAGACATGGTGCCAGTGTAATTAGCATGCTAGCGTAAACCATATTCATGTCTAAAAGGCTCTAAATATGTGTAATTGTGCTGGTTTTAATTCTCTTTTATGCAGGAAGTGAACTATAGTCCAAGAGCCGAGGTCCTTCAGGACACCAGAGTGCTTTCCAAAGGCACTTAAATGTATTGTTTACCAACCAAATGCTTAATTACCAGGTTGAATGAATTAATTACACTTCTTCTAAAGACAACAATGGCCCATCCCCTGAGTGAACCTGGTGTGTATGTGTGTTTGGAATGAGGGGGCTAGAGGTGACCCGCTCCTTCTTCCCTCTAAAAATAAACTAACGGGAAAGAATTGCAGAGCAAAGGACGCGAGTGGAGTGGGCTGGGTCCAGGGGGAGCAGACAGGTTAACATCGCATTAAGTGGAAAGGGCAGAGCAGTTTCTCTCTGCTTTAAGTGGAAATTGTGTGCATATCACAGGACACCCCACACACTGAAAGGCTCATTAGCATGAGGCCGAGAGACAGAGCTCAGTCTGATCTGGCTGAGGTTCTCCAGGGGTGTGCACACACTAGAGCCAGAGCCCCTCACATACACACCCTCACTTCAGGAAGAGATCGATGAAACTGTAAATGTTTGTACACTTGAGTTTAACAATCATTTAATCAATTCAACTTTTAAGTTGAAAGGTTGTTAAAATAGTTTCTCCTATCTCAGTGTAACATGCAAAGGTAATTTTAGGCAGACTGACTTTCTGAAGACTGTAAACACTGACTCTGCAGTGCTTTCAAAACATTGCTGTCTTTAAGTGACTTGATGGGTCAACTTTTGAATCATCCAGCGGATTTAGTTTGGACTGGGGCTCTCTGTTATCAAATACTGGCAGTCAGGGATTGTGGGAGTTCTGAGAGGCCAGTTTAGAATTATTCTGCATTCCTGCTGTGTCAGTACAAACTGTTTATTTATTTATTTATTTATTTATTTATTTATTTATTTATTTATTTAATGATGGTGGATATGTGACATCCAAGGAATAAGTTGTTGGTAAGGACATTAATTATAAAATCTGTATATACTGTACATGCCAATCAAAAGTTTGTAATATTATATTAATATAATATTAATGTAATATAATGTAATTTATTAATGTAATATTAATGAAAAGGTAGTAATATTTGCTGAAAATTCAGTTTTGCTGAATCAAAGGAAGGCTTTTCATTTTAAATATTTTGAAATAGATAACTTCAGTTGTTTTCAAGTGTGATAATATTTCATAATATAATTATTTATGATCAAATAAATGTGGCCTTGATGAGCCTAAGAGTCTTCTTGTAAAACATAAAAAACCTTACCAACACCAAACTGTTAAAAAAAAAAAAAGAAAAAAAAGAAAATCAAAAATAACATATTACACATTTATAATTTGTGTGTGTGTGTGTGTGTGTGCGTGTGCGTAATACACACATGCATAATTTGATATTCAAAAATAACACTACATATTTATAATTTGTGTCTGTGTGTGTATATATGTAGTGAAGTGAAATGAAGTGAAATGACATACAGCCAAGTATGGTGACCCATACTTGGAATTTGTGCTCTGCTTTTAACAAAGCAGTGAACACACACACACACACACACACCGTGAAAACACACCCAGAGCAGTGGGCTTCCATTTATGCTGGGGCGTCCCGGGAGCAGTTTGGGGTTCGGTCCCTTGCTCAAGGGCACCTCAGTCGTGGTATTGAGAGCGGAGAGAACACTATACATGCACACCCCCCACCCACAATTCCTGCTGGCCCAAGACTTGAATTCACAACCCTCCGATTGAGAGTCCAACTCTCTAACCATTAGGCCACGACTTCCCCATACTTTACAGCATATCATACATGCAGTGCTTTATCAGCTTTATTGAGGAAAATGTTCAGCTTAAATGCTAAATGTGAATAGTACTAGAATAGCATATTGACTAGAATAGTAACAGCAGAGAAAATTTTCACCTGCCTAGACACCATAAATCATGTGGTATACTCTGTAATGCTTTCTTCTATTGTTTTTTTCTTTTTGTTTTTTTGGAGAGAGAAAGAGTGAGAGCAATACATACATGTCTTATTGTCCTTCAAAGAGGAGGATAACAGAACTTGGCCATTTCTCAGAGGAGACATGCTCATTCCCCTGGTGCACTATGGGATATGTTCACCTTGTCCTAGAATTTTTTTTTTTTTTTACTTTCCCCTAACCTTCCCGTCTTTACATCACCCTTTCTGCTTTAGTGTTATCTAGCACTTTTCATAAACCATGTCTCCCGTTTACCCATTCTTTCTGAATCCTGATTGGCTGCAACTGTCCTGTATAATGTTTGCAGATGTGTCTCATTGAGTTTTGAATATCTGCGATTAATCTCCCACAAAGCACCAGCAAGACAATTATAGGCCATTTGAATGCCATTGGCCAGTGAAGTCTATGAAAGAGAGAGAGACTCTAGAAATGCGTGTACATTTACTCTATATGAGTCTGACTCATCGCAACCAGGGGAACGACAAAATGCTTAATGTTTTCATGAGAGCACAAGTGAATGGCTTTGCTTTTATACACTCTATTAATGTGTAATTATAATTCAGATGAAAAGTGCGCTATTATCACTGTGCTGATGAGGCACAGCTCGTTCGCTCTTGCTCACTATTGAAAAGCTCTTATTACGATGTTCAATGTCACTGCGACTGCTGGAGCCTCAGCGGTGAACGCACAAAGATGTCTGGCCGCTTTTGTTCAGCTGGAAAATTCCCATAAATGTCGGGACCTTTTCTACTCACTAAATGGAATGTCTGTGTTTTATTGGTGGAGTAATTTATGTGAACTGTATGCAGCGGATCGTGTGAGCCTGAAGACTGGATTAATGGTTGTTGAAAATTCACATTACCGTCACCAAAATCAACTATTAAAATAGAAAATGTCAATGTTTAATTGTAACAACATTTGAAACTGTATACTGTATATAAAATCAAATAATTGCAGCCTTGTTGAGCATAAGAGACTTCTTTCAAAAACATAAAATTGCATAAAAATCACTGTTTCTTGTATTATTATTATTATTATTTTTATTTTTTTATTTTTTTTATTTTTTTTGCCAAAACGTCATAGCAGATCAATCACAAATATTAAGTTAATATATTGTCCTGCTTTCATTTCACCTCTGAATAAAGCTTGTCACTGAAGTGCACATACCCGCAAAATGATAAATATCTGTCTAAATCTATTTTAATATGTTGGAATTCTTCTCTGAGTGGAAATATCCTGTTCTATCAAAGATCTGCCTTTGATATCAGTTCAAGCACATTTACTCTTCCTTGTCAAGTTAAAGGTCATTTTGTGAGATCCTATGAATATTATTATGTATCTATGGAATTGCCTGACATTTTTGATACATGCTACAGTTCTTTTTTTTTTTTTTTTCAAAGATGTATTTCTGCTAACACTTTTCCAACACGCATTTTGTAATTTTCTTATAAAAATACAAAATATATGGAAGCACATTTAGGCCTCTAAGGAATATGACATTCTTAAGAATACATATGCAGTGTTATTTGACAATATCTTGACTTACGGCTAGAAACAAAGTTTAGTCAGACATCATTCATTTAAGAGTTTCCAGAAGCATAAGAGCATTTTGACCTTCGTTATATAATTCAAGAGCTATTTTGCGTGTGCATGTATGTATGGCAGTACTTCATTGAGTTAACTGTTGAGAATGAGTGATGGTTTTGCTTCTCTTTAAGCACATCATTACAGGAGATGAGTGCATGAGAAGTGCTCAAACACACGTCTCTGCTGACACTGAGCTCCTTAAGAATGTCAGCTCTAGAGAGAGCCTGTTTATCTAATATACGGATGTGTGTCTATGTGAGTACTAGCAGGATTGAGAAAGAAAGATGTTTTTACCACCAACATACATCTTGGAATTTTCTAGAAGGCTTATAAATATTTATCTTGCTTTTTAATGTAGTTGCCATTGGCAGAGCATGTGGAAGGTGACAGTTTTGGTGCATTCGCATGCGTGTAAAAGAGAAATACGTGTGTGAAAGTGCTACTTCGCACCTCTGGATGGAAGGTAATGTAGTCCAACTCAGACCTAAAATAAATAAGTAAACAAGTGAGGCAAAAGATGACAATGACACGTTCCCTTTTTGAAAAAAGGTAGGACATTTTCAAAGGGAAGCATGTGGCAGTGAATGTTATGCGTTACAGTGGAAGACTGGTGTCAAGATTTTGCTGAGGAAACTTTTAGTTCTTTAAACACTGCTGTTGGCAAAACTTTCTGCTGATGGAAAATTTAATTTAAGAACATTCTCATTCACTATTCCCGGTCGGTGGAATGATCTTCCCACCTCTATCCGGAATGCTGGATCCCTGACAATTTTCAAGTGACAGCTGTAAACTAATCTCTTTAGACACTACTTGACTTCATCATGAAAGCAAAAAGAAAAGAAAAAGAAAGTCATTCTCCTCTTTATTTCTTCTCTTTCAAGATTGCCCTTAACTTGAACAATTCCTTAAATGTGGCATTGCGAGCACTTCCTGTGTCTGTTTGCCTCTTTAAGAAGAATTGCTTTATGTATTCCCCAATTTTAAGTCACTTTGGATAAAGCTGCATGCAAAATGATTAATGTAAATGTATGTATAAAAAATTGTATGTATATATAAAAAAAAAATATATATATATATATATATATATATATATATATATATATATATATATATATATATATATATATATATATATATATATATATTTTTTTTTTTTTTTTTTTTTTTTTTTTTTTTTTTTTGCTGAACTTAAGGGAATGTCATCATTTACTCACCATTATGTCATTCCAAACCAAATGAGTTTCTTGCTTATGTTGAACATGAACGAAGATATTTTGTAGAATGGTGGTAATCAAACAGTTGACTTCCACTGACTTTTCCTACTTTGGAAATTTCTTTATAAATCTTCAAAATATCTTATTTTGTATTCATCATCATCATCATCATCATAAAAAAAAAAAAAGGTTTGGAACAACATGAGGGGGAATGATGACAACATTTTATTTTTGGGGTTAACTATTTCTTTTATTAAAGACAGTGGTTCAACATTGAAAATTAGTTTTGCAAAAAGTAAAATAAACTGTAAAATCAAATACTGGTTAAAATGCAATGGAATTACATTTTAACATAACTGAATTTCATTATTATTACTAGCTAGCAATAGAGCACATTAGAATGCAAAATTCTACCTTTTGTTTTACCTTGGCTATGGTGAATAATAGTTACCGTGCTGCTATTTGCAGAGCATTTAATTTTTAAGCATTACACAGCATATGAACATTAAACATTGGATATTAGTTTATTTTCTTATACAATGTTTAAACTGCATTTAGTTCAACTCTGAAATCAGAATGTCCTACATAAAAAAAAAAAAAAAAAAAAAAAAAAAAAAAAAAAAAAAAACAATGTAATGGACCACCACTAGGGCCTAACTGAGATTCACTACCATTCTAAAGTTTGAGATCAGTAAGGTGTTTTTATTTATTTATTCTGCATTAAAATACATTAAAATTAACTGTAAAGACAGTATGCTCCAAATAAATGTTGTGCTTTTACATTTTCTTTTAATCTTTTAACATGTTGTGTCGAAGCACTATGAGAACATATGTAATCAGTACAATGGAAGGGGCGAGATGTCATAGGCGGGGTGATGTAGCGACCAGGAAGCTTAAAAGTAGGGATGCCAGAAGTATGGCATTGAGAGGCAGTGTCTTGTTCCCTTTAGAGAACCAGGTTTACATGAGACGTTTTCCTTCAGGAACTCGAGCTGTGTCGAAAACTATGGGAACGAGTATGCCCACGCCGCCAGACTTACAAATCCCTGAATAGTGTGAAAGAGCCCAGCTAGGGAAAGAGAACAGAAGAGCCCGGAGTGGTATGGATGTCGAGGCCATAGAACCAGTAAAACGCTAGGGGCATGGATCAACCCGCTGAATTGCAGATTTCGTGTATAGAAACACCTGCTAGAGTGATCCTTGACCCCCAAGGACGAGGGGAGATCAGATGATTCATAATAAATGCAAATGACTGAGGGTCTGTTTAGAAGGTGGGAAGACCACCTCAGGGGTGATCATAGCACACTAGCAGCCTGTCCACCCTTCTCCACAGAGCAGTTATGTGGAATCATACATCCAGTGCTCGCACTGAACACATAGAGCTAAGCTTCTGCTGGTCAGAAGACCTGGAGTACAATAGGAGGGAACTTTAGGTACATAACCTGCTTGAGGGTAGAGAGTTTGGCCAGAGCAGGTGCGAAGCCTAGGTAAGAAAGGGTCCACTGAGAGGGCCTAAAGAAAGGTAATCTTAATAGAAACATGATGATCAAATATTATCTCTATAGGCTCAAAAGGAGGTTTACAGAGAGCCTCTAACACCACAGCCAGGTCCCACGGGGGGACGCAAAATCATACCGGAGGCCTCAAACTCAGCGTACCGCAGAGGAAACATGTAATTAGGGGGCGTCTGTCCACTGACTGGCCACCAAGAGGAGCATGGTAGGCCGCAATGTCCACCACATAGACCTTCAAGGGGGAGTGCGTCAACCCTGCAGAGAATCAGGCCTCCGGGAACTCCAGTACTGTGCCAGCTGGGCAGTTAACTGGGTCACGCTGGTGGTCTCCTCACCAAGAAGTGAAAAGCTCCCCCTTCAAGGCGTACAGTTTCCTCATTGAGGGGGCTCTGTATTGCAGGATGGTCTCAACATCACTACGAGGTGTGACCCCTCAAGGGCCACACCCGCTCTGTTTCTGAGCCTACCGGTATGAGGAGCCGGTACACGGAATGGGCTGCTCCTGCCCAGCAGTCCCAAAAGCTAGAAAGTGGTGATGAAGGATCCACTGAAGTGGGTGTGGTGGCTCACTAAGCAGAAAGCGTTCATCGAACATGCTTTCCTGCTGTTCAGTCTGTTTCTGCTCTACATCCTGTTTCTCTCAAAGTTTAGCTTGGCCATCGATGCCCTCCACATCAACCTCTTTGGAGGAAAACAAGCAGAGCATCGAGCCCTCTCCCCAGCTGGAAGAAACAGCAAAGAGGGCTTCCGATCCCAGTGGGTCTGGAGGGTAGGGACGAAGAAGGGGACTAGCTCATCTCCATTCCTTCCACTAGATCCATCTGTGATCCCCATGAGTGCAGCTGCTGCTCCACCTCGGAGGAAGCGGGGTTGGCACCGCAAGGAACGCTGATGAAGGCTCCCTTCACAAAGAGAGCCTTCCAGGAGCAATGCACACAGAGTCAGCTCTCGAGGGAGCATCGCGAGCGTCTGCCGCTGCGTACGCTTCAACAATGCACAGATTGTGTGTATGCGCACCCATAATGTAGCTCTGACAGGGAGGATCACACAGTCTGAAGCACTGTCTGCTCTCACTCAAGTGTTTGTCTTATCGCTCGACTTTGACATGGTTTATAGTGAGGGACAGACAACACTAAATACGACTCACAAACAGATAGAGACAGACACACACACACACACAGAGTGCTTGCTGAATGACAGAAAGCTGCCACTGTATCCACCGCACATGCTTTTAAGCTTCCGTGTCGCTACATCATCAATGATTGTACACGTGATTCAGAGCGTGGTCATGCTGAAGCTATTCCCATAGCTTGTTGACACAAACTCGAGTTTCTGAATGGGAACCATTCACTTAAATTGTAATAATATAATTCAATATTACTGTCTTTACTGTATTATTGAGTAAATAAATGTATACTTGGTGAGCATAACATACTTCTTTCAAAAACATTACAAACATTTACAGATCCTAAACTTTTGAAAGGTAGTGTTGATGTAAATATGGCATATTATCTTCTCTGGTAATAAAAACACACCTGAAAATGTTACCATTGTAGTGCTAATGATAGAGCTGCCATATTGTTTCCCTATGTATCAGTAATTTATTTAGTTATTTATTTATTTAAATTAATTACACAATGGAATTTAAGTCTTAGCATTCAGCCTTTGTTGTATAAGCTCGTTGCAGCAACAACAATTTTTCTGTCTGTCCACTAACAGTGTTCCACAGTGTTTTAGACATTTTGACATGTTTATAGGGTTATTGCTGCTGTGTGCAGAATGTGTAGTTTTTGAAATGGCTACATCCTAATAACATAGTGTGTGTGTGTGTGTGTGGGTGTGTGTGTGACTCCATCAGTGTTTTTGTTCCTGAGGTGAACTATTGGCTTGGGTCCACAGCTCTTCATACACACTTCAGAGACCGATGCCCTGCTCTTAGCTCTCTGTTGCCCAGGAAACAACCTTCTCGGTGCCACTGGCAAGGGTGGGCCACCATTGTGGAGCTCTCGAGTAGAGCACTTCAGCTCACAGGACTCTAATTCCCTCTCTCATGCTTTCTGTAGAATCCCTCTACCTCTGCTGTTCATTATCTTTGGCCATTGTGTGTGTGTGTGTGTGTGAACACTTAATTTTGTTTGCTAGTTGTACACCATATCCGCATAAATATCTACCCCTGTACAGTATCTTGTCCTAATTATTAGAATGCAATAATTTAATGGAGTCATAACTTTACTGCAGAACTGTGTTTTCTATATTGAAATTTGTCAGTAAGAATGGTTTAAATCTTATTTTGTGTTCATTTCTTAACATCATAAACAACAAGATTACATAAACACAGCTTTAAATACATTAAATCGAGTAGCCACGGTAATAAACTCTTCTTCTTTATGACATTTTTATGTTATCTGTTACTAACATGCTGTTTTAGGACTGATTCCAAACAAGACAACATTAATCTGAAAGCTTTGTTCGTGTTCTGAGTCTCAGCAGGTCTTGCCCTAAAACTCCAAACCCCTCGGTTATCTGGAATTAATCTGAGAGAGAAGACAGAATCATTATTAAATTCATTAGGTAATTAATTCAATTTCACTAAAGCTGTGCTGCATTACTGAAATGAGTATGCAGAATATTTTAATGCGAACCAGACTCTGAGTGAAACATCACAGAGATCATGCAGAGTGCAAAAACATAGTCACTGGAACTCGATGACACGGTGTTGCATTGTGAAAATTTAATATTTGCTGGCTTCAGCAATACATAATGATACTGTAGTGATAATTTACACTAAAATATTGTAAAAAAAAAATTAAAAAAAATAAATATCTGTTAATTTCCTTATGTTGTTAATTTTGTGCAAGTTTGACAGTTTTAGAAAGTAAATAACGTGAGAATGTCATGTAACCTTTTTATTTTTTTCACACATCATTTCAATCTTCTGGCACTAGCTTTTGGCTGCAGTTAATTTGATAATTGCTTGTTCTTTATTTATGCTCATAAATATTCGGTTACTTTGTTCATCGCAGTCTCAGCTGACTGCCTGATGCATACTAAATATAAAATGGCATGCTCTAGCAAAACATTGACAGATCCAGTCTGACTGGATGGCTTTATATTTTTTTGCAGGGTTGGCCTAACAAGCTACAAAGTACAGCACAGTTACAAATATGGTAAAATTACAAGCAGAGTAAAGTATTTTTCAAAACACAGTTATTTTAGTTAACTAAACCTAATAAATAAATAACTGGAATATAAAAATTAATTAAATAAAATGAATGCATCATATTTATTAAGTTTAACATGATACTAAAACTCTACAAAAAGAACTAAAACTAAAATAAATTTAAAAAAAAAAAAAAACGAAAAAATAAATAAATAAAGAAATAAAACTAATAAAAACAACAGAAATGCACACCAAAATGACTAAAATTCCAACATTAAAATTAAAACAGAAAATAGAAGAATAATATATATTTCAAACGATTTTGCATTAAAGTGAGTAGAAGTATTATTTGTTGAGATTGTTCTTCAAATCAGCTGAAATCCGTGGATAAACTGTTTTTTTTTTTTTTTTTTGTCTGGTGTTTGTTTTGCTTTATTTTATTAATTTATTTATTTATTTATTTTTTGGTGTGTGTGAACGGGTCTAAAAAGTGGATGCACAACATGTACAAAAGTCAAGTCTCATTTATACTTTTGACAAATCAACACACAGGAGTCACTGGTTTATAGCAAACCATTTACACCCAGCCACATCCACACCATTTTCAATAGCTGATCAATTAGCAGTGCTTCATTTTTTGCCATGCAAAGGCCATCTATGTTATTGACAAGACATTATTTATTGATTAATCATTTTTGTTTGTCTGTTTTAATCATCTACTGTATACCATACAGCTGCACTCACCCTGTTCATGTAATGCATTCATAGCTGCTCAGTGCAATGCAAAGCAATTTTCTCACAGTGGTTGAGGTTGATTCTGTGTGTCACCGACATTCAGCAAGTATGTAATCAGATAGGATAGATTTAATCACGTGCTGTCAAGCCATCTTATGCAGTCCTGAACTCAGACATGAGTCAAAGTGACAATTGCACATGTTTGCAGACTCAAAATATGACCTTTTCCAAATATATTTTGCACAAGTTTGTTTTCTCAATTAGATTTATTTAGTGCTTGACTTATTTGGGCTTTACGGTCTTTTCACACCAAGCAAAAATAGACCAATCACATAGGAACTTTATTTGTCAAGTGAAAAGGCATTCTAAAAAAGGAATAAATAATAGATTGAGTATAAGAAACATTTATATTTCATAATTTAGCAAGTGAATTTTTTTTTGTGTGTGATTATTTGTTTTGCTTTTTATTTAATTTTTTATATATATATATATATATATATATATATATATATATATATATATATATATATATATATATATATATATATATATATATATATATATATATATATTAATGGGTTTTAACAGTTGATATTTAGCTTTTTAGCTGTACAACTGTTCATATTGTATTTCAACATACATAAAGGTCAAGTTTCAAAAAGAGTCGTTTTGTGAAATCTGCTAAATATCTGGCTTGAGTACAGTTTTTCATCTCACTCTTTCTTTTCTGGTGCCCTCAAAATGGGCTTTCTCTCTCTTCCTCAGTGGAGATTAATGGTACCCATCTGCTGTAACATGTGGGGTTTGTCTAGATGATGCTACTGTGACATGATACATAATGGAGCCATTGTTTCAGCAAAATGGCTCAATCAGCCGAGATTTGTTTAATACCGCGCCTGATAAGACATCGAGATGTCTCAGACAAGGTCTTCATTTCAGTCTGTAGTTCCAAATAAAAGATAACTGTTATATTTGTCATCGGTAGAGAGGATTTATTTGATAGCTAAAAAATGTATGCAAATGTAAATTAGAAGAGCATCATAACATAATGTTAAAATGATTTAAATAAACACTTACCCATATTAAATATCAGCATATGCACCTACTCAAACATCTATACATGCTACTGCTACCTATGCTTCCAAAGATGCATTTATAGTATCTGAGCAAAAATACAGTAAAGATGGAAATATTGTGAAATAATATTATAACGGTTTGATATCTTTTAAAATGTATCGCAGTTATGCCACATGGTCCTTCTTATTCTTCTTCATGTTGAAAACAGTTGAAATGGAAATTTAAAAAAAAGTGCTGCTTCTCCTTTCATCTCTTTACTTTGGCTTTCCTTTGCAGTTCATTTAATGTCTCTTCATGTACAGTATGGGTGATTGTGGTACGTGTATAGTTGATGTTATAGCTTGCCCTGTTGAGCATAAAACATAAGCATCCTGCTTTCATGTTCATTTAAACACATGCTAACACAGCCTCTATTCTTTATTGACACTTTCCACCTCTGTAATGTATTTGCACAATGCTATTAGCTTTAAAGTATGCCAGCTCTCCGTTGGATATCATATCTATCACATAATATTCACCATAGAGTCATAGAGCTGTTGTGCTAATGCAAGCCATCTGCTAGGCTTTCTTTTCTTCTTAGTTCAAGCTATCTTGTCACCATGCTGTGACAGTTATGCAAAAAGCACTAATACAAAGTGAGAGCAAAGTTTAATGTGGTTAATGAAGGCGCCACATTCATTTCACCCACGTTTCCTTGCACTTCACATTCTCACATGTACTTCATGTCCCTTTACAAGCTACACAAATACAAGCCTTTGATTTTAAGGGTCATATCATTTTAATTTTTCCTTGAGGTCCACTCGTCAAGGTTTCCTGCCAGCAAAAACAGTAATAGGTTAGTTTGTCACCATTTTCCTCCCTCTCTTTGAACTTTAAACTTTGCTATTGTACCTCGAGGACTTTAATGCAGACGCAGTCTTTTGATTGGCTAATCTTTTCTCATAATATTTGTAGCAGGGCTCACTTGCAGGTCGCATGTTTGCTTTCAGATCCAATATAGTTTTCATTTCTTTCTTTGTCTGTATTATACTGTGTTGTGACAGGTTCACAATAGACTCGAAACTGAGGCACAGCAGCATTTATACGAAGTGTTTTGAGCTCTGACTGTGAAGATTGCATCCTGCCGCATTTATCAAAGAACTGGACTGTATAGATTATGGAGGAATGGAACAAAATAGATTATATATGGTACAGAAGTGATTCAGCTTGAAATAAACAAATCCATTTAAGAGTGATGGAGGAGGAGAGAGGGGAAGCAAGAAAAAGAGAAAAAGCAGAGAAGGGAGGAGTGATAAAAACACAGATAAGATGAATGTAATTGAATAAAGCAAGGAATGTGAGGGAGCAGTCTGAGATCCTGATCTTATTAGGATTAAGAAACAGGCCTTTGTGCTCGATGGTATAATATAAGCAAACACAGATATACTGGTAGACAAAGCAAAACATTTCAAATAGAGAATAATGATTAATACAATTATGATTTTAGCTACAGTTGGTTATTTTCTTTCAAAATATTTCATAAGCCTCTCTCCATGTGTACTATTTTAATGAATGTCTGTAGATATGAACCCCTATAGAACACATAGCCAGACCCAAGTTAACACGGTCTGCTCTATTTTTGTGGGAGAATTGTGAAACCGTGTGGCTTTTATTGGTAGTTTGTATTGGTAAAATTAGTCAAAGTATTTAATACAACAACACTCAAGGGTTGAAGGACACTATTGAACTTTTTTATTTATTTTTTATTCAAACTTTTTATTCAGCAAGGATGATTTCAATGGCAGTAAAGGCATTCGTAATGTTATGTAATATTTAAATAAATTATGTTTGTTTGAACTTTCTATTCAACAGACATACTTAAAAAAAGGAATCAAGGTTTCTGTTAAGCAATATTACATTAAGCTTTACGTTTTCAACTGACAATTATAAGAAACATTTAGTGAGCACTAAATCAGCATATTAGAATTAATTCTGAAGTAGTGTGTGACACTGAAGACTGGAGTAGTTCATATAACTTTAAAATATAGATAAATAGAGTAATATTTCACAGTACCACTAGAACATTGAAAAGTACGAACTACTGTATTTTGGTCATACATCTTTGATAAAAACTGCTTTGGTGAGTATAACAGATAATAAAATAAAATAAAATTGTACCACTTACCAATATTGAACAGTAGTCTGTATGCTTTATGTATTTATGTATTATACATAAATGTATTATGATTATTTAATTAATTCCACATCTGATCAAAAACACATGAATGAAGAAATTTTCTGCAAAAGGCCACTAACACAAGAAAGATAGAGCAAATCTTTTGGATGCATTTGCATTTTAGGGTTCAAGCATGTCTGTATGCATGAGTGGATGCATTCACGTGTGTTTTTCCTGTGAAATCAATAAAAACGACCCACTGTATCATCATATGCAAACCACATGGAACCCCAGCTGCCAAGTGATCACTGATTTTCCTCATTAGATGGGCCATTTAAAACATCCAAATACTTCAGCGTCACTCCTGTTAACTTTGAAAGACGTTTATGCATCTTTTTCTTTGGACATCCTCCCCTGCAGCTTCCCTGAAAAGCAGTGAAGAAGATGTTTGGCAAGCCTTTAACAGAGTGGAAATGTTGCCTTACAGAGTTTTGGGTCCGTTTTCAATTTTTCCTGATGATTTGTATGGAAATTGTCAGTGACAGTGGTGTAATTATGGGATAAATGCTAATCCACAGCCAGCTCGTAAATAGAAAAATCAGCGAGACGATTTTTCAAAGGGATGTTGCTCAGCTGATGGGGCTGCTGACAGCATGAGTCTGACCCTGCCGAGAATGGATGTGTGTGTGTGTGTGTGTGTGTGAGGCGATGGTTGTTTTTGGCAGCTTCCTGTCACTATCTTCACTGATGAACTCTGTGTCTTGATTCTGTCTCAGTTCATCTCTATCAGGGACGCAGAATGTGTATAAATAACTTCTACTATACAAAACGTGAACTGGAAATTGAAAAAAAAGAGAGAGAGAGAGACAGAGAAAAAAAAAACTGTATTACTCTATTTCAGAAGGAGGAAAGAGAATGGGTGAGCGAAGAAGCGAACAAGTGACAGATCCTAGGACAGACAGACTCAGTCCCGGAGTGGAAGAAGAGAAAATCAGGTCAGTGTGCAGGCTGGGACGCGTTCCACTCCATCCGTCCCCTGGGAACCAATCATTGGTTTGTTGCCTCTCTGTGGATACAGAAGAGAGAGAGAGAGAGACCAGCGACTTCTGTCTGCAGCAATCTGTTACTTTTGGTGGATTATTTCTAATGCTGACAAGCAGTTCCCCACAGTATTTGCTTGAAATGTGTTTAAAAACGTCATTTTAAGCGGGATATCAGATTAAATATAATTATAGATCATTTAATGGAAGTGATTCTCAAAGACAGTCATTTTGATATAATTTCACTACATGCAAATTACATTTATATAATTAAAACACAAAATAACAAAAACACATGATAATAATAATTGAATAATAAATAATAATTCATTTTTTAAATTGTAATATACAAAGCAATATTGTAATAACCATAATAATGTTAATATTAAATATTTATTTCATTAAGAATTATACAACTTATTGTTTTTATTATTATTAAAGACACTAACAGATTAATACTTTATATAAAAAATCCTTTTATTTTTAAAATGTGATTTTTTTAAATAATAAAATATAGTACTGATACAACAACACATTAAGTCTAAAACAGAAGGTAAAGCATGACATCTTTTATTTATAGAACTCACTTTGACTTGAAAGACAGTAGTCTGACAGCGAAACACTTTGACAGGGTGTGGACGCTTTATCTCCAACTTTCAAGCGCTGTGAGAATGGGATGAGAAATGTTTCAGTGCGTGACTCAGAACAGCAAACAGGAAATCCCCCTCCAATCAGCAGGAATCTGATATCTTTAATGCTGCTGGTTTCAAACTGAGCTGTTAAAAGTTTGGCTAGACAAGATGGAATGATATCACAACAGAGAGGAGGAAGCAGAGGACTGATCGAGGGGTTAATTGAGGTTGCTAAATTTATAATAATTTAGGAACTCTAGCCCATCTTTGATCTGATCATGTGATTTGATGGAGAGTTTTCTTCAAAACAGATGATCAGGAACTTATGTATCGCGGCAGTTCATAAACTAAATGTACAGAGAATGGTGCTAAAAGGTTTTCATTCAAAAATGAAAATGTTGTGATTATTTACAAAGAAATGTAGAAGCAAGCAAATATGGCATGGTTGTTGTTATCTAATGTTTGCACTTGTTACCACTGGTTTAGCTGTCATTTTATTTTTAAAAGTGATGGATAATTAAAGGAATAGTTCACCCAAAAATGTTGTCATCATTTACCCTCATGCTGTTCCAAACGTGTACATGTTTTTTTCTTGTGATGAATACCAAAGAAGATATTTTGAAGAATTTTGAAGAACCAAACAGTTGCTGGTCTCCACTAACTTCATAGTAAGTAAAGAAATACAGTGGAAGTCAATGGGTACCATCAATTATTTTGATTGCCAGCATTCTTCAGAATATCTCCTTTTATGTTCAACATATGGAAAACTCAATAAAGGTTTGGAAAAACATAAGGATTAGTAAATTATGACAAGATTTCCATTTTTGGTTGAACTATTCCTTAAATGATCCATTACTTTTAAAACCAACATACACCTAGACCAGTAGTGGTAATGCAAATGTGAGATGAAAACATCCATTCCATGGATGCCACAAGGCTTGTAGCTTTTTTATGGTGACTCTTGTTTCACAGGACTTATATTTGAGCACCTTTGCACAGTGCTGTACCAGGTGAGCTACTGAGCAAGTTTACCACATCAGAAAAGCCATACAAATGATATATTTGTATGAGTGATGCATTATTTTACCAATAATGCAAAAAGTGTTTTATAACATTATTGCAAGGATCCACAGTCTGTATTAACTAAAATTTGCCCTGTAATCATAGTTTGTGTGAAAAGTATTAAAACTTGTTGTTATATACATTTGTTACTGCCCCTGGCTTTTATTTAAAATGGTAACTACAGTTACTTTATTTATTTATTTATTTATTTATTTATTTATTTATTTATTTATTTATTTATTTATTTATTTATTATTATTATTATTATTATTATTATTATTATTATTATTATTATTATCAGAGACACCTTTTTATATCGAACCTGTGTACGGTAGTTTTTAGGGAGGTCCAAAAGTGCACTCTTGTATAAAAATAAAACAGGCTGCACTGGATTTATAATGCAAGATCAAATTAGAACATTTCAAAACATAATGTAATACAATAGTAGTTTTATCCTAATTATATTGTTTTCATAACTGTTAGAAAGCAAAATTGCAAATGAATATAAAATTATTCATTGCCCAGCCCTCTAGTATGCCAAATTAGCATATAGAAATGTCTGAAATGGGTTTTCTGCTGCATGTGCTGACTCTCCTTTTCAAAACTCTGTCTTTGTTTTACATTTTTAGGTTTGCACTTTTGGCACATTTTGGAGAAAAGACATGTGAGTGAAGGATGGCCTAGTTCAATGACTAGTCTAGCATAAGTTGGCAAACTGGCTGAAATTGCTCTCAGCACATTTAATTCATTACATTTTTGTTACGGCTATGATTTGATAAATTGTCTCCTCCCAGCCAAAGTTCAAAAGTCACAGGAACAAATTGGACTAGTGGGAAAAAAAACAACTTCCTCTGGGAGGAGAGAATGTGGGAAAGAAAGAGAGAAAAAAACGAAGTGTTGGTAATTGCCAGTCAAGCCACCCCCCCAAAAAAGGAAATGAAACGCTGAGTCAGTTCATTAGCGCAAGACGTTATCGGCAGTCTTGCATGTTCATTTGCCGTTAAAACTGTCAACTTTTAATGGAAATTAGTCTAATTTTTTCTCTCTTTTCATGTGGAGTTTGTTGTGTTCTGCACACATCAGCAGAACAGAACAGAAGAGAAACAAGAGCGAGAAGAGAGAGAGAGAGCGAGTGAGGGAATCTAGCTAAGGTGGACAGATCCCACAGCACACAGCCTATTTATCTTCCTTCTAAAGTGGCGAATTGTGAATGCCGGCACTAAGTGATTCCATCTATCTCTGATTTCACGCAACTCACTGAAACGTTTGTGTTCTCCTCTATGGAGTCATTTTCAAAACAGTTGAAGTGCACAGGAGGTCTGATTTCATTACTGTGAGAGAGAGAGAGAGAGAGAGAGAGGGAGAGAGAGTCTGTGTATATGTTTTCACTGCCTTTTCCTTTGTCTTTAGCGAACGTCTATGTCATTGCTGCCCATTAAAATCACGAATGAAATTGTGCTGCGTTTACAGATAACTGATTGTCATGGAAACAATGGCGCTTTGGTGTGTCTCCGCAGAACAACATCACATCCCCATTAAACCGTCGTGCCTCTGCCACTGCAGCAAATTTAAGTGGCGGACACGTGTTAGTCCCCACACGACAGGAACTAATGTAATAAGGCCTCTATCTCGTTTCAGTGGAGGAGCATTTTGAGCATTGCACCGGTGTTATGAGACTATTACAAGCCGTATAGCTGACCTAAGATCAGCTCTGTGTTGTTATTAATAAAACAGAGGGATTTGGAGGGATGAAGCTTGAAATGGTTATGTGTGAGCGTTCTTCCTCCCAGAAGCCCCATAATTTGCTTTGATTGGGCCATCGATCTTGTTTACTGGGGGCACGAGTGTTTCTCACACCTCATCTAAACTGTTTTCCAGTAAATAAAGCTGCTCATAATTCCTTCCTGGATGCTGCAGAAGGAGTTTCATAGTTGATAAGCAGTGTTCGGGAGCATAGCGAACTAAAAATAGCAACGCTAATAGCGTAACTAGAGTTTTCAGTACTGTGGCAGTACTTAAAGGGATAGTTCAGCTCAAAATGAAATTCTGTCATCATTTACACACCACCAAGCTGTTCCAAACTTGAAATTCTTTCTTCTGTGGACAATAGAATAATACATTTTGAAGAATATTACTTTGTGGTAAGTGAGTTTGAGTAAATGATGAAAGAAATTTAATTTTTGTTTGAACTGTCCCTTTAAGCTATCTTCATTAAAGCGTAAATATACATTTTATAATGAGTCATGGTATAGTGCGACCAATCACCACATTGCTTTTTTAATGAGTTTTAGTTAAGGGAAACAAATGCAATAACCTAACTGCTTTACTGTTGACCTTATATGTAGCATAGAAAAGTCTGATTCATTTTAGTGCATCATCTCATATCAAACGGTCTTTGTTCTCAGATGACTGAAAATATTTATTAATGCCATATTGATCCTAAATAGTCCACTCTCTCAAAGCCGGGACACACCAAGGGCCCTATCATACACCTGGTGCAATGCGGTGCAAGGCGTGGAGCAAATTTGTTTTTGCTAATTTCAGACCGATGAAGTTCAATATGTGACCCTGCCACTTTTTTTTTTTTTTTTTTTTTTTTTTTTACGTTGATTATTTTTACGTTGATTTTGGCAAGTGTTGCTGTGTTTTTATTACGTTGCTTCAAGAACATATTGCGGTGGTTCATAATTTAAATATCTGAGTAGTGTCCTTACAATTTAATGCTCTATCATGATGAAAATATCCCCTACACCAGATACATCTGAACTTCGGACTGTTTTGTGGAACCATAGTTTCACAGGATTCGTACCCAAGATCTACAACACTCAAGTCGAACGCCGTACTGCATGAGCTACTGAAAAAAAACTACTGAATATAAAAACCCATATATAAGAAGCTGGATATAGGACGCTAACATTCAAAAGTATAATTTTTGAAGTGTCGAAGCATGCTAAAATTGTTATGAAATGATAACATGTTAGTCACACTTTGTGTGAAGAGGAAGAGAAGTTGTCAAGAGTTATACTGCCTCAACTGGAAATTGCAGTGATTCGTATGTAGGTAAATGTTCTCCGTTTTGCATAAATGTATTTGGAGGGACGTTTTTCCAGCAGCATGTTGGATCTTTGGATAGTTACATATTATATTTCTTCCTTGACTAACTGTAGTGTAGCAAAGATTTGTTTGTAGCTTGCTGCATATCAAATAACTTTTTTTTCCAGAACTGTTCTGACTGTCATTACTTCAGTTGATGATTAGCTTGTATCTTTGCAATATGCACTTTCAAAATAGCTTTCCCTGTTAACGCATGCTTACCTTCCTCCCACTTCCTCAGACACTCCTGTCTGTCTCCGTCTGTCTCTTTCTAGTCTCGCACACCTTCTTCTCCCATCACTCACGCTTTGACTCTTCAGAGGCAAGCAGGTTTTACAGTGAACAAAGGCCCAAGCGAGCACACAACACATCCATAATGAATGAAGGCAGGCTGTTTTAATGACCTGGTCCAGGAGGAGTCGCAGCACAATGCTCTCCCAGCACCATCAGCTCTGTTCCTGGGGTAATGATATCACCCCTGGCCCCGGCGAGGTCTAGAGGAACCTGCTTCTCCATGAGCTTAATTATCTGTTTGATAAATGCCGGTCAGTGGAAGATGCTAGCTTGGGATCAAGGGTCAGCCTCTGAACCGGGACACGAAGACCCTGACGGTTGAAAGGTCATGGCACATTTGAGCACGCTAAGAGCTGCAAAATAACCGGCTTTGAAGTGCCATGTTGTATCATTTATTTAAGGTACACGGCTGCATTTTTAATACACAAGACGCAATAGCCTGCAACATACGTGCTGTTATTGAAATGAGGAGGAAAGCCACCGCAGAGGTGTACGGATGAATAGATCAATCATTTTAATAGTTGTGGTCTCTCGTATCGCGTGTGTAAAGGACATGGCTCAGGCTGACCTGTTAGTAATGGTGTTGAGTGATTGATGGTTGATCTCTGCTTGCGGGAGAGCATACAGTGGGCGTCCCAGGGCTAATAAAAGACAGAGGAGCTTTCGACGAGCTAGGAGCATTAACGTTAGCCATCGAGAGCCAAGAAGACAGCTAAGACAAAACAAGAACTGCCAATATGGTGTTAACACTATATGCTCACACATGGTTGACTCACATTTGTGTGATAGACACCATTTATACTGAAACAGAGAAGGAGAAAGGGAGAGAAGGATGGATAGGAGAGGTAAAAGCAGACGTTAAATTATAAAAGGTGCAGGGGGCACTTCAAGTATAAAAGACTCCTTAACTCTAGATGAATGCAATATTATATCTGTCTCATTGTTCATTCACTTGATGTTTATTATTCTGACATCCCATAATGCACCACCTGCAGCACTTCCCACGCACGAACATAAAAGGTGTCATTAATGAATTGGTTTGCTTGCTTTCTAACATTCTAATTGGACAGGCTGGTAATAAAGTTAACCCAATGAGATCAATGAATAATTACTGACAGCCAATGTTAAAAGTGATAGGTATCAAAGTAAGCCCCTATCTCAAATAAAGAAAAAAAAAATAAAAAAAGAAAAAATAACAAAATAAAAGATGACCCACTGCCTCTTTCCTGACAGTAGGAGGTGAGGCAGATTTGGGGAGTGTGGTTGCTTCTTTCATCCCACGTCTTTCCTTTCTTCCTTGTTTTGGCTAATCTTCACAGACGTGCCGCGGCTCTCACTTCTGGAGGTGGTCGGGGAACACAAGGTCAGGCCGTGACCAGAGTGAAAGCCCCCCTCTCTGCATAAGAGCTGCCACTCCCCACCTCCATAGCCTCTATCTCACAGCCACCACCTTCATAACTTCCTGAACAACTCCAAAATGTGACCCTTCCCCCCCTCCGGCTTTCTATGGGTAATCGTCCCCAGCTGGAGAGTGCAGATCTAAATAGGACCGTAGGGGAAAGAGATTTGTAATTTCAGAGAACCATAGAAACAAGAAAAAAGGGAGGAAATTGGTGGCAGGCCACAGAAAATAGCATTCTTTTTGGCTTAAGCAGACATTAAAGATTGAGGAGCTGCTGAAGTCCCATTGAGTGTTGTTAGAGAGGATGAGGAGGTGCAAAGGGGGTCAGGATCTATGGCACATGGGCCCTTTGCACTGAAACCACAAACAGTGTGGATTGTCATACGGCCCTCCTGCTGAGCACAGCTCGGGACAGGTCCCATCTATTATTGATGCTTGTTTAGATTGGCTTCCTCTGGTGCACTTGGCTGTCATTTGCAGCATGCTCATCTTTTTAACACAACAAATTAAACTGTCCTGGAGTTCCAGCACTCAACAGGATTTTTCTTTATTTCAATCAGGACCGCTTCCGTCAAGTATATTTCATCCCAATTATATTGCATACAGTTAGTGTTGGCGGTATGGTTATGTTCTGGGCAACACTCCACATGCCTGTCCATGCAGCCATGCTTGGACAGAGTGGGGAGAGCAGCAAGATAAACCCCCCCTGGGGTACAGAACAACACATTATAAGCATACATACTTACAATTCACAATTATATGAGTTGTAAACAAAATGTGATCGAGACTGCTTCCATTGAAGAGACTGTAAAGAAAGAACAAAGTTAGATCGGATTACGGGTTCAGTTGATGGAGTTGGGGTTGGAGGAGGGAGTTAATCACAAACAGCGATGCGATGGTGGAGACACTGAAGAATGGTAATTTAAATAGACCGCAGGTGATAGGTGTCAAGACAGGATTGTTACACGTCAGGAACAGCTGACTGTCGGCTGATGCAATCGTGACTAACGTGGCCTGACTGAACTAACGCAATGCTCAGTTTACTTTTTAAATAAGTTAATTCTATTAATAGCCTAAATATATATAATATTCAGTCAACACATTCTTTTAAAATGAGTATATTTGCTATTTGTAATCTTCCTACCACAAAACATGTCATGTTTGCTTAATCTACCCAGATATGCAAGATAAAATCTAAAGTCTTACTGCATGGCATTAAGAATGTAATAACATTTCCTCTATATCTGAGAGCCCTATCGCCCCATATTCAATTTATCTTATGTTCTTTATCTGTAAATACAGCTGAAACCGTCAAAACATGAAACCAAATACTGAATACTGAGCGTACTGGTAAACTAAAAGCACACTGAGGTGATGTTAACAGGCACTATATATTTTGTCTGTCTATTAATACAGTTTATAAGACTCAGGTTACACACATGTTGCCTTGGTGCCGTGCAAATCTTTCTAAACATTTTTTTCTTTCACTTTTAACTTTCTCCATGACATTGCAGTTCTCTGGAAGCCAGGCTTATCTGTATACTTTATCCGGGCTTGAGAACAAAAGAAATTGCTTTTGGGGATTGTGAATAATTAAAAGCGACGTGACAGTACTAATAATTAATACAACACCCATGAATTGTATAAATTTGAGGTCATTTAGCACTGTTAGAGTACAAAGATTTACTGTATTTTATATGATCATATCCAGTCATAAACTGTCTGATCTACTTTCTTAAAGTGACTTTATATCAATATTAATGTACACATTAATTGTCCAATGGAGTAAAACATTTGTTTATCTTTGGTAATATGTATAATTATGAGGTGTTGCATTAGTATGCCTGTTTATGTTAATCAGTTAGCAGAATTATTTAACCTTTAATCTTTTTCACATGCAAATATGTATTTATTTATAGTAAGCATTATTCCTTTAGTTTATATGAATGTACTTTAAATGGACAGAGTGACTGTAAACAATGTAATAAAACAATTAAACAATTAGAGTCATATGTCATTCCCCTTAGCATCATGCATGTACCTAGGTACCTGCAATTTCGAAATGTGATTTTGCAGCTGTCATTTCATGGTTTCTGAGCATTAGTAAGCCTGTTGTGGTTCAAGATGAGTGATGAGGTGCTTATGAGCAAACAAACAACAGGAATAATATAATTAACTGTCAAACTTAACTTCTGAATTCTCTGATTTGTCCCTCCGGCATCAAGTTTTTATTGCATGTGATATCATAGAAGGCATTATATTTGCAAATTTGATTGTGACAAAGTGAGGTCTCTCATATTCTCTGCTGCTGTAATATCACTATATTGCTGTATGAAAATGTGTCATGCCAGGTAAGATGTCAGATGCCATTGTTTTTTGCTTGTCTTGAACTGACTGAATATGCACAAAAACAAAATAGATTTAAGAACTAGTGAAGAGAATGCTTTAGGCCAATAGCTGCTCCATTTATTGGACTTTAAAGCAACTTCATGTAGCATTTACTTTCACCCCCTACTGTTAAGTGAGTGGAATTCTCTGTTGTAAATGTATCACTGTTATGTTTACAATAAATAGCTGGTCTTATTTAATTAGTCACATGTCCCCTGATAACCAATCACATCACAGCCTTGACTTTATTGAATTTCTGTTGGAATTGTGCAACATTCAAATACTGTTTGTGAATAAAACGTCACAAAATTTATAGTAACTTATCTTATAAAACTGATTTTTTTTTTAGTTTAATTTCTAAAAATACATCACTCCAGAATGTATTTTTAATGGCAAACTTGTTGAAGATTAGACAATCAAAAAAAAAAAAAAAAAAAAAAAAAAAACACTCGGTGTCATTCTCTGTGAGAGTGAGAAAGAATCAGAAGCCATCCACCTTATTACACATCAGTTTACCATCTGAATTATTTTGAAACTGATATTTTAATGGTTTTTTTTTTTTTTTTTTTTTTTTTTTTTTGTATTTTGCTGGAGTTTGACAGAATTCATCCCCAACTAATCACATTGCATTGTAAAACAATGTATTTTATGTTCTATGAATGAAATAAAATCACATTTGAAACAACATAAGGGTGAGTAAATGATGACAGAGTGTTCACTGTAACATGAAGTGTTTCTGTAATCCTAAACTCAATAGCAGCAACTCGTTCGTTTGTCCTATGCATTTGTGGCCTAGTGCAAACCAGCCTGGTTCCAAGGATTCCAGGTTTGGAATTCTGGCAACAGGAGCTGAGTACCATATCCAGTAACCAAATCCGATAATCAGGGTCTGGAATACTGACAAGGTTTGGCTTATTCTTCTTGGTCTGGCTGTGTGGAGTGGAAAAATTCCCAGTCTGTGCTATCAGCATGTTTCCCAGTGGATATCTGGGATTATTACAGCCATAATCCAATATCATACAGAGAGACACTCCACACACACTGTCTGTTAAATCCAGTGCACTTGGCCACACTTCACCCTTACTGCATTTACACACACATTTTCACAGCACGGTAACCCATTCATGTCTCCTGTGGTCTTCCTCTTAAGGATGTCACAACAAATACAGTAAACCGCCACAACAGAAAATGTCGATAAACTGCAGTTATATATGAGTCACTGCATATGACACATGCAAGACAGAAAACAGTCTCAAGTTGGACTCAGTGACTAAGAATGTTTCCTGTCTTGTTAAAATAAAACTGACATGGTACTCTGACATATTAATTTTTATTTTTATTTTTATAATAATCATAATATATGCCAAATGCTTTCACTTTTTTTAGAAGGGTAAGGAGGCTAAGAAACAGTTTTCCACCTTGGCTAATATTGTGCACTTAGTTTAGCCCTCTAGTGAACGGGATTTAAAGAAAATGAAGTGAAAATGTACTTTGACAGCTGCTGTCATTGGTTGTCAATAGCTTTGTGGGAGCAGGGAACTCTGAGATTCAAACAGATGTGGGAGGGTTTGACAGCACCTGGCTCCACTGTGTATTTGTTATGGGATTGAGAATTCAGACTAGTGCTGTCAAACGATCAATCGCATACAAAATAAAAGTTTTTGTTTACATACTATATGTGTGTGTTCTGTTTATATTTATTATCTATATATAAATACACAAAACTTTTATTTTGGATGCTATTAATCACAATTAATTGTTTGACAGCACTAATTTAAACTAAAGTCATGAAATCGAAATAATAAGCATTTAAAAGTTCTCTCAGAATAATATTCTGACAATTGCATAATTAGTATGTGGTTTTATTGATAAGGATAAATACAGTAAAATATGTATGTTATTTGAATATGATTATTTTGGGGAAACAGTAAAGTTGCTCCAGACTTCGGTCTCACACTGATTAAATATTCATTATATGTTTTCTGAAAATTAAAAAAAAAGTGAATATTAATTTGACAATTTGCTTTAGTTACAGCCGAACTCAAGTTGCATAAAGTCTATGTGAAACCCAACTATCACATAATTAAAATAAAAAAAATTAATTTTACAAGCATATTCTTGTTTTACAAATTCTTAAAACTTTGTTTATTTTCCAAACATATTTTTAATGTGGTCTCTTGAGCTCTACTGACCTCTTTTACTGACTCATTGACTGCTGTGCTATTCATATGATTGCAACAGGCATCAGGCAGGGTGGATGGGCATCTCCCATCATGAAAGAGGCAAGAGGTGACACGGAGATACCCTCCACCCTCTGTGTGTCTCAGTTTGAGGCTTAAAAAGGGTAGTCATCCTAGAACTGATGTTCTATCTAACTGTTTTGAATCTGCAGCTGAAACCCCATTGAAGATCCATCAGCTCTGTCCATCTTTTCTTCTTCATGCAGGTCTCTGTGAGAAGCTGACAGCTACCATGAGAATATAGTAGTCGAACAAATTCATAACACTTAAAAGAAGACATAAGAGCAGCCATTACTCTCTCTCATACCAGACCGGCTGTCTTCCGTGCCACATGATTCAGTGGGACGGCAGTAAACAATGAAGAATGGTCTGTCTTTCTCAAAATCTGTCCATCCTGCTCTCTTTGTGTCATTTGGCTGGGCCGTGGTAAACATGGTAGGAGTGTGACATACTACCTGTCATCTCTCTCAACTGGACCCATTTCATGCACTTAATTGCTTTAAATCCAGAAAACTCCAGAGAGAATCAAACTTCCAAACTCTGTTTTTAAGTGGAGGATAAACCTGACTGTCAGTCTCTTTCTAATATTAGTTGAAACTAGTGACCTTTCTGGACTCCGTGTTGAGTAATGCTCCACTTTTCATGCAAATCACATTATTTGCCTCTTAGTTCAACAGGGAGCCATTTTGTACTTATTACATTTCGGACCCTTAACCTTTTTCCTAATGCAGATGGAAGAGAGTTGAAAAACATTCCTCTAGTTCTATGTTCACACGCTCTCTCTTTGCCTGTTAGATGCAATAATAAATTGCGCTGGGCCACAAAGCCTGCTGCTGTTGGCCAGAAGATTTTGATGTTTAGTGTGAGAAGTAAAGTGGTTTAATTAATAGATAAACCAGTGTTAAACAACATTTATTTTATAGTGTTTATAACATAGGCCTCTTTGGCTTGCTATGACTCTAGCTACAGCCAAATTCTGCTGAGCTGCCTTGCTAAATATTTATTGACTGAAATCTGGAATTGTGCAATACTCAATTAGCATTGAAATAACCTAACAGATAACATGCTCAAACACTGTGTGAAATGGTAGATTGAGCGTGAAATGGATTAAACTATTTTCATTAGTATTATCTAGAAAAGTCTGTTTATTTTTAATCATTTATTTTTATTTTTATGAACTCTTAGATTGCATGAACGTTTGGCGAAATGGTGGATGCAAGGTCATTTATTTATTTATTTATTTAATACATCTATTCAAATGCATTAATTGATCAAAAGTGACAGAAATAACATGTATTATGTTACAAAAGATTTCTATTTCTAAGAAATGCTGTATTTTACAACATTCTACTCATTAAATAGTGTATTCGAGTTTTCACAATAAATAGATAAATAAGCAGCACAACTGTTTTCAACTTTAAGAAATATTAAAATGATTTCTGAAGGATTATGTATATTATTATACACATATACTAGCTTATTGGCTGTTTATTAATACTTAAAATGCACATATTAACATATTAATTCCTAGTTCTGCATGACCATTTTCTGGATCCCTTAAATATACCCTATAGCAAAACATTACAGCAATAAACTACCTTATATCATCAATACGAAGCAGAATAGGAGTTGGGGAAAACTCTTAGCTGATAGTGAAAAATTGTTCCCTAAACTAAGGTGTTACTGTTTTTCCTTAAAATGTGCATTTTTGTATTTATACAGTAGGCATTTAGCAAATCACAGTATAGAATTTATTAGTATGAGTATTTCCTTGAAATCAAACCCAAGTTTTACTAGTTGAGTAACATTGAAGCTTTTGGCAAGTCAAATCCAAATGGAATTCAGTTCCCTAGGATGAGATGGACCAGCTCAATATAGGTTAAGGACTTTTTCCTCAGTACAGGAAGTAGCACAGTGAGTGCTTTTCTCTCTCTGGATGTCTGTCGTCCTCTCTTTTTGTTCTGTCTCGCAGCAGTTCGATACTTCAAACCCCCAGCTCTAAATGAACTGTGTATCCCGGATCTTGTCTCCACACCCTCATGTTGAACAATGATCAATAGCGTCTCCTGCCGTATCGGACCAGGCTTTTCATTCCCACCATTAAGATCTGCTGATCTGAAACACTTATCCAGAGTAATCTGCAGCATTTGGATCAATGGACCTCCCTCGGCTCTCACTCCGGGGGAAGGCGGGTTAAACCACGCGCCCATCGTGAAGGAGGTCACCTCCAGCCACTGGACTGACATGAAGTTAGTCCTACCACAAACATACATTCTCCTGCTCTTTAAAGCATTTTCCTTCCTTATTGTCTTTTCATATATCTTTCTCTCTCGTACTAAAGGTTCCTTGTGAATCATTTTATGAATGTGCCTCCACATAGCAGCTATTTTCCTGACTGAATAGCTACAAATGGCTGCCATTTAAGCTACGGTTTTGTGAAACAGAATGGAAAGAAAGGAAAAGGAATGGAAGAAAGCTTGAAGGGAGAAACCCTTCTGACCCTCTATCATATGAAGGAGAAAAGCTCTGACAGAGAAAAACGGGTCTCTCTGGTAAAAGCCTTCCTTTTTTTCATTCTTTCTGTCTTGCTGTAATTTTCATGCTGATGTATGAAAGACGTCCGTTTTTGCTTTGAAAAGTCTCCTCATTTTTCTGTTGAGTGTAACGGATACCACTCCGTCTGTAATTATAGCATCACGGTTTGGCTCGAAGCAGCTGCTGTCGTTTGTGATCCTGACTGGTGTGTGTCATCGCTGTTATTTCTTTAGCAGGTGTGACGGACGGGTCCTAATCTTGAACGGGACTGACGTCATTTGTTTACAGTTCCACACTTTCTGTAGCTTGGCGATATGACATAATGTAAGGTAATTACTGTCACCATGGAGATAGAGAAAAAGATAAAAGATGTCTTAACCTGGGTGTTAAAAGGATGCAACGGTGAAAACTATGTGGTAAAAAATCTCCTTGGTAACACACAACAGATGCCATGGCAACCTTTACCTATCAAATTCAAGTACTATTTTGTGTGCCAGTTGTATTAGCAGTAACATTATTCTTCAGGGCTTATAAAGATAAAAAGGGAACATTGCAACCTGCTGCTATGATATGAATGACCGGAAGGAAGAGAATTAAGAATTGCTTTGGCATTTCTCCATCTGGCCCTTGTGTGTTTTACAGATTCATTTATTTTGACATCAAGCAACGTGTTTCTGATTTAATGATTTGATAATTATTATATAATTTAATCATGTTTGTTAAACATATAACAAAGTGATTCCAGTTGTTTTTGAAAAACAGACATACGTTTAAGAAAAATTTCAGCAAACAGGTTTCAACAAGCTAAAAAATCCCACAAGCAGCTATATCATTTATCATATAATTTAAAATGCCTATTTTTACTGAAAGCAGAAACACACTGTTTTCATGCATGTCTCTTTAAATGCAAATGAGCTGGGGCTTCCAGCCCCAGTTTCCAGAATAGTACTGTGCCCTTTACAGCTTGTTCATCAGATACTCTGCTAAAATACATCAGTCTGGTTTTGATTTCATGTCTATAATGCTAAAATCATGCATTTTAAACCATATAACTTCCGATATATGGTTTTCTGAGCACACGCATCCAAAGCACTCGCACAGAAAGCAGATGCCACATGGTATGTGAGTTCTAAACTAAGTTCACTTTCATGTCTTATTGCACTTAAACTGTCAAATGCACACAAGGTTGTTAAAAGCACACATAAGATACACAAACAGTCAGGTATAACTGTGAAGGTAAACAGTTGGGAGAGAAATGACGTTTATATTAGATCTGTGCTACAGCAGCTTAATATAAAGTAAATAAATCAATAAATCCAATGTGCTTTTGTCTCCTCTGAGGCTTGGACTCTAAAAACAGTTATGTGCTCGTCTCTGCAGCCAATGGCATAACAGCTAGCATGCTTTACTTGAATTGTTGGCTTTAAAACTGGTTCACTTCTTGTGAAAACACAATGGCGGCGCTGTGGGAAGAAACTTAATGATTAAATGCGATTTCAGTTGTTCCTTTTTCTTTGGAATGTTACAAGCTCTTGGTGCATAAAGAAGATCTATAAAGTTGCAAAGACTAAAGTCTCAAATCCAAAGAGATATTTTTTTATAAAAGTTAAGAGTCAACCACGCCCTCACATGTCTACAGGTATGTCATGATGTGGGAAGATTTGCATAATGCCGGACAAATGTTAATGCAAAGAAATAAAGCGTTACTTTTATTCTCACAGTTTTTCCGTTATGAGCTGGCCAATCATCGCACACCTCACTTTTCAGAACAATGAGCTTTGTAAAAATCAATGCATTTCAGAAAAACGGCACATAGAGGAGCAACATTAATGTACATAATGTGGAAAACAATAAGCAACGTCATATGACACATTTAAGGGTAGGTAATATTATAATAAGGTCCCTTTCTACATCACAGGGTGAGCGGAATCTGAGAGGCTCATATATATATATAGTATATATGTATTATACATATATGTATTTTTGTTTTTCAAAAGCTTGCAGAGAAAGGCTTACCTAAATAAATAAATACTGGGTTGTTCTTTGTCACATTTTCTGAAAACCAGGTATATATATATTGGTAATAATAATTTATGTGTCTTTAGCACAAGATCAGTATATTAAAATGGTTTCTGACAGATCATGTGACACTGAAGAGTAAAATAATAACTGCTTTGCTATCATAGAATATATAAAACTATTTTATATAATATTTTCAAATATTGCTGTTTTTTACTGTATTCTTTTTATAAGTGCCGCATTTGTGAGCATTGGAGACTTCTTTCAAAAACATAAAAAAAAAAATTATGCGGACTCCAAACTCTTGAACGGCAATGTTTGCCTTTGAAGTGAAGTAACTGTTGTTGATTTTACAAATGATAAATTATTTTTAATAATAATAATTCAATTAATATTAACTTTAATTATCTGAATTAATATTAATAGTAATAGTTTATCAAATTAAATTAAGGAATACAAAATAAAAGTTTTTCTTAAAAAAAAAAATAAAAAAATATACATATATATTTTATTTTTTTTTTAAGGTTTTTTATATACATAAGCATTCACAAGGAGCCAGTGATACTGGGTCTGGTTTTACTATACATTTTTCACAGTTGTGTTTTGAAGGTTAAAAAAAAAAATTCTTCATTTTTGGGTTTGTGTGATCTACTGAAAAAGACTGAAATCTACAGGAAGCCCAAATCTCTACTAATCCTTTGGAAATGGTGTATTTCAACATAACACACAGCATTTTTATTAATTTTCAGCCTAATTTGAATGAGGCGCTATCCTGAAACAGCTCTTGTTTGGGGTGCCTGAAGAACCCAGAAGTGTCACCAGCAAGCCCATGTTTGTAAACCATAATTTCATCTATTGAAAGTGGCATGTAGCAGACGGTCTACTAGTCACATGGATACAAAAAGATCTACAGCTTTAATTCCCAAAGAAACCTGATATCTCCAGGTATCTGTCTGCAAAAGATGAAAGATTACGTTTTCTAAGCATCTCTGTAAACCTACAGCCCTCTTGAGGCTTGTGTCAAGTGTTATCCAATGGTTGGAGGAGAAGGATCATCTAATGTGCTGGTTGCCCTGAAGGGATTCTGGGTAAAGTATCTAAATGGAAGATGTTGAGGCAGTCCTTGAAAGTGGACATAGATTAATGTTGACCTTTCTGCTGTTTAGTTATGCCTGTGATGAGCAGCTGTTTATCCCTTGAGCTGTATCAGCGTAACAGTGTGAGTGAGAGGAAAGAGTCAGAACAGATTACTGTTATTCGGATGGGGAGCAATGTTCATTACAGTCCAGTCTGTCTACTTTACTCACAGTCTTTCTCCATAGGCAAGAATGATCTGAGATCTCTTTAATATATAAGAACCTTCTGACCAAAATGAGATGAAATAGAGAACCAGCTTTTCCTGTGAACCAGATATGATGCTATTCACATTATTTATTTCGGTTGTGTGTAGTAAGAAGAAAACAATACTGTTTTGTAGCATTTAGTTTGATGTTTTTTAAATCATTTCTTAATGTTTTAGAAATTTTTGAAATACATTTTATTCCTGGAATGACAAAAGCTGAATTTTCAGCTTTATATGTATTATATATATTATGTTATGAATGGCATTAGATGAACATGCTCCTCGTCAGCTTTTGGTGTCAACCTCCATTTAAAGTGAAAGTGTGTCAGAAATCCTTTTTGAATGGGTCAGGTGTGCCTACATTTTCAAATATACTTAATGATAGTAAAGCCTGAAATCACCAACATTACAGCAAGCAGCCAGCAGTTCTCCTCCTAAATAATGCCTCGATGGAGATATAACAATTCAAATAAGTATTCTGTGAGAGATACAGTAGGTGTTGGAGTAGAAGAAAAAATAATTGATAGATAAGATCATTATCTCAGTTTAATAAAGGTAGATGGAAAGTCATCAGCATGATGTATATCTAACTTTATATTATCTCACTTACTGAGCCAGCAATAGGATCCATTATAAAGAGGTGAACAGCTTTCATATTAAACTCATCCTCATATGCAAGATGGTGTGCATCCTGGTGACCCGCATGTCATAATGGTGTTAAAGCCATATGGGATTCTTAAACATCTGAGGCTAAAATAGGTTGTTAATAAATACAGTAATTCTGCACCAAACAGAGAAAATAAAATAAATAAATTAAAAATCTAGCACGGATCACGGCGTACGCCATAGAGTGTGAAGGCAGTCCTCCATGAATGAAGATGCATAGCTGTACTGTAATTAGTTTTGGGACTTGATTATTTGATTATGTGATGTAAAGTCCCCGGTCGTGCACCACTGAATAAGCGTATTGTGCCCGTTCGCATTAACGAAGGCCGTAATCCATCCTATCGCATATGATACAAGCGGTGCACAAGTCCCACCACATCTGATTTAATTAGAAACTGATAGCAATAAACAGAGCTCACTGGAGTGGAAATAGCAACTTCTGTTGAGATGCTTATTTGAGATGGTGTTTAACACAAAGGCCATTAAAAACTCAAAGGATGATTAGATTAGCAAGCGGGTTACCATGACAGTAGTGACTTGTATTCACCTCTTAAAGTATTTTACAAAAAGAGCAGTGAGATGTGTCATCATCATCATCATTTTGTTGTTGTTTGGATTATTCCCGTATTTTTTTTATTTTATTTTATTTTAACAATCTGCTCCTAACCAGAGTTATATAATTAAATCAGCTGAATATATTTAGTTAAGTATCAAAATAGCATGGCTATTTATATTCATTTCAGATTTATTTTATTTTTATTTTTTTACTGGTCTAAAGTTACATTTAGAGCTTCTACATATGATAAAAAAAGGCTGTTGTTGGGAATGTCACAGTTCGGTAAAGGTTTTACTGCACTGTAGGCTAATTGACCTCTGCTTCTTTACTTCCTGTGATAAACCACACAATTTTTATTCAAGCTGGATGTTAGGTCATGAGTTGTGTAGAAATATAAACAGACAGACATATAAAATGGCTTTGTATTTTAAAAAGGAAGATTCACACATTTTCTGTTGTATGCAGATGTCTTTATTAGAAGCAAAGTGCAAGAGAGATGAGCTCTAGTTATACTATGCTCTGAGGATGATCTGCTGATCACCAGAGATTCATGTAAATGCAAAATAGTCACAGACAAAAGAAAGATTTTCTCTGTGGACATACATGACTAAATAACAGCTCAAGGAGAACACATAATTCTGAAAGAAGCACAGAGAAATGTATTTTTTGCCTGCCTTCATATCAGGGAACAGATTTGTCTTTGTTTTCCTCATCAAGGACTGTATAATTTAGTCAGTGAAGCCATAATTATCACACTATGCAAAATGGAAACTCAGTGGCGCTAAGACACAGAAAAGTGCCCAGAAGTGCCTGGCATTATACTCAGGCATATTCTAGCTTAGATCCGCTCATAGTGACTTCCTGACCATTATATAAGGTGCCACACTCATATACCGTTCTGCCCAAATACAATTTCAGAAGAATATGCTTCAGTCCATGCTTATACATACTCTAAGGCTTTAAAGATGAACTGTTATGCCCCTTTTTACAAGATGTAAAATAAGTCTCTGATGTCCCCAGAGTCAGATTTTAAACACGAAGCATTGGTATTGATCCCAATTTCAGAATTAACTTTTGCAAAAATCCAGCGTTGGAATGACCCTCATCTGTGAGGCAGTCCAGCATTAAATGATTGGAACAATCATATAGAACTTAACCAATTTTGTCTGGGAAATTTCCTTCTATAATGAAGCTTAACCTCAGTGTCCTCAGCAGCTCAGGTGAAGGGAGTTTATATTCATTGTGTACATCCCACAATACAACACTTGTAATGCCTCTTTGGCGATAGCCATCAGCTACAGCAAGAAAACAGTAATGGTGGCCTGCTGCTTTTCACTCAGGGCTGTGTCTATGCTAGTCCTGTGGGGCAGAGACTGCCACAAATGGGCATGACTTTTTCCCTACTTTTAAGTTTATGTAGGGAGAAACTGGAATATCTTGTTTTAGAGACTGCTTGTAATTTATTGGGATTAATAAAATGACTGGGTGGATTTATAGGCTGGTTGTTTTCACACACTGTGGCAGTGTTCAAAAACCTTATAGAGGTGATTTTTGCATAATAGGTCCCCTTTAAGTCCTGCAGGTTTGCCTTGTGATGTTATGGTTAGCATTGTGCTTGTTTTTGTGTTCATGCACATGCTGCAAGTTTTTCTTCCAGCAACACTGAGTGAGTACTTCTCTTTGTAACAAAACACATTTGTTTAGAATGTGTCTCAGTATATTTGTATTTATACACATTGGGCTGGTGTGTGTGTGTGGGTGTTAGAGAGAGAGTGTGTGTTTTCATTTTCAGGTTTTATGAGAGAACTCCACTGAGGTCAGACTTGGTTTTACACTTCAAATAAAGAAGCAAGTGAAACATTTATCGACTCCTAACAAGGGAGCTTGTGCAATTTTCAGACAGTTTGAAAGAACAAGAAAGTCTTATTATGGCATTAATATCATCTACAGCACTTTTGAGTGACAGTCTGTTATGCTGAAAGATGAAAGCTGCTTCTTCACTCTCACCAGCTGAAGGTCTATTTGTTTTTGTGTTTTTCTACCCATTGAAGCACAACCAGCAAAAAGCTTGACAAAACCGCTCTCCTGATGGGACGACTTCAATACCCTCATCTCATTTCCTTCATAGTTTTTGCCTAATCTGTTTCCTTCTCATTTTCAAGTATTTTTATATACCTTTGTTATCGCTCGAGCTTTAGTTTGCCGAGTCGTGTTTCATTTTGATTCCCTTTATTCCACTTCAGCGAGCCAGCGCAGAGCGATTGTTTGCATGGCAACTATCCGTGTTCGTTTCTTCTACTCCCCTTTTTCCCTACATGTGCATAAATAAAACGATAGTGCCGCTTTCTTACAAATTAATTTCATAGTCACTGACTTCAAACTCCTTTGTTTGCTAATTAATTTGTCCACCTCAAAAGATAAGCAGAAAGTACTGAGAGGCAATGCTGGTGTATTATCTGGAAAAAAGCAAATAAACATCATGATAAAAAAAAGCAGCAGGAATGGCGTGTTTTCACTCCAAAACAGCACAAAAATATCGCAAAGATCTATTATGTAAATCTTCCTCTTGGGTACTTACATTAATGCATTGACAACAGTCAGGGGCGCTGCACAAGATCCCGGGCCCTGGCCCCAGCCCTACTTTTCTAGGGCCCTCTCTTCCTTTGGGGCCCTGGTAATCAGTACTGGTTTCACCTCCAGTCCAACACCCCTGACAACAGTTGTAGGGAAATAGTGTAGCATATTGCCAATATTGTAGAATATTGTGGCCTAACTAAATAAAGTTTTCGTAGAAATTCTTAAGCACACCGTATAGCAAACATCTGGCAGTTCTTGTTGGAAACAGCTACCCCGACCCATTCTGAAGAACATCTGGAAGTCTGAAATCTTCTAGTCATGAAATAATTGTCCCACTCCCAATGACTAATAAACATTGTAATACAATCATTCAAGGGCTCAAGTGTGCTGTATTCATGTGTACATCAACAACTTTTTTTTTTTTATGGACTATCACTAATCAAAGCTGACTGTTTATACTTAAAATCACAGATTGAAAAGTTATTGTCAGGAGTCAAAACAATTCAACAACATTAAAAGCATTACAAATGAAAAGCAGTTATGTATGTATACCGTCTTTACAGCTGCATCTTTGTGGTTTATTTTCTTAGTCAAGTTGACAGCTACACTGTAATTTTGTTCAGGCTTTGTAGCTTGTGTTTTAACTTATGATGTGAAAAAAAAAAATAATAAAACCATACAAGTGACGATAAACAAACAATCTGACATTGCTTGCTGTCGTTGAAAGCCTCCCATGTCCCTACTTTCTTCTCTTTTCCCACGGCTTTTTCATGTCAGTTAGCGTTGTTGTGGTGACTTTTTAAGAGACAAACAAGTGAGACACTCTTTGCATCTTTCATTTATGACAGTAAGTACATTGCGCACAGACAGACTCTCACAAGATGACAGATTCATATTTAACAGAAGACAAATAAAGTACTAAATGCTGGCAGATGTAAAGGGAGTCTAAAGGAGCATTGATGCAAATTCCATCTTTAGGAGAGTTATGCAAGAGATTCAGTGCACATGTAGTGTGTATGTATTTATGTATGTGCATTTCATCTTTAAAGGTAAAAGATGAGGTTTAGGAAAAGTAACATAATTATTATTCATCACAAATATGGTGATGAAACAACAAATACTGGCAGATGGAAAGGGAGTCCAAAAGAGTAATGGCCTAATTTCCTAGTCTATGCAAGAATTAATTTATTTTCTAAATTTAATCCTTATAGAAGATTGGATTTTGTGTTCAAAATCAACAGAAATATGCTCGTAAAAAAACATTGGTGACAAAATAACAGGCAAATAAAATCCTGGCAGATGGAAAGTCCAAAGGAGCAATGATGCAGAAATGCTGAGATTAATAAAATTCATTTATTTATTTTTTTTTAAATGCAAATTTCATCTTTAAATATAGTTGGTCGGTTTCGATGTTATGAAAATTAACATAAATATGCTCATCACAGATATGGCGGTGAAGCAAAGCAAATATTAATAAGAAAGATGGTTATTTTCTTTTGAACGTGTGTGATATTAATATACGCCCTTCTATGGTTTTTCATCAAAACAGGCTTATATTGAGTGAGTATGTGTGTGTGAAAGCGTGTGTTAAAAATGGGATACGCTACAGATCAAGAGACACAAAAAGTGAGATGGCATGTCAATATTTTTTAACATTCTTTAGAAGTGCTTATTAGGTTACTGTCTTACAGGAAAACTGACCCCTGGAGACTTGAACCTTCAAAGAGAAAGAGGGCAAAAACCGTGTGCCACACACACATGCACTCTTTCTGTTTCCTGGAGTCTTTGTCACTCCCACACATTAAACACACACACATACACAGGATAGAGTGGCCGCAGGGACAAACATAATTATATTAATTGTTAACATAATGACACATTTATTTTAATGTGTTCCTTCTGGTAATTAGTGCATGTACCTGGGGCTTTCAACAGTCTCTCTGTTTCCTCTTTCACATTTCCATGCGTATTATCTTGCTTTTGTCTTATTGTCCTTGGTGGAGCTTACAATGAGCAGCGTTTAGTTTGTCTCCAGCAATTCCCTCACAGGTGTTCCAGCGCACAGAAAATGTCATAATTATTAGATTGCTCTTTTTATTACCTTTGATCGTCTGCCGCTCTGTGCATGAGAGCAGGTCTGTGGGGCTATCTCTAAATTTCATGCAAAGATGTCACAGGACCCCTACTCAGGACTGAATGCATAAAAATGATTGCTATTTCCTCTCATTTGGTCATGGAAATTGAGATCTGAATGAATTGTACAGGTATAATGAGGAAATGAGAGCTAGGAAGGAAAGATGTAGCTAAAACGTGGAGAGGGAAGGAGCAAAAAAATGTGATTAAGAGCAGAGAAACAAAGCGAAGGACAGGGGAGTGTAGCATTAGCATTAGCATTAGCCTTGCTAATTGAATGAGCTGGCTAATGTGATTGTGAGGTGGTCATGTTAGCTTCAGGGTCCAGTATGAACCCATTGTGGCCTTTTCTGCACATTGATTTCAAAATGAAGGCACAGTTTCACGATTAAAACCTAACAAGAAGAAACAAATTCTACATCTCGCCTGAATGCACTTATCTTTTGTTGTTTTGCAGCTGCAAGTGGCATTCATTTATCTGTGGGATGTTCATTATCCCTGCTTAATCAGACTTTTCCAACGGACTGGCCCATCAATGGCAAATCCATGATTCAGAAGGACAATGAGCTTTTATGTGGAAGAATGGAAATGTGTAGGTGAGTGGATCAGATTATTATTTTTATTTTTTTTCTACAATGTCGAAACAAAATGCCCTATTGTTATAGCAAATTGAGATGATTTCTAGGGTTGTAGTGAACATTTTGTAGATTATTTTCATCTTGCAAAATGTCAAATCCTGCTCAAACCAGCCTAAACTGGTTTGTCTGTCTTTTATGAATTAAGCCTCCAAGCCTGGCCAAGCTAAAAAGTGGCCAAATCTTTCTAAAATCAGCCAAAAGACCAGTCTGAACGACCAGCTTAAACCACCCTAGGCCCGTTTAAGATATTTCAGCATGGCTGTGTGTCCTCCATGAGAAAAACGGGACATAATATGCATATTAAAAAATGGGTCTTTTTCACCAACTGTGCATGTGCACAGATTTTTGCTTGGAATCTGTGTGCAAGTATTTCAAACAATTTATGTTGCATCAGTACCTTTATAACTAAAATGTATTCTCAGTTCATGAAAAATTGAGCAACTGAAGCCAAAAATATGCAGTAATCACATACTCTCAGTGCGCCAAGATTAAATTCTATACTTAAAATATTTATCTTAAATACATCTCAAATATATATGTCCTTAATTCACATGTTCATTGATGCCTGAGCTGCAAGTTTCTTCTGCATTAGGGTTGTAAAAAGGTAGAACATTTCCATTAAATTTAGAAAATATTCCAGAATTTTGGTAAACTTTCCAGGATATTTTGGAATATTGCACGGATTTTTGGAAAGTTTCCAAAAATCTACCAGAAATGTACCACCCCTTTGCAACTCTTCTCTGTATATAGATGCTTTTATACTGTATAGTTAAATGAAAGGTCTGTAATCTGTCTCTCTATGAAAGGTTTTTATCGTGTTTGATCCGGTTTTGAGGATGCATTGGCATTGATTGAGAAATTTTGCTACACATGCTTTCAGGTGAAAGTGAATTTTTTAGAGAGTCTCAAATTTAGTTGAAAGTGATGAAAGGCTCTAAAAGAAAGGTAGTATGCAAAGTCCTTTTATGGACTTGTTTTGGGTGTGTTTTATGCAAATTTCAATACTCAAAGTTATTTAACGTTATAAGAGTTCAAGAACAAATTCATGTCTGTATGCACATGTTGTGTCAGAGAAGTTTGAACAGTCTATGCTATCATTAGCAAAGGGGGTAAAGTGTCTTGATGACAGTTTATAAATGCATAAATATAGCTTGCATTTTAGGCATAGAAGAAATCGTTAGCTTTGCATAAAAAAACAGTCAAAGTCAATATAAAATATATAATGTAGGCGAAATGATGGAAATGTCAAGCCCTCTGCTCTAGTCTTTTCGCGTGTCAGTCAAACTAAATTTGTCAGCATTATGGTGAAGCCTTAATAAACAATGAAAGATGCCTCTGATTATTCTCATAATAGATGAGTTCGATATGATTTTATTGTTTGTGGTTTCTCAGTTTACAAAATCGATTTGTGAAGTGCTTTACTAAGCACTATAGGGCAGATATCTGTCATGATGTATAAAAGGCTGAGTGGCACGAATGGCAAATTCACTGTCAGGATCGATAGCACAAATGAGAGATACCAAACCTGGTGGACTGAATGAAAGGGCAACAAGATGTCTGTATAACAGGTGGCGATGTTTGATGAGCAGTAAGGAATACACTGTGACAGACTTAATCTTCATTATACACATTTGACCTTTCACCTCACTCATACTCGCACACAGCCACCGCCGAAATTATTATTGTCTGTTAATTGGATGAAAGATTATTGACTGTTTTTATGAAGAGAATGGGGCAGTGGAGGAATGGATGATAGATGGAGGCCATGTTCCATTGGCTGCCGCTGAGGATGGAGTTCCACAATAACATTATTGAACTGGCCCATTTGTCATTTTTGCTGTATGTTTTCCTTTTTTCTTCATGCATTCGGCTTCTATTGTTCCTTAAGGTCATAGTGTAGAATTGAGATGATTTTTTTTTTTTTTTTTTTTTTTTTCATCCATATCTGTCCGATGCCTATTAAATTGTGTCTGTTGTGGGCTTGAGTTTATTTCAAGTAAATATAGACTATACTTTAAGTCTAGCCATGAGGCAGATGTTCTTTAAAGATGATTATCGTGTCAGTGCAAAATATTTCAGTATGAGTTTTGTATTCGCAAAATATTATTCCTCTAAACCTTTCCTCTTATCTGTGCTAGTTAGGTGCTCACCGGCTCATTTTTCCTTTCACTTTCCTTTGCCTTTTCATAAATCACTGCTTGTCATGGGTGATGAAGTCTCAGTAGTTCCTGCTCTACATGGAGGTTCATTTTCCTATCATTGCTATGCATTTATTCACATGGGAGTTATCTGAGTACAGTAATGTTCCTGTAAATCCCTCTTTATACTATTCGTCTTTCGACTCCCCCGGAGTACGGATTCTCCGTTTGGCATCATTATGTCTCATTTGCATATCACAGCACGTTTTCATCATATGATCATACATAGTTTTATGATGCAAGTAATGCTTCCCTTCAATATTGATGACAGCTGGTAAACTCATATTTTAGTGTAAAATATTTTGCTTTGTGCAGGGGGCATTTGACTAATGGCTGACTGATTTTTTTTTTTTTTTCAAGTCGTGGCAAATCATTTAGTGGCGTAGCAGCTTTTGCTAATGGTTCTCCAGACAGAATTGACGAAATTATTGGAAACTGTGAGAGACGTTGTGGTCAGATCTTGTGTCCATCCAAAAGTAATAAGTACAGAGTATTTCATAAACTATAATATGCTTTATTATAGTTTATGCTTTCTATAATATATTAATTTATTTATTTTTAAGTGTATTTATGGAATGAAATACACCTTTAAATGATGTATCTTAGGAATTTTCTTTTTTTTTTCTCACAAATTCATAATTTTTTGCAAATTCTCAAAATTCATGATTTTGTTTTTGATTTGATCTTGTTATTTTACAGATAACATGGAATGAAAGATTCACAATCAGTCTGTGAACAGAGGCCTGTTGGCTGAGACTAGACAATGATGCAACAACGAAGCCCTCCAATGTCCCCACATATAAGTGTATATTGAGTAATAATAATAATAATACAGGCAGGGAATAATAGATCTGTTGTGCTTTATCTGTAAGAAATTGAGTCATAAACTAAGACTTTCCCTTGCAGTGACCTCATTGAAACAAATGCCTCATTGAAACAAATGCAATTCTCCACCGGTGTGACGGTGAATTGAGGACAATCAGTGAAAGTGTGGTTGTGCACCAAGGAGGAGGTGTTTAATAAATAGCCTATGGTATAGCCAAAAGTAGGAGGGAATTTATATGTAGCCCATTGTTCTGTTATGGTTTAGTGCTATTTTACAATTTTACTGCTGTTGTTTTTTTTTTTTTTTTTTTTTCACTTTACATGTTCCTGAGCTGATATGGCTGTCAGGTGTAGATGGTTTCCTTTCCCCCATCCATCGGCCATGTGCTTTCACTTTTCTGCTGTCCACAATGATGAATGGTGTGTCGTTTGAGCGTCAGAGAGATGCTGATCTTGCCTGTTAGATGGAAGCATGTCCAACCCTCTTTTAACATTAAGATTTGAATCTTTTATATATGGTGCAAGAACCCTTTAAAAGGTGCTTTAAACAGATCTTATCTGGAAGGCTTAACCAATACTATATAGCACACATGTAAAGTGCATTTTAATGCTATCTGTGTTGCAGGTCTCAGAAGTTTCTCAGAAGATGAAAAGCAGCTGAGAGGGAAATCAGTGGCCGAATGACACCCTTACTAGTACACAACTAGCCTGTTACATTTGAATTGCTTGTATATACATTTGGGGTCAGTAATATTTTTTTTTTATTTTTTTATTTTTTTCTCTAAATTAAATACTTTTATTCAGCAATGAAGCATTAAATTGGTTTAACATGACAATTTAATGCTGTTCTTTTGAACTTTCTAGTTATCACAAGAATCTGAGGGGGGAAAGTAACTTTATTAAATGTGATAATACAAAATATTTATTAAGCAGCATATATATATAACTTTTGAAGGATATGCTGAAAATGCAGGGAAACAGTCTTACTTTGCAGTGATATTTCACAATATTATTGTTTTTACTGTATATTAATACAGACTTGTGAGCACAAGCGACTTCTGAATTCTACTGACCTCATACTTTGAAGCAATACTCTATTAATTTAACGTAAAAAAAAAAAAAAACATGATTCAGTTTAAAAGTTGACTTATTGATATTTGTATTAAAGGTGTAATGATCATGAAATAGAATAATGTATAAGTGCATCATTGAAGAAAAGATAAAAAATGTTGATATAACTGGAATATGGTAATGTCAACATATCTCCTTGTTCTCTTTTACTTCTGTATTTTAACTTTAGCTTAAATGTGACTGTTGTTGTGTAAATTGCTTGTGATATTTTGCTTGTAAGTCTCTTCAGATCAAGGCATCTGCTGTAAAATGTAAACAAAGTACCATGATTCAAGTTTCCAGTTTGTATCCACGCGCTGCCGTTTATAGTAGAGACCAAAAACAAAGTAAATCACCTTTCAAGAATAATTGAGTTTTGTTGTTTTGATGTTGGCGTATTGAATTCACATCAACCAAAGTCTGAGGCAGATCGTCCTCTCAAACCTTCAGTTCGCCAGTCATTCATTTTCATCCTCTTTGAGACAACAAGTGGATAGTCTTGTTATAAATATCTTTGCCTTGACAGGCTCCGACTCCTACGCTGCATTGCAATGTAAACAAACATGGCTGTGCACATAGCGGGAATTAATACCAGATATTTCCTAACAAGTCATATTTTATGTAATGTTGCAATGTTTCCGTAGCCTTTTCTTCAGTGACAAAATATATATATATATATAATTTTTTCTTTTTCTTTTTTTAAATGGATTTTAAAATAACAACAATTATGCAAAATATCTTGTTATATTATAAAATGCCTTTAATGTTACTTTTGATCAATTTACTGCATATATATATATATATATATATATATATATATATATATATATATATATATATATATATATATATATATATATATATATATATATATATATATATATATATATATATATATATATATTATTATTATTATTTTTTTTTTTTTTTTTTTTTCTGCTTGTTGTTGCACTCTAGATTCCCAGTGTGAGAGCGATCTGCAATTTCCTTTGACTTTACAAAATGAAACAATGGACTTAAATGCCGCTCAGTATGTCTGGCTGGTTTTCGTTCCCACAATTTATTTTCTGTCTTGTTCATCCATTTAATCCAGGGAAGACTACAGTCAGACAACTATGAATCTGATCAGGTTTCAGTAACAATCTGCCTGAATGTGGGTCTCTGATGAAGAAATGTTTAGAAGTTACTCCTAGCTCCAACACTAGTGGCAGAAGATTGAGTGGAACTTTGAAGGCTTTTATTTGCCGCAATGTTGTTCACAGGTCAATGGGTGTTGATGGATATGCAGCAGACATGTTGTTTTTGGTGGTGTTCCCAGATGGATGAGAGTTACTGCATTAGATGCAGATAATAGTTGTGGTAATATTAGTGGGTTCATCTGGATTTTGAGGTGTGTCTCAATTAATGCTGACAATATGCACATTAAGCATGTTGACTCGAGATATACACCAGACTATTACTTTTGCTCTCTATCGCTGTCTTGCTTTCTTCACCAGGCCATGCTTGAATCCTGTCTCTAATGAATCTCTGGCATTAGCTTGCTCTTGTTCAGACACTGAACAGCTCCCTGTGCTCTCTCCACGAGACTTTAATGTTCAAAAAGGGCTTTAAATCAAATGTAGCGCATTTCATCCACATTCTGGTACCATTTCAGCAAGCTGGCATGAATTTCTCATGAATTCCTGTCTCTCCCAAGTCTTTCACTAGTCACCAGCTCTGTCTTCTATCAGTTGTTTACTTGTTTTCTCTGCAGGAGGGCATGTTCGTTCATCTATGTGCTTTTTCCCCCATTTTTGCTCGACTACTGGCTCACTTGGATTCAATCAGTCGTTATGACATTGAGTTATACTAATTAGGCAAATTCCTACGATTTGAACATTTCTGCCTCTGTATTTATTGTCATCCCTTTTGCAGACATCAGTGGGTCTGCCATGTGAGACATAGACTGATTGATTGATTGATTAAAAAAAAAACACACACCCAAGTATAATTATATAATTTTACTCGCCATCATGTTGTTTCTTTCTTCCGTGAAGCACAAAAGGGAGACCTTACTGCTCTCCTCCATAAAAGGAAAGTGGATTGGGACCATGGGCTATCAAACTCCAAAAGGAGAGAGAGAGAGAGAGAGAGAGAGAGAGAGAGAGAGAGAGAGAGAGAGAGAGAGAGAGAGAGAGAAGAGAGAAAGAGAGAGAGACTATAACAGCACAATATCAAAGGATTCCACATGTCTTTTAAAGCCATATGATAGCTTTCTGCGAAGACTGAAATTTACTGTAAGTCATTTTTCACTGAAGTTCTTGCTTGACAGCTGTGGTCACCATTCACTTTCATTATAAATAAAAGATCAGCTTTTACATTCTGCTATAAATAACACTTTCTGCGTTCCATATACAGTAGATTTGAAAAGTTCTGAGAGTGAGCAAACGATAACAGCATTTTTATTTTTGTGAAAACTCTTCCTTTGACTGACAGACACACTGGATTCAATAACAGACCTTATCTGGATGCCTACCTGCAGTGCGCTTTGAGATACAGTATATGTAATTTAAAAATATTGTACTTGACTTGTGTGCAAATGTGACTTGGATAACTGTTTTTTTTCGAGAACTTGTTTAATTTAATTCTAAGGTTAATCATAGAGTTGGGTCCGAGTCCACCTTTGTCGAGTACGAGTCAAGACTAAGTCCACAAACATCGAGTCCAAGTCCGAGTCCGAGTCCAAAAGGGGCCGAGTTGGACTCAAGTCCGAGTTCTTAAAGGCCGAGTCCGAGTCGAGTCCGCCCGAGTCCAGAAAGTAATTAAATTAAAAAAGATTATAAATTGGTATTGTACATTTTACATTCTATTAATATTTTAACCTTTCAACCCATTAAACCAATGGCAATATAAAAATGTAATAAAAAAAAATACCACTGTTACATCTAGTCATTGCCATCGAACATTTTTATTTTATGTCAACAGAACTAGTTTCCTATCAAAAAAGTTTTCAAAGGTTTTATTGTATTACAAGTGCATGAAAATACAAATGAACCTATTTTATTATTGTATCACACTATATTGTCCTCCAGTTAAAGATGACATTTCAGTTATTTAATGCCTCTCCCCCACATTTGACAGAGGTAAAGTGCAGCCAATGAGGAGATCCTTAATGATGACATTATGAATTTCTTGTTGTCTTGGAGAACTTGCATCATAAAGTTGCATTGCTTGTTTGGTCAGTTCTGGTCTTGCAAACCCTGCAATGCTGAGCTGTGCAGCATCTGTTGGTTGCTGCTGCTGTCTCTGGTAGTCGGTTGCATTGGTTTTCGGATCACCAGTACACTGAACCGAAAACCGTTTCTTTCGGAGGCGTCCGATTTGAGAACAGATGAACTGATGATACTGCGCATGCGTGTAATTTTATATATATATATAGGGTTTTTTTTTTAAGATAGGGGCTACATGTTTCTAATCTGTATATTGTAGATTATGTATGGGCCAAAGGGGTTTTCAGAGAAGTTGGACAATAATTAAGACTCTAAAGACTGCATGTTTAATATGAATAAGGGATGATTTATGAAATATCTGTACTGTATTTATAGTTAATGATGACAGATTCACAAACTGAGTTTGTAGTAAACAGAACATGAACACGAGTAGAGCAGCTGATGATACTGAACTGCAGCATGTGCCGGTGTCCTGACATTTTATCCTACCCTGTCAGATTTTCCTACCCGGGTTTTGAGCGATTCTCGTTCTCGAGTCAAGAACCGGTTGTATCAGTTTTCAGATCATCAGTAAACTGAACCGAAAACCGTTTCTTTCGGACGCGTCCGATTCGAGAACCGAGGAGCTGATGATACTGCGCATTCGTGATTCAGCATAAAGCCGAATGACTCACAGCGCGTCTGAACCGAACTGATTCTTTTGGTGATTGATTCTGAACTGATTTTGTGCTAATGTAATGAGTGCGGGTAAACCGAGGGTTTGAATGAAGGGCAATCTGACGAAACGTAAATTCATTTAATAACAAATACATCTCAATGGATTATGTATCCGGTGAACTGTTTTTTTTTTTTTTTTCAACCGGTTTATTGAATCAAACCGTCCGAAAGAACCGGTTCGCGGAAAAGAATCGAACTTCCCATCACTAATCCACATTGATATCCAGTGAGTGGTGCGTGTGTTTCGTCTGCAAGCATGAGACTTCTGCCTGCCGGTGTGGTGCAGTAAAATGACAGAAGGGGAGACATTCATTAATTTATCATTTCAATTTTATGCTGGTTTTATTGTTACACATGACGTGGACTCGACTGTACTCGGAATATTTTCCGAGTCCAAAATGTTCAAGTCCGTGTCAAGTCCGAGTACAAATTCACCCGAGTGCGTGACAAGTCCAAGTTCATTCAAAATTGGAATCGAGTCCGGACTCGAGTCCGAGTCCAAGTTCGAGTACCCCAACTCTAGTTAATCACATGCAAATTGCTCCTGTAAAGATTAGAATGAATTATTATTATTATTATTATTATTATTATTATTATTATTATTATTATTATTATTATTTATTTATTTATTTATTTATTTATTTATTTATTACTCTGATTCTCATGTATCTGCTTCATAAAGATAATTTGTAATGCTTTTAAATGTTTTTTTTTTTTTTTTGTTAGTGAATAATACAAAGGAATGTGCTCTTTCAATCACTACACACACAAACATGCCTGTGTCCACATGTCCAAAAAATTATATTACAGCTTATTGCGTGATTGGTGGTAAAAGCTTGTTTATTTTTCTCCAAAACAGATGAAAAATAATCTGGCAAAGTTTTATGATGTTTGTTGTTGTAAGTATCACTGCAGTTCAGAAATGAAATGTCTGGTGTGTGATGCTATACATTAGGGCTGTAGTACTCGAGTCCGGTCTTGGACTCGAGTCCGGACTCGAGACATTTTTCTGTCGTCTCGGACTTGTCTCGGACTCGTTGAATTTGCACTCGGACTTGTCTCGGACTTGGCCATTGGACTCGCCAAGTCTTCTAGTTGGTCTCGACCGAGTCCAGAAAAAAAATAAAATAAAAAATTTCTCCTTCAAAACAAAACCACATTTGCATGATGTCGCGACTGAAAACGTGTGGAAAACGCTAGGCGCGCCGCTCTCCTTATTTCCAAAGCACTCTGTAGCCTGCGCTTGCGCTCCAGTGGCGTCTGCTGTTGCTGGGCAACCATTACCCGCTCTCCATGATGACGCAGAAGTTTCAGCAAAGAATAAATGGAATTCCAGCACTTAAAATCACTTGCAGTAGCTCTGCTAATAGATTCATTTAAAAAATGGCTATCCTTGTACAACTATGATCATCTGTTTCTCCATCTTGCCTTAGCTTTCAGTATTGTTCCGGGAAAGGATGTGCATGACAAGTGGTGCACTTACTGCGACCTGAAAAGTTTAGATGTTTCTAATTAAATTTTCTACATGTTCGATTGTGTTTTATTTACGTCTACACCTAGATAGCCTTTTTTTTTTTTCAATAAACGCGTATTAATGTAGCCTTATGCAACAATTACATATGTAAATTTTAAAAACTTTATATATGACATTACATATTTACATTTTCATGTAACAGCCAGTATTTGTATCTGTAACAATCACAAAATTTTTCCTATCTGCATTCGGATATAACATCGTACAGTTACTTGATAAGACTGTTATGACTTTTTATATATTTTTTCGTAGTTATCACTGAACAAGTATGTCATGTTAAACTGAAATAATTATTAATTTCTAAAATAATATTTATCATGCAAGCAGAGAGATGTCATGACAAACGTTTAGTGATCATTTGAACACGACTGAATCCATTCAATGCGCACATTTTCATTACGCAGAAAACTTTGAGCGAGTCTTAATGTTAATGAACTTCACTAAACAGATGTGTGTGTTCCGCGCAAACCAGCAAAAGGTAAATATGCAAACATGTAGGACAAGTAGACAATGTATCCGTATCTAAGCTGATTATTAGCCTACTCTTGAGAGAGAACTGGTTTGGTTTTTGAGAGACTGAGACGCGCAACGCGGCTGTTTGATTGGTGAGCGCGCTGTGCTTACTCCATTCATTCGAATCATATCGTAGCCTAAGCTTTCGATATTTGCCTCACGTTATACAAATAATATAACGTGTAGCTATGATGTATTATTATAGGTAAAATTACTCTTGCAACGCTCTGATTTCTGAGAGATAAACAGAGAGGCGACAACAATGCGGTGTTTGATTTGCTCTCTTTTCACTCATAAAGTTTACATTCATTCACTTCTGGCGCTGATCCTCTGGCTCACCTGTTATCTAGCAAACACCAGACTCTGTCAGCTTTAGCCGAGTATTCAGGCAGAATTATTCCTTGTGCGTTATTCGTTTTTTAAGCCATTATCCGTGCCATTCCGAATAAGGTATTCGGCTTCAGGCACAACCCTAATTATTACATTACATATTTTATTTTTACATGCAACATAGATAAGGTCATATAGTAACAGCTCCACGCAATATTGTAATTCTAAAATTCACGTCGTACTTGCAAACACTTTGTATGCATTATGGTTAATGCATGCTGGAGTAGTTGATTGTTTCCGACAGTGCTCGACTAGTCTATGCAAGATCTAGCACAGTAGGACAAAAATTTGCTGTATTTATGTGCGCATGTCCAGTAGAGCCAAACGTATCCATTCTAGCCTTGCTGCGCGCATTTGTCATATCCCAAGCTTTGCGTGTGTCTGTGCACTGTGCCAATTAGGCATAGTCATATACCTTTTTGACCACAGATATAATGTCAACAAAAAATAAAGTACATAAAGATTATTTGACCTTACAGTTCCAAACTTTGTTTGTTTATCCAAGTTTAGCTCCCAGGGTCGGACTGGGAGTAAAACCAGTACTCATTAGCAAGGCCCCAAAGGAAGAGAGGGCCCTTGAAAAGTATGAATCTGAAATATATATTTTTTACCTGGATATTTTCATGGGTGGGGGCCATGGGGGCCCATCAGGACTGCCTATGCATAGGGCCCAGGATCTTGTTTAACGCCCCCTGTTTGCTTTAACTATAATTATACACACTTGAACCTAATCAAGCTCTTACTAGACACACTAATCTTCCAGGTGTTTTAAGGCCAGTTGGAGCTAAACTTTTCAGGACATTGGCCATCCAGGATGTAGTTTGGAGACCCCTGTCCTACAGAGTTGTTACTTTGCACATGCTTTTTGATCATTACAAATAATAATGTAAAATGATTTTCTTAGAATAGGAGATATGCTTTCTCTCACATCACAAACATTATCAGTAGTTTAGTATGTGGTCTTGAAGAGGACCCTTTTTTCTTTCATTTGGACTCAGTCTTGGACTTGGACTCAACTTTTGGACTTGGACTTGACTTGGACTCGAACCTCTTTGGACTCGGTCTCGACTAGTCCTGGACTTGGACTTGACTTGGACTCGACAAAGCCGGACTTGACTACAGCTCTACTATACATACTGTGTTTTATGGGCGTCCCCTACAATAAACCCTAAACTAAAGCTATACTGATAATAACATAAGTTATCAACAAGTCTTTTATTTAATTATTTTATTTGATTTATTTTATATTTTATTTATTTAATTATTTATTTTATTTGTTACTTGTGTTTTGCAGGACTTATAGCAAAAAAAAAAAAAAAAAAAAAAAAAAAAAATCACTATGTGTGTTTTCAACTCACTAGTTTCACACAAGCCTTTAAACCCTGATGAGGATGCCTTATGTATTACTGTAAAAAAAAAAATAATAATAATTATGTATTTGCAGAAGATAACCAGTACCTTTCTCATTTCTCATTTTCATTAAGACTCTAAATAATCATATCAGCCTGTGGAAAATGTGCATCTGATGACACCTTTAACATGATGCAGTGGGCTATATTTTTACAGAGTTATTTTAGATATCAGATTTCCTGAGGAAAAAAAAATAATAATAAAAAGTTACTCAAGTTGGCTACATTTGGTTTATATGGAAAGCTGTTTTTGCCAGAAATAATTAATAAATAAATAAATAAATACAATAAAAAGGTTTTTATATCAAGGTATGATATTCCGTTTTCATGGAATAAATGAATGAATGAATGCATGCATGCATGGATGAATAAATCAATAAATCAGTCAGTCAACAAAAAAAAAAGTGCATTTATGGATCACAATTCTGATTTATCGAAAATTCTGACTTTATTTCTTGCAGTTTAACTATTCAGAATTGTGAGTTATAAACTCAAAATTGCAAGAAAAAAGTCTGAATTGTGAGAAAGTCACAATTGCATTCTATCCATCTAATCACCCATCCATCCATCCAACCAGCTTAACCAGCTACCAGTAACAGATCAGCATTAATAATCTAGCTTGAAACTGTAGTCCAAACCTTTTGTTACAATGTAAATGCATAATTTTACCACATATTTCAGCAATGCAATGTTCAATCAGGGTAATGAATGAATGCATCTGTTAGAAAGAGGCCTCTCCACACGTAAAACCCCTTCAGTCAGTTTATTTCTGTGTAAACAAAGGGACATTATTATGGCTGAATTGCCGGCAACTATTTGTCTATTTCACTGTTCATCATCAAACTCTGTAATCAGATATAATATAGTGAAAAGCCACTGTGCTGCACTAACATTCCTCCAGGTCGGAAGAAAATTAGCGGTGCTCACTCACCTTCCCTTTTTTTCAGTTTGGCGGGTGTGTGATAAATGATGAAGAGACAGACGTGCGAAAGACACCGAGAGGGACAGGGTGAGGGAGGATTGAATTAGGGCTGACTGAAGCATGTTGAGAGAAAACAGAGGGAACGATAATGAAGGAAAATAAACCTTATTGGTCGACTGGCTTGGATGACAAAGAAGTGGTTGGACAGCAAGAAAAATAACAACCCTCACATAGATAAAATGCTTGAGACAGGAGACATTTATGTGAAGGGAAATAACTGTTAATGGCATGACAATTATATCAAAAACATCAAAGATACAGAAATGTGTTTTAACACTGTTAAAAGTCAGAGGATGTTGTTTGTTGTGTGAAATGATTCAGCATTAAAATGGCAAGTTATGTGTCCTGAATGTACATTGTGATAGTACATGGGACAGAAGTTCTGCTATACCATTTAAAAGAACTATACCATAAAAAGAACTGTCCTACCCATCCCGTATTACATTTAAAATAAATATATAAGCCACACAATGTTATCATTGTTAAGGGTTTTCTAACAGACATACACTATAGCAATAGTATCAATATTAGCAATATAGCAATACATTATTATTTACATTTAAATTATTTTAAATAAAAGGTATGTCAATTTAATATAGTACAGTCAGTGGAAAGCTGTGAAAATCAGGGAGAAAATATATGATTTCCAAGCTTAGAAAAGTTCTGTTGATTCTATTATGCTTTCTATTAATTATTCTTTCTTTCTTTCTTTCTTTCTTTCTTTCTTTCTTTCTTTCTTTCTTTCTTTTTCAAAACAAATAAATATAAAATCAATTTCAAATGAATTTACCAGTCATCAAAAATTATTTTATTTTTATATGCCAATTTTAATAATCATTCAATCAAATACATTGCATTTGTTAATAATTTAATTTACTGGACAATCCAAAAATGCATAATTGCGTTAGGAGCATATAAGTATTTATTTATTTTTTTATATTGAGTTAACTAAAATATCACTAAAGTGATATATACTGATATTGTGTACTGTACAACATTGTGACCACGTTGCACACACCAAGTACAATACATATGATGCAATCGGAAGTACTACATACAGCTCTAATATTTTTCTAATGCTTCGCAGAGCCCTATCATCCAATGGCAATGGTAAAGAGTTATCGGCTAGTTTGTTGAAGATGTGAGCCACTGTCTGCAGAAGATTATCCACTTAGAGAGCTCCTTTTGGACCAGATTTCAATCAGTTTGTGCTGTTAATCGGAGAGAGCTGGTATCGTAATGCGTGGCCATGCCTCAGGTGCGGCCCTGTACCCAAACTTACATTAGCCTAATCCAATTCATCAGTCTGCAAGCCAAAGAGCCTCCCTTTGGCACTCACAGAGAGAGAGAGGGATAGAGATAGGGCAACCAAGTGATGGTGCCGAATGGAAACATTGTGGACTCTTGTATTGTCATTCACTCTCTCCTTTCCTCTTTATGTCTTATTTTGCACTGGCTTGCAGCTGATCTTTGATAAGCACTTTCCATAGCCCAACCTGCCAAGGTGGCAAAAAATTACAAAGAAATGAGAGAGGGAAATAACAGGGTTATGAATCAGCTCTAGAATTGTAGGCCACAAAAAACGCTGCTTGGCAGGAAGTGGAGCAAAGTGGGGGCTGGGGGGCATAATTGCCAGCGCACCATGATGAAAAGGCTATTGAAAATGCCATTCTGGGCGACGCTGATTGGCTGCCCTCCCACAAGGCGCACTATCCCCCTGGTTGGCCCTGGTCTGAAAGCATTGAGAATGCTCCGAGGGTGCCTTTTTTCTGATGCCGGGAATAGTTTACATGGCAAAATAACAAGCTAATTAAGGCCTTAGCGAATGATGGATGGCTGTGAAAGTTAGCAAAGCTGGTCAACAGGGCAGAGGAGCAGCCTGTGATACACCGCGAGCCATCTGTGCTCAACCTGACAGCTTAATTGGCAAAGAGATCCGAGGGGAGGGGGAAAGACCTGTTGGACCTTTTATAATTGCTGCCTAGTTTGAATATGCTCCAACCCACTACTGCTGCAATTATATGTTTGGTGTTACATGGATATTTCCTGCTTCTTCATTTCTCCCGCTTTTATCCTGTCACGGGTGGGGGAGTGATTTGTATGTTTGTGCGCCATTACCTCAGCCAATTTTTTTTTTTTTTATATTAGCTGGTTTAAAATGGATAACTCATCTGCGGCCCGGCTGCTGGGACAATTAATATGGTTACTTTTCCTCAGGCCCATGGCTGAGGTTTCATTCTGGAGTTTGAGTAACGACAGTTGAAATTTACTTTGAGAAATTTGCATGAGAAAACTATTGCTTGTACTACTGTATATGATTAGGAAACATTTGTCCAGATTTTTCCTTGGAATTAATTAGAAAGAAGCAGTTTGATGTTATTTTATTCATATTTTCATATGTTTATCAGTTTTATTAGTTTTTAAATATTCAAATTTATATTTCAGTTCTAGTGGTTTTAGAACCCCAGTTGCCATGGCAACATTTCTCATTATAGTTTTCATTGTTCTTTTAATAGTTGAATTTAATTGGCAGTTATGATACTTTGTCGTTTAAAGTAATAGTTTACCTGAAAATAAATATTCTGTCATCACTTACTTATAGGGTCTTTCTTCTGTTAAACACAAACGATATGTTGAAGAAAGTTGGGAATCAAACAGTTGATAGTAGCCATTGATGTCCTCCATGGAAGTCAATGGCTACCATCAAGATTCATCATACAATCCGTGGCAGAGCCTTGCATAAAAAAAAAAAAAAAAAAAAAAAAAATATATATATATATATATATATATATATATATATATATATATATATATATATATATATATATATATATATATATATATATATATATATATATATATATATAAAATAAAAAATAAAAAAACGTAAAATCACACCAATCTTTATTAATTATATTTGCTAGCAATAAACATAGTAAACAACTATTCTACTAAGTAATACAGTTCATTAGCATAACTGTAGGCAATATATTAGTCTTCACAGTAAAACAGAACTCAATAGATGTGTGGTAACAGGTGTGTGGATATATCAGCTATTTCACAACAGATTCTGCTACATGCTGGTCTGTTTGGCCAGAGACAGAGGGAGGTAGGTGTGTCATGCAGTGAGAGACCTGATCACGCTCTTATTGTTTGATCGCTGTAATCTCCTCCCACTCCTCCTACACCAAAGCGAGCCATTGTTTGCAGCTGCACTGGAGTAGAGAGCTGTATAATCTTGTGGTAGAGCAGCATGGGTTGACTCTAGGGTGACCGGCATCACAGCAGTGGCAGCATGACCATGGAGATGGTCTTTTCTCACTAAAATTATATTTTCTCCTGCAGTGTGATTTAATTTACCTGCTTCGATCTCCCACTTTTGTTTTTGTTCTGAGCCTTTATTAGTTATTATTATGTGCCTCTTTAGTGTCTATACAACATCAGTTTCCTTTTGATTGCTTTTTTTGGTTACCATTTTATTTGGAAGGTTTTTCTCCCTGCTTATTTTGTTCAACCTTCAAGAATCACCATGGGAATCATTAGTATGCTTAGCCTACAATAATTAAAAATAATTTGAAAACCACAAAAGAGTGTTTTCAGTTTTTAGAGGCAGCAAAAATGCAGTCCAATACCTGTCCTTAACTATTAAGGTGCAATAGGCTATTGTCTTCAGAAACATTTATTTATTTATTGGTTTGGACTTTCTGGTTGAAAGTCTCTTCACATCCGATAGCAATCTTTAAGTTAAGCGGTCTAAATTGTAGTAAATTAAGCTCAAAATGGAAATGTATCTAAACAATTCAAATTAATTATGATTAATTACAATTATTTTTATGAGCTGACAGTAGTAACTGTAGCAGAATTAAACTGCCATCAACTAATCTGTTTGTCCAGCAAACATGAGATAGTCTTCTAAGGCCTTAACTCTAGTGTCTCTATCATTAAGTTCCACATACACTGTTTTGAACAGTGATTTTGTGTGGAACAGTTCTCTTTCCAAGTCCTGTCTGGTGGCTTTTTCAAGCTGCTCTCAGATGATGCTGGTCAGATCCTGGTGGTTCAGTCTGGGTGTCAGGTGTCCACTTGCTGCCAGCATTCTCCACCAATTGTCTAGTAAATTAGCTCAAAAGGGAATTGTATATAAACAATTACAATTAAGTATGATAATTCTTAATTTTCAGTAGGTGGCCAACCAAAATGATTGTGCTGCCGCCACAAGTGCCACCACCACCGCATCTGCAAAGTGCATTTGCAGCTTTTGACTGCCGAGTAGCACTGACTGTTAAAGTAAAAAAAAAATAACACAAACTATTCTTACAAACAAACATACATGCAAAAAGAGAGCAAATTGGATAAATAAAACCAGAGAATGAAGCTATGAAAAGGGTCAGATAATCACCTGAGTAAAACCATCAGCAACATTTTAGAATGGGGTCTACAGCTTATACTTAACCTCGATACTTGCATTGCCTTGGCCTGGACCGAGCGTCCGAATGTAGTCTTGGATGAAAGTCTTGATGGTTTGGAAATCCTGTGGTTAAGGAGTCACGATCACCTACTTCCGAGTTTGAAGACTGATGAATTCCAGAGAAGTTCTGACTCTGTGGAGATTGGGAGTTTCTTCCCAGTGGAAAGTGGAAAAGAGCTAAGATAGACATCAGCTGAGATCCTAGGATCTTTGGTGAATGAAAGTTAAGGCCAAAAGCCTGGCACATGCTTAGGGGTCCAAGAAAGTTCTAGCTCATACTTCTCATCCTCTTAGGATCTAAAAGAAATGCAGACTAGCTTGAGATGGGTCCCTGATGTGAGAGCTTTATCTTCTATCGAGGTCACACGTCTGGGATTTGAGTTAGCCAATGAAGAATGATTTCTTTTGGATGGAAGTATTACGACTCTTTTTCTCTAGTATGACCTAAGTTTTGCATATGAAATTAGATATATAATTATAATACTAATGTGTTGCATAGATATCAACATATAATATACACTCTCATTTAGATCATAAAAAATAGAAACTCCTAGATATCAAACATTGTATAGATGAGGTTATATTAACTAGTGATCTATCGTGAGCATAAATTAAACATATGCAATACACAAAAGACAATATACAAGAACAGTAACAGCTTACACAATGCCCTGAAGTATATGTGTGTTCATTCAAAGAAAGGTTTTCCTATGAATTAATTAGAGAAGAGTAAATTTTTATAGCAATATGTGTCTGTTTCAGAGAGAATTTAGTAGAAGGAAGATTCTCTCCATATACTCTTAGGTCATAAAAGTTATCTGGTCTGGTTGAGGTGTCAAGGTTGCCATGGTAAACAAGGATCTGGGGTTGTTCGCAAACATCCTGGCACCTAGTATGTTTGTTTGGTGAGGGGTCTGTGATCATTTGTTAATCTAATGAATAATTGATTTGTTAAATCAAATGAAAAATGGTGTGTCTGATTGGACCCAGATGCTACAAAATGTATTTATATGTACTTCTGTGGAAGGCGTAGGAACAAGAAATGTTCGTCCAATCAAAATATTTGGTAAGAACATTATAAGAGGTTTTTCTACCTGCCTGTTAACATGTATTAGTATAACTCTGTCAACCTGTTTGTGCAGACAGAATACGTCATCAGCGAGTTCATATACGATATGCAGACAGAGCCAAAATAGTAAGCAAACATCAAAAACCTGACCTTTCTTAGTGGGATTGTAGTGCAATTACTAACTATACTATAAAGTTCTGATTGACAGGTCTTTTATCTTTTTTTTAAATATATTTGTTCATGACTGTTAATTAGGGTTGGAACGGTTCTTGGTAAAAAATTGTATGGTTCTCGTATGGTTCTCTCCTAGTGGCCGTGGTTCAACTTAAATCTGACAATGCATCTGTTATATGGTTTATTGTAACAACACTTAAAACAACCAGGTTTCATCTATTATGCATATATAATTATTGAATAAAGGTGTCCTGTAGTGATTCTGTGCATTTTTGTAAGAAAAAAATATCCATATTTCAGCTTTTTTTTTTTTTTTTTTTTTTTTTTCACACTTCCATTATCTGTCCTACAGTACATAAGTGGCCCTATCATACACCCGGCGCAATGTGACGCAAGGCGCAGCACAACTGTGTTTGCTAGTTTCAGTCCAGCGCCAAGTTGTTTAATTAGCAAATGCATTTGCACCCGTTTGTGCTCCCATGGGCGTGCTGGTCTAAAAAGAGGTGTGTTCAGGCGCATTGCTGGCGTATTGCTATTTTAAGGAGCTGAAAATAGACTGCGCCATAGACCAATTCAAACCTGGTCTAAAGTCTAAAGTCAATGGCACAGTATTTTTTTTGTTATTTAAAGAGCACGTTGGTATAAAATGCGCCTCTGTGCGGGTCCACAGTGTGCGGACCCGGCCAGTGTGCGTTGACTTTGCTTATTACACACAAGGATGCTCGTGGGATGCACCAACAAATTCCTCCATGTAAATAGCGATCCGCCTTGACATGAGTGCATCTCGCTCTTAAAGGGAATGGGAGAGGACACTCTGGTTGGTTTATTGAACGTTACGCCCATTACTTATTAATGGATAATAATAGGGACAACCCATTCCAGAAATGTGCCCTGTTGCACAGACTGTTCTTCAGAATGAGAATCAGAATCAGAATGAGCTTTATTGCCAGGTATGTTTACACATATGAGGAATTTGTTTTCAAGATAGAAGCTCCGCAGTGCAACAGAATGACAGCAAAAGAACAAAAATAAAACATAATAAAAGAATAAAAATACAAAACAAAAATACGAATAAGTAGGTAAGGAATGACAATATACAAATTGACAATTGTAGGCAGGTATATTACAAAAAGCAGATATGTATGTACAGGTATATAATGTGCAAAATTTAAGTGTACACTAAGGATGTGTGTTAGATAAATAAGTGTATGTGTATATAAATATAAAGTGTAGTGTGTTCCACAGTTATTATCAATTGTTCATTAGATGGATTGCCTGAGGGAAGAAACTGTTCCTGTGTCTGGTTGTTCTGGTTCTCAGTGCTTTCTAGTGTTGACCAGACGGCAACAGTTCAAAGAGGGAGTGTGCTGGATGTAAGGTGTCCAGAGTGATTTTGCCAGCCCCTTTTGCTCACTCTGGATAAGTACAGTTCTTGAATAGAAGGGAGGGTTGTACCGATGATTCACTCAGCAGTTCGGACTACCCTCTGTAGTCTTCTGAGGTAGGATTTAGAAGCTGAGCTGAACCAGTGCAGAGGATGGATTCAATGAAGGTGGAGTAGAACTGGTTCAGCAGCTCCTGTGGCAGGTTGAACTTTCTCAGCTGGCGTAGGAAGTACAACTTCTGCTGGGCCTTTTTCACAATGGAGTCAATGTGAATATCCCACTTCAGGTCCTGAGAGATAGGGGTGCCCAGGAACCTGAATGACTCCACTACAGTCACAGTTCTGTTCATGATGGTGAGTGGGGGAAGAGAAGGGGGGTTTATCCTGTAGTTCACTATCATTTCACTGTTTTGAGCGTTTTAAGCTCCAGGTTGTTGAGAATGCACCAGACGGTCAGCTCTTTAACCTCCTGTCTGTAAGCTAACTCGTCACTGTCCTGAATGAGGCAGATGAGTGTGGTGTCATCTGCAAACTTCAGGAGCTTGACAGAGAGGTCCATAATGCAGTCCAATGTTTACTGCATCGTCCACAGACCTGTTTGCTTTGTAGGCAAACTGAAGAGGATCCAGTAAGGGTCCAGTAATGTCCTTCAGGTGGGCCAGCACCAGTTTTTCAAATGACTTCATGACTGCGGATGTTAAAGCCACAGCCCTGTAGTCATTTAGTCCTGTAATTTGGGGTTTCTTTGGGATGGGGATGATGGTGGAGCGGTTGAAGCATGAATGGACTTCACACAGCTCCAGTGATCTATTGAAGATCTGTGTGAAGATGGGGGCCAGCTGGACAGCGCATGATTTCAGACAGGCTGGTGTAACACAATCTGGGCCTGGTGCTTTTTTCCTTTTCTCCTTCCGGAAGACCTGGCAGACCGCATCCTCACTTACCTGAATAACAGGTGTGGGGGAGAGAGGGGATGCAGGAGGTATAATTGGTGAGAGCAGTTGATTGTAGAGGTGTTCAGGATGGGTTGCAGGAGTTGTGAGTGGTGTGAACGGTTGTTTGGAGAGGTGTTCAGGATGGGTTGCAGGAGTTGTGAGTGGTGTGAACGGTTGTTTGGAGTGGCGTTCAAGGTGGATTGCAGGAGTTGTAAATGATGTGAACGGTTGTTTGGAGAGGCCTTCAGGGCAGGTTGCAGGAATTGTTAATGGTGTGAACGGTTGTGTGGAGAGGTGTTCAGGATGGGTAGCAGGAGTTGTGAATGTTGTGAACGGTTGTTAGGAGAGGTGTTCAGGGCAGGTTGCAGGAGTTCTTCCAAACCTGCAGTAAAACTTGTTCAGATCGTCTGCCAGTCGTTGATTCTCCACAGTGCTGGGGGGGGGGTGTCTTGTAGTTGGTGACCTCTTTCAGACTTTTCCACACTGATGCGGAGTCGTTGGAAGTGAATTGAGTCCTTATTTTTCCAGAATAATTCCTCTTCGCCAGTCTGATCTCCTTTTCCAGTGTGTAGTTAGACATTGTCCCCCTTCCTGTAAGCATCTTCTTTGGCCTGACGGAGCTGTCTGAGTTTTGCTGTGAACCACGGTTTGTTATTGTTGTAAGTTAGATGAGTCCTGGTAGGAATACACATATATTCACATAAATTGATATAAGATGTTACAGTCTCTGTGAGCTCACCCAGATCTGTGGCAGCAGCTTCAAAAACACTCCAAACAGTGAGGTCAAAACAAGATTGTAAATCCTGCTCTGCTTCATTAGTCCATCTTTTAACAGTCCTTAATACAGGTTTAGTTGATTTTAGTTTCTGCCTGTAGGTCGGTATAAGATGATTTAGACAGTGATCAGAACGTCCCAAAGCTGTTCGTGGAATGGAGTAATGTGCATCCTTTTTTTGTGGTGTAACAGTGATCCAATATATTACTGTCTCTTGTGGGACATGTAACATGCTGTCTGTATTTTTCGTCATTAAAATAGCAAAAGTGGATTTGGACACGCCCTGAGTGCACCTGCGCAATGCGCTTTACACTTTGCGTTTAGATCGTTAAAATAGGGTCCAAGATGTTGGCGTTGTGTGATTAGTGATGAACCTGGAGACAGAACAAAACAAAATTATGAAATAGAAGTATGGATATTTTTCTTGTATATGTTTTTATCTTATATATTTTTCTAGTTACTGTAGATAATCATTATTTTATTTATTTTTATTTGACAGTATAGTTTATTCCTACATACCACATACCCAACCATAATTAAACCATGAGTCTAAAAACGTAATACAAACTGAACCGTAAGTTTAACCTTTCCATCCCTACTGTTAATCAATGGATCTGTAAATCGATTAACTATATGTTTTGATGACAGGGTTATATGAAGTGTTTATGTGCAATTGAAGTTTTAATTTATGAATGCATTGTAATTGAACATTTAGGAATTGTTGCTGGTTTCTATGTCACAAGTCTGATTACCTTTATTATCACCTGTATCATTTATTAATGCTGTAGATTCAGTAGTTTTGATGCTGCCAAAAATAATGCAAGAATCATTTGGACAGTATTTAGTTTGGAATTCCATTTTCAACACGCATGGAAACAATGGAATTTAGGTTTCATGGTTACCTCATCTGTTTTAGAATTGTTGATATGCTAGCTTCAGTGCTTCCAAATGCCATTTCTGTCTAAATTTAGATATGTTTTCCTATTTTGCTCCAATTAAAGTATTGGGAGTTATCTCAGGGTCTTGCAAGCAAAGAGGCAAAGTCAGATTCTCATGCATCAGCTGGTCTATTTATGAGTGTGGGCTTTTGCTGATTCTAGTATCTCTGTGTCTCCACTCCTGGCTAAGAGTCGTCAAGATGTCTAAAAGTCCTGTCTCCCTACCATCACGTACCTCTTATAGATGAGGCCTGAAGACTTCTCTGGCCTTGGAGAATGTCTCCTTGGCGAGATAAGCTGCTGACAAGGCAGATGTTTTATTTACAGCACATTAGAGGTTAGAATATAATATGTTGATTCTGAGCAGGGAGCAAAGAGAAAAGGAAATATAGAAGCTAGTGCTATATGGTGTCTCTTTCAGCTGGTCTTTTCAGCTGACGCTTTATATTTAACATGTTTAGTCCTTGTTCTGCTCTGAAATCCACAGAATCTAAAGTTATGTAAAGTATTATTGTTGGAAACGCTGCTTTGAGGTATGACGTGCTGGGGAAAACCATTCTAGTATGTATAACATTCACCTTTTGTTATGGTTTAGACGTTTATAGTGGTCCAACAGCTCAAATGTCACTTTATGGTGGATATGACGATACATTCTTCCGTTCTCCAAGAGTTTCTGAGAGGAAGCACATGTAAAGTATCAGGTCATTTGGCGATCGGATATGTATAACAAACTGGGATGGATCACGCCATAATGGCTTTTCAAATATCCTCAAATAACTGCCACCCTGTAACTCTAGTCTCTACTAATTCCCAGCATGGCTTCCCATCCGTGTCATTGCCGCTTGTCCAAATTAGATAAATAATGGGGACACGTGACACGTGATGCCCTGGAGAACCCCCTGCTCTTAACAGACCCATCCAATCAAAAATTAGCAAAACGTACAGCCTCTTTCAATCTGGTGTAGTTAGTGTTATTGCATCTGTCATATTTAAAGGCAGCAGGGGAATGTGCCGCCCAGCCTGTTCCTCATTAGGCCCGTGTTTTTACTCAGATTTAGACTCGGGTTTGGTTCTATTGTCACTCTGGATCAAATGGCCAGTGTAAACACTCATAATTAGACCAGCATGGAGTGATCAGGGCTACGTTAAAACACAATGTGGCAGATCTGCTATGGAGCACTGTTAACTGTGGCCCCTCAGCGGAATTTCCTCCTGATGCATTGTGAAGGCCGGTGCAGCTGTGGATGGAGCCCCTGGCCCAAACTATGAGAGACCTGAGTGTTGCTTTGGAAGGGTCTGCTTTTTATTCCATTATGGAGGCAGGTTGTTATTTTCCTCATTTGGGCCTCGAGCAAGTTCAAACAGCTACGACCACCCATGAAGGGCATACTGGTTTTCTTCTGGACGTACATGCAAACTATTTATAGATGTTCAGTTTTACTATACAAAAATTATGCTGAGTTCTATCACAACAGGTCAATTTAGGATTTTTAAAGTCGGAATGAAAGTTTTTCTTGAATGAATATGTTGGCATATGCTGGACTTCTAATCATTTAGTCAACTTAAACCCCACCCCCTTCTTAATCAGTGGCAAGCTTGCATGCAAGATCTTCCTCCGTCCAGGTAATGTCTAAGTGGACTCAGCCTATATATATATATATATATATATATATATATATATATATATGTATATATAATTATTATTATTATTATTATTATTATTATTATTATTATTATTTTATTTTATCGCAATTCAGATCTACTGAAACCAGAACTTGGATAGTCCTGTAATGAACAATAAAACAGTGTCCTGTCCACAAGTAGTGGACAAAGGTAACTTAAAGAAAAAAAGTATATTTGATTAAAATTAGCCATCTTTTGATTTTTTACAACTTTTCCCTACTGAAGAATTTTCAGAAATGTTGACCAATTAGTTAGTTTGATTGTGACAGAAATGAGAGTGGACCAATTTCCCTCTAGGCTCAAAGGAAATGTTTTATGGAAATGAAATGGGTCTTTGTATCTCCCAACTGTGACATTATATTCCACGATGTGACTTTAAATCTCACAAATATTTCTTATTGTTGTGATTTTTAATCTGACCCTGTGACTTCTTAAACTGGTCATATGTCTTCCACATGCCACTTTATATCTCACAATGTGACTTTTTTATTTATTATGCTGTTTTAGTTTATAAGTGCTCCTACATACAAAATATGTTTTCTGCTGAGATGCTGCTTCTTCTATACATTGTAAAATAATAAATACATAAATAAATAGATAAATGGATACACAACACAAGGAGTGTACACCAACATAAATAAATAAATAAATTAATTAATTAAAACACCAGCACATACTGAATGACTGTTGGTTAGTCTTTAATGTGTAATTAATTAACGTGTTTTAGTAAATCCCTTAAGTAGGTACTTGGATTAGCCTCAAATTGAGGCAAGATGGTGGAGTATAACTGGCATGTTAAAGTGACAAAACCATGGAACAGGTGAAGTGTGAGAGAGTGTGAGTGTGTAGGCATGTCACAATAATGTACAGATTGATGACTTTGCAGTTTGTGGAACGGAGGATGAGAAACTCGGAGGGGAGCATAGACGAGAGGTTTGTCATTATCTGAAAATGAGTTACAGCCCCTCCTTCACTTCACTCCCACCGCATAAATAACAGAGCTGTCACCCGCTCTTAACAAGCTGAGAAACTAAACTGAGCTCTTTATTAACACAATCACAGTCCGTTGGTATATTGCTCACCTGCGTGGCATGTTGTCAAAGTGCTGTCAATTCAGCTAATACAGTAAATAGCAACACAGTAATATATTTCCTACTAGACATGATAGTATTTGTATAATGTTGCAATATTGGCAAATTATGCAAGCCTTTCCCTTTGCCATTGCAATATTCTTAGGCTAATGGGCAAAGGTTTGGTCTATATAGCTTTTCAAGCTCAGAACCCAATTAGAAATCTGACTGACACGTTAAAAAGGATTAGTTCTCTTCCAGAACAAAAATTTACAGGTGATATACTCAACCTCTTGTCATCCAAGATGTTCATGTCTTTCTTTCTTCATTCAAATAAGATTGTTTTTTTGAGGAAAACATTTCACGATTTCTCCCCAAATAATGGACTTATGGTGCCCCGAGTTTGAACTTCCAAAATGCAGCTTCAAAGGACTCTAAATGATCCCAGCCGAGGAAAAAGGGTCTTATCTAGTGAAATTATCATTTATTTTCAAAAAAAAAAACCTTCCAATTGATATACTTTGAAGAATGCAAAGAATTCAAAGGCAAACCAGCGATGTAGGACGATTTTAAAGTTGGAGGTATGTATGTTCCTTTCTCCTTCAAATCCTAAAACATCCTAAATCATCCTACATCGCTGTCATGAACAAAAACAGTTCACACTTTTTTTTCTGTTGTGACTGTGAAAAATGTCACCATTGTATGTCATTCATGCTGCATCGAGAATTGCAAAAAGTAACATTCCTAGGGGAAACAGTCAGAAATGGTATCATCCCTGTCTTAGTACATTAAACCAGCATTTTAAAATGCTACAAAACTGTTCACAAGCTTCCAGTGATTTAATTGTAGTTATCGTTTGTTGAAATAAATATAAACTGTCTGATTAATGTGAATGAATCCACAATCTGATTCTCCCCTGTGGCCATGGAAAAATGTATATGTACAGTGACAACAATTATTCTTCATCATTTAAATTTTTCAAACAAATAAATGTTCCGACTTATGTCAGCTTGTGGAACAAAAACTTTATTTGGATAATCTACCAAATAATGGCTGAAGCAGCAGCACAGGTCCAGAGGGCGACACTGTTTTCTCGGTAATCAGATCAACATTTAAATCTAAATTGTACAAAACTTAAGAGATACAATCTAATTATCATGTGAAGTGATAAACTAGTTTCTTTTCCCTCCACTTGATCCAAATGAGAATGTGAATATTTAACTTAAAGGCAAAAACCAAACAAAAGATAAGCAGGTATCTATATTGATTTCAGTATTTGCAGCAAAGGGTGCTCTTCTCTAAATGGCGAAGGTGCCCAACACGCATCGCGGCATGACCCTTCACATTCTCTATAGGCTGGTGTGAAATAATGATAAATAAATAACAATAAAATAATACCTCTGCAGTCACTGCCAGTCAAAAAAAAAAAAAAAAAAAGAAATAGAGAAAATCTTAGATCACAAAAAAATATAATTCTGCTGGAGAAAGTTATAAATGACCCTATTTATAATTGTCATCACTTAATGTAATCTACTGTACATGAATAATCTAGTATTGGTTCCTTGTTTATAGTGGAAGGTCAATGGTGATGAGTAAACCTTTTACCTGTAAACAGTTAAGATGTGTATATTGGACTCAAAAAAATCTTTGCCTCTTTATTTCAGAAGTCAACCACAAGTCCCGGTTAAGTGAGTATATGGTCTTTCTGTGCACTTTTTAGTTGCTTAAGTTGCTGCCTACACATCACTTTGAAACCCAGCACATGAAGAAATGTGGTTTTGATCGTTTTGTGTTTATTTAATGGCTCTTTCTCTCTTCTTCGCATTCTTCAGTTCTTTCTTCTGATGCAAAATGTAGTAATGGGTTTGCAGGCCAAAAGGCCCTTATTCCTCCATCTAGCACTCCCTCATTCACCACAAACGTTTACCGCCTATCATTTATTCATTCCCTATTTTCTCTAAAGTGCTTTTCTCTCTCTCTCTGAGTTCTGATTAGGAGGTCGTGTAACAGGTACTTTTTATTTATTTTTCCAACCGGAGAAAGAGTGAGTGAGCTATTGCGGCCCTCTACATCACCGCAATTACCTTAGCTAACACCTCCGATAAATAATCAACTTGTGAGTAGAGCCCTGAAAAGCATTAATCACAGCATTAATGAAACGGAGAGCTCACAGGATGCATTTCCTTAGTTAAGTTCATTCAGTGCCATGGTACATGCAAATAAAGTAGCTTGTGTTGCTTGATATAATAAAGGCTGATAGCAAGTTATCATAAAAATCCATTCTGGTTTGTCAAACTGTCAAGTTAGCACTTTAAACTATTTGTCAAGATAATGGTCGCTTCATTTGCTTCCTCCTTTGAGGATGCACTATTTTAATAAAAATCAGCAATTATGTGACTTCTCTTAGATATGGTCCTCTCTAATGTAGCAGATGAAGTTTATCTCGCTAATTTCTGTGTGTTCAACTAGCAAGGCCCCTTCTTTCCGAAAATAGTAATTAAATCTACAGGAAAAGCTCATTTTATGTACTTTATTTCACGTATTCAAGTCATCATTTACTCATCGGGATGTCCTTCTTAACCTGTATGGCTTTTTTTTAGATAATTTGAAGAAAGGTTCAGTTGTTTTTATCATTAAAATAATAGATAGATAGAGCACGCTCTTCAATCCGCGGACCGCGACGGAGCAGCGCAAGCGCACTTAAACACAAACAGAGGACACAAGGTGTGTGCTTATCGATAGTTTGTTAGAATATCTGTATATGTGCAGTTCTTTGTCATACATTCAGTTTACAAAAGGTCACGAGGCAGCAGTCGGTTTCTCATCTACTGTAAAGTTTTCGCTTGTCACCGCTCATCAAACCACAGCTGTTTCCGCCAGCGACAATCTAGCCCTTAACACATATGAATCATACATACTTTATACATACACTACTGTGCAAAAGTCTTAGGCACGTTAGTATTTTCACTTAAAAGAATGGTGTTCGGCCAGTTATTAATATATTTAGCTGTAGTGTGTCAGTATAAAATATCAGTTTACATTTCTAAACATTCATTTTGCCGTTGTCAGACTGCTTGTGTATTCAAAATCAAACTAGATTATTATTAAAATTAAGGGCAAACTGATATTTCCAATGACACACTACAGCAAAAGATATAAATAATTTTAAATAGTTTCTTTTTTTTTTTTTTTTTTTTTTTTTTTTAGTATTGGTTTATGTATGACGTATGTAGCGAATACAGGAAGGTATCAATCAAGAAGATATCAGGATTATGATTTATTTTTCATTTTTAGTTTTTGATTAATCACTTGGATTAATCATTCATTTTGACAGCACTAATTTTTATTGTAAATAGACAACCACACAAAGGTAATTGTTACTAAGCCTGCCCTGGGTACACCAATGTTCTTGTCCATTTCCCTCGCAGATTCCTGCAGCTAAGCTTGGATGTACATTTACACTCAATTAAAGATTATTGATGCAGGCCTCTGAAGTTTGACTTTTTGCACCATAATAATACTTATAGGCAACTAGTCATCATATCTCTAGTCCTTTGATGTATTTGCATTGTACTAAAGTGCATTAATTTTCAATGGGCATATATTCAGTTGAAACAGGTAGCCTAGTGCATCCCAAATTTTTCAACATGAACATTTTAATATAACATTATAGTCATTATGGCCTTTAGAAAAATGTTTTTTTGAGGAGGTGGGGTAGTGCACAATAGGCCCCTGTGGCACGACCTAAGCTTTTGTTCTTAATGGCATTTTTTTCCCCTTACATTACTTTTACTTTTATACTTTAATTTGTTTTCTAAACCAGTACTTTTACACTTTAACTTGAGTAAAAAGCTTGAGTTGAAACTTCAACTTCTACAAAGGTCTTTTTAAACCCTAGTATCTATACTTCTACTTCAGTAATGAATGCCAATACTTTTGACACCACTGATAGATAGATAGATAGATAGATAGATAGATAGATAGATAGATAGATAGATAGATAGATAGATAGATAGATAGATAGATAGATAGATAGATAGATAGATATATTATCTTCTGTCACCTCTAAATAGAACATAACACATGCATAATTACATTCAATGACTCAGTTGTAGCAAGAAGCTATACACAAGCTTCTCACACAACTGGCCTCTTATGAGTAACTGTGTATGCATCATTGAAGTGAGTTTAGAAATGGCTTGAGATATCTCTATATATAATCAGCTGGAACGGAGGAGAATAAAGAATTGAGAAAAACAGCTTCCTTATAGGAGACAGAAGTAATATTCAAAACAGCGGGTCTGAGTATTGCTTTAAATGATTGGATTTTAGTGGCATAGAAACTCTTCAGAGGACAGACTCAAGGCACTTAAAAAGAAAGATCCAACTGCACAGACAATACCTTTTTTTCCATACCTTCTTCCCTTCCTTGACAACATCTTCAGCTTAAAACTTAAAGAATCTCTTTCCTATTGACTCTGGATGGCTTCCAACTGTGTCCTGCTCCCCAGCACACTGGAGGTGGGATAGTGGGCATCTGTAAATCCTTTCCACAGACTTTCCTGGTGTCAGACTGAGTTTGAGAGGGGCCAGGCAAGATAGGACACTTCAAAGGGTCAGAGGCAGCAGTGTGTTTGTACAGACATACCAGCCCTGTGCCCGTTCTGATTCAGAGAAGAGATAGCTGCCCGCAATAGCTTTGATGCACTCGCAGGACATAATGCATATGGAGGAAGATGGGATTGAGAATAAGGATGAAGTCATGGCGTCATGGTACACATTGTCTTGTTAGAGTTAGTCAGAAGGCTGCATAAGAATCGAGACTGATGATCTCAAACTGTGCTTCATTCCAGGATTTGAGCCAATTCTAATAATGGAGTTATTAATGTAAAAGTTTAGAAAAGAGAAATACCACTTTTTCCCATGAGTTTCAGCATTCGGACCATGAACATTGTATTGTCTTGTGTGTTTTAGTTTGAGTAGTTGACAAACATATTTGTAATTTCTTAAATACTAAATAAAATAAATAATGTAAAAACAAATACAGTTTATCCCATGAAAAAAAGAAAGTGTACCTGTGGTACATGAAATAAGTATGTACATTTCATGAAATATTCTATGTGAAATGTAAGTCACTTTAGGTAAAAGCATTTGCTAAAAGACTAAATGTGAATATCTATAGAATGGCTCTAAAAGAGTGTTTGTTTGTTTTTGTTTTTCCCCCGGGACATATTAATGTACATTTGATACATTTTATGTGGCGTTGGTTTTGTTGAATGGCTCTATAACTATAATGCTGTGTTGTCATTTCCTGAAAAAAAATAAAAAAAATAAAATAAATCTTAAGCTATTAATCTTCATTTATTTTTATTTTTTTCAATAGTTTCTCAGCTAATTTATTCATCCACTCAGGTGAGATAAGCTCTTTTATTTCTGCACCTGTCCAATTTGACAATTTGTGTCTTTCCTTACATAGTAGATAATTACCATTTACAGCACAGGTTCACAGCTAAACAGCACAGAATAATTGCATTAGATCCTTTTGAATATTGTGAAGGGCTCAAACTCTTTTGAGACAACAGATGTCTTTTATCCTCATACACGTTCAAACGGTGAATCTTACAGCTCTGTTGACACATTGATAAGGATCTCAACAATAATGTATTCTGTTCACACAAGTCCTGTAAATAGAAAAAACTGCATTACATTTCCTGAAAATTCTACAACTATTGAGAACCCATTCCATAAGGTATTTCCTAACTTATTTTCTGACTCTACTGGATAATTGGTGACAATCTGTCTTGCGACTACTGCGTTGTTCAGCTTCGTCCCACTGTGCTCCGTCTAGTGGTTGGTGAATGCTAGAATGTATCCCCATCTCAGAATGCATCATAAAGCTGTACATATTTTTGCCAAGAATGCTATTAACAATCACCCACATTTGTCTAGTTTTACTTCAGCAAAATGGCAACCGCCTTGTGTGTGCTGGGATATAGTTTCTGTTTGACCAGTCTTGATTGCAGCTGTCAGGGTCTTTGTAGACATGTTTGAATACAGTGCACTCACTTTTTAGCCTGGATTTCATTAGACTTTTGGTGGGAAAGACTTTAAATCCTTCTTTGTGCCTCACAATATTTGTTTCTACAACTCATCAAGACGATTCCTTGAAGTCTGAACTTTTAGCTCTGGCTCGCCATCATTGTTTCATTACCATTTGCCATTACACGACCTTGCCGACCTCAATCTGTTCACTAGGCGCCATTTTTTTTTCCTGTTGGACAACATCAAAATTACCCATGCTGCAGTAATCCGACTTTTATGGAGGTCTGAGTTTTGAGGTCTGAGTCAAGTTGGTGTGCCAGTCTTAAATAAGCTATGAAATGTGAAGGATCGGTTGATGAAGTCATTGAGAAGAAGTCCAAAGCTTTGTGGTGGTGGTGAGTGCGTAACATTAGACATTTTTGCTATGATTTGTTTTATTCTTTGGCATTAAATGATGCCATAATGGTCATACTGTTGGTGTAAAGCAGCTGGTCCAGTAATCTGCTTAAAGAGCCTGAGTAGTTGAAAAATTGATGGATTATGTACATAAAACAAATATGTGGGCTCAGATATTGACCGAACAATGGGAGCCACTACTGTACACACACACACACACACACACACTGGTGTGTGATTGTTTGTGGGGAGGAAGGAACAGGTTATGAATGCCAGGAAGGGTCTGTGTGTTCAGAAAGGGCTGATGTGCTCTCTTCTGCTCCTACCATGGGAAAGTTGCACTCTCTAGGCCTCATCAAAACAATACTGTGAGTTTTGAGTGTGTATGAGCATGACACACAGTTACCCCCCTTCTGCAGCCCACACATCTCTTCATGTATGATTCAAGAGCTCCCCCTAGGCCGAGGTAAAGTGAGAAAGCAGTTACATGAACACACACCATGGATGACGATACTTTTTTTTTTCTTTTTCTGTCTTTTGCTATATTGTTCAGCATTTACACGACAGTAGTTTTACCACATTATCCAATAATATAGATAATCTATTGCAAACCTAGAGTGCAGAATTAAATGTGAAAGTGCTACTTTCTATGCCACCAAACGTAATTGCAAAATTAATGACTGTTTTGTCCAGCACTGTTTGGACAAACAGGTAGTCCCATTTCAGATTTGCATTGGGCTACTTCCAGTTGGGCTACTCAAACAAACTTGATTGCATTTTACTTTGGTGCTGATGGAAATAACAGTAAATCACCTAAAGTTATACATTGATACAAGATAAATCACAACAATTTATTTGTACTCACTGCTATAGTCATGCTTGAACACACTCAAATGATTATATATGGCAAATGAAATGACCAGGATCTGGAATGGGGACCTTCAGCTCAACATTGATACACTATTAGATCTAAAGCAGAATCTAAATCATACACTAAAAGGCCTCATTAGAGTCCTGAGATTACAATCTGTAAAACAGCATCATTTTCATTAGTGCTGAGTGGTACTGTTACTCAACTCATCTCTCAGGCTGGCCTCAGAGATGAGTTGAGTGAGAGGAGTGTTCTTGAGATCCAGCTATATCTTGTTCTCTTAAAAATACCATTGTTGTCTATCAATAAAGAGATGTTGTAATGATAATGTATTTTGTTCTTTCATTTTACTGGCTTATTTACATATAAGCTCTTAACAGATTGCTTGAAGATGGTATACATTTTAAGTAAACTTTTTTTTGTTGGTTTAATATTTTTTTTTCTTTATTTTTCCTTAAAGCGTCATAATATGTTTTCAATTATCATTTAATATTTTCCTTGAGGTTTATTTGTATTTTTTTGTTTAGTGCCATTATTCTGGCAATAAGAATGTTACTGTCTTGTCAACAATTTAAGTTATTTATTAATTAATATATTACAAGACACATTTTTACATTAAAATATAATAATAATGCAACAACAATAATAAACAATATAATACTATTATAGTTTGTTTTGTTAATTTATGTATTGTTATATAGTTATTTTTTATTTTTATTTTTTAATTCGATGCAAATCACATTGCATAATATTACAGTAGAATATTTATTTATTTTACGCTGGAATTAGTCTGTCATGCAGTTTCCACCAATTTTCACCTCTTCAGATCAGTTTATGTATTTCCAAATATGATATTGACCTTGTCTTAGGTTCACTAATTTCTACATCGTATGAACACAGAAAAGTGTTTCTTTCTTGTTTCTTAGCCTTCCACAGTCTAGATCCAGTGATGTAGTGCTCACAACACCCAGAAACTATGCCAACCCTGACTAGTCATATCCTCTGATCTCACCCACACCCTGAAGTTTCTCCTTTCAGACATCCTCTCTCGTCGCTGTTCCCAAAGTTGGGTCCAGACCCTCTTGAAACCGCTGCTATCAATGAAAAGCCACAACCGTACTGAATGTATCTTTGTGTTCCATAAAACCCAACAAGTACTGGTTCCAATCCAGCATCCTGTTGAGGGCGGGGAATGTTTATTATTTCCTTCGCCTCACCCTGTGCACCTTCTCCCACACGTTTCCACTTGGGTGGACTGTGAGGACCAGTTTTGCGCTCTCCATTTCGCCTCTCTGAAAGTACTCCAGGCTAGGCCGTCTAACTGAATGCCTGTCCATCATTTCCAACAGGGTGTAAATCAGGGCGGACAGCTCTACTGTGTGGTGGCGCGTTGACAGATTTACGACAGGTCCGCCTCACCGTGAACTCATGCTGTTTAAATCCCAGCCCTCACTTAAGCCACTAAAATGAAAGTTGGACAGACTCTGCCTTTTGTGAGGAGGAAAGTATTAAAAGAACAAAATCTGTGCAGTGTACAGTAAAGTAAAATATTGGGTTAAAGAGCTAATGGCATGAGTCGGCCATTAGTAATCAAATACTCCAAGTCTTTAAATTTTTTCTTTGTATGAAAACTGTACTTTTTAAAACGTATTGATTCATATTTTTCTTATTTGCAAATGTAATGCTATTTTTACTAATATTAACTATTAACAATTTAAAGGCAAACACTATAAAGCTATATACAGTATATATATATATATATATATATATATATATATATATATATATATATACATACATACATACATACATATATATATATATATATATGTTTACTTGCTTTGTTCAACAGCAGCACTGTCTAATAATAAAATAAATGTCCTGCTTCCAACATTTATTTGCCAAGTGGAAAAACATATCGACCTGTGATGATAATTAAAAATGGCAAATATCTGCAGATATAATTATAAACACAATTTTTCCTGTGGACAACAGGTGAACTTTTGAAGAAATTCAAAATGACAGTTCTTTTTAATATATTGAATGTGAATGAAAGCAGGGGCTGTCAATGCTCTAAACTAAAGTAAACTGCCATAAGAGTATCATAAAGTGAACTGTACGACTTCATAATTCCAAGTTAAGAACTATATTCCAAGTAATTTGAAGCCACATCATAGCTTTGTGTGAGAAACACATCCAGATCTACTTTAGCTCTGTTCACGAAAGTAGCAGCAGTGCCCAGTGTGGTGTTCTTATATACGATGAAACTGAATTTAGGAGAGAAGGTGTGTAAATATTGGCACAAACTTCTTTTACTTAGCTTTTCTGATTCATTTTGCATCTATCTGCTGAATGCTGTAGATATCCACTGTGGCTCTTTTCATTCTTATTTTATGGGGTTGTTAGTGAATGGTGGGTTGAGAACTGTAGTCCTAAATTAAACAGATTCATGTGATTCATTGTTGGGATTATAGCTGGTAGGGTTACTCAACTCCTCACTAAAATATATCTTTTAGGGATTTGTTTGACAACGTGCGTCGGTGATAAATCTGTCACCTGAAGAATTAGTAAAGAATGTGGGCATTGTGCCAAATGCTTGTTTCATGATAAATGCTGTCATACTTCACGACAAGTTCTTATATTTTGGAGTTACAGTAACGAAGCTGGCATGTTTCCAAAAGATGTAACAGAAGCTGCTTTTAGATCATGTACATTAACTTTAAACTCATGCTGTGTTTTCCAATAAGTTGACAATTTGTTGTACATACTGTAGCACAAAAGCCGATGGGGTCCAAAAACAACATTGTACCCAATTGACTTCTTATTGTATGAAAAAAAAAAAAAAAAAAAAAAAACACCTTTAAAATGTCCGCTTTTATGTTATACTGAAGAAAGAAAGACATACAGGTTTGCTTATTGCAGTAGCCAGTTCTTTTCAATTGGAGTAATCACAGCATAATAGGGGTTTACGGCAATGTTAAAGGTGGCATTAGCAATAAGCGATGTGAAAAACCTTTGTCTTTTATGGCCCCTCACATGAGACGACGAGTAAAAAAAAAAATGTGGCTTGATTTCCATTCCAAAAAAAACAAACAAAAAAAACATCTCCTTCCATAGACTCCATAGACATGCTAAAACTGAAAATGTATTACAAAACCTGTATGACTTCCTTTCTTCTTTCCATACAGTAAAACTGACTCTTAATTATAAAGACCAACTGTAAAGAAACAACAACAACAAAACATTGTTCAAAACGTCTTACTTGGGGAGTGAACTATACCTTTAACTGGGAAAGAAAGCATAGTTTAGCATCCAACCGATTGCACACTTCACCTTGAAACCATTATGTACGAATCTAAACCCCTGCAGTATGACTGAGAGGGACAAACAGAAAGAAAAAAATATTTGTAAGATTTATTTTTAAGGCACCTGGCTTAACCCAGATGTTCTCAAGCAAAACGTGAGTGAGAAAATAACCATTCCAACATTCCAGAACCCTCCTGTCATTTCCAAACACTGTGTGTCATTCCTCCTGTCTCCATGTGGTTTTGCTCAATGCTGGATCCCACACAAGATTTGCCAAAATATCTTTGCTCTGAATTAAACTTGAGTCTGTTTATTACTCATCATAGACAGCCAATAAAGATAAAGAAGTTCAAGAGAGGTCTGAGATGCTAGTGACCCCACTCCTATCTTTTTCTCAGAAACTTTATCCAGAAATCCCGGTGTTTGCTGGAAGACATACCCCTGACTCCATCCAGAATGAAGCAGCTTCACCTGTATGTGAAAAGTCACCTGACCACCCTTTGGCACATCAAGACAAGATCCCGCTGCCACACCAGATGATAGACAGGTGTGTGTGGGGGGGAGAGTCAGCCAGGCTTCATTAATTCATTAATTCATTAATTTTTGTCTATAGACGATGAGGATAATGATGATAATGGCTTGATGTGCTTAATTAAATTAGGGAAGTTCAAAGAGTACTTACTTGATTCTGGGGCGCTTATCATCAGTTTAGCACAGATCAAAGTGGATTTTTTTTCCCGTTTCAGGAATTACTGATTGACAACGCGAACAATTAATGCAGGTAATTTGACAGGCACATTCAAAGAGCAATAGATAAACACATAGAGCCAATTCTATTGAATTTGCTCCATCTCGCACCTGGTGCCCTAAATTATGTACCACAAAGGCCTGTGATGAATTTGTTTGATTCGGTAAGAATTGACACTAGATTCTTCACTCACTGATGGAGATGAAGCGGCTTTCTTTTTTTTTAAACACTTAAAGCAGTTAAGTTAAAACCTCCAATTAAACAGGTTGAATTCAGGTCTTTGCTTAACGATCACAGTGAATAAAGATTAGCCCATTACGATTATGCTTAATCAACAGCTTACCTAGCAGGTTTTTTTTTTTTTTTTTTTTTTTTTTTTTTTTACATTTTTAAGATTTGATTGGATATCTTTATTTAATCTTAGACTAAAAATAACAGGAATAAACCGTATGCTTGTTGTTATTATTATTATTATTATTATTATTATTATTATTATTATTATTATTATTATTATTATTATTATTATTAATTTTATTATTATTAATTAATTGTATACATATTATTATTAAGGCTGGAAGCACATTTAAAGAGATAGTTCTCCCCCAAATTATTTATTTATTCAGTATTTGAAAATAATTTTTGTTTTATTCCCTCCATTCAGTGAAAGTCAGTGGGGTCTAGTGTTGTTTTGAGAAAATACTCTTCATATATCATCTTTTGTGTTCTGTAGGAGAAAGTAAGTTGTACAGGTTCTGAATGACATGATGATGAGAAAATTATTATTCAAAAATGTTATTTTTGCACAAACTATCCCTTTAAGTAAACCGCTGAAATGGGGAATGTTGTACAGGTTAAATAGAGATTATATATCTCTTTATGAATATGTCTGTGTATCCACTTTACCTCAAACCATGGCTTATTAGATTTCAATCTTAGTCTGATGTTTCCTTAAGATAACTAAAAGTCTTTTCCTTTGATAGTATACTAGCTTTCCTGGGCCTGAGGTATGTATTCAGACAGGCGATAATGAAAAGATCAGAGGAGACAGGTATCGCTGCACAGCTTGGGTGAGTTAAAGAAGGATGTAAGCAATTTTCTGTTTTGTCAGGATAGCTATCTACAGCTCACGCCTCCAATCTTCTGTAAGCAGCCACCTTAGAAGTGGTAAGTGGAGGGCTGCTTTAAAATCTTGGTGACCTGCTAGAACATTTATTGATTCGATAGATGTTTACTCGTGTCTAGAGAAATGTGTGCACTCCTCATGTGTTAGTCACAGATATATTGTGATCAAATGGGAGGCACATTATTGCGCATTCATGATACATGCTTTTTATGCCTCTGGTTTGGAATAATAAATGCCAAATGGAAATGGAGAGAGGATGGTGTCGTTGTGGTATAATGAGTGATTTACAACAGATGCGCTAAGTACACCATCTCATCATTGGAATAACAATAACATTAAGACACATGAGGTTGCTTTGAGGCTTCGCTTCGATTTAGATTAGATCTGAGCTAATGGATGAAGCACAAGACATGATGTTTATTTCGATTTTATTGGCTGCTTTATCATAGAATAAGTTGTAAAAAAGAAAAAAGAAAAAAAAGGAACGAAAAGAAAAGAATAGAAAAAGTGAAGTGCATCACTAGCTTCACCAGACAGAAATGAGAAGATGTTAAAGTTCATCTTGGTCTTGGTTGTCCAGGTTTTATGAACATGCACTGTAACACCATTATTATATTTTATTTATTTATTATTATTATTATTATTATTATTATTGTTATTTTGCTTTTAGCATTGTCTGTAAGGAAAGCAATTGCTGCATTAGTTATTCGTACTTTTTTACGGTTCCTATAATTCACTTTCAATTTCCCTTGTCTCGGCATGATATACAGTCATAACCATAAAGACTGTAGTTCTTAAAATAAAAAAAAAATAACCAACTTCTGTATATTTCTGTCCTATTCTGATTATTGCTGAAGCTCGTGTGTTGTTATGCGTGTGATGGAGTTTGCATGTGTGTGCATGTGACGTCCCCAAAGCTTTTGCTCATCTTATCATGAGGAACATACAAACTCATACACAGTCAAACCCCTTGAACTGAACTAAAGCACACTGTGATCTGTGCTAGTTACACTGTGTTAGGTTATTTCTGGAGGGTACCAGATGACTGTCAGAAGAGGAAGTTAGTGCCATTCATTGTCATCTCTGTCACACCTGTGTGTGAAGAAACACTCGCCTACATTCCAGTGTATTTATACACTCACTTTCAGAGTAAAAAGTGTGTATATTACTCTAGTATAAAGTTCAGTTCAGCAAAGTATCAAGCAAAGTTGTCTTTAGCAGTGCTCAACAAAAACAAAAAAACAGCTTCAATACATTTTTGCTTAGTTTTCAAGAAATATTAATAATTGAGCAAATTCAATCATTGATATGTATAATATGTATGATATTGGTCCGTGTACTTGTTGGCCAACGGATTTTCGTTTTAAAAGGAAAAAAACAAAAAGGAAAAACGGCTCGTTTCCCAATTTCCATTAGTAAATAGGAAAACAAAAAAACGGAAAACAATCAATTTTTCTTTTTTTCTTTTGATATTAAAAGACGGATTTTAATATTTTTTCTTTTGATATTAAAAGATGGATACAATCTGGTTATCCGATTGTATTTATAGATGGAAATCGGAAATCAAAATACGTATGTATGAACTATTTCTGCATTCTGCATTGGTACTTTTTCGTGAACCGGAAGTTACTCCCGCCCAGAGCTCCCGCCACGCCAAGAAGACCCGCCCTTCACCCAAGGTAATGTAAAACACGTAATTGATGTCCGAGCTACTGCGACAATGGAAACAAGTTATGTTCTCTTTTGAGAAGGCAAACGTGTCACAGTAAGAGATGATGACATGTCTGTTGACAAAATATGCAGGATATTTCAGGTACTGAAATAATACACAACAATAACAACATAAGTAACGTTTGTTATAATTTACAGTTTTGCACGCAAAGACATAACGCAGTATGTTCCTGCACAACCGGAGGCTGCAGTTTCAGAACCTCAGTTCTATAACCCTGTTGGTTTAGTTTGCAGTCAAGTTACTTTGTATATAGCATCAATATATCAATCTCAGTAGTATTTGTTTTTAAATATGATTTTTGATTCAAAATGCAGCAGAGGTTAATTACTAAGTGGGCTTTGAGTCACAATTTTAAATTTAAACATGAATTTACACAAAATATAAATGAAATATACATTTTGTGAAATTGATGTATGTCAATTTTAAAACAATTGTAAAAAAAGGAAGAACCTTAAAAGTCTTAGTCTCTTGAATTATACAGTATATTTATTAACCTCCTTAGGGTGATTTAGCTCATTATCAGGTAAGTTAAAGTTGGAAGTTAAAGTCTGTCTAGAGTTGAAGCCTACAGCCATTCTGTCCATGCAGCAACTGATGGAAAAGGGGTTCACTTTGGTGCTTGTGATGTTGTCGCAAAAATGACATATATATAAACATTCTTGAATCATTCTTGTGTCTTGTCTTGCCTCTCAACAACTTTTAAACTCTCTGCTGTAATTTAGTGACTCCATACACTGATTCCAACTTTAACTTACCTGATAATGAGCTAAATCACCCTAAGGAGGTTAATAAATATACTGTATAATTCAAGAGACTAAGACTTTTAAGGTTCTTCCTTTTTTTACAATTGTTTTAAAATTGACATACATCAATTTCACAAAATGTATATTTCATTTATATTTTGTGTAAATTCATGTTTAAATGTAAAATTGTGACTCAAAGCCCACTTAGTAATTAACCTCTGCTGCATTTTGAATCAAAAATCATATTTAAAAACAAATACTACTGAGATTGATATATTGATGCTATATACAAAGTAACTTGACTGCAAACTAAACCAACAGGGTTATAGAACTGAGGTTCTGAAACTGCAGCCTCCGGTTGTGCAGGAACATACTGCGTTATGTCTTTGCGTGCAAAACTGTAAATTATAACAAACGTTACTTATGTTGTTATTGTTGTGTATTATTTCAGTACCTGAAATATCCTGCATATTTTGTCAACAGACATGTCATCATCTCTTACTGTGACACGTTTGCCTTCTCAAAAGAGAACATAACTTGTTTCCATTGTCGCAGTAGCTCGGACATCAATTACGTGTTTTACATTACCTTGGGTGAAGGGCGGGTCTTCTTGGCGTGGCGGGAGCTCTGGGCGGGAGTAACTTCCGGTTCACGAAAAAGTACCAATGCAGAATGCAGAAATAGTTCATATATACGTATTTTGATTTCCGATTTCCATCTATAAATACAATCGGATAACCAGATTGTTTTCCGTTTTCCGTCTTTTAATATCAAAAGAAAAAAAGAAAAATGGATTGTTTTCCGTTTTTTGTTTTCCTATTTACTAATGGAAATTGGGAAACGAGCCGTTTTTCGTTTTTGTTTTTTTTCCTTTTAAAACGAAAATCCGTTGGCCAACAAGTACACGGACCGATATTGATATGTCTAACTTGTTTTTCTATAGCAAACTATAAAATATTTTCTATAAAAACGTTAATGTCCTGGTACTGACGAATGGCTTGTTTTATATTTAATTTAATTGCATTGATGTTATAAGTTGAGATTTAGGCTATAATAAATATTTTAACTGCTACTATGTAAAATGAAAACTGCTGGAAAAAACGCACCTTATTTGTTTAAAGTGTTTGCAATTCAAATGTTATTACACTTTTGTACATATAGCAGTAGGTCTACTATTAAATAAATAAAAAAGGGCATGATACACTACTTTGGAATGCATTATTAGTTTTTAGCCTAACCTTGTGATTACTTGCGATTAATCGCATACATTAATGTGATTAATCATAATATATATATATATATATATATATATATATATATATATATATATATATATATATATACATACATACATACATACATACATACACACATATATATATATATATATATATATATATAGAAGTATGTTAGTGTTTGATGTAACACATTTGGTACTGTTTTTGGGTTTAGCAATATAAAATTGGACAAAACCAATTGGGAAACACTGGTTTAAGTTATTTGTGATTTGTAATGGAATGTCAGTTCTGACCTTAACCCAACTGACTTCAATTTAATTAGGCCTGGCAGTCCAAAAATACGAATGAGCATACCTCATGGTTTCATGGTTAACCCCTCTTTTAGACAGTAGCACTCTCACACACTTACACATGCTGTTCTACACTAGTGGAAGGATTACTGGAGTGTGGGTAAGATGAGGTGATTTATTTTGGAGCACTCTTGGGTGTCAGTTTTGATGGAGAGCCAGTGGAGGGGATCAAATGAGAGCGAGAGAGAGATCCTCTTCATGCCCACATCCAAGTGTTTTTCTTTTCTTTTTTTCTTTTTTTGTCCTATAGTTCTGTAGTCATATTAACAGACATAAATCAAACACATACTGTACATACACATACATGTATACATATCTTGGAAGACTAAGCAGGTAGATAGCTGATAGATAGAGTAAGATAAAATTAAAAAAGTGCTGATAGATAAAACAAACCACAACGTTCCTAACCTGTTAGTTAGTCAGACGATTGACCACGCACAGGACTGTTTGACTCACAGTCTCACACAGAGAGAAGAAACGAGTGTGTGAGAAAAATATGTGACATATATAAGGACTGTGGGTTTTGTGACAGACCATAATGATGTGTCTTTCCCCCCATTCCAAAAGAGACAGCGGGACTGGCTGACACTACTACATAATAGGAGTAATTAACTGCTGATTACTGTAGAGAGTAAATATGAGCCACACACAGAGATGAGCAGATTTCATACACTTTCAAATATACTATAGTCCCACATTGTGGCTTCATCCCTTTCCATGAACTATCAATCCTAAATTGTCTGAAACATTGAATTTTCTTCATTCCAGGTTATACTACATTGAAATTGTTATGCCTAGGCTGCCTGGTAGATTTTTGAAGTATACAGATACTGTATTTCCTGTGCTATGGACTACAACATACATGTATGATATTGTTTGTCCACTCTTTATGTTTTTATATTAATTATTTTATATTAATAATAATAATAATAATAATAATAATAATAATAATAATAATAATAATAATAATAATAATATAAAAAAAAATCAAATGATATATTATATTATTCTAGATGTTTGTAATTATTCATTCTAGATGTTTATGTATATTTTCTATACATTATACAATGTTCATATTAGCATGTTTTATAATAATAATAATAATAATAATAATAATAAATTATTTATTGGTACAATGTATATACAATTATTATCATTAGCTGAACAGGGAAATTTGGAAATTTGTAATTGCATAAATTAACCACAGTAACACATGGTACTAACATTGAGCCAAATATTGTATTGATGTTAGTTATATTGTGAAGTGTTAATATTTGGTCAGAAATATTATTATAATACATTATCATATAAATTGTATTATTATAATATTATTTTATGATTTATAAATGCTTTTAAATAGACTAAATGTTTACAGACATATTTATATATCTCAAAAAAATGTACAGTTAAAAGATTACTAGACTATTATGCTTAAAGGCTTATAGTATGCATGAAGAGGGTCTGTGGCATCTAGATGTGAGTTTATGACAGTTTAATTTTTCACTGGTTTGGACTGTGTCTTACTGTGTCTTAGACTGATTAGTGTGTAGCAGAAGCATTCAAACTGAGACCCAGCCTACATCTTAATCATGCTTGTGAAAGGTTAGGGAGTAAGGGAGGGAAATTCCAGGCATTTTCAGTTATAGAAATTCTCTTCCGATTGAAGAATCACAAAGTTTTTCTGTCAACATCAAACTGTGGCCTTCTCCTCACTCTCTCCCTGTGCTGTCTCTAATCTCATCCTTAATGTCTCTCAGTCAGTTAGTAAGTATGGATGAAACAATGCTGCATTTGAATCTGATCCACAGAGAGACTGGAGACAGGGACTGTTGGGTTGGAACGGCGCTAATTAAATCCAGCTAGTTGTCTGAGATTTTTATGAGATGAATCCCAAGTGTTGTCCAATTTTCCAGCATTTGTGCATAACTCAGCACACATAAATAATTTCGACACTTGAGCACTCGAGACTCCAAACAAATGACGATACTGGCACTTCTCTTCTGCGATTTTTAAACAGTGACACAAATCAGCGGACAAAAAGCATTATGAGTGTCTCTGATCAAACATTACACGGCTGTCATGCACACAATGCTTGTGCATACTCATGTAATAAGCACAGAGTTTTTTTTTTTTTTTTTTTTTTTACAGGAAGGGATGACTTCACGACGAGTCAGGATTAGCAGTGTTGACTTTGATATATGAAGCTTTCCAGTTGCTGTCATTGGTCATTCAAACTCATGCAGACTCTCAGAAATGGCACAACTCTAGGCAGCATGGAAGATTTTTTAATGCTTTATCTCAGCAGTGTGCCTACACAGTCGATAAAGGGATGCTTGTGGCGGTGGAACAGATAGCGAAAGAGAGTGAGCGAGTGAGAGGATAACATGAATGAGCACACAGTTGTGAAGGCCCTTAGTAATGTGTGATATATAAAAGGGATAATTTCCTTGGGGCGGTTTGAGGTCTCCAGGAATCACAACCTCAGTCAGAGGTCGCTCAGCTGCTTTGCATTTAAAGTTACAAACAAATAAGTCTTTATAGAGTTACAAAAAAAAATACTGTGGTGGCAACATGGTATCAGGTGTTAATACTGTAGTATTTTGATTTGCATTATATCACTCTTGTCCTACTTAAGGTATTTTAGCCCTTAGAGTGTGTTACAATCTACAAGCAAAAACAAAGAAAATGTAATGGTTTATAATGGATTATGACTTTTTCCTCAAGTGCACATTATATATATATATATATATATATATATATATATATATATATATATATATATATATATATATATATATATATATATATATATATATATATATATATATATATATATATATATATATATATATTGGTTTGTCATACAAACAAGCTTAAGCAACATTCAGAATTACATTGAAATGCTGTTTAATGCTGAAATGCTGTTGGATTTGTATTGAGGTAAAATAATAATAACAATAATAATAATAATAAAATGGATGCAGAATTACAATTCAAATCTGAATAAAATGAAATAGAATTAAAATGAACTGAAATTTTAGACAGGCAGATTGATAAACTGTAAAACCTAAAAAACTACAAAACTGTATTGTATCTTTATCATAAACCAAATGTTACACTTAATTATATAGGTTAAATCAGACAGTTCAAATGCTGATCCTAAATTGTCTATTTCATGTTAGTGGTGGTTTTTGCAGAATTTGTTTTCTGCTTATAGATAAATAAACAGGATGTGGCATCTGCAACAGCCATATGTTGCCCCTATCAGTTTCTTCTGGTTTCAAGTCAAACCACTAGCCGCAAACTAGCAGCCATTTTGGCTCCAGCAGCCCTACACTCATCATTTTAGGTGGAAAATATAACCCAAAGTATGCAGGGGTCAACCAGAAACATTTTAATAATCACTTAGCATCCACCAAACCTCATTCACACAGATGCACAGATGACTTTAACAGCTTGCCAATTTTCAAAGAAATTGTCGTTGTGGGTTCAGCTAGTCTCTTGTTGTTCACCACACACTCACTTTCTTACTGTATTTTGCCCTCTTTCTGTTTTCCTTTATTCTCACAGGTGGAGAGAGGTACATAGAGAGAGAGAGACATAATGGGGGCACTAAACAGAAAATGCTCAAGATACCTAACCTTGCAACAAGCGTTTTGTCAAATCTGACAAACAGAACCTCCCAAAACAACTCTTTTAGCTTCCATTCACAGTAGCATGAATCACTCACAAATGTTCTGCCATGTTATGATAAAGGGTGGTAAGAGATTGTGGATAAACATTTAGGCTGGAGACAAGAAAGCTGTAGGTTTGGAGCCCACAAAAGGCAATTCATCACCATTGAGCTTTCGACCAGAAAATGTATCCTCTTGGTTTGTCTGGTCACAGGTTTTAATACCTCTGAACAATTGGTGTTTGAAATTTGTTGAAAGTTCTCAAATTTTTTTGGCTATTTATCTTGTTTATTTCAGGCATACAGAAAATGTTTAGGATTTCTGCAGATAAAAAAAGTGGGTTTTCATGATTCCTAAATTGATTTCCATTGATTGACAATCCATAAGCTCACAATTTGATTTGGATTTCAGTTTGAATTCATTATGAATCATTGTGCTGTATTTGTGTCTATTGCAATTTAAAAGGATAGTTCACCCAAAAAATGAAATCCTGTCATCAGTTACTCACCATCATGTCGTTCCAAACCCATAATGGTGATGTAGACTGACAAGGAAGGAAAGTACTGTTAAATAAAGTTATTTTTGTTTTCTTTGTGCAGAAAACATATTCCTGTAGCTGCATAAAATTAAGGTTGAACCACTGATGTCACATGGAATATTTTAATAATGTCCTTACAACCTTTCTGCGCCTTGAACGTAGTTGTGTTCTTGTCTATGCAGGGACAGAAAGCTCTCAGATTTCATTAAAATTATCTTAATTTGTGCTCCAAAGATGAACACAGATCTTTTTTCAGGTTTGGAACGACATGAGGTTGAGTAATTAATAACAGAATGTACCTCTTTAATGCTGCAAATTGAACAGGAAACAGTTTAATTGTGTACAAAAAGATTTAAAATTAACAACAGGGCTAAAACTATTAAATTCAATTGCTTTCTTTTTACTGAATTGCTATTTATATGCAATGCATTTGCTATTTATTTACTGGAATTTGTTGAATCATCCATTACAAGGACCAGTTCAAAAGAGTCAATTGTTTATGCATCTTACTACACTAGCTGCTCCATATGTTATTGTGTGCGGCCTGAAAGATGTGTTTTATTGCCATTATTTTGCATCACACAGTCTGTCTTTCTTCTCACATTCTTTATGAACCTCCAACTCGAGTAAAATATGACTTTCTATGTTTTTGGGGTTCAAGATTCAAGAGTGGGGAAACACTGGCATTGAGGTAAAGATTGGAGATTTGTAAGAAAATCAGTATCATGATCATTCAAATGAAGATTGTGTATTTTTCTTTTTTTTTTAGCCTAAATGTTAATAATAGATGTAAACAGCAGGGTTGTCCTTGTATTAAATGTAATGGAGGTTGCAAAAGACCCTCTTCTTCCTCTTCAGACAGTTCACTAAATGTTGTACACGTAGTTTAACAGTATTAAGAAGTTCCTTTGTTAAAAATGTAATTGCTATCAGGAACATAACCACACCAAGTGCTAATTACGCACAGTAAACAGGAAAGGAATTGGAAAAAAAATAGCTTTTTACTGAAGGTCTGTTTTGAACTAATAACTATCCGACTCCACCTGAGGCGGGTGGGGGAGCGATATGGAAAACTTACTCAGGCATTGTTGTAGTTCATAATTGCAGCATAATTAGTATGCAGTTGTGATTATTTATTTTTTTCCTCTGTGGTCTGTGGATAATAGATATTATTTGAAGCATATTGCTGTATCATAGGGTGTAATTTCTTTTTAATTACAATACAGTGATTATATGTCAGACGAAATCACATTGTTGATTCATGGCAGGAGTTGATTTACGTGAGGAGAACCAGACTGAAGGCAACCCGCTGAAACAAATACACACCTTCAGACACGTACACTTGCTCAACACATGTACATGAGATTGATTTTGTAAGTACAGGCCTTTTGGTACATTTCTGAATGATAATCTAGACCTTTTGACATTTTTTAGGTCAACCGGTTTTCACTGAGGGATTTAAACACATTAAACACTCTCTCAGATGTTAAAGTCATCATGGCAGTGTATGACTGTAAGCTTGAGAAGTCCCCCATCATGCACCTCTCTACTGCACCATTTCATTTCCTGGAAACACTATCCCATCTGCCTCTCAAAACCGCAAAGCAGAGGATCATGGGAAAATAAAGGACCACTGAAAACAAACTGAGGGAGCGGATTCGTCTTAAATGACTTGATTTCTTGTTCTTCCATGTGAATGCTAAAATCAGATGTTCTGTAAATGTGTCCGTATTACCGTTGACAGCCCCTTCCAGGCTTGTTTTTCAAATCATCACTTATAAGGTCATGGCTTCACATGGTGATATGAGAAACTGCCCACTTTCCTTTTGTCATTTATACTGACAAATGCTTCCAACTTCTTTCCAGCAGTGCACAATTCCTTTCTGTTTGTCCTTCATTGTGTCCCTTAGATAAATATCATCCTCCTTCTTTTTCTTTTGTATCTCCCACCCCTCATTGTCTTCACTGAGGCTTGCCAGACACTGAACACTTTTGCCAAAACCTCTGTATTCCACAACGCTAACCATGCCTACACGTTTGTCTGTGTGAAACCTGTTCATAAATGTCTTCCAATAATAAAGCATAAAAAGAATAAAAAAATAACATTTAGCATAAATGTAAGCTAAAATCAAATCAACCAATCGATCAATCGATCAATCATATATGGACATCTGTAGAGAATTATCCGTGAATGATCCCCATTGTCATTTTGCTCTTTACTGACATGACACAGTGCAAATTTTTTGGATAGATCTTGTAATCAGAATTTAAAGCAATGATCTGATTCCAGGGTTGAGTTTTAAGTTTGTCATCGGTCTTCTGCAATTATTATAATTTTTTTCCCTCAATGAATCCTCTGGTGACTAACCTGGCCTACACAGGCTGCCCAGATCCGGCCTGGATTCCCAAGTCCTGCTGTGATGTAAATCAGTATTTTTTTTTTTTTTTTTTGCCTGTCATGGATACAGGCTAAGCTCAGCCCGCAGCTGCACAAGTTTTACACACTGCCCCGGTACAGTCTTTATCTGTTCTCTCAGAGGTTACACATTCCCTCTTTTTCTTGTTCTGCTCACATTCTCTCTAGCTAGCATGGGCTCTCTTGCCATATGATTCATGCTAGCTGCTATCTGGATAATCTCTCTCTCTCCTGCTCCCCTCTTCCCTCCCTCCACTCCTGTTTTCCTCCCTAGTCTGTGGAGTATCTCTTTGACAGAACCTGATATAAACAGCCTTTGATTAAGCTCTGTGAGACCCAAAACAGTTAGTAGACGTGGCCCGGGGACAGAAAATTCCAAATGTTTAACTTTACAGTCAAAACACACAGTATAGGGTTAATTGAGTAACGTTGGCTGATTGTGTGATTTTGTTTGTACTAAGTTTTCCAGTGTAAACTAACAGTGTAGCAAGGGTCTGGAGTGCAAGCTTGCTCCGTGTTCTGGATGGTCGAGGTGCATCTAGCAGGGGATTTGCGATGTTTTTGTTTCAAGCTAGCTTTACGCTGTGCAACAACTGTCACCTGTCAACAACATCTGCGGTGAACAGCTTGCCTTCACTGGATGATTGAGTTTGGCCATACCTGCTGCCTCTGTCTCAAACTGCCACATCTCAAATCTGTTCACTCTTCATCAGTTTTAAGGTTTTCTATGAACCTTTTTAGCATCTTGGAGTTTTTAAAGCACAACCTGAGTGATTTGGATGTGGTTCAGCATCAGCGGTAATGCTTTACGAGAAAATACTCCGATTACTTATAAACGTGATGACTGAAGTGACATTTAGTTGACACAACAAAATACTTAGGTTTCTTAAATTTCTTAAATTTCAAATTGTTAATGCATTAGGTATTATGAACTAACAATAATAATAATAATACAATACAATATTTCTTATTCTAGGTTAATGTTTATATAAGTACAGTAATATTAAGATAAAAATAATGAATTCCTGATAATTTTTCCAATTATTAATATTGACCAATAAATGCTGGAAGGGTATTATTCATTATTCACATTAATAATTTCCTAACAATGTTCTGTATATGAAAAACCTGAAGATGTTTGATTGTTTATTATGTTTTATGATTGTATTATGATAATATAAGTGAGAGGTAATGTGGAGTCAGCCAGTCATTATCACAAAATAAACATGACAGGATGATCAGAACCCGACGCGTATCATCAACTAAATTTTGTATAATCCCAAATGGGTTTATTTTGTGATAATGACTGGCATTATCTGGCTTGCAAAGCTATTTACCACCTAAATAAATAGACATGGAATATTGATTTGAGCTGAAATTATGTGTTATGTGAGAAGAGAACACTGGCTGAGAAGATTGCTTACCAGGGACAACAGTCAAATATCCAGTTTTGCGGTCAGGCCAAGTATTCCAGAAAGCTGTCACAAATAATTTGATTGCACTTTCAGCTACTAGTAAGAGAGTTATACTCTCAGCTTTATGAAACACTTTCACGTTTTGCAAATCTGTTCCACAGAATCCATAAATTCAGCATATAAAATCCCCCAAAATTCCATCTAGGCCTGCCCATCAGCATTGAAACATCTTGCCATGAAAGAAAGCTCTGTTTTTAAGTGGTGCACAAATTGAAAATAGAAGATGAATACTAAACGGGCGGCTGAGCCCAGCGATCAGGGATCAGTGCTGGTCTGTATCTTGTTTGACACTCTATGTGTGACTGGGTAATCCCTCGGAGTAATGAGGATTGTCTGTGAGTTTGTCTGTGTTGTAGCATTCACCTCCAGTGCTCAGCAGGGCTATTAAACCATCACATCCATCTCTGTAATGAGTGTGTTTGGGTTAATTCCCATTAAACGGATTATCTGTGTGCATGTGTGCATGTCTGTATAAGGAACATTACAAAAGATCAAGGCCAAGGTGTAAGAAGTTTGTATCAGTGTGACAACAGATGGAGATGGTACAGATAAAGCGAGCAGGGAGGAAGCAGTCAAGCCTAATATCAACTATGCTACAACTATGCTGTACATGTTTCTGTCAGGGTTCTGTGAAAGTGTAAATTGAAGTTAGAATTGCTTTACGTTTCAGTTCAGTTCCTGAATTTATGTGATACACACAAAATGATTCAGAAATGTAAGTTGAATTTAGTAATACATTTTCTATTACCCATAAACATCACATATTCAACATTATAACTTAAAATAAATTTTAAGTTAACTTATTTTGATTACATTGACATTCAGAATAAATGTGTTGTATAACAAAATGAGTAAGACAATGTGCACACACACACAGCTGTGCATATGTACACACTACTGTTTAAAACGTATAAGAGTGAATTCTTTTTATACTGTTTTTGAAGAAGTATCTTATGCTGACAAAGGCAGCATTTATTTATTTATTTTTGATCCAAAATACTGTAAAAATAGTTACAATAGAGAAACATTATTACAATTTAAAATGATAATTTTCTATTTATGTTTTGAAATATAATTGAATGATGGCAAATTTGAATTATATATATATATATATATATATATATATATATATATATATATATATATATATATATATATATATATATATATATATATATGCTTTCATTTCCCAGAATGCTCTAATTACTTACATTCTTGTGTTACTGGGCTGAACTGCACTCATAAAAGTTTTTGCAGTGATGCCATTAAAGAATTTTTGGATTTTTGGAAAGAATCTTTCACTTTTTTGATAGACGGTTTAATCGGGTGCAGCGCCTGGCCTAAAGTTAACTTCCGGTCTGTGTTAGTGTCTGTGGCACCAGCTACAAATGCAGTTAAATTTAAGGTGATGAGTAGATTGAAGTTGGGCACAGGTGGTTGTGCTGTGGGATGTCTGTCCCATACATTATTTATATGTGGCTCTCACTACACAACTGACCGATTTTCCAAAAGGCTTCGTTGAACAAACATGAGCACATACCACACGTTTAAAAAATCCTAATGAGGCATGTTTTTAAATCATTGTATTTCTGAAGGAAGACTATATTTAGAATGTGTTTGATGTCATTTTCATTTAATTTTACATGTTATATGTCTGATAAAGCAGCGTACAGCTGTCACTGGAGAAGCCACAATTTATTCCGCTTTAAAGCCCATTAGCCAGCACCCCCCATTATGGGACCAACAGCTGAAAGTGCCCTACCTAACTTAAAATTGTAACAGTTTCTTACTTCAGTGTGTTACTCACACCGCCCCTGCCGAGATCATCAAAAATGGCTCTGGCCGTCCTGCTCACAACGCTGCAGAAAGATTCTTGAGCGATCTGACGCTCTGACGTAGATCGGATGCTTTTCTTGTATTGAATGTGGCCACAAAGCAAACAAGCTTGTTGATCCTGTGCAGACTAACCAAAATGAGGGTATAACGTTATAAGTTAACCTCATTAAATATTGTTGTGGACGAAGTATAAAGAGCCTTTAACTAATAATGTATAAAGCACTGTTAAAATACTCTGATGCAAGTAAAAGTCCTGCTTTGAAAATGTTACTTAAGTAAATATAATCAAGTATACACATTACCAAATGTAAGTATAATCAAGGAAATTTGTTAAACAGTCATAGGGAATAAAATATTTAACTTTGTATGCCAATTACAGAACATCCTGAGATTGCTAGAAATGCAGCATTTACAATGAATTACAATGAAAATGTGTGCTGATAACCAGTTATAGAGATGGTAATCATAGAGATGCGCCATAAAGTCACTCTCTCTATTCATATAGATGACATTCATCTATAGCCGTGATAGCTCTGATAATATAAATTACATTATAAAATAATATATAGCCCTGATAGCCCAGTAATAGTGTGCTGATTTGCACTGATTTGCACTCAAACAGATAGTAATCATGCAGATACATTCACATTCAACATAAAATACACTCACACATATATGAAGAATGTTGAAAAATAAAACAATAATGAAAAATAAAAAAAGTCACGAGAGAGCGGCATAATTCAAATAAATAATCTTTCACCTATCGTTCACTTTTTTTCTTTGTGGATCGTCTCATTCTGTTTGTGACACTTTTTTTTTTTTTTTTTTACTACCAAGACGCAGTTTCTTAGTGTGAGTTATTCCACAATGGACACAAACAGGTCTGTCCCTGAAGAACTGAAACATAAACAAAGGAATTATGATCCATATTACAAACGTTATTGCTTCGTTGGACTAAACGTGCTTCATAAGATGTCGTTCAGTGCACCCTTACCTTCCTAACTAAACCAGGATTTACAGCTGGATGTGTTTATGACTCGTTATTACGACGAATCTGGTATGTACTGCATTTTCATTCTCCATGTTTTGATGCGTACTGCTTACAAAAATCTAGCAAATACATTCTTTGTAAGCTATACGTTTTGATTTCTCACACACTTATATGCTGCTGACCCAAGCTCTCCCACTTTCTCTTGTCAGATCCAACCATCTCTGAAGTGACTGACAGTTGACTTTTGCCCCATTGTGTCTTTACAGACTTTTGTCTGATTAGCCTTGGATCTGTAACTCTGCGATTCATTCTGAATGTGTGTATCTGTCTGGCTCTTTTGTCAGAATTGCCCTTTTCAGTGTCTACACTTGATTCAAGTGACTCAAAGGCTGGCTTCAGTGCTTGAGATTCACTCTTTACTGCTCTTGACTGGGATTCTCAATTCACAACTTTGACTCCTCGAGTTTTGACACCTTGGGGTTTCACCACCGCACAGTATGAGATTGTGTTACCCCATGTTTAATGCAGAAAGGACGTTCATGAAGCTCTGGCATACCTATCTGAAAGCAAGTATTCTCTGCACTAAAAACACATCTGGAATCATTCCTCACCTTCATGGTTGTGTTAAAAAATATTGTACAGCATCAAGTCACAGGCCTTCCTCATGACATAGCCACAACTTTGACTCCCTTATTCCACATACTCCTTGATTTCTCCCTCCATGTGCATACCAACGTATAATTTTATAACATTACCTCTGAAACCCGCTGGCAGTGGGAACACAGTGAGGCTCGTAAGCAAAACTCTAGTTTTATGAGCTGAAAAAAAGGCTGAACCGATAGTTCGTCCCTGCAGTGAGGCGCGCACACAGCAGCAGCTCAGAGGAACTGTCGTGAAGGAATATTTATGTTCTGTACTGCTGGGCGTTAGTGGATTACAGAGAGAGGGGGAGCTGGGGTCTGACGATGTCAAAATTTGTTCTGCGTTCTCTTCCCCCTGTTCTGTCATTCCTTCTAAAACAAAATTGACATGAGCACATGCTTTAGAAAGCTTCCATTCAGTACAACATCCACACACACACACACACACACACAAACACTAACGTTTTGAAGTACTGTTAAAAAGATGAATGGGAGGCTTCTATAGTATATATTTATGTGCACCACCCCATTGAGAGAAAAATGAGGGGAAAGACCCCCTCTGAGGAAATGGGTTTAGGCAAAAGTGCCCTTCCAGTCCTTTTTTTTGTTGTTGTTGTTGTCGAATGAAGCTTTATTGTGGATTATATTCTCATATTTTGGCCAGAAGCAATGGTTCAACGTTAAAATGCAATGACAGATTTGTTTCTTACAAACACATCTTTTCACTTCACAAGTTATTAATCAGTTGGCTGGAGTCATGTGGATAACTTGTGGATTATTGTGATGTTTTAAACAGCTGTTTGGACTCTCATTCTGACGGCACCCATTCTCTGCAGCGGATCCATTGGTAATGCAATGCAATTTTTTATTTCAAAATTTGTTTCGGATGAAAAAACTAATTCATCGGCATGCTGGATGGCCTGTTGTTTTAATCTAATGGGCTATGATTGACAGTTATTATAATTATGACAGAAAAAAGTTTGCTACTACTGCAGTTGTTGTTGGAATAATATAATATGCAATAATATACTGGAAACAAACGAACAAATAAATAAATAGTAAAATCAAAGTATCAAAATTAAAGTATCTAAAGTATCAATGTTTCTACCCATTCCTAGACAGAATTCCCCCTGTTATAAACTGACGTTTACCCTTTTCTACCGAGTGCTAAGCGCACAAGTGGAAAGATGAAAGTAGAGGGAGAATGAGACAGCTGTAGTCATCATTGTCATATACAGTGAACTGTCATAACTTTTAGATCAATTCTTCATTGCTATTTTAAGTCATTATATGTTGTAGTTATAATCAGTGGTTACATATAATACTACTTGAACATTGCACTATATGCCAGTAAAAAAAAAAAAAAAAAAAAAATCTTAAATGTTTCGGTCGCTGCATAATGTCCCCACTGTTCTGGATGGACGCCAGAGCTGAGAATGCTGAAACACTTAAAGTACCTAAAAGCGCTCATTTAAAACCTGAGAATGAGGAATGAATGTGGCAGCTAATGAGAGTGTAGGAGGCATTACTCAAGTTTGCCAGAACCGGAGAGAACGGGTGCGCACATGTGTCTGTGTTTGTGAACTCTGTTGTTTTCCAGTCTCCATTCTGACAGATAAATGACTGTGGTAATGTTTGTCTGCTGGCTCACTCTCCCACTCACACACATCTTTTTTGCTGGAGTGCCATATCAGAGATCTGTACACACATAAACACATACATATAGAGCCGTTTGCACAGATGTGACTCCGTCTGCTGCTCATTTGTCTAGGAGGAAAGGACCTGTGTGTTTCCTGCCCATAAAGGCATTTATCCTCAGCACACTGCTCAATTCCACATGACGGCAGTCTTGAGTGTTGCAGTAATGCAGGTTCAAAAGTCCACTTTGAATTTCTGAGACTGAAAATCTAATTTAAAACTGAAGCAAGCAGGGTTTTAGGATTTTGATAAATGTAAAGGAACAATGTAAATTAAGATGAAAAAGAGAAACATACCAAGAAAAAAGTTTTATTTTCCATTTGATCTTTTCTAAAGTTTTATATAATGGTAAAATATATATCACATAAAAAACATGCACAGACTGTACATACATACATAAATAAATATATAATATAATATAATATAATATAATATAATATAATATAATATAATATAATATAATATAATATAATATAATACAATATAATATAATATAATATAATATAATATAATATAATATTGTTTTATAATATAAAACAAATACTTGCAGGGGTTAAACTGGGACCTGGGACTTCCAGGGCGTTGTTGAGTAAAAAAAAAAAAAACAATAAATAAATAAAAATAAACTTTAAAAACTCATGTGTTAGTATGGAGGATGAAACCTGCAAAACCAATAAATAAATAGATACAAAAATACATAAATAATTGTGTGTATAAATGCACCATTCTTAAAATGCATATATAAATAATTAGACGTGTGATGGAAGTAGCAAAATGAATTAAATAAATTGGTTGGCAAATGGCAAATGTAGAAAATGCTGAACCCATCTTAACTCTTTTCTTTTAATCCTTTATTTATTTCTGAGTGTAGTTCCACATTTATTTTTCCTCTGTGCAACATTCTAATGAGAGGGTGTCAGTATAGTGACAGTATGTAAGAGACGGTCCCTTGTGAATGTCGACTGTCGGGAAATGGCACCTCTGGCAATTCCGTTGGGTCGTTTGTAAAGCCAGAGATACTGTAAAGACAATACGGCTTAGGTTTAAAAAAAAAAAAAATAATATATAATATGTACAGTATCTTGCTCCGCTTTGTCTCTCAGCAAAAGTGACTTTACGTAGACTATTCTGGGTTTACATGCCTTTCCTGTCAGAGTGAAAGCTACGCCCCCAGCTATGACATGAACTGACCAAGTCGATGGTTGACACCCTCTCATTAGCATGTTGTGCAGAGGAAAAATAAATTTTGAACTACATTCAGAAATAAAGTAGTGATTAAAAGAAATGAGTTAAGATGAGTTTAGCTTAAGAGTTTACCTTAAACATTTCCCATTTACCCACCAATTTATTCAATTTATTTGGCTATACTTTCATCACATGTTTAATTATTTATATATGCATTTAAACAAGAATAGGTTTATTTATACACACATTTATTTATTTATCTGCATATTTGTTTATTTATTTATTGTTTTGGCAGGTTTCGTCCACCATATGTTAGAGCAGCTTTGTGTTAAACTGCCCTCCCTCGAACCTGTTTACCTTTCTCCTAACAAAAAGCCTTTAATAACAAAGAGAAAAGTAAATCTAGTTGTAAAATTTCAGCTCTTTTGATAATGTAAAAAAATATATACATGTGGATAATAATGATAATAAAATGGGGTAATTTAACATTTATATTTTCTGTGTTGCAAGGATCACTAAATTCACAATATGGTTTCCGATTTGACTATGACAGTGATTTTACACAGCATCTTTTGTGTGTGTGTGTGTGTGTGTGTTTGTGTCTATACCTCTGCAACTTTCATCTCTGCTGGAGAGATTCTAGAAAGTACCTGTGTGCTAATCTGAATAACAAAGTGTGTATTTGTCAAATTTTCCTCAGTGTGATGTGTTGTCATCCCTGTCTGCCTCTAATATCCTCTTCGTAACATCCCGCACCTGCACCCTTGTTCATTTAGATGTCTCCGTTCAAGACATTGCCGCTTCATTCATCTTATCTCTCTTTCCTCACAGTCACCCTAAATTACACAGTGCACAGGAGGAGGAGGGAGACAGACGGTGTCATAAATACTGAATGCAGAGAGAGAAGAGAGACAGACAGGGAGAATGTGTGTGTGTGTACGCGTGTGCTCATAAAACGGGCCCTGTGTGGGGTTTAAATTACCAGACCTCTATGCCTAGAAAACTTCAGCAAACAGACTCCAACACTTCCTCACAGATTTACAGACAGAGAGTGAAACACAAAGAGACGGAGTGCTTAACATCACTGCGTTATATTAAATTATTCTCTGAGACCTGTCATCATTGCTATACATTGCACTTTATCTGGGGCTTTACCTTTCACTACAGGGGCCTCGCCATACCGTATGTTCAGGTAATGCTAGTTTCACATACACATTTGGCAACATACACTCAGTCCACACTGTTGTGAATATGGTTTCAGCTTTATGTGTGATTTAAAATGTCATATTTAAAAAAAGACTGAAGTTTAAATATCCCGTTTGATGAGTAGCTTGGTTTCATGTGTTGACGTGTCTGCTTTTGAAACAGGAAGTGTAGGTAATGAAGAGCTGGTCTGTTTTATTTAAGCAGTGAATGTTTTCTATGGTTGGATAACACAAAATCGCCAGTGAGAGACAGGTAGACTCGGTAGTCTCACTCATATTAGAAAGCATCTGATTGGATAAAAATCTGTTTAGTGCAGGATAAGTCATCAGTAGTTGTGGTTGATTTTCTGAGACTGTTAATTTTAAATTTTTCTTTCTTTCTTTCTTTCTTTCTTTCTTTCTTTCTTTCTTTCTTTCTTTCTTTCTTTCTTTCTTTCTTTCTGACATTGATATCATCAGAATAATAGCATTGAGATTTGTGCTTTTTTCCCCTTATCTACAGTAAATATATGCCAGTTTACTGAAAACTGAAAAATGTCTTTTGCTGTTTTCTAGGCAGTGGTATTTTCTTTGGGAAATGCAAATCTGGCTCAGTTTTGACGTGCCTAGTGTGACCAAGGAAACAATTAAAACATTGCAGTTATTACTTGTCTAATTAGGCAATGTCAAGTTATAAGCAGATTTGTGCATTGCTCTGAATTTCATTGATCCTTAAAAGCCGATTCTGACTGCCTCCGTCAAGTTGAGACCCGTATCTAAGACTAAAACCAGTCAGCAGCTCAGTTGTAGCATTAAACCCAGTATTCTTAGGTGGTTACCACTCTAAATCTGACAAACAATTCAACCATGCCTAAATATAAACTGGCTTTTCATCTTAAGCACAATGAAAAGATTTGAATTTTGTGCTATCTGCATGTGTACCACCTCTTCATGAACAATAGTCATGCCAGCCTGAAGCAGAGAGGAAACCTAGCAGTGTTTACCCTTCTTTCATATGCTCTTCCTGCTTTTATCTGATTAGCTCAATTCTGACAGGCATTGTTTGCTCACAATAACGCCGGACAGCCATCCATTGTAATAGATTGCTAATGAAATCTTTTCAGGTGTTGATGTAGGAAGCTGAGAACATTTAGCTACTTAAAACCAAAATCGGGAACACATTAGAATAAGGTTCCATTTTTTTTAAGAACAGTAAAAAAGAGTAAAAAAGTATATAAGTTAATATAAACTAACAATGAGAAATACTTCTAAAGCCTTGATCAGTCTTGATCTGATCAATAATACATTAATGATAAAAACAAAACTGATAACAAAACTGATACATTAATAAAACAAAAAGTTGTTCTATCTATCTATCTATCTATCTATCTATCTATCTATCTATCTATCTATCTATCTATCTATCTGTCTATCTATCCATCTATCTATCTATCTATCTATCTATCTATCTATCTATCTGTCTGTCTGTCTGTCTGTCTGTCTGTTCAAATATTCAAATATTCATATTCAGATATTCAGATATTCAAATATTTCTTTCTTTCTTTCTTTCTTTCTTTCTTTCTTTCTTTCTTTCTTTCTTTTTTTAAGGTATTGTTTCCTTGGCCTCTTTTAAGAAAATGTCCCTAGTTCAAGGCAAAATCTCCTTCTCTTTTGAAAGGAACTCTATCAGAGAGTCCACTCTCAACAAGGACACACTATATTGCAGTCGCTTCAGGCAGCGGAGGTTTAGGTGCTGTACCCAAGGCCAGGGAATTTTACAAGAGAGCCATAAATCTCTGGTTTAAATAAGTGCTGTAATCATGGTTTATTAGAGAGAGATTTGCACATGTGTGCTGTGAGGAGCCCATTGCATCTAGATCGCAACTGAGCACCCGGAGCCCATCAGCCCCATCAACTCCATCTCTTGAGATTTAGTTTCCTTTCCTGCCATTTAATGACTCCTTATTACGGTTTGTCTGATTATCTCTCCATACTGAGTAATGGATGCAGCCGTGACAGTGCTCTATATCTCTATATGAGCCCTTCTATTGAAACTCTGCTGAAGGTAATATGCCATAAAGAAGCACAGATCATAGTGAGGGTGAAAGGACGGTACATTGGTCGATCAATCCACTTTTATGGGCCCTGTCTTCTTCTCTCTTTCTTTTCCATTTGAGCTCACCTTTTATATTAGCTCCTTATCTTTCTCTGCTGTTCCCATCTAAAACCTTACACAACTGTAAATATCACATTTGATGTCGAGTGTTTTTTTTTTTTTTTTTTTTTTTTTTTTTTTTTTTTGTGCATCAAGATGCATTTACAAAATGGGATGTTTGCCATCTGCCTGTTAGAAAATCGAAACTGTATGTGCTTAATATTTTTATTGCAAGAAGGTCTATAATACCTGGAGACAGCAATCTGTTAGCCATGCTAACCAGCTAAACTTTACCTCTTTTTTTAGTTGTAAGCTTTTTTCTATCTGCATTAGGGCAGTAGATAATTGGTGATGGGAACATATGTTACAAAACAACTTGCTAAGAAAAGGTTATTGACGTAAACCAGATTGAAGCTTGAATTTTCAATATGAGCGCTATAACCGCTAAGCCTTGGTTTTAACACAGTATGTACCACCATTTTTGCACTCCACTTGTTGCTTCACTTCGTCTACTCTCAGTTTATGTCTTTCTTGTTCTCCAGCTCCAATCCACATCATTTTGTATTCTACCTCTTTCTCGTCTCTCCTCAGAGGTGGAAATGACAGTGGATCCGTACCATCCCCTGGCTCACGACCTGCTGCTGAAATACTTCATCAAGCCAATCGATAAAAAAGGGGTGCGTTTCCCAGCTAATGTCAAGTGTCTGAGGACCGCCACCTCGATGCATTATTAAACGTGCATACGCAGACTGGAGGCAAAGACGTGGAACAGAAGCCCCGGCAAAATGAATGCGAGATCTGACAGAGAGAGCGAAAGAGGGAGAGAAAACTTAATTGAAGCCTGATTACTGGCCCTTGGGAGGTTACAGTTTATTAATATGTCACTTTCAATAAAGATGCTCCTGTATTCAGATTCACTGTTACCATGGCAACCTCATTTCTTTTTACGTTTAACTTTTTTTTCCCCATCCCTGGGTGGAAGGAGAGGTTAACGACACAAATCCTCCCAACGCTCAGGTTGATTTTCAAACCCCTCTGTCTAACATAATCAGCGTCTTGCTTTTCTCTGTCTTTGCCCTCTGAGCTTCTGTGGGAAAAGAGGAAATATTTTATGCCCGATGCTCATTGTGTGTTCGATTTTTCAGGAAGGCAAATTGCCCGCTTTTAAACAGCCTGTGAAATAATAAAGCTGAAGATTTACATTAATGTGCAGATTCCTTCCTCTTATCAAACATACATCTGACTTGATATATAGTGTATAGTATATTCATATATATTTTTTGGACACAGAGGATAACAGTTCAAAAGTGGGGTCTGGTAGATGTTTTTGAATTTAAGTCTAATTTAAAAGTAGTATAATTTAAATAATATGTTGTATGTTAATTAATGTTAAGATGTATTTTATTTGTATTATGCCAAAGCATAATTGTAAACAGCCATTACTCCAGTCTTCAGTGTCACATGATCTTTAAGAAATCCTCAGGAAACATTTCCTATTATATCAATGTTGAAATCCTTTGTGCCACTTTTTAAATAGATCTACATTTCCCTTACACCTTGAATTTTCACCAAATGATTAAATGTAAAATAGAGAGATTCCAGATTATTGACGCAAACTGGATTTGATCTTGAATTTTCCATATGAACACTATAACTGCTAAGCCATGGATCCATATAATAACATGTTTATTTTTCACTGACAATTATTCATATTACTGAACAATCATTGTATCAGTATTGGTCCATCAGTTTTGGAGTGCACATGGTGTTTATGTGGTGTTATCCCACTTATGCCATATGCACATAAAAAGTTGAGGTTGTCTGGAAAATGTAGGTGCTTGAGGTATGTCTGTGTATAGTTTATTACCTCTGAAATTGCAAGTTAAGGCTAGTTATGTTACTTCAAACTGGGATACTAACGGTTTAAAGTTTCTAGGCTACTAATATGACATATTTTATTTGATTGTACATTAAACATATTTTCCCAAAGCACTATTCATTTCTGTAGGTATACAACTTTGTGGAAAAAACACTTAGTGCACTTAAATTGATTGATTTAGAGTCAGCTTCTGTGCCACTTTCTAACTCTTTATTGACTGGTTGTATGAATGGACTGTTACATTCATGCAGTGTTTTCCAAAGCAGTCTATATTGCTCACCAGTGTGACACAGTGGCAGCTGCTATTTCTCTACTCACCTCCAATTGACTTTGTAAAGAGAAATACATGTTCGGTTTGTATGTGGCGGATTATTGAGCGAGTGTTTCGATAGCTGACATCATGGGACATTTCCGACCACCAAAACAACTCAAATGTTTCAATACACACAGCCAGATGTGTGATACTATCATATACCATGGAAGTGTTGGCTTGAAATGCTTGTAGTAGATGTAAACAGACGCCAGTTACTTGTTTCGCTCGCAGGAAGCTGCCCTAAATTTCACAGTAGGCTTCCCAACCGTGTCTAGTCCAGACAACAAAAGCTTTGACACTGAGATGTTCGCTGTTTCTCTTAAGGCAGTGGTGGCAAGCTGTGTGTAAAGAGAGGATTATTTCAGCTGAAATGGAGCTGGTTTATCTATTGTCTAGCTGATGTGCCTCCTGCCACTTTCCTCTTTTAGTCCTTGATGAAGTCAGTGTCCATTCCGGGTCACATAATAGAACCCCGAAGAGCATTTTAAAGGCCTGACTGGTCCATCCGTGCAGTTAACTCCTCGGCGAAGAGAAAGAATTGAGTTGAATTCTCAGTCAAAATGTTCATTTAAATGTTTGTTTGCACCACTGGGAGAAGAAAAAAAAAATCTGCAAATGCATTTGACTCAGTAGGAACACCTTTATTCAGAGCCATCGTGTGAGGGGGAAAAAAGGGGCTCCCTCTGCTGTTTGAATTCGCTACTCTACGGCTGGTGTCGTAATTGCTTTTTGTGTGCTACAGTGATTTCAAATGGGACTTTTGCTAAACCACCCACCCAGAATATATGTATTCAGATCTGTGTAATCCTTAGGTGTGATGTCATGCATTTCAGATTCCTAAAAATAGGATGTCGCTATTTCTAGCAAATGAGGCGATTGCTGTTTTTGTCATATCAGGAAAACATTTTTATCATTTTCATTGTGTTTCAGATATTTTCACCCACAAGCTTATTTCTTAATTAACATTTGATATGGGTGGCTGCTGTGTATTAGCAATACAACTGTTGCATGGTTTTATCAGTGTGTAACGTGTTTGCCTGCGTGTCTTTCTCCGTGCATTTGAATTTGGCCTGGAAGTGTGTTATCTACAGCGCCTCAGTGGCATTGAGCTCACTTCCTTCATCAGAGACCCAAGCCCCTGCAGATAAGTTCCCCGGACCTGCCTCTCCCAGGGGAATTCTCCGACAGGAAGTGGCACAATAGCTAGTCCATTAGCTCCTATTAGTCTGCACCTGCCTGCCACAGCAGGGCCAAAATAAGCAACCAGCAGCATTTCCTGTCTGAGCTCATAGCACCAGAGCCTGGCATACTGTGAAATCACTCTGGGAGCAATCGAGTCTTACACGAAACGGTAGCTCGGGGCCTGTGGGACGGACTATCAGGAGAAGTGATAATGTGTGTGTCTGTGAGAGAGGGAAAGGAAGCTGATTTGCGAGGGTCTGCATGTGTGTGTGTGTGTGTCTAATGTGGGTGTGAGAGAGTTAGTGCTGTCTCAGCATGAGTATTACTGGGTCAACTTGTTAGACTGTGCTGATGGACAGGAATGCTTTCAGACCGCTGCTTCCATCTGAGGTGAGACGCCCAATTCACCAACCGTTAACATTGTGACTACACAATTACTGTACATGTTTAATAAGAAATATTCTTTCCATCTGTATCTTTGCTCACAGATGACTGTTATAAGTGTCGTGCTCATTCAAAATTTATGGACACATATTGTTGAAATATATAGATTATTAGTGCAGTTGCCAAAACTATTATCAAGAGTTTGATAGCATTTTAATAAATAAATAAACTAATTAATAATGATAAATTATCAGTATTTGCAAATGCAATTATGATTGCAAATGATGTAAAATTATAACAATATTATATACTACTTATTAGTATAACCCCTCTGTTATTATTATTATTATTATTATTATTATTATTACAGTCATAGCACCCTACAATTATTTTCCAGATTTTTTTATGATTCCATGCAAATAAATAAAGCAATGATGACAAATTATTCAAATTATAAATATAATGATGATGTTAATATAATTAATTTAATAATAATAATAATAATAATAATAATAATAATGATTCAATTGTAAAAGTGTTTTGCATTAAATTGATTACCACTGTTTCGATAATAAATGTGCAATAAATCACCAAAGGATTGTAGGGTGTTATTACTGTAATAATAATAATAATAATAATAATAATAATAATAATAATTATTATTATTATTATTATTATTATTATTATTATTATTATTTAATAAATAATAATAAATAATAATCAATTTAATGCAAAACACTTTTACAATTGAATTATTATTATTATTATTATTATTATTATTATTATTATTATTATTATTATTATTATTATTATCATCACTTTCAACTGGAACTCCTTTGATACAGTCGAACTGGTTGGCATGACTGTGTATAATATATTGATCATTAAACCTCCAAAAAATCTGAATATTTTTAAAACAGTATTTCAAAAGGAGCCTCAATAGTTCACTGTTTTGTTTGGATTTTTAAAGGTTGCATCTTTTCCCTCATAGGTCACACCTTTCAGAAGGCGTAACCAATCACAGCCTAAAACATAATTGACAAAATGACACTTAGCCTTTCTCTCTCTGTCTCACCATTAATCATCCATTTTAGATTGTAAATGAACAAATATAGATTCAGATTGAATACTGTTACAAATTCTGCTGTCTGAAAGAAAATCAAATCCCATCAACCAAACAGGAATATATTTTACTGCTGTCTCTCCTGTTGGAAGTTTATGCAGGTGTTTTTTCACACCGTCATTTTAAAAGGCATCTGTCAGCAACGAGAGTAATACGAGCTCTTGGAATATCACCCGTCAACTTAAGAGTCTGTGAATTTTGAGCGGAAATCAATATAAAATGTGTTGCCTTGCAGGCCAGTTGTCATTTATAGTGGCAGGTGTTGTTGATGTTATGGTTTAATAACCATGTATAATAGAAGAGATGTCAAACTTTGATGCACATTCAAAAAACAACTGTTGTATAAATTTGTGACTCCTGGATCAAAAATAAATAAATAAATAAATAAAAAACAGCTTGGACAGAATGTGCCTGCAAAATGTTTTCCTTTAACTTTATCAAGATTATTATTATTATTTTTGCCTAAATGTCATGTGTGGTATTAGCATGAGTCTGTAATGAGTTTGCTAGATATTTAAAGCAATCCTTATTATTAAATTAAATTAATCCATTTAGCAGACGCTTTTATCCAAAGCGACATACATTGCATTCAGGCTAACAATTTTTCCTAACATGTGTTCCCTGGGATTCAAACCCCCAACATTGTGCTTGCTAATGCATAATGAAATAAATTTTCTCAGTATATTAGCATAAAGCAACTGTGCACAGTTTTTTAGGTGTGGCACATCTTACCCCACTCAGCCTTCTAAGAGTTTGTTTTAGTACACGATCACATGGACAACTATTTTACTTTTAAATTTGAATTCTTTAATTTGCTGAAACGTGCAAGTAAGATTTATAACATACATTTAGATAATAGATAATAGATAATGGGATGAGTTTTAATTTTATTCAGCTCTTTCAGAATTAGAGGCTTACTACCTCCAGTGTGTTATAGGTTATCATAGTCATTTATGCATTCATTAGATTGGGATTAATCAGCGGATGACATCAGTAGTCCTGAAGTATCATCTGATGCTCTTTGACATATGATGTGCCACTCCTAAATGGCCATTTGAAATGGGGTCAAAGATACAGTTTAATCATGAAGAGCTTAGATGGATTACATGGGTTAATGGTGAATGGGTTAACCATGCCTTGTTTTGATCCAATCCCTCTTTTTTCTATCCCTCATCATTCCTTTTGCCACTGTAATTGTAAGATATCTGTCTGTATGTCTGTCTAAAAAAGTGCACTTTCATAAAGTCCTGTTTTCACATAAATTTTGTACTTATTTTTTAGTACTTTTTAGTTCTTTCCCTGCAAGTATTAAAAAAAAAAAAAAAAAAAAAACATTTGCCAGCCACCGCCAGTGATTTTGATAATTTAAAATAATCTATCTCTCTATCTAGCTAGCAAGCAAGCAAGCTATATTTGTGTAATAAATTTAATTTATGTTTTATATTTTCCATAGATAAAGTCTTTTATTATTTATTTATTTATTTATTTATTTATTTTTATTCCTATGCAGAGTTTATATATTTTTTTGTTAATCAAGTTAAACTAAATTAAAATGATGATTGTTTAATATTTAATTTAATTTGATTGTTTTTTATATTAACTTTTTTTATGGTTGTTTGTTGTTAATTGTAATAACCCTGGTTCACTGTATTCGTGCTTGTGTTCATTTTTTGTGTCTCGTGCTTTGGCTCTACACGGATCATCAATCACAGATGGAAAACGCTTTCTGACGTTTGACCTTTGTGCATTTTTTCCTCCTGTTTTTCACTCTGGAATATGGTTCAACTGACATTTTCATAAATGGCTTTATAGATGACCTGACAAGTGTTGAGTCTTAGTATGAAACTAGCATAAATAAATCCTATTATCTCACATTACAACACAATTATTGCAGAGAGAAATTTCCTGTAGGGAATTCTGTAGCATTTCTCTCAAGAGACCAAGAGGACATTTTAACCTTTTTTTTTTTTTTTTTTTTTTTTTTTTTTTTTTTAACAAGAGATTGACAGAGAGAGAGAGAGAGAGAGAGAGAGAGAGAGAGAGAGAGAATACAAATAAGAGGAAAGTCTACTGCTCTTATCACAAAACACATAGAGCGAGCATCAGTCACTCCAGATCTATTTTTGCTGTAGATGCACAACACTTAAATCTGGACAGAGCACCATATTTTTAATAATGTCTTTTATTTGATTTAGTTTTAATCATATCTGCTTTAAAACATTAAAAATTAGACTGAAGCAAATTATTAATGTCATTATCCCTTTGGACCCAATATTGTAGCTATTTTACAGCTGTCCTGGTAACACTTCTTAACACTTCAATCTGTAGTCTCTGGTTGTCTAAAATATCCTGAACTTCCTCTCTACAGGGGATGACCGGCATCCACAGGAGGGCTGACCATACCCCACTGACCCAGGCTCGATTTCCCCGGGGAGGACATGTCTAGAGTGTCAGGCCATTGAAATCTGACCCTCGTTTCTGCTAGGACGTCCTTGGATGGGCTAAAGGCAGTGAGATAATGTTGGTGATCTTACACACGCTGTCTCAGTGAGGGTTATGGATCAGTGCGGTTCATTGTACGGCTGGTGTACACGCTTTGTGCAGTCATACACTTTAACCTATCAGCATATGGCCTGAGTCAGAGCTCATAGTGCCATATGCTTTCTCCCACTGACCAAACTTCTCCATTTCCACTATGCAAAGCTTTTATTTGTAAATGTGTAAATTTATACTGCCTTTCTCACTAGTTTTGTGTCAAGTCTCTCAACAGGACAAGGCTCTCCACATAGATTTTATAAGGTTGCTTGTTAGAAAGAAAGTGTAAAGTGTACAAAGTAAACAGTGACAATAATGAAACTGTGTTGTTACAATGAAGAAAGGAAGAAAAAAAGAATAAATAATAGAAAAAAAATTAAATAAATAAAATATATACATATATATATATATATATTTGTTTTCTCAAAAATGTTTAAGATTTTTTTTTTTTTCTGCTGTAGCTAGAAGGTACTTTTTGGGGTAAAGTTACCTGTTTACATCTTCATACTTTTTTATTCGTTTTTAGCATATATGTGTAGTCATTTTTATGTTTGCTGTGTTTTGATTTATTTATTCATGTTTAATTAATATAAAGAAGTTTGTTTAATCTTTAACAGCTTCACGGCTTCTCCTTTTTTTATATAGAGACTTTATTATTATTATTTAATGAATACTAAAGAGCATTAGCAGAGTTCTGGAGTGGTTCATACAAGCAGTATTACTGTCAGATTTAATTTCATGCTCAATCTTGAGGTCATATTAAAAAGACACATGCTGTTTTTTCATCTGCCCATGTCATTTATACAAAAGAGTGAAATGACAGTGTGAGAAAGAAAGGATGAGAGGAGGAGAGCAGTACACAGAAGGGTGCACATGTCTAATGCAAGTAATGAGCAGAGAGAGGGAGTGAAAGGTAAAGGTCAGCAGTCTCTCTTGATAGTCTATGATGGTGAGACTTAGCTAAATCTTCCTCTGCTTCATTTAAAAGTCATTCTTTTGTAAAGTTGTCTGCCAGAGAAGGAGCAAACTAAATAGCCAGGAGATTTAGATGTCTGAAAAAACGGTGCGATACGAATGAAACAAGAGTACACAGTCTTGTATGGGCCATTAGATCTATTTCATGTTAAGAGCACTTAAGCCTCTTTTGTTGGTTCCAGAATTCCACCACTGATAAGCTGTGAGTTTGAACTAATCGTGTGTGTGTGTGTGTGTGTATATGTGTGTTCATGCACAAAATGAATGTCACATGCAAACCTCCGTTGAGAACAGTGGTCATACGCCAACTTTAGTCATAATGATGTATACCCAGACTCCAGTGTGATTGTTTGGCCTCCAAGCTGACACACATCATGTGACATCATTTCCAAGGCCAACCAGAACACAGAACTGCCATCACACACATTTCAGCACTTTACTCTTGTTTTACTGCTCAACAGGGGCATGTTGATGACAAAAACCTGAGGAGGAGCAGAAATCATTTATGAAAGACTGAAAAAGTGCTTAAAGAGCTATTGCACTTACTGTATTTGTGTGGGAAAGGATACGGATGAAGAGAAAAACTCTTGCTGTTAATCCATCTCTGACCTGGCCTTCACATCCAAAGGTTATTGGGTCTCTATCAAATCCTATCATGTATATTGCCATCCCACAATGCTCAGCGATGGCGCCGGCACCAATTGAAACAGTGTTTCTTTGTGTGTTTTCACATGAGATTAAAGGCAGGGACATTATAGATGGGATTAGAGATGTGTGTGTGTGTGTGTGTGTGTGTCTGAGCATGAGATATTGTGCTTCAGTTACAGTATTTGAGGTTGGGCGCTAACTTTTCCTGTGTGGTGTTGAACTCATACAACAGACAAAAACAGATCAATTCATTGTTATAGCATCCAGCACTGTGGTTTGGAACATAAACTCTCTGACTCATGAACCATGGGAGAAATGTTTCTTTGGAAAGAGGACTTGTCTTGGTTTGAGGAGTTTATGTCTGAGGAAATTAATAATTTAGCCTTCTTTTCACTACCCAGGACCGGTCATTTGCTCTCGAGTGTCTTATTTTAGTTTATATGGGTTATTAAACCATAATCTCAGTTGACTCATAAACATCTAGACGTGTATGCATTCTCAATAATAATTAATTTATCTGTCTTATCAATTTATATATATGGTTAAAGTCAGAGGCATCCAGTGTTGTTTTATACTGAATTTAAAAATTATGTTTTTATTGTAAAGAGTGTTTTTCAACAGAGTGGAATGGACATGAAAACATAATTAAAATAATAATAATAATAATAATAATAATAATAATAATAATAATAATAATCTTGACTGCCTGTCACCGTGGCGACCGAGTAAATTCCAGGTTTGTTTCCTTTGATTCGGGAAATGTGCATTAGTCAGAAGCTCGCAAAGCAGGAGACTGCTGGTTTTATTTATGTCCATCATCATTCTCTCTGAAACCAAGATGGATTAGTATGCTAGTGTACTGAAACACAGCCCATGACAAACCTCAAAGAACCGAGGTAAGCTTTTAATGGCTCAGGTGCACAATATAGGTTTAATGAATACTCTGGAAGCACACATAAATCCTTATGCACACATTTTCAAAGTGACAAGCATTGATTTCTCTGTAGGCTCATGGCTTTTGGACTCTTGTACTCTCTAAAATAATCAAAGAAAATGAAGGGTTTGTGTGTGTGTGTGTGTGTGTGTGTGTGTGTGTGTGTGCGTGTGTTTGTGTGTGTGTGTGTGTGTGTCTTATTTTCATAATTGGTTAGATATCTGCATCAGGTTCTTGCATCAGTTTAAATTTAATTTGTCGCTGATGAAAATGAAATAAATAAATACATACATACATAAATTATTTATTTATTTGCTTTTGGAAATTACAACAGTAATTTGATGGTATAAGCACAAGGAATGCAGTTGACCATCTTATATCATTATGTACTATATGTCCAAATGCTATTTACTTTTGCAGTGTCTACTTTTGCAGTTGGTTAGGCATTTGCTTTGAGTTTCAGAATTTGTTAATTTAATTTAATTTAATTTAATTTAATTTAATTTAATTTAATTTAATTTAATTTAATTTAATTTAATTTAATTTAATTTAATTTAATTTAATTTAGATTATTTGTGGACTTTGAATATAATTCATTGTATTATTTTTTTTTATTATTTGATAATTTTATTATTTTGTAAATCTTTTATATTTTTTAAAGTATTATTATTATTATTTTATTTATTTATTTATTTTTTTTTTTTTTCTATAGCAACCAGTGTGTAGCACACAAATCATATTACAAATCAGGATCACAAAAAAATAAAAAATAAAAAAAATAAAAACATAAGTTTACCCGTAAGATGGAATCTTAATTTTTCCAGGTATTTAAGGTCTTTTATCATAAATAGCCATTCCCTATATAAGGGAGGGCTGTCTACTGCCCATTTAATGGCTGTCCTTGCCAGTATTAAAAAAGGATAAATAATGTATTTTGTGTAAAGTTGGAGGCGAAATGCAGAATAAACACATAATAGGTGAAGCTTTAACTCTAACTTTTCAAATGTCTTAAGGGCCTCACAACTTAAAATCCCCTTAAAATGTCCTACCTTCTTATGTTCCCACAGGAATTTTTACACGTCATAAATTTAAGTTACACCTATTTTTTACATTTGCTATATCTATTCACCATTCCTAATTTTATCTAACTTGTAAATATTTATAAAAGCACTATGTGAAAATGAGTCATAATCTCATCAAATGTCATAAATTCACCTTTGCAGAATAGATCATAAATGTGATTTACACCAACCTGCTTAAATAATAAAAAATAAAAAATAAAAATAATAATAATATATATATATATATATTTTTATTATTATTATTATTATTATTATTATTATTATTAAATGAGGAAAGAATAGATACGAGTTTTTTTATACTGAAGAAATCTTTTAATAGCAGACCAAGCTTGCAAAGTTGCAAACATAAGAGAACAATTCTTCAATTCAGAAGAAACTGAGATCTTAACATCTAAGAGATTTACTAATTCAAAAGTGCCACATAAGTCAATTTCTGTTTCAACCCTATTATTTGATTAAATACTTTAAGATCATTTATAGAAAATTGAAGTAAAGTCATGGAAAGAATATATATAAATCTGGGTAGGATAATCATTTCAATTAAATGTAACCTTCCTAAGAGTAGACCAGTGTGTTAAATTTATATATTTATTTATTTATTTTTTAACCTGTACTATCAAAGGTTTTATATTTGATGGATTATAGTGATACAAGTTTGGGTGGTATACGTATACCCAGATATGATACCCATCTAAAAGGTTCAATATATAAAGGCTTAGTTTTACTATACATCCTGATTGGCATGATTTCAGATTTACCTTTAACAATTTCCATCAGGGAAATTTCAGGCTGCGTAAGAGTGAGAATGACATTGTGATGCTTCTGTAGTTTCAATATCTCTGACATTCTACAATGCTGCAGTGTCTTCAGTCAGGACGGCAGTCTGAGAGCATGCTTCGGTTTCTTCCTCGGGCCTGCCATCCATGTTCTTAGATTGATTCCAAAGTTTTCAGTTACATTTTACACAGGTTTTCTGTGTTTTAATCAGCATACAGCACAGATAGAAACAGTTTTGGAGAAGTAGTGGCTTAATTAACTGAAGAGCAAAATGCAGAGCATCTACAGTATCACACATCATTCAATGTATTTTTCATCTTAACGTTTTTTAATGTATTTATTTATTTGTATTTATTTATTTCAAGAAAACATTAATCAAGAAATCTCCCAGACTCTCCAGGTTTCCACAGTAGCTTATTATTTTCTGTCTGAAAAATGGGGAGGCTCTTTCTGAGGCAGTGCAGGGGGAACACTTAGGGCCCAAATGGGTCCTCGCTAAAATGACTTAGTGTATCTGTCTCATGCCAAGGCTGTCTTTCTCTCTCATTCGCTCACATATTCATATCTTAACACCGGGAGCGCTGAACACTGGCGCTTTTGAGAAGGAATTAGGGGAAGATTTAAAAAATGATTCGAACTGGCTATAATTCCAAGTCTCTCCTAATGTTTTATTAATTCGTTCAGATAAAAGAATATGAATTGAGACGCTGTAACGACACCTTAAGTCCATACATTATGAAAATGGATGGAGACGTTGTACACGTGTTTTGAGGAAATATGAAAGAATCTGAGGAGAGCCGGGACCTTTTAATGTGGAACTGAATGGGAGGTGGACTCTCTCTCTCATACACACACTCACACAAAGGTTTTGGCTTTGTATCTGGATGATTCAGTGGTAATTCTGGCTTCAGCTCTGAGAAACGGACATGTTCCCAGGCATGCCGCTCAGGAGGGTGAGAATAAATGAGACTCTCTCTTTCTGGCCACGTACACATTCAAAAGCTTTGTGACAATCTCATTTATTCTCAGGAGTGAATCCCCTAAGTTATAACTCCATGTGTGAAAGGAATAAAAGAATGACTCCTACGGCTCCAAACTTGTTGGCAGTGTCACTCTTCTTTGTAAACAAAGAAAGGGATCAAACAGCTTTTTGTTTACTTTTTTACCAGTTTTTTTTTGTTTTGTTTTTGTTTGTTTGTTTGTTTGTTTGTTTGTTTGTTTGTTTGTTTTTTTGATCAAATTAACATTAATTAAATAACAAAGACATACTAATAAAACAAGACCACTAGTAAAATGGTTTTCTTTTGCAGTTTTTCTAGTAATAATAATAATAATAATAATAATATGCTATGAATTTCAAATTGCATTATCACCACAACAATTGAACTGAAAAATATATGTGAATTTTAGAATATCTTTGTTTCCGTTACATTTGCCAACAAGTAATGGTGAATCATTTCATCGAAAGGATTTGTTTGTAATTTAGAAATATTTACACCAGTATCTGGTCACTTGATTTGTTATGAGTGATTAATTGAATCAGTCTTTCAACTGAGTCTTTAAACTGAAAGTTTAACTGTGACGAGTGGGGCGGGGCTAAGAGCAGTGGGAACAGGAGCGAGGCCGGTGGAGTGATTGAGAAATGTGGACACCTGCTCGACCCACCGGTCTCGAGTCCCAAGGAGGAGATGGAAGGATATAAAACTGGAGCTACGACAGTGAAGGATGAGAGAGGGCCGGGCCTGAGTTTTATTTTATGGTTTAGTTTTTGTTTGTGCGCGGCAGTCGTCCGTGAGGGGCTGCCACGCTGTTTTGTTTTTATTTTATTATTAAAGTCATTTTTATTGTCTGCTGGTTCCCGCCTCCTCCTTCCCCTGAAATAAAATTGTTACATTAACAAAGCATTTTCATTGCAAATGAATTTATGATCATAACAGTTGAAGTGAAACATTAAACTGAAGAAATGTACATGCATTTCAGAATATTTGTTTCCGTTTTGGTATGTCGCTTTTTCTTTAAGAGCTTGTAGTGGTGACTCGAACCTTTTGAATCAGTTTATATGTGTTCCCTGATACTTGTTTCTTCTTTTTTTAAAGTTTCAGCAGCTTTCCATTTATGAACAAACTAAACAATGTAATAACGATGATCTGCTGAACCACTGAATTTGTCTGGTCAGTGGACATTTAGTTGCAGTGTGTATGACCTGGATTTCTCCTCCTCACCTCAGGCCAGAGAGTCATCCAGTTCATCTAATGAGGAAAAATGGTGATGTAATGCCATTACAAACTTTGGCCCTATGCTCTGCATCATCTGTGGGACCTTCAGCCCATGGAGCTCCAGGTTTAGGTTCACAGTTCTCTCACAGCCCATGAGAAGCATCGCTGCTGCATGAGTTGATTGTGTAGCATTGTTTCACACTGGCGTGAAAGAACACAAACTCTGGTGATATTTTCTGTTCATTTTCCACTGCTCTGAGTACAACATATCCGTTAACGAAGGCCTGAAGTGTGTGGTCAGACATTTAGAGGAAACTATTGACCTTGTGCTGTGTGAGTGTGGCTTTTCTGGGAGCACATCTGTTCTCATTAGCCACTCATTGAAAGGCTATCACAGAATGATAAATGAATACAAATTGATCACCAGAAAACCTTTCTGTAGTCTTGCACAGCTGGAATGTATACAAATCAAGATAAACAGATTCCAGAAAGCTAATAGATTTGAATCAAAGGCAGTATCGACAAATTGATTACAGAAAATATATACAGCGTGTACATGTGAGTTGTAATTTGCACATTAATTGAAGGAAGCAGATTCAATATTTTATATATATATATATATATATATATATATATATATATATATATATATATATATACATGGTTATATGGAGAGCATATGACCAGCTGTGAAATGTAAGTAACCAGTCATCAAGCAGTCATCAAACCCAAACCCAGAGTCCTTTCTTTGAAGCTTTGAATGCTCCAGTGCCCATTCAGTGTAACGCACTGAAAAAAAAAAGTCATCAGTGCTGTTAGAAATGTCTTCTTTTTGTGTTCACGGAAGAAAGTACATTAAGTAACATGGGTTTTAAATGACATGAGGATGATTAAATGATGACAGAACGGTCATACACTGCTTAAAAGCGAATTAATGCAAACTGGAGGTGTTGTTTTTAGTTTCCTCTTCTCTAAAGCATCTGAAGTCTGTATTGTTTAATTCACTCAGAGACTAGTGGCAATCCATGTGTAAATTTCCCAACAGCAAATGTCCAAAGTCACACTGCGATAAACACAGTAGTCTCAATTATAATCAGCACTGTCTAACGAAAGCAATTATTTTGGGGGCTGTAAATCAGATGGAATCAGTCGGATTAATAAAAGTGTAATTAATATTAATGAACTGCAGTACTGTCAACAGGGGACTGTAAATTAAATCGAAGCTGAAAAACATAGCTCACATTGAGTTGCACTCCATTTGTCTGTTGGTGAGACAGAGGCCTTTCTATACAGTACCTTTTCAGTGTTCTATTATGAACGTACATACATTTTAATAAAACCCTTGAACACATTTGATTTATATACATATATATAAACAGCGTTTATTTTTTTTAAAACATACAAATTTAAATTTCAAACACTGAGGATACCGCTTTATTTGTATAATATCCTTACTTGTATAGATGTACGTTTAGATGTATGTGGCATTAGTTTGCATTTGTATGCATAACTACTAATCACTTCAGTTTATATATTAACATTATTTTTCATGTTATTCTCTTTTCTTTCTTGTTTCATTTATTTTCCACCACAAACAAGATTCCTATTAACAATTTCACCAGACAGTAAACAAGACAAGTAAACAACTTATAAACCTTTACAGTTGACTGAACAAGATTAAATTTCAATTTTGCTGTGTATTTGACATATTCTAGAGAACGTTCTGTCATCAAAATCTTAAGAATTCTATACTCTTTATTGTTGTATTATTTACTGCCATCTATGTGAGCAGATTTTATTTTCATGCTTGTGGACTCTGAAGGGAATTGGTTTGACATTTGTGCAAGTCTGTAATGGTCATTGCGGTCTCTTCGGAGTGAGCTCTTGTACACACTTCTGATATGAACATTTCTACAAACAGCATCGCCGCCCTGTGTATTGGGTTCAAAATGTGTTTGGGTCGCTGTGTTTGAAACTGAGAGCTGGGAGGCCAATTTAACTGAGATATAGCTTGTTCCTAATGAAAACTTATGGGGTTTGCTGTTTGCTGAGTCTTCAGGAACCAACTGACCAATTAGGTCTCACAGGAAAGCCCAAACACACAGAGCAGGTGAGCAATAAACAACAAAAAACATCTGGACACATAAGACCCTGATGCAATTCTGTAAACAATTATAGCTTTGTTGCATCACTGGCCCCTGTGAGCCATAAACACAGTGGCTTGTAAAAACAGTAGTATAGTTCTGTACATATTCCCATTATTGCAAGGTATTTCAGGGTTTCAAAAGTAAAACTACATTGCTTCAAATCAGATGTGTCTGTCTTTGTATTTTTCATTAACACATAAATGAAGTCAACAATAATTGTTGCTTGCAGTGTGTTTTGCTTTTTTAATGCGATAATGTGATTATTTTTCAAGAATTGACTGGGTGGTGAAAAGTGATTATGACATACCAGAAAAAAAAAAAAAAAAAAAACTTAATGTATCACTTTTTGGCTGTTTGTTTATATTGATATTTAATTAAATAACTGGATTTTACCAATTAATTGTTCTTAAAAAGACCAGAAACATTCATTAAGAATGGAAACTGTGTCTAAACAGAACAAAAAAAATAAATAAATAATATAATATGAGATTGCATAAAGTATTTAAAAAGTGTCCAGATTGCATTCAAATTAAAAGACAGAGGCTGAAGTTCAGTTAAGGTAAACATTAGTGAATAGTCCCATGCACATTTTATCCTAAACCATATAGAGAAAATCCAAACGGTATGCCTGCATCTGTTTTCATAATGTAACACATTTTTTTTTTTTTTTTTTTGCTCCGCTTTCATATTCTCTCTGCTTCCATCAGCTCATCTTGCATTCTCTAATCATCCTCATGATGCCTTCATCCTGACCCATCACCTCTGCAAAATTAAAGTTCCCCTTTTCCATCTTCCTGTGCCTGTGTCATCAGGCATAGAGAGGGCACAGCAATCGGCGGGGCAGTCCTGTTTGATTTGATTGTCTTCTGGATTGATTTGAACTCATGCAGGAGTTCAAGTGTGATCCAGGGGCTCATCTTGCCGTGTCGTGTGAAGTTTGTCAGCTGGAAACCACAGTGTCAGGGCAGACGTTCCCCTCAGGGGATGGAAGCAGATGCACGGGGCGGCCCTGGTGAGGAATATTAATGGAAAATAAGTGTATGCATGTGGAAGAGGAGGAGGAACAATGTGAATGTATGTGGAAATATTAATGTGATTCTACAAAAGTTTGAATTGAAGAACTGGCTTTCTTTCAATTCATGAGTGTGAACTGGAGCTCAAATGGACAAATCTGTCTGTCTGTTCATTCGTTCTTCTGTTCTATTAATCATCCTGTCACAGGATTCTTTATATGATTTTGAATGGCACACAACCCTGGCAGATAATTCTAGGGTGTTGGTACTGATTGCATAGATGACAAGTAACAAATAAGTGTGTGAATGAACGTGCTATCGCTAGAAGTGAAGGATGACTTGTGAGTAGTCCCACATGACAAGGGTTATCTGCAGTACAAGTGTTATCTATCAAATCAGACCTAGGAGCTGCTTGATTTAATCTGAACATGCTGAACTCAGACAGCAAGCATCAAAGCAAGTGTAGTATCTTCTATCTAAACCTCTCTTACTTTAGTACAATCTTGCACGCTGATTAATTGTGGGATGTGCAGCCGCTGGTTTGATGGGAATGTAAATTTGGGGCTTAGTATATCTGGGAGTGCTGTAGGTAAGTGTGATGTATGTCTGCGCTGGAGGTCTCCGTCCATGACCAGCACCACATATCAAAAGAACAACCACCTCTGTTCCACGCTATACAGCACTATAGTTCCTCGCTCAGAGCACTTTTGAAGAAGAGATCATTGCTTAAGAGCTTACTCTGGTTAATAGTTTAATATATTCCGTCTCCTGTGCATTCCTTTTTAATCTCGTTTTCTTCTTCTTTTCCACAGCTCAATGCAAACTTCAGAACATATACAGACATAGGTTGGCCCCAAAAAGTATTTTGACACTTATGGTTAAGTGTATGTATGTAATTGGATTGCATAATAAAATATCACAAATTTGCCTTTTTTCTAAACTAAAAATCTTTTGGAGAACGTTTTCAGTAAATAACAAATTAAATATCTGTCCTTTTTTTCACGCAAAGTGTCATATGGACCACTTATGGTGTTTTTTAGCTTTGGATTAGATAAGGCATTTATTTTAAATGAACAGTTAAATCAAAAATATCAATTCTTTTGGCAAAAATTGTCAGAAAAAATAAAATAAAAAATAAACATCCTGTTTTACACGTACAGTGAAGATTTAGCTAAGAATTACATAGCTATTTTCACATCTGATCTTGTTGAATATACATTTGTAGGAGTTTCCCTTTCAGATGCAAAAACATTATGGGAGGAGAGTAATAAAATGAATCATGCAACATGTTGCACTCATCAAATAACTGGTATTTGTGCCTTTATTTAAGAGCCAAAAAAACTAACAAAAATAAAAATAAAACAATTCAATAATTTTATTTTATTTTATTTTATTTTATTGAGCAACATGAACACACACTGTAACAATAAGAGAATGAGTAAATGACCACATACTTTTGATTTTGGCTGTAAAAAAATAAAATAAATAAAAATAACAAGCAGAAGCACAATTTTCCAGTCAAATGTTTGACAAAAAAACAAAAAAACACCCCCAGGTCTAAGTTTTAACAGTAAATATACTGTTTAAAATCATTATACATTTTTTTTGGACCTTTACTAGTTGCCAGACGTTAGTGGATCTTGTTCATAGCTGAATTACACCTGTGGTTACTCTGCTAGGACTTGAAGAGAACTGACTTCATATATATATTAAAAAGGACCTTGGAACAAGTTGATTAAAAGTCACTGAAAAAAAAAAAAGAAAAAAAAAAAGGCTCAGAGTGAAGTGTCCAATTACATTTCAGAGCCACTGTTCACATCAGATACCCATCCTGCTGTTTCCTCTGTTCTGTCAGGTTATATTTTTTGGACAGTGTCTCCCGGCTTACACAGTATTGATATAAGGGATTGGCTTTCATGTAGTTTTTGGCACAACCTAATGGGTGATAAACCAGATATTAAAAAGGAGTCAAGTAAATCTTTTCCTGGAGAGAAGCAAATCTCAGGAGTATCATAACATTGGGTGATGTATTGGAAGTAGTGAAGTTATAATAGCTGAACAATCACACTGAAAATGTATTTTATCCACCCTAATAACAGACACAATGACAGAATGTTAGGAAAGCAGACTGACTTATATGCACACACACACACACACACACACACACACACACACACTAGTCACTATATAATATATATCCACTAAAGTAAAGGTCATCAACCCTCAAGATACCAGGAAAAGAGAAAAAATCCCTCTGCTTCCTCTATTATTTCTGTTTGATATGTATTCAGCGAATACTCTTTCTGAGTCTCTGACCTTATCTGAGAAGCAGGCTGCCGATGCACCTGATGGAGAGCAAATTCATTTTTAGAGAAGCATGCTCTAATATGTTAAGTTAATTCCAGTTAAATGTCAAATGCAGTAGCGGTTAGGTCTGTGCTGCTACCTCTGCGCTCCTCTGAACAATCTGGACCATGTAAAGCACCGCTGATATTGATCGTACTTTGTAACTTAACCTTCGACTCCATGGAATGGCTGATTTGTGGGCTGAAATTGTTTCGTGCCCTTTGCTGTTGTTTAAAATGTGCAGCGACGAAAGTTTGGCGTGCGTCATGTTGACCCGTCCGAACCTGTAAGCATAATGCTAATTCAAAACAGTTTCCAGTCCAGCGTGATGTTGACACACTGCTGTCTCGCTGTTTGTGTTTTCCAGTTCATTTTCAAGCAGGTTTATTGGCAGGGGAGAGCAAAGGTGCTTGTAACACTTTTTTTATTTATTTTGTTCTAACTGCGAATAATAACCCCGGGAGATTTGGTCCTAGAGATCTCAGTTTTTCACAAAAGGTAGCCTCATCAGTCTACTACAAATATAAGCTGCTTTTATATAAGTATACAGAATTTTATATGCTATGTCTGTGTGATAATAAATACATTTTGAGTTGTATGTTTACCCACAAGTTGGATATCAGACTTCAAGTGTTGCTCTTTTGCACTTTTACAGTTCACCAGTGTGCATGCAGGTGTATGATGCTAAAATAGTGGCAGCTTTGGGTGATATGAAATATGACTATTTTAATACTGATATGTTTGTTATTTCAATACGCATATGACATGGTTTTTAGCAAGAGTCACTTTCTGGCTGGTATTATAGCTGGTACAGGCTAAAGGCTTGATTTTATCTACTGAAAATGACAGAAGAAATGCATCAGGCCTCGCAGACTTAAACTGCAGCCTTTTTCAGAATGTATCCTGAAATCTTTCATTCCTTATGTTCCATTTCTTATGTTGGGTTTTCAGTGTAGGTAGGTTTTATAAGGCTTTACAACTTACATTAAATTATCAGGAATAAAATGCATCAAAATATACTTTTAGGTTTATTTATTTATTTATTTATTTATTTTATTTTTTTTTACATTTTTGATTAAATAAATGCAGCCATGGTGAGCCTTCTTTCAAAAACATGAAAATTTTATAATTCTAAACTACAATGTAGTGTATATACTGTATAACAGTAATATTATTCAGAAGTATTATACAGATTTTAACTTTTTTTTTTTTTTTTTTGCATTTTGTTGCATGCTAATGCATTCACTTACCACAAAGTAAACATGCTGATCTCACAGGTCCATGAAAATACATCTTTATGGATGAAGTTATTCAAGAGCCTCTTGTTTCTGCCCTTGCCTCTGTAGATCTCTCCCTCTCCATTACGATTATCTTTTTTTCACCATTATTCCTCTTTCCAGTTGTCCTCCCACCCTGTTCTCTCCTCCCAGTCACTCGCCCTGTTATCGTTGGAAGCACCAGGCCTGTTTTTGTGACCAACAGAGTCGGATGGAATTTTGGCGGCCGTTCACTCCAAACACACAAGGCCTTGGCACATGTAATTAATGCTCAGCAAACACCATCCAGAAAAGAGAGAGCTCGGAGCAGCGCAGGGCCGGGTGAGAGAGGAGGAGCAGGGAGGTTAGCTCCCAGATGGTGGACTTGTCTTTCATCATTTCCCCTTTTATTTTGTAAATACCTTTTGTGGTGACAAACAATGGGCAGAATGGACATGTGTGTTTGTGATACGTGTGTATGTGTGACATTAGAGTTTGCTTTGCTGTCCTCGTCTGTTACACGGACCGTCTGCTAGCGACTCGCTCCATCAAGGAATTCAGGGCTTCCAGATGTTCTGTGTCGAAGGCGTCCACAGGCTTGACAGGCTGCGGCCACTGTTTGTTGTCCAGACACTTCAAAGCAGTCTTCTTCCATCTGAGATGGACAGCATATGCCACCGTTGCTCCTGAGCGATATGTTACATTTGAGGATGGAAGCAGGATCAAGATAGAAAGAAGGGTTATACTGTTTAAATGCTACATGAATAAAATCTGGGGAAAAAAAGCAAGCTAAATAATATGTGGTTTGCACTGAAATTAAAGAAAAATAATATACTCACTCTCTTTAAACTTCATATACTGCATGGCTTATAGGATTTACTTACAATAAAGTTAACTTCCATTAAGGATGTATTTTACTTTTCAATCTGAAACATTAGAAACAAGCCGGAATATGCAAATTAATGCACCATTGCCTTTAAGCCTGCTGTTTACTGAAACTTAAATGCTTAAGAATATAAATGCTGTCTTAATCATTTAACTTGTAATAGCTGGTAGAACAAAATGAGACTGACTGACCCTGCTGACCTGAAGTCACTGAACCATGTTTCACAGAACTGGAAATGTGTCAAGCATATCAGCATAATCAAGTGAGAATCTTTCTTTATTATGATAAGTAATTGAATAATTACTTCTTTCGTTCTTACTTTGAGCCAATTGACCCCCATTAACACTGACTCTTGAGACAGTAAGAGTCATTTTTATCTCACTGACAATAGGCTCGACTAATCCTGCAATTACAACAATGTTAATCACTCACACGCTTTCACACACACACACACGCGCGCGCGCACACACACACACAGGTGAACACATTGAGAAGAAGTGGATGTTGACAGCTCTCTTAGCTTCTGACATTTAAACAAACTATCAAAGAGCTGTTCACAGATGGACGTGCGCACACACACACACAGATGCCAGCTGCATAAAAGTACCACAAAATATTAATCAGAGTAACTTGGAATAAAATGACTATATCATGGTACTGATGGTACATGGTACTTTTAATCATTCAGAATTATAATATACATTCAGTTATATAATACCATCAACATGCAAACCCGTTTACGCCTCAGGATGAAAAAACAAACAAACAATTAAACAGTTAATTGTGACATGTTTTCTTGTTTATCTCAGACTTACTTTCTCTGAATTCTAAAGTTTATGGGTTTATATCTTGCAATTCAATTTATTTTTTTTATTTATTATATATATATATATATATATATATATATATATATATATATATATATATATATATATATATAGAGAGAGAGAGAGAGAGAGAGAGAGAGAGAGAGAGAGAGAGAGAATTATTATTATTATTTTAAATAAAAATAGGTACAGTAATTGTGACTTATCTCACAATTCAGATTTCTCTTCTCAGAATTTGTATTTATTTATTATTATTAGATTATTAGAAACTCCATAAATCAATGCACGGTGGTACCACAACAATACTTAATTGTATTGATACAAGACGTGTGCAATACTCAATTACTCACATTTTGAGTGGCCCAAAAATCCACTTTAAATGTCTAGGATTCAAAATCAAATTTAAAACTGGAAATTAAGCAAAATTATGATGTTTCTTTTTTTTTTCAGTTCAACATGCTCAGATAGTTCTTCTGCTAATAAAATTTGTCATGAAAAAAAAAAAAATTTAATTAGAAAAAATGCTAAATAAAAGCATTTTCACTAGTTTACTTTTCTGCCCCACTGTACATAAAAGTTAATAAATAAGCCGTATAAATGTGTGGGAGGTACACACCACATTTCTCTTCCGCCCTCAAAACACAAATACACTGATGTATGTTGTCTAAGAAGGATTTGTCTCCATTCTTCAGGGAGAGGCTTCTTCTCCATCTCAATTAGTATTGAGAGACTGAGAAGCAGTGTTTTGAGAGGGAGACATCTTTATTCATGTGTGCATCCCTGTGATTGGCATGGCCTCCAGACATGATTTCTCCCTGCTCAGGAAGCCAGCCAGATGTTATTGATATTCACAAATGTCTGAAATTTGCATCTGAATCCATTCTCGACCCAGACGAATATTACGACATGAGCGAGAGCCATGGCATTAGGTTCAAGGTGAGGTGGGATCGGAGAACAACCGGATGTGAGCTTTGTTTATTGTGAGTAAACTGTGTGTGTGTGTGTGCATTTTTGTTTTCTAAAGGTGTGTAGTGTGTGTCTATTAAGTCATATGCTTTATGCATGCAAAGTTGTTAACTATGCACTCTTTATTTGTTTGGTTAATATGGAAGTGTGGGTGTAGTCAGTAATCACTCTATCATTCAAAATATAATTATTAGAATGATGGCTGCTGAAAATTCAGCTTTGCATCGCAGGAATAATTTACATTTTAAAATATATTTAGTAGAAGAATAAAATTAAATAAACAAATAATATTACTGTTTTTACTGTACATTTCATCAAATAAATGAATGGATTTATGAATAATAATAAAAAAGTAATGTTGTGTATAAAATTAATTAACATTTTGATGCCCTAGAAGCCTGTTTGAAAGAAGTTTCCTCTGCTTTAGATTTCACAATTTATAACTTTCATAACACAGATCTGTGCTGTTTAGTGGTGTGCCTTCTCAGAGTCTTCAGCAATACTGATGACATGATACAGCCCCACTAATACAGGAAGTGGGGAAATCTGAGTCCTGCCCAATCAGCAATCATGCAAATTGATGATGAGCTGATGGAAGATAGAGGCTGTTCTCACAGCACAGATTTTACAGAGCACATGAAACAACACGATCAAAGAGTTCTTGATTAAGCAGTAAGTTTGGTTAATGGAAGCTTTTATTGATTTTCCCTTTGCTGCACACTCTACTACTAGGAGCGTTAATTGAAAATATATTATTGTGCTGAGCATCAAGAACAGATAACAAGAGAGTCATGCATTATGAAATGAAGGTTCTGGGTATTGCTTGTAAAGTTAGGGCATTTAAATCGACCAGTTCCATCAATCATACGCATTTAGATGAAACTATCTACTTTTTCTTTCTGTGGAACACAAACAATGATGTTTTGAAGTTTTTTTAATACACTGAAATAAAGTGAACCCATTCATTGTATGAATCATGATCCACTAAAGAAAGAAAGCCATACAGCTTTGGAAAGGCGTGAGAGTAAATAAATGATGATTTTCTCGGGTCAGTCTTTTGGATCTATGTTTTGGATTAAGCCGCAACCCCTTGTCGGTCCACATTCATAACACATTAAGCTAATTGTAAATGCTTCACCACCTTTTGCTATGCCTTTTGGTCAAGCACTTCTTTCAGCCACAGCTACTGTATTGAATTTACGGTTTTTACATAGTGTTCAGAAAATCTAAATTCAACAATAGATTGATAATTCACTAATTTGTACACTTATCCAGATCAACCTATTTGCATCCTTCAGAAATAGCCCACGGATTTGGCATCAATACCGCTATCAGTTGAGATACCGGATTAATTACAGGATAATTCATAAATGTATTCTTTACTTTGGTTGCGGTTTGAAGGCTGATTTAGGATTGAGCTGTACAGTTTATAGAGATTTAGCTTCAAAAATCTTAACTGACAGCAAACCACCCAATAAGCTATTACTGTTCCACTCAGCACCTACCAAAATATTTAAAAATGAACTATAATTATGGGTAATGGACTTAGTGTAATATTTACAGTTACGTGAGCAAATTAAAAAGCCATGAATACTCTTTTTAGTTCCAGTTTTTCAGCGCACTTGACCGCCAAAATCTTTCATGTAGAGGTTATTCGTATGTGTTTGATTAGCAGTCGATGCCAAGCTCATATGATAGAGTCAAGTGCTGACCCAAGGTCAGAGTTTTTTTTTTTTTTTTTTTTTTTTTTTAAGCGCTATAGTTCATTTACAACGTGAACAGTGTCGGCATGCTGTGTTAATCTTGTGTTTTCTCAGTGGTGTGTGCCAATGTTAACATTAATCCTGATTAATCCTCATTACCCCTAAAAGCGCTGTACCCTAACCCCTCCGTCCTGCCCAACCAGACACGTCCATCAAATCATGGTGCCGTTCCATGCTTTCGATCTCCTGCACTGAACATCGCCAGCTAATCAGCTAGCATAAATAAACCACTCAGCCAACTCCTAGCCCCAGCCATTTCCTCCAGGAGTGAACAGTTCAAATGAAAGGAAAGGATTTGTATTTCTCTCAAGTAAATGGACAAACGGCAGTGTTTGATCTCTGCTTCCCTCTTGTTTGAAATAAATCTCCTCCAAGTACTGTAAATCCATTCATCGATTACATTTTTTAGCACTACTTAAAAAGTGCTTCGTTAAAACATTCAAAAAAATCCACAACAGCATCTAAGGGGTTATTAAACATAATATTGTTTGTGTAAACCTCTTATGAAAGTGAAAGTGACATACAGCCAAGTTTGACCAATACTCAGAATTCGTGCTCTGCATTTAACCCATCCAAAGTGCACACACACAGCATTGAACACACAACCATTTATGCTGCCATGCCCAGGGAGCAGTTGGGGGTTCAGTGCCTTGCTCAAGGGCACCTAAGTCATGGTATTGCCTGCCCAAGACTTGAACCCACAACCTTAGGGTTAGGAGTCATACTCTCTAACCACTAGGCCACCTCCCCCCGACAGAGAAATAGGAGGTGTGGTTTGGTTTCATCAAACTTCTACTCACTGGAATGCACTTCATTGAAGCAGTGGACTGCCTTATATTCCTCGGCGCACTCCCATCACTTTCTCATCCCTCTCTTATTTTTTCTGTTCCGCCTGGCTTCCATTAATATAGGGCCCATCTGGCTTTCCAGGGGATATTTAAACAGAAACTCCATCAAGGGGTTCAGTCAAAGCCATATGCTGCTGCTTCTACTGTGCACGGTGGAAGAGGAAGAGGAAAAGCAGCAAATCAATGGTGATTGAAAGGTTAAAAACTTGTGATCAGTGTCTCCTTGCAATGGCTGGAAGACACAGACAGATTTGCTGTCAGACTAACTGGGACATGCAAAGTCTTGAAGATTTGCTTCTAATATGATGGTTATGAAGTGTCCTTTGAGGTTGAGCTGAACTTACAATGATGCAGCTATTGTGAAAATTATTTCATCATGTGCCAGAGATTGAAACTGGAATCTGTGACTTGAACTCGAGTCACCCTTAAGTTGCAAAATTTGTTACTTGGACTATAGTGAATAACTGAATGGAGACCTGACCTGGACTTGAAGATACAAATGTCCTTACCCCATCAAGAAAACAGACTTTGATTTAATTAAATATGGAGTCTGTTTGCACTGCATGTGTCAAATAGATTAGCTTTTGATCCAGTGTTTACAGTGTATCAGTTCAAGTCAAGTCATCTCCATCTCTGTAAGTTCTGTTAGTTAAATGGACATTTGGGAATGTAATGGGCACCAGTTACACATTATTTTCACATTTGTAAACATGTTTTCACTGAAACTGCAGGTTTCCTTATATGGTAGATGTTTTAACAAAAAAAAAATATTACAAATATGAATTGAGGACCTCTGTCTGAGACGATGTCTTCTGGGATGCCGAAGTACCTGAAGACATGGTTAAATAATAACTCGGCCGTTTCCATGGCCATGGGCAGACCTTTCAGGGGGAGAAGATGACATGACTTAGAAAATGTATCCACTATGACAAGAATACAGTTATTATTATCTGAAGGAGGAAGGTCAGTAATAAAATCCACCCCTAGGTGTGACCACGGGCGATTAGGGACGGGAAGAGGATGGAGCTTGCCTGATGGTAGATGGCGTGGGCTTTTGGAGATGGCGCAGTCTGTACATCTGTTCACGTACCTTCTGACATCTGAGGCCATGTTGGGCCACCAGAAGTGTTCCCTAAGTAACGAGAAGGATTCATTGACACCCGGGTGACCAGTGCCAATAGATGTGTAAGCAGAGTGAATGAGTGGAGTGCGCTGTGTCCTGGGGATGTACTGGTGTCCCGGTGGGCAACCCGGCGGGGTGTTGGTAGCAGGATCGTTTGGAGGAAGGGTCTCGGCAGACCAGGTAATGGGTGTGTGAAAGTCTCACTAATGACACTGATTTACAACATGGATGGATAAGAGTGCTCTCGTCCCGGTTGCGGGGACTCTTATTTTGACAGATCGCAGCTTATACGGAGGGATGCTTCAGAGCACGTGCGCGCGCGCGCACACCGCAATCCAGTCTTGCATCAGCGTCATCTTCAGATAGAGCGAGCCATGAAATTCCCTGACTAAATGACCTTTTCTGGGAGAATGGTTTCGTGTTCCTTGATATTTTTTGGGGGGGAGTGACTCCGGCACAGGATGTCAGCCTTCCCGTTCTTTGCCCCTGGGCGAAACGAGATGGTAAAGTCGAAGCGGGTTGTCTCGGATTTAATCTCTTGGCGACCCAAAGATACTCCAGATTCTTTTGATCAGTGAGAACCAGAAAGGGGTGTTTGGCTCCCTCCAGCCAATGCCTTTATTCTTCCAGGACCAACTTGATGGCCAACAGCTCACGGTTGCCGATGTCATAATTTACCTCCGCCGGGTTGAACTTCCGGGAGAAGAAGTGCATGGGTGGAGGTGACTGGGATTACCCTGCTGCTGAGATAAGACCGCTCCCACTCCGGTAGTAGAGGCGTCGACTTCAACGACAAAGGGTCGGTTGGGATCAGGATGGACCAGGAGTGGAGCGGTCGTAAATGCCTTCTTGAGGGCGTTGAAGGCCTCTGTGGCGGCTGGAGTCCAAGAGAGTTTTTTAGGTTTATTTCTGAGTAGACTAGGGAGAGGGCTGGTGATGGTACTGTAGTTCTGGATGAACCGTCTGTAGAAATTGGCAAAGCCAAAGATTCGTTGGAGATCTTTGATGGTGGTAGGAGTGGGCCAATTCCTTACGGCATTCACCTTCCCCTCGTCCATCCGGATGCCACTGCTGTTGATGTTGTACTGGAAATACGGCATGTCACAATCTCTGACGAAACCAACGAGAGCCAATGAGCATTTGATATCGCTGCCGTAAAACTTGTTGTAAAACTTCTTAACGGCACATTTTTAAGTAGTTACTATAGCTACAGTTGAAGGAGATACATATCGCCAATGAATGCGGTATGAATTTAGATCTGTTCCTCACACCAAGCATCACATGGATACAGGGTTAAAATAAAAATTAAATACTTTCATTATTATTTTATTTTATGCTTGTGCATGACAGCATACTAATAAAAAATATGTGCCCCCACTCTCTATTATAGATCAGTGTGTGTCCCATGGTAAACCAAATAAAATTACATGATAACGGTTAAATACTCTCTCTCTCTCTCTCTCTCTCTCTCTCTCTCTCTCTCTCTCTCTTTCTTTTCATGTAAGGATTCTAAGATTATTTTTTTCCCAAGAATGCTAATATAGAATTTAATAAAATTATAATTAAGTGCAGTTTAATGAGGAATACTTCCAGAAAACATTGTCGGTGAACACAGTCCACTGTGCCATTCGCCGTTGCCGGCTAACACTATAGGTAAAATAATAAGCCATATCTAAACATGATCCAGAAGCGCAGGCGTTTTCTCTGGGCCAAGCCTCATTTAAAATGGACTTTGGGAAAGTGGAAAACTGTTCTGTGGTCAGACAAATAAAAATGTAAAGCTTCTTTAGAAAACTGGGTTGACATGTCATCCGGACTAAAGAAGACAAGGACAAACCAAGGAGTGCGTGTGGCATGGGCAGCTTACACATCTGGAAAGGCACCATCAATGCTGAAAGGTATATCCAAGTTCTAGAACAACATATGCTCCCATCCAGACGTCGTCTCTTTCAGGAAAGACCTTGCATTTTCCAACATGACAATGCCAGACGACATACTGCATCAATTACAACATCATGGCTGCGTAGAAGATGGATCCGGGTACTGAAATGGCCAGCAGTCCAAATCTTTCAGCCTTAGAAAACATTTGGCACATCATAAAGAGGAAGATGAGACAAAGAAGACCTAAGACAGTTGAGCAACTAGAAGCCTGTATTAGACAAGAATGGGACAACATTCCTGTTCCTAAACTTGAGCAACTTGTCTCCTCAGTCCCCAGACGTTTACAGACTGTTATAAAAAGAAGAGGGGATGCCACACAGTGGTAAACATGGCATTGTCCCAACTTTTTTGAGATGTGTTGATGCCATGAAATTTTAAATCAACTTATTTTTCCCTTAAAATTATACACTTTCTCAGTTTAAACATTTGATATGTCATCTATGTTGTATTATGAATAAAATATTGAAATTCGAAACTTTCACATGATTGCATCCTGTTGTTATTCACAATTTGTACAGTGTTTCAACTTTTTGGAATCAGGTTTGTATTATTTATCAATTGATTGAAATCTATTGTAACATTATAAATGTCTTTATTTTTGATCAATTTAATGCATTATTGCAGAGTAAAAAAAAACTTACTGACCCCAAACTGTAGTCCAGGCATGCAGTTTTTTCTTCCTGTACCTGACAGACATGGAACTGTGTTTAACATCCAGCCTGGCATCAGAGATAAGAGGTCCTCGTCTCCTCAATCCTCAGATAGCTGTATGTGTGCTCCATTTGCACTCTCACATGTGTGTCCGTCAAAGAGACAGTTTGTGTCCCAAAAGCAGTTCAGGAGCACTTGTGACAGTTGCTTCGGCTCTTTCCATATGACCAGAGGAAATGTTCTTTGACTTTAGAGGCGATAAACTCAGACGGTCTACCTGCTCTTTCTATTTTGTAAAATTTCCTCTCATCCCCTCCAGTTCCTCAATGCTACTTTAAGCCAAAGCATGTAATTGCTAATATATTGAAAGTTGCAGGTATATTGCACCATCATCAGACCATCCGTTGAGACCACTTATGAGAAAAATTTTAGTGCATGACACCACTTGACACTTTCCACAAATAGGCTACAAAATAGGGCCTCTCTTATACTCTTATTATTCATTTATGTATTTATTTATTTGTATTTATTTATTTTCTCTCAGTAGACCAAATGTTTTAAACCATAAATGTAAGGAAATATTAATTGATTTAATTTATTTGCTTGCTTGCTTGCTTATTTATTTTAGACCCTGAGTAACAGGGTTGATCAGTCAACACTACGTGAGTTCAAAAACATTGAGACAGTTATAAAATCTAATATAAAATTATATCAGATTTTATTTACTTGTCATCCTGTTATGTTGGAGAAAGGGTTGTAATAATCTTGATTTTGTGTGTTTATCCTGTTAGCCAGCACCCCCCATTATGGGCCTCACTGCTGAAATGCTCTACCTAACTTATAATTGTAACAGTTTCCTACTTCAGTGTGTTACAAACATAATTTTGGTGTCTTTGGAAAGAACACCCTTTGTGCTTTACTTTTTTTACTAGATTTATAATGCTCAAAAATATGGAAAAGGTTATAGACACTGAAGATCCTTGATTTTTTTTTTTTTTTTTACCACACTTAGCCTAAATATTTTTTTATTTGATATAAAAATAATGAAATGAGTCCTGGAGCAATCTAGAAAAGTGATGGGTTGAAAGCCACATGCCTCATGACTTTATATTTCAAATCTCAATAAGATATCATGAAAAATGAGACTCCTGCAAATATTTTTATGAGACTGTGTCTACACCCCCCACCCCCCAATAGTATTGAAGGCTTCTACAAACTATTTAGTCAGTAAACATACCACTGCATATATATATATATTGAGGCCTAGATTAGGTATATGACAAAAATAATCAATACTAGAAAATTAATATATAATCATAACCATGTGATAGATGATAACAATACCTTTCAAATGTTTTTTAAAAGATTAAAATCGGATAATTATTAAGAAAGTTATGGAATTTATGAATTCGGAAATTAGGGGTATTTTTTTTTTACCCAATTAGTAAAACAGTGAAAAACTGACCTCTTCTGCTTGATCAAACACTTCAAAATATCATAACTTCCTAATTTATTGGTCTATTTGCATAATTCAAACACCACAGTGTAGGTAATTAAAAGCCCAACAAGATTAAGATGACCTCTTTTTAAAAGGTATATATAAAAATGTATTATTTCTAATTAACCACTAATTAATAAAACCAAGAGCATCAATCCACGCATATATTTCCATATGAAATCAAAATAATCAGCCTTTTAAAAATAGGATATTTTCAACATCAAAAGTATATTATTATATTTATTTGTTTTTAAGTATAATATGATATTTATATTATATCTCAAAAAGTAATATACACTTGTATATAATATATACTTGTAAGTAGGGCTGAACGATATGGAAAAAAAAATCATATCTTTATTTTTTTGCCAGATATATCGATATCGATACAATACGATATGACTACGTGTTCTTTTGCTAAGCACGACCTGCACTACACGTCACTCTGGTTTACATTGTCTTTTCTAAATCCAAAATACTTCCAAATTATGGAAGATGATTTATGTTTTGGCAACAAGTCAGATTCTGCACTGCCGCCAGCCACATTATCTCCCGCACTCATTTTCTTTTTTTCTAATTTATCCGCTGTCTCTGTACAGTGTGCATAGACGTTGAAACGGGGGGGCTGGGGGGATGGGGGGGGGGGGGGGGGGACGATGATGAATTTAGCCAGAGACAGGCATGCTCAGAGCTGTCATATTTTACAACTTTTCAGTGTTTTCAACCACATACTGTTTATTTTAGGTTTCAAACATATAAATTCACGTACTAAAAAAACAATACATTTAAAGTTTGTAAAATACACACTGACGTCTATGAAAGAGGTAATGATAATCCTTTCCATTATAATTCGACGCATTTGATTCATATCAGATACACATTGTAACTTCAATGTTTACTCTATTATATTCCCAGTTCACCAGCCACTTACTTTTAAGTATTTCGGGAGAAGTGGATGAATTAACGTGTTGTAAACATAATGGTTGTAAATTCCAACAGATCTGATTCTCTGAACTGCGTCTGCGGCACAAACTAAAACCGCCTTTCCACTGTCTCCGACGAACGACAAGCGACAGACAGGAAGTCATTCATTTCCAATGGAAAGTAATGCGGGAGCTGCGTGAAGTTCCGATCACATGCGTTCGCGGAAATTTCGGATCCGATTTGAGCTTCTGATACGTTCAAATATTTGAACTTCTGCGACTAGACCGTATGCGAATGCCCGACCGGATGTGATGTATTCTAATCAAAACTGTCGGTGTGAGGTCAGAATTACCAATATTTTGTTAACATTAACATTATACTTTAAACACTATTTTTGTAAAATTGTGGTCTATAATACTTATGGCAGAAATAAATATTTAATAATTATTAAACCATTATTTACGTTGATTAGCCCCATAAAACCTACTGTTTTTATTTTGGGGGTCACCTGATTTGTGACGATGCATTCATAAATTAACTATGTTCATTAAAATGATAAATTTTACCATGGTGAATATGTCAAGGTGACGGTTGCTGCACGACCAGTTTGAAAGTTCTGCGTGACTGCCGATAGAGGGAGAAATGCGACAATCGTGTCCGAATGTCGTGTGCAGTGGAAAGGCGGCTTAACACGGCGGCGCCCATCGCGCATACAGCTCAACTAATGTGGTCATTATAAATTGTTTAAACAACAATATACTTCCACTTGCATGTATGATAACGATACATCGTTCAGCCCTACTTGTAAGCCTACAAGTACTACATACATTTTGTTGTTTTTGCTGCTTTAATGTTTTATTTTTTTTTTGAAAAAAATAAAAATAAAAATAAATACATTTCAGTAATTGTGAAAATAATTAAATTTTACCAACTCTGTGCAGAGTAATACAGCACACGTGGGCTGAAATGTTTGTAAGATTCGGCCCATCAGCTTGCCAGAAACGGGTCAAATGACCTTGCACAGTTGTTCCTAAACAAATACATAACCATCCATGGTATTTATTTATATGTTTGACAAAATCATGCCAATAATCTAGAGATTCTAAACCTTCATTCTGTATGATTACTTTGAAAAAAATACTTCACGGATAGATGAAAACTTGGAGAAGTTTTGGAAGTCAATATGATTGAATGGCCGATTCTGCTTTTGACCAACGTCACTTGCAGATTGTAAAACAACACATGCGAATCTTACAATCAATCCGAAACTTCACCTAATTCAATTTAAATGTATTTCACAAAGCAAAGATAAGAAAGATTTCCTATGTCACTGACGCGTATGGCGCTGATTACATGCTGGGAACACAGCCGTGGGAACAAAGCGCTTGTGGGTATATAGGTCAGTTTGTCACATACCTACTTAGCTCTTTATAATGATGCATGCATAGTTTGTCAAGATTAAATTTGTCCCGTTTAATTTAATGTATTCATAAACACTGACACGTGCAAGTTGAGGGGCCTTCAGGATGAGGGCGTCAGGGTGCAGGCTAAGAGGTAATTTTAGGGATAATAATTTCTGTATTTTTTTCTGGTTGACTAGGCATCTACACATGCTTATAAATAAAAGAATGAATGATTAGTTGTATGTTGACATGCCCCCATGAGTTAACCAATATGTCTAGCTTATTTTACAAAAAATAAAATAAATAAAAATAGAATTACTCAAAATCCTTATTTTTAATTATTGGTTAAATAATATATATATATATATATATATATATATATATATATATATATATATATATATATATATATATATATATATATATATATATATATATATATATATATATGAATTGTATTTACTATAATTGATTCCACATTAATTTTGTCTACATATAAAAATATTGCATATGATTTTAATCTTGGATAGAGTTGACACAAAATAGCCTGATTGTGGAAAGGGCAACTTCCACTTTATCCGTGTGAATGATTTTAGTCGAGAAAACTTGTGTTCCATTGTCCTGTTGATGCAGTCGTGTCTGTTAACCCCCGATAACCTTTGACCTGATGCTAGAGTAGTCATGCTCCCTCTATCTCTAGCTATCCCTTTATTTCCTGCCCACTGTAATTCCAAATCTTGCTTACAGTGGCTTTGGTCCAGGACACACAGGAACGTCGCTCTGTAGCAAAAATAATGACTCAATACTTTGGTAACAAGAGCTTACATTTTAGGAGGTTTCTTGAGCCACTTTGTAACTACCAGCCCAAGAGCAAATAGTATGTTAATTACAAAAATATGACTATTTTTTTTTTTTTTTTTTTTTTGTATATGCACTGGCATTCAGGCAAAGGCAGCTGCTGTATATTCTCATACTCCTCATCCAGCTCTCTAACACTCTCGTTCAAGCCCAGACCTGTTTCTACTCCAGCACACAGGCGTATTTTCTCTGCTATAAAACGCTGAGCTTTATAAATAAACCTCTGATTCTGCTCATCTCTCACGTCGCTGCTCTCCACTGTAGTGCCTCCAACACCGGCCACGCGCAATTTCCCCTGGCTCGGCCGAGTCTCCAAAAACCTCAGTCCCTCTGTCTTTTACAACAACAGCCTACCTATTTATACTCCTTCTGCTTCGGCTCTTTCATTCCCTGCTTTTCTCCGATTTCTCTTTAAAAGCATTGTGTCGGATTTCTTTCAATACTGTTTGTCTCAACATCCTGGGCCATCCTGGTGAAAATAATTGCAGATATTGTTACCCCTTTTTTTGTATAAAGATTGATGGTGGAGCCATAGGTTTGACGGATGTTCTATCACAACAAATAAAAGACACAGAATGCAAAAAAAAAAAAAAAAGTTTGGGATTCCAGCAGGACACTGGCTTGGACTGTGCAGGTGGCAGTGCTTGGATGATATTTCAGCCGCTTCTAAAGCACACACGTGCATGTCAGAAGCCATCATTTTGATGCTAAGGTAATCACAGCATTTTGTCTTTAGAGATGATTTATCCTATCCGCACCATATGCTAACCGGGCCTGTTGGATTCTCTGATAATTTCTTTAATAAATGCCATAAGCAGAGACTGCTGGGCTCTCTGTAACCAGCCTCTCTGCACCTCCGCTCTATGTGGGAGTTTTATATTGAGCTCAGTCTGTTCAGCTTGGCAAGAGGATGCGGGTGGCTGGCATTTGGAGCTAACCATGCATCTCACCCTATTACAGTAAATGTTACTGTGTCAGGCAAGCAATTCAGCAACAAATAAAGCAAGCAAACATTATTTCAAAAGCTCCAAAATAGGCAGAATGAAAACGCCACCTTTTTTCATGTCCAGTGATCCTTGAATACATGAGATTCAATATCCAAACTGGAACAAATTAAGAATATGCATAATGTACAGCTGCATCTCAATAAATTAGATTGTCGTGGAAAAGTGCATTTATTTCAGTAATTTAACCCAAATTATGAAACTCGTATATTCAATTAATTCATTGCACACAGACTGAAGTAGTTTAAGTCTTTGGTTCTTTTAATTGTGATGACTTTGGCTCACATTTAACAAAAACCCACCATTTCACTATCTCAACAAATTAGAATATGGTGACATGCCATTCAGCTAATCGACTAAATCAACCCAAGCCTTCAAAATGGGGAACAGACATCAAGAGCCACCACACAAAGACGTGTCAAGGAATTTGCTGAACCACAGAGAACATCAGAGACGTCTTACCCTGGCAAAGGAGAAGAAGAAATTAACTGTTGCCCAGTAGTCCAAAGTCCTCTTTTCAGATGAGAGCAGGTTTTGTATTTAATTTGGATACCAAGGTCCTAGAGTATGAAGGAAGAGTGGAGAAGCTCAATGCTTGAAGTCCAGTGTTAAGTTTCCAAAGTTTATGATGATTTGGAGTGCAATGTCATCTGCTGGTTTCGGTCCATTGTGTTTTTTTAAAACTAAAGTCACTGCACCCGTTTACCAAGAAATTTTGGAGCACTTCATGCTTACTTCTGTCGAACAGCTTTTGAAGATGCTGATTTCCTTTTCCAGCAGGTTTTGGCACCTGCCCACACCGCCAAAAGCTGGTTAAATGACCATGGTGTCTGTGTGCTTGACTAGCCAGCAAACTCACCAGACCTTAACCTCATAGGGAATCTATGGGCTATTGTCAAGAGGAAAATGAGAAACGAGACCAAAATAATGCAGATGAGCTGAAAGCAACAGTCAAAGGAAGATTGGCTTCCATACCACCTCAGCAGTGCCAGAAACTGATCACCTCCATGCCACGCCGAATTACCAAGTATTGAGTATATGTACAGTAAATGAACATATTTTCCAGAAGGCCAACAATTATCTAAAATATTTTATGAATTATTCTAATTTGTTGAGATAGTTAATTGGTGGGTTTTTGTTAAATGTGAGCAGTGCCGGAATGGGGCCACTTTTCAGCCCAGTTTCAGGCCCAAGACCGGCCCACTTTTTCCACTGTGGAATTCCAAATTAGAAATCTTTTTTTTTTTTTTTTTTTTTTAATTGTGTAAATAAAGCAACGGTTCAGCTCTTACTATTGTGTAGTTTTTATTAATACCATGGTTCAACAAATAAATAAAGGCTAATGTTTTAATTAAGTTTTAAATTTTGCTTGTGAATAGGTTGACAACAGTATTAGCCGAATAATTACGTTGCTAATGCTAATCATTACTATGCCTATCTCTCTTTACCTGTTGCCACAGCCATTTGGCAGCATCCTCCTCCAGTGCCTTTCTTTTCTTCAATATGGCTTTTTTTAGCCCTTCCTGGCCTCTTCCTCTCATCCATCCACCCTGACGTGTACCGCTACGGTAGGGCTGGCCCACCTACCGGTAGGCACCAGTAGTAGCCTACCTGAGAAAACATTTTGGAAAAGACGGAGCATGGACCCAATAAACTCTATGGGAGGGGAGGGGAGAACTCCCTCACATGGTACAACACATACAGAGGCTGCGTGCTGCGGTGCCAGAATGCGGAATGTGTGTGGTGTTATTTAAGAGAATATAGACTCACTAACGTGGCAAATGTAAAAAAAAAAAATAATAATAATAATAAATAAATAAATAAACTCGACCAGCCCAAAAGTGAAGCAGTCCACGGGAATTCTCCCGGTTCTCCCGATTACCCACCCTGGGCCTGAATGTGAGCCAAAATCATCACATCTAAAAATACCAAAGATTTAAGCTGTGTTTACCCACGAGGAACTAGGGACTTTGGGCTGGTACTCTGTGTGTTTCCACTGCAGGGACCAGGATCTAACTAAAGTTCTGGGTAAATAATTGCCCCTTAGAAAGTCCCTCCTGGCGAGGTAGTACTTTTTCAAAGTTCCGGAACTTTCGGAGATGGGACTTGGGCACTAAACATGCTGATTGGTTGAGTTCAAGCAGCATTGTGATTTCAACCTCCATTTATTCGGATCATTTTCTAAATATTATTGTGTCATGAAATGTAGATTTAAAGTATTTCAGACGAGAATGCAGTTGTTTAAAACTCAAATACACGGTTTATTAATAAATGTGTTTCACTGATTACAGAGACGATCAGCTCAATGCGATAAGCAGGAGCTCAGTGCTTATGTATCCGCCTAGAGCAGTCTGAACTCAGTTGGTATATATACATTTCCCTGAACTAAGTAAATTTCTGCGGCTATTATTATGTTTAAATGAAAATGAAATGAGGCAGTGGTATTTGATATACCATTTCATTGTATTGTAAATATGCAGTGAGGAAAACTGCAGTAGCCAAGGCGAGCTGACTGATGTTATCAAGTACGCTGCTGTTTGCAGGATTACTGGATTTGCGTTGTCGCGAACATCACACTCCCGAGTCGAATGCACAAAGTATGAACTACCGAGGATGCAAGTCCAAAATTTGCGTACTTTATATTGAGAAATGCAAGCAGACCTACATCACCAGACTATTTACCTAATCTTCACGGTACTTTAGATCGCGGTGGAAAAGCAGAAAGCAACAAGTCTGGGGGGAAAATAGTTCCTGGGGAAAAAGTTCCTGGGGAAAAAGTTCCTGGTACAGTTGTTCCAGGTAATTTCAGTGGAAACGAAGCATTTAACTATTTCAGTCTGTGTGAATTTAATTTATTTAATACACGAGTTTCACAATTTGAGTTGAAATAACTTTTTCAAGACATTCTAATTTATTGAGATGCACCTGCATTTTAATAAATGTGCCATTTGTGACTTATGGTCTATATCAGGGCTATTCAAATCTTGCCCTAGAGGGCCAGTGCACTGCAGAGTTTAGCTTCAACCCTGATCAAACACACTTGAGCCTGTTAATCAATGTCTTTGGGATCATTAGAAAATCACAGGTAGGTGGGTTTGACGAGGGTTGGAGCTAAACTCTGCAGTGCACTGGCCCTCCAGGGCAAGATTTGAATAGCCCGGGTCTATATTATTTCCTTTTATTTTTTTTTTCTCATTAGAACTATATGAATTTCTCATTATTATAGCTCCACAGGCCCCTTCATATGGATGCATCGTAATGGTGTGTTACTGTATTTACATTCAAATAAATTTTGTGCTCCAGGGTTACATATATCTAAAATGGAATTTTCCTTTTTTTTTTTTTTTTTCATCATTACATTTTGATGAAAAATTACAAATGTATATACTTTTCTCTCTCTCTCTCCCTTTGGAATAACATGCACTGATTAATTGTGCACACTAAGAAAGTGTTAGGAACATCTACTCAAAAAAAAGGGGGAGGGTAGGGGTATGTTGACTTTAAAATCAACAGTCTCGTTATATTTCAGGAAGCATGCGAAATGTAAAAATGTCCTTTTATGGAATGTAAAAGCAGGTGTACAAGAGGAAAATGCATTAGATGAGCGGGATAAAGTTGTGTTAAAGAAACAGATGGAGGACAATTTATAAAAGGAATTGTGAAAAAAAGCAGGACACATTGGAAGTACATTTGCAGCAGTGATCGAGTGGCCTTGAAATAGACTAAATTCTTCCTTGAGTGTTGAGGACAACCACAGGGTGAGCAGTGTCACCAGCCGACTGTGTGAGAGCGCGATACATTGATCATGTCATATGTCTGGGCTCATTGGGTAGTAATTAACGCCATGAGAAAGAGTGTTTGTGAGAGAAAAAGAGAAAGGAGATGGTTTGGCAGCAGATCCTGAACGTGTGGCTTTGGTTTGGAATGAGGTAATCTAGGCCATACCACAATCCATATATTCTCATAATCGTCACCCTCTCTCTCTCCTTCTCTGTTTGATCACCCTCATTCCTTTTTTTTCTTTATTCATGTTTTCACCCCTGAGCCCTGTTCTTTTCATAAAGATGGATTATTTTTGTCACAATATGTAATTGTGGCTTAAACCTCCACATTCTATGAGCTGCACTTCCTGTACACTGAGTCTCTCATTAGTCTCCAGTTGGCTGACCTGTTTTTGAGTTGCCATAAATTCAGGAGTTATTTCATCTTAACAGATTCCCAAATATACAGTACATATTTTAAAAGTATGGCAACAACACTCAAAAAAATGACTCTTTGGCTGAACATGATTATTTCATGGACAGTGGTTTATAAATCATAATAAATCAATAATAAATCAAGTTATAAGGACATGTCTACTTTTAGTTGAGTTTACTCAGTTTGCTTTAGTTCATCCTACATGACATATCTGAGGAGAGATAATATGTTTACATCATGTAGAACCACTGTCCATGCAAGTTTAGCCAAAGTGTTATAAAAACATTAGCAAGTAAGACATAACTTTTCTTTACACATGATGTTAGTTGTTTGCACTTTAAAGATGTTACTATGTGTACATCATGCACTAGCACTCTCTTTAAAGTTGTAAGTATTTTTTTATTTTTTATTAAGTATTTTAGACTTTCTTTTAACCAGGTCCTCAACCCAACCACAAGCTCCACACTTCACCACAATGGTAACCCGCACAAAATACACCAATATAAAGTCTTTTAAAATGCCCACATAATAGAGCATTAGACATGAAAAAGTCTCCTTATTATCACATTTTATTAAAAACTGCATAAAATAACACTTTATTTCAACATTTTCTCTCCCCATATCCAGTCCTGTGCAAAGCATGATGGGAAGTGTAAAACTTATTTTGAAGTACTTGATTGAAACATGTTCTTTCAAAATGAAAACGTACTCGGTTACGAACGTAACCTCGGTTCCCTGAGATACGGAACGAGTACTGCGTATGGGGAAAAGCTCCTTTTTTCCTCGATTACTGAAGCCTTTTTTCAATAACGCAGTGCAACTGCACTGCCATTGGTTTAATCTGTAAACTTTTTTAAACCAATGACAGCGCTGCGTAGCTGCGCGAGCCTGTGGCGATGCAGCGCGCCAAAGCCCGCCAGAATGGGCGGGGCGAATGGCTATATAAGCAGGCAATCGCCAGAGGAAATCTGGTCATACGACTGAAGCGACGACACTGAACCCGCAGCCTCATGGCACGGCATATAACGCAGTACTCGTTCCGTATCTCAGGGAACCGAGGTTACGTTCGTAACCGAGTACGTTCCCTTTCGATACTTCACTCATACTGCGTATGGGGAACGAATTCAACCGCGCCGTGCCACGGTAGGGAACGACAAGACTTAACTTGAACACCCTGGGGTCCAGAGGATAAGTGAGAGGGCCGGAGCCATCGAACCCTTGACGCTACACTGCTGAGAGGGAGCTAGCTCCCTGGAGGTGGTATGATGACAGAGTCTGCTAGAGGCTGTCGTATCAAACCGAAAGAACCCGAGCATGCAAGGTCGGGATATCCAAGTTATAGAACCTGACAAAAGTGGACGGCGAGGACCAGCCGGCCGCCTCACAGATGTCCTTGATAGAGACACCACTAGACCAGGCCCATGAAGAGGCCATCCCTCTAGTAGAGTGGGCTCTAACTCCTATGGGGCACTCAAGGCCCATAGAGGAGTAACATAGAGCGATAGCTTCAACTATCCAACGCGAGAGGCGTTGCTTTGAGACCGAAGACCCTTTGGTGCGGTCACCAAAGCAGACAAAAAGCTGGTCAGATTGCCTGAACGGCTGAGACCGCTCAATGTAAATTCTCAAAGCCCTCACTGGGCAGAGTAAATCCAGCTCTCGCTCACCTGACAACGGAGGCAGAGCTGAGAGGGAAATTACCTGTGCTCTGAATGGCGTCGAGAGCACTTTAGGTACGTAGCCATGCCTGGGTTTTAAAATGACCTTAGAGTCATTGGGCCCAAACTCAAGGCATGCAGGGCTCACCGAGAGGGCCTGCAAATCGCCAACACGCTTGACCGATGCTAGAGCAAGTAGCAGAGCGGTTTTGTGCGTTAGGGGCCGAAGGTCAGCTGACCGCAGCGGTTCAAAGGGAGGTCCTTTGAGTGCTCCAAGGACCGTGTGAAGGTCCCAAGTGGGAACGGTAAGAGGGCGTGGGGGCTTCAACCGCCTAGCACCTCTCAGGAAACACACAATGAGGCTGTGTCGACCCACTGATTGGCCAGCAATAGGAGCATGAAATGCTGCAATGGCTGCTACGTACACTTTGAGTGTGGAAGGGGTGAGACCCTTTTCTAGACGCTCCTGGAGAAATGACAGTATCGGAGATACATCACACTCAACAGGGTCTTTGTTTTGTGCTAAGCACCAGTCAACAAAGACTGACCATTTTTGGGCATAGAGGCGTCTTGTAGACGGGGCTCTTGCCTGAGCAATGGTGTGTAGTACGTCCCCGGGGAGGCTCAGAGGCTCCCATCGAGGGACCATACATGCAGAGCCCAGAGTTCTGGCTGTGGATGCCAGGTTGTCCTGTTCGCCTGAGAGAGGAGGTCCCGCCTCAGGGGGATCGGCCATGGGGCTTTCATGGAAAGCCTGAAAAGCTCCGAGGACCAAACTTGGGTCCTCCAGAGTGGGGCCACTAGGAGGACTCTGTGTCTGTCTTCCCTGACTCGTCTGATGACCTGAGGGATCAGAGCAATCGGGGGAAAAGCATAAAGAAGGAGGCTGGGCCAGTTGTGGGCCAGTGCATCTGTTTCCTTTGAAAAATAAGTTGGGCAATGAGAGTTGCTTTCTGAGGCGAAGAGGTCGACCTCTGCCTTCCCGAAAATCTCCCAGATTTTGAGAACTGTCTGGGGATGGAGCATCCACTCGTCCGAGGGGACATTGCTCTGTGAAAGCATGTCTGCTCCCAGATTCGTCTTGCCAGGTATGTGTGTCGCCTTGAGCGATCGCAACCTGGGTAATGCCCATTCCAAGAGGTGCTTTGCCAGTGCGCAGAGGCGGCTGGACGAAAGGCCGCCTTGGTGATTTATGTAGGACACCACTGTCATGCTGTCCGACTGGACTAGGATGTGGCGCCCTTCCAAGATTGCCTGAAAGGATTGAAGGGCTCGTTCTACTGCCAGCATCTCGAGGCAGTTGATATGAAGATGGCTTTCTTCGTGCGACCACGAGCCGAAGGCTGGTCTGCCCTCGCACAGAGCACCCCAACCCAGGTTGGACGCATCTGTTGAGAGTACCGTCCTTCTGGAAACCGCCTGTAGGGGTACTCCACGACTGAACCAAACAGGGTTCATCCAAGGCTCCAGGGCTCCAGGGCTGCTAGACAGGCCTGGTTGACCCTGATGCGAAAGCGGCCGTGCCGCCAAGCATGAGGTGGGACCCGGAGTTTCAGCCAGTACTGCAAGGGCCGCATTCGTAGGAGGCCGAGCTGTAAAACTGGGGAGGCGGAAGCCATCAGCCCTAGCATCCTCTGAAAGAACTTCAGAGGGAAACAGGCTTTGTTCTTGACAGAGGCCGCGAGCTGCTGAAGTACAAGAGCGCGCTCTGGTGATATGACCGCCCTCATATTGACGGAGTCGAAAACTGCTCCCAGGAACGTAATACGTTGGCTGGGGAGCAGTGAGCTCTTGGCGAAATTGACCCTGAGTCCTAGGCACTGTAAGTGGCTCAGGAGCATGGATCTGTTGTGGTCTAGCTCGGTTCGTGACTGGGCTAGAATGAGCCAGTCGTCGAGATAGTTCAGAATGCGAATTCCCATCTGTCTCAGAGGGGAGAGCGCCTCGTTCATGCACTTCGTGAAAGTGCGGGGAGCTAGAGACAGCCCAAAGGGAAGGACTGTATATTGGTAAGCCACACCCTCGAACGCGAACCTCAAGAATCGTCTGTGATGGGGGGCTATCTGGATGTGAAAGTAAGCATCTTTCAGGTCCAGCGAGAAGAACCAGTCCTCGGGGCAAATCTGCGTGAGGATCTGCTTCAGTGTCAACATCTTGAACTTCCGTTTCATGAGGGAAAGGTTCAGGTGTCTGAGGTCTAAGATGGGTCTGAGACCGCCATCTTTCTTGGGGACAAGGAAATAACGGCTGTAGAACCCCGACCCGCTGTCTGAGGGAGGAACTATCTCTATGGCTCCCTTCCTTAACAACGTCATCACTTCGGTGCGGAGGACCTGAGCATCGTCCGGCTCTACCGAGGTGGGAATCACTCCGCGAAAACGCGGGGGTCTTCGGGCGAACTGCAGTGAGTATCCGTGTTTTATTATCCCCAACACCCACTTGGACACTCCGGGGATGGCCTGCCAGGCCTCGGCCCGCGTGACAAGGGGCTGGATAGTGTCGGATGGCAGACCGCTGATCAGGGGCCTGAACACTGACGAGTGTGGAAGAGGAAAAGTGCTCTCTTTTTGAAAATGTGAAATATTTATTGTGTTCGCCATAACAACGGCGCTTTGCGTGGACGCAACAACAGTGGGCCCAGGTCGCACAGCAGACAGGCGAGAGAGCTTCTGGGGTGGTCCGGCCGCGGCGGGACTTTGCCCCTTCCTCTTTCTTCCCCAACGATCAGGAGGATTTAGAGGGCGTCGGGTCCAGCACAATCCTTTGCCGGGGGCCCTGACGTCTAGGCGGTTTAGCGCGCCTAGTGGGGCGAGCTGGGTGCTGCTCCTTAGGGGGTGCCGCCTGGGGGGTAGAAGGGGCAGGTTTGCTCTGGTGCTGAGTCGGCGCAGTCCTGGGGCGACTCGGGGCAGAGGTTGAGCGCTTGGGCAGGAAGTGTCGCATGGCTTGGGACGACTTCTGTGCTGCAGTGAAGCGTTCTGTAAACCCTTCTACCGCTGGTCCGAAGAGGCCGCATGGAGAGACTGGGGCATCGAGAAAGGCCACTTTGTCGCTCTCCTTAATCTCTGTTAGGTTGAGCCAGAGGTGGCGCTCCAGCACAACCAGGTTGTGCAATATGGCCATGGTGTGCAGAGATGAAGCGGCTTGGCCCGCAGAAGTGTAGGCCCTGCCAGCCATGGCAGAGGTCGTCCTGCAGGGCTTGGAAGGAAGGGCTCTCTTATTTTTCCACCCCACAGCCGCGGGGGGACAGAGGTGAGCAGCCACGGCCTCATCCAGGGGCGGCAATTGCTCATAGCCCTTCTCCTGAGAGCCATCTACTGAGCTGAGAGCTGCAGAGGAAGTGCGTAGGCGGGCCGAGTAGGGGGCGCGCCACGACTTTGTCAGCTCGTCATGAACCTCAGGGAAGAATGGGGCAGGTCACTGGCGGGGGGCCTGGCGGCGTCCTGGCAGGTACCACTCGTCCAGCCTGCTGCGTGTCGGCTCTTCAGGGGGGGCCCACTCCAAATGGAGTTCCTCAACGGCCTTGGAGAGGATGCGGAGAAGCTCGGCATCCATCCCAGCTCTGGCGTCGATGGGCTCCAGTGACGGCAGGTGGGCGGGGTCAGAATCGCCGGCCCAGTCCTCCGTTTCAGAAGCCGCGAGTGACATGGAGTCGTCAAGCGGCTCGTCCTCCGATCCGCCAAAAGAGACGAGGTCGCTCGCTTCAGCCGAGGGACGCTGCTCTGGGCGTGAGAAGAGGACAGGGGACGGCTCTCTCATTGGAGAGGGTGAGGCACGCGGGCGCTGAGCCGGCGTGAGCTCACCCAAATCCGGGTGCTGGGCCCCTCTTCCCCGCTGTCTTTTCCTGGCCGGCTCGCGGGAGGAAAAAGACGGGAGGGCGCGAGGGGCGGGATTACTTTCATTAAAGAAAGCAATCCGCGAGCGCAGAGAGGCGAGACTCATGCTTTCACAAAAGCAGCATGAAGTCTCAGTGAGTGCAGCCTCAGCATGGGGTTTACCCAGGCAGAAAACACACTCACCATGGCCGTCGTCCTCATGCAGAGGGGCTCTGCATGTGCCACAGCTGTGGCGCGGCATGGCCGTCGCCGTTAAAACGGCGTTAGAAACGCTCTTTTAGAGCGGTGAAAACTGCTGGAAAAAGCTCTTTTAGGATCGCCGGATGGCGGCAGGAGATCGCTGAGAAGCGGCCGGAAGCGGGAAGCGGGCGGCCCGAGATCGGCGCTGAGAGCGGCTGTCTGCGAGTACGCCGGCGCTGCAGGCGGTCGGCGGTCTCAGCTGGTCCGCTGCGGTGCCTCTTCGACGGCGAGAGCTCGTTCCAGGCGAAGGCGTTCAGCAGAGATCCAACGAAGTGAAGTCGTCGCTGAAGGAGTAAGATCTGATTTCCTCTGGCGATTGCCTGCTTATATAGCCATTCGCCCCGCCCATTCTGGCAGGCTTTGGCGCGCTGCATCGCCACAGGCTCGCGCAGCTACGCAGCGCTGTCATTGGTTTAAAAAAGTTTACAGATTAAACCAATGGCAGTGCAGTTGCACTGCGTTATTGAAAAAAGGCTTCAGTATCGAGGAAAAAAGGAGCTTTTCCCCATACGCAGTATGAGTGAAGTATCGAAAGGGAACTTTATGTTAAACCAACGAGTGACAGTTTTAAGTCAGTTTAACATGACACAATCATGTTAAAATGAAAAATAGCCTAAATGGCATTAATTCAACATGAATTGTTCAGGTAAAGTGAACAAAACTGAAAATTCATTTTTTTTGAGTGAAGGTTGACTGACCAGAGGGGACCTAAATATGAAATTAAGTTTAGTTTTTTTGAAAGCGGAAAAAAAGTTGGCTCTTCATTTGAAAAATTGAGCGCTGCAACTTTACAATATTGTATTAAGTGTGCGATGTTGAAAAGACACGATATTATCACAACATTCAAACATGTCTTAGACAAAACATGTCTTACATACAAAAGCAATGCAAAATTGATTGATTGAAAATCAGCTCATTGAAATGTAAAAAGTAATTCTGTTTTCATGCCCCCATGTTGTGTTCATTCTGTATTTATGTGAGCCATTATTCATCTCATTGACTAAAGTAATAGATCACAAAAAAATTATGTCATTTGTTTACATAAATAATTTACTAAAAAAAGTGTATTATATATAGCATTTTTTTAGTTAATGATTTATGTAAAAAAAATACAAATAAATTATTTTAAATTCAAGTCACTGATTCAGTTATCTGGCTGCAGCTGTTAACAGCTCACTGAATGGGGAAATTATAGTGAACAATAAATTTGTTAGTTTGAAGAATTATTTTGTCTTCATTCTCCTACCGATATCTGGTCAATATTTTGCCACTTCAAATCTGAACTGAAGTTTGTTTAACGCCACTGGTAAAGTGTGAAATATTTCCTCCAGTGGCTTTATTGGTGGCCTTTTGTTTTAATAAAAAGGCTCTCAAAAAATATATGTATAGAATATTTAGATTTATCGCCTTCCAAAATTATTGGTCTCAAACCAAATTTCCATATTGGTGTATCTCTAAATATAATGAGTCATATCATTATGTGAGAAAATACATAATAATAATAATAACAATAATATAAATGTCCAGTACATGAAACAATTCACCTGTTTTGTTCGAATGGAACAACAGTAGGGTAGTAAATGATGACATAATTTACATTTTTGGTCGCACTTTTCCTTTAATAATTTCACTTTAGCTTCTTTTATCTCCTAGCCTTCACTCAGTCAACCTTTCTTGCCTGTTCTGAAGCTGCATTGTGTGAAGGATGCATAGAAGGGAGGAAAAGGGGTTATTTTATTTTTCTACATTGTCTCCCAGTAGAGGGCAAATACACAGATGCTGGCCGGGTCAGTGTGATCTACTTGTTATTGAGAGCGTGTTTGTGTGTATATGCGAGGTGAATGTGTTTATGTGTGTGAGTTTGTTGAGTTAAGGGGAAAAAGTCTTGCCCCTCACTTCCTGCCCATACGCCTCCACATGACGCTGGACAACCACAGAGAGGGAATAAAAGACAAACTCTTGTGTGTAGAACCTTTGTGTGCTTATGTGTGGGTAATGCAGAATATCCAGCGGGACTGGAAAAAGAAATACAAACATAAATTGTGCAATGCAAATAGACTGTTAGAGAACAATAAGTTTTTTGTGTGTATTATTGCATTAGAGGGAGAGAGTGAATTTCAGTAAACAGTTTTTGAATGTTTAGTTTCAGAATAATTACAGGATTGGGATGTACATAGATTCACACCAGCATGTCAAAAATATATCAGATCAACTCAGTCTGCATGTAGCTCACATGCACTCTCTGCTGTCTGTCATTTCATGTGCACTCACAACAGAAAATCCCGGAACAAGTTTTCAATGGAACTGAAAAGGTTTTAACAAAAGTCTGTTGTGGTTATACATAATAACTCTCCTATTTTAACTCACCACAGTGAATTTTAAAGTTACATCAATATGCGTGTAAAAGGGAATCAATCAGTTGTATTGGATATGTCCACAACAAACATAAATAAATATTAACTCTGCATATTAACCCTGCACAAGTTCACATGCACTCCCCCACCATAATGCAAGTCATGGTCAAAATGAGAAACCAAGATATATGTATATAATATCACAATTAGTTACAAAAAAATGAGTGTACTGTACTTCTGTATAATAAGATATAAATGGAATGAATGCACATGGAAGCACAAAGATCTAAACCGTCAGATTCAAAATTTCATAGCACAACATGACCAGACAGAGGTGTTAACATAAGAAGGATCTTCAAAGTTTCCAAACTCGTCCCCCATCATAATGCTACATACTGAAAATGTGTACATACTGTTTAAGAAAATGAGAGGTGAAGCAACATTTGTTTACATGAGAACATGCATATTCCAAGTCATGACATGATAAACTTTAATGTACATTCTAAAATGTAGTGAAAGTCACAAAAGAACCTAAATTTCCTTATAAAAAACACTACTTTTTAAGAAAGATTGCTGTGGAGCCGAATGACACATCATGAACATTGAAAAGTGAAAGTGACGTAACGTACATTTGTGCTCTTCATTTAACCCATCCAAAGTGCACACACACAGCAGTGAACACACACACCGTGAACACACACCCAGAGCAGTGGGCAGTCATTTATGCTGCAGCGCCAGGGGAGAAGTTGTGCCTTGCTCAAGGACACCTTATTTGTGGTGTTGAGGGTGGAGAGAGCGCTGGACATTCACTCCTTCACATCTACAGTTCCTGCCGCGGTAGCGAGCACATGGTGGGAGCAGCTGATCTTCAAGTTTTTCAGAGCCTCAATGGTGTATTTAATGCACTGGAGGTAGTGGATGTTCACTGCATACAGACCCATTAGGAGTCCAAATGCCTTGGGGACATGGGAGATGTCAGTGATGACAGGATGTCCAAATGAGACCAATGTTGGTTATTCCTTGGGAAGCACATCACATTGCTGCTCCTCAGTTACAATCAGAATGCCCTCTTCAATTTCTTTCTCAACATCCTTAATGTCACCGGATGGCTGGGAAAAGAAAAAAAATATTACATTACTTAATAAATTTATAAAAAATGAACACACATATGTACATACACTATTAAAGTTTAAATACCAATTATAGCAAATTCACGGAATAAAACTGAAGGGAAAATAATGTCAAATTATGTTCTCTAAAATTTGAAGCTGTTTTCCAATGCAAATATCTACATTTCCGTAAAGGGTTCACCCAAAGAAAATTGTCATTTACTAAACCTCAGGTAGTTTTAAACCTGAGTTAGTTTATTTCTGTTAGTCCCAGTCCCAGATCGTCTAACACAGTACACAACCCCACAATGAGTTACAACCCCAGATCACCCAGATTTCTTCTTCTTCTATTATCTGGACCACATGACTGCAGACTGATGGTGCTCAGATTGGTCATCCACAAGCGTAATCCCAGCAGTCATGTCCTTGATGAATTCCTGTGCAGAGCCTGTGTGCTTTAATAAAAACAAAGGGATGCATTAAACAGGGCCTTACAATCGTAAAGCATATAGACTCCAATAAATGTGCATTTATAAATAACTAAATTTACTTACAACTTTGTCCAAGCTCTACAATGTAAATGCCATTTCCATTATGTCTGCATAGCATTTTGATGGATAACTGCAAAAGGACTCGCTGCGGTCCATCCACATGATTACTGAATTCTGCACTGAATCTTCAGTCATTCCAAAGTATCCTAAACATGAAAAATACAAAAACATGTTAAAACACTGTAAAATAATAAACATGCATATATAAATAAATCTTTACAGAGAAAGTCAAATGTATTGACAAGTTTGTTTTAAATGCCAAAGATAAACTATACCATCCAGACGATGCTTTTAAATGACAAAACACAGAATTATAACACAATAAAAGGAAATTTAACACATTTGAGTCGATCGTTATTGTATCTCTATTTATACAAGATATATGCTATTATTACTTGTATTCTTAAATATATAGATTTGAACGTATGCAATTTACTTATGACCATATATTCACCATAGACTGTATAAAAACAGATATTCAGGCAGCATTACACTGGGTTCTAGGTTCTAGTGAGGCACTTGAATGACTAACGTTACTTCAGAAAACTGAAAGAAGAGTTTGTAAAGCTACCTTCAGAACTTCATCTGAACCGTAGACTGTAGAAAAAAAAAATCATCAGAACTAAGCTTATGTCAGCGATATCAAATGTAACATTAAGTTACGCGCTTCAGAAGAACTCTGTGGGAGGTGCTCATCTATGGTGCTCATTCGTTTCCCTTATAACATGCAGAAAAGAAACAGTAATCTTCTTTTTTCCCCATAATTTTTCATCGATGTATATTCTGACGGATGTCTTACACTGTCAGGTTTATTGCAGTTCCTTTTTTTTTTTAATGGGCTAGTTGCATATCTCCGCCATCTTGGATTTCCGGTCTTGCGAGTGTGTGCGTAGATATTTCCGGTTGTGCTTAAAGTCAGTGCAGAGAACCGGAGAAGTCCAAATATTACCTTCTATATGTTTACAGTATTTATAATATCACTTCATATGCAAATAAGGTATACACTGCTATTTTCACTATACTACAAATGTTAACTGAGCCAGTGGATTTGAAACTTGTGTATGTTTGGGTCTGGTGAATTAATTAAATACACTAATGTTCACTACTGTTCACGGAATGAAAGTTGAACTCATTGTGTGTATACACAGCTAAATAATGTATTTTATCTTACCAAATATGTAAATGTACAAATTACTTATTTCTCGAAAATGTTTGCATTATTATTATTATTATTATTTTTTATATATTAAATATTTACCTTGTGATACGTGGGCTGCGATTTATCTTCAGAAGTATCCATTTCTCAATTGTACACATACATCAGTCTGTTTCATCGTTATTTTCACAACATATTTTATTATTTTACACAGTAAAAAATACGTGACTAATTTTAATATCTGTTTAATCTGATAATTAATGCAAAACAATAACAATATACATGGCTGCTCATAGACAGATAATGATTTATGCTGCAGATCTTTCACAAAACAAATAAACAGATAAAAACACACATGAATGCAAACAGCGATCTTTTATTTAAGGCAAACCTACCATAATTATATTACGTTTAATTGTACAGTTAGTTATAAATTATGTTATCAAATAAAGTTAATAAAACATGCTTTATCAGAAATCTCTGTGCGTCGTTTGACAGTCAGAAACATTTATCTTACATAACAGAACAAAACCAGCTCTTCGAAAATGAAAAGTATTGCATATTTGAGAGGTTTGTGTTTGAAAGAAGAAATCCCTGTGGACTGATTAACCTGACCTGACGCTGATCCGCATAATCAACAGAAGAATAAAGCAATCTCTGCGTTGTATCTTGATGAATTTCCACACAGAGGTACGCAAAATATAGGGAGGATGTTTCCCCATGTTTTTGATATACCACTATCGGCTGTTAAATTTGAAAATCATTAATTATATACATCTAGCCAAGTTTCGTATGTAAGTTTCCCTTACAGTCAATGCGAGCGTCGCAAGACCGGAAATAAGTATGCACACACTCGCATCGCTGAAGCTCACCGGCGCCATCTTGTGCACCTAGCCCATTCCCGCCGTTCTTAATCCATACAGTGATCTGTTGAGCTCTCGCGCTGTTTGAACGGCCTCTAACGCAGCCCTGGGCTCAAATAATACATACAGACAGTATTTTTATCGTTCTCCACATAAGTTCAGCTCCGCTGTCCCGCATGGGAGAATATCTGTTTTAATATTTATAAGGAGAATACTGTGGAACCGCCTGTATTTTGAGGTTTCAGAGTGCCGCTAAATGAACATTTACATACAGTAACTTACATACAGAATATACGACTCTTTAAACCATACTTACTCTGAGACAACAAATGTAATTTTACACATTAAGCCAATGAATACGAATATTTTACTTACAAAAGTTGTATTCTAGTAAAATGTCCATACTTTGAGGAGAAACTGACTAGAATGGCTGACGACCTTCTTCTTCTGTCTTCAACAGCCTTCATGAGAATGACGAGATCTCGCGATAAGTGATGTTGTGAACGTGATATTGCTATTGAATTGAGTCAACATTTTTTTTTTAAGTTATGAGGACAAATAACCTAGTTCAGTCAACTTTCAAACTAGTTGAGACACTGAAAACTTAAAATTTTTAGTTGAATGAACAAATTCAGTAACTGCAAGTTGTGTCAACATAAAAAAAAAAAAAAAAAAATCATTGAAGCAACTAAACTGCTAAATAATTTTTTTACAGTGTGTTTTCAACATTGATAATCATACGAAATGTTTTAAATCAGCACAAAATCATCCTTTAGAATGATTTAGAATGTGAGCTTTGCCACCACATAAATAAATGACATTTTCAAATGTATTGAAATAGAAAATGTTATTTTTAAATTGAAATAATATCAAATAGCTAAATGGTAAATAAATAGTAAGTGAAAAGTTTTTTACAGTATTTTTTACCAAATAATTGCAGCCACGGTGAGTTTATATATAAATCTTTCAAAAACAATGCAAAATTAAATAAATACATACATATGTTCCCACCTGAAACTTATTAATGGTAATGTCTACTTTGAGTAATTAAACACCCACCTTTCATTCATCTGCAGAGAGTGTATGTGTATGGCTCATGTTATTTATCTCTATGGATATGTCATGGATACTAATAGAACAGTGGCTCTACAAATACTGTAGGTCAGTTCCAAACACTGTTTCCGTGTCCTTGAAAAGCACTATGGAAAATAAACACTACTCATAGAGTCAATTTAGAAAGAAAGACAGAAACCTGGATTAAGCTTTGAAAAGGGTAAATGCAAGTCAATTCAACGAAGGAAATTTGCATTTACAGGTTTTCTCAGTCACTTTGGTACATTTCTCGAATCATCCTTGAGATTTGCAAAACAGTAAGTGCATTTCTCAAAACAACTCGTACAAATAGCAAAACACCATGGATTACCTGCAAAAGCCTGCTCTTGCTCAAAATCTTAGTTCATCTCTCAAAAATAAATATCTGTGTCAATGAACATGCCAGTGCCATCAGAATGACAAGTCCTTGTGTCATTGTGTACGGATAAGATAGTCAAATCGCTTAGTCATGTTGTCAATATAACAGTGTACTCTGGGGGGATGTTCTGATGTAAACCATGGCAACATTTTGGATGACAGTTACTGTATTGAACAGTATGCCATATGCTTATGTATGCCACATATCCATTTCAAAAGTACAAATTTACACATTATTGTATGTGGGATATTGATTGAAAGAGACTGGATAGAATTCCCAGTTACACTTTTACTAGTGGTAAACTGACCCAAAAAAAAAAAAAAGATAAATAAATCCTTTACAATGTTTTTTGTGATATAGAAAAGGAAAAGGAAATATGAGAACAAAGATGAAAATAAGTCAATTTTCAGAATGTGTAACTCTTGTGTTATCCTCTGTCTATACATACGCTTTACAACTGAAGATGAACCTTTAAGCTATTTCAGATAAATTGTTTATCATTGGTTTATCATCTATATTCTCTTCATTAGTAAATATTCACTTGCACAATTCATGGCAAATTGACAAAAAGTCTAATAATAATGTGCAAAAATAAAAATAAAAAGTGTGCTTGGCAGTTTGTGACAACTAAATTAACCATTTTGCATTTAATGACTTATACAATGAACTAAAGACTAGATGTTTTGAGGGGTAAGACTATTGCACAGAAAACTATACAGTACGCTTTGTTTTGAGCAACATGACATTAGCAACTGATAATGTAGGAAACTGCAGATAAAAGCAATCACAACTTGTTCAAAAGAATGAGAAACTGGTTTTATGATGTGTATAAATGACTAGATGGTGTGGAGGTTGTACAAGTAGTTTTTAGAATTTCATTTCTGATTTGAGAAATGCACCAATGTGACTGAGAAGAACTGTAAGAGCAGCTTGACCTTATGATTGAGTTAGAAACTGTAGTGATACACATATTTACATATTACACAGATTTATTCTAGTCTTTAAAATAATATGCATTATATATATAATATATATAATAAATTATATAAGTATTTATTTATTTATTTATTTATTCTTCTTAGGTATGCAACTCCAGCTCTGTGGTCAGTGCTTGTCTGTCTCCCTTTCACATTCTTGGATGGATAAAGTGCAGAATCTGACAGAAAGAGTAATGATGCAGCCTGGTGTTAATGTGAGCCTTTATCTGCACTCATTATTAGGCTCATCTCCACAATGTCAATGTGCTTTTAGTGCAGCCTCTTCTAGCAGGCCTGGCTAATTGACAGATAGCTAGAGAAAGCAAACACGTGGTTAAGCCTTGTAAGACACAAACATTTCCTGTACCAGATAACTTGCTGGACCTCGTTGCATCCATTGCCTTTTCATTCGCACATACAGACATTGTCAGTCTATCCATTTGAAGTCTAATTCAGAATTACTCTGAGAGGCTCTTTTAATAGCAGTGATGCTGTGGCTTGCGGCTGCGTCTCAGGCATCCTGGCTCTATTAGGCTGCACTCTGAAAAAATAAAAAGAAAGGAAGAATCGATATCATATCAGCATCCAACGGAACACCTGACAGTTCAATTTCACAGCCGTTCTTGAGGATCGATTGCGTGGGAATAGTTTGGGACCTTCTCAAAGGCTGACCGTTGTAGTTAATCTATAGCACCATTTGCACGGGTCACTGCATGCATGGTCATTAAGACCGTACGTAATAACTGAATGCTACATGAAGGCTACCACCTTTTTGCCAATAGTTTGTTTCTAATCGAGATAAACAGATACTAAATACAAAAGTACGGCGTGATGGATAAGCCGTGTTTCGTAAGCTCTTCCAGATCCATTTAACGTCTTGATCTTAGACAAGTCTGCTTGAAGTGATAATGGAGGACATGATGATGAAGACAAAACAAATGCTTTCTGAAGTCAACTGTCCTTGAAGTGTTGCCAAATTTGGGTGATTCTGATCATAGTTGAATAAGAGAAGACACTCATACAATAACTTACATCATCTCTCTAATACGAAGGTTTGGTAGAACAAAATGACACATTTCCTAATTTTCATTCACAGGCCGGATCAGATAAAAAAGTTAGATGAAAAAGCCCTTCTCATTGATGAATGTCAACCTTTGTTTAAATAAATGAGAAAAGGAGGGGATGGTGGGTAAAATGATGCAAGCTTCTGGAATAGAAGCAGACTTTTGGAACTGATAAATGCCCAGCTTCTAATGGCATTGTACTTTACAAGGAATGAAAAACATTATGAATGATCCTTAAAAGGATGGTTCACCTAGAAATGATACATTTCTGTCATCATTTACTCTCTCTAATGTTCTCCTAAACTTGTATGCCTTTATTTAACTTTATTTAAAGAAGTTCTGAAATTGCTGCTTGTTGCTTTTTTTTTCTATCCAGTAACTCTTGATAGGGCTTGAAACTACGAAGCTTCAAAAAGGATGTAAAGTACCAAATTATCATAAATGTATGCATACAAATAATGCACTTTATTCCACTCTTCTGAAGTCAAATGTAACCTTTGTACAAGTAGTCATCATGAACTACATCAGTCCAAGTCATCATCAGATCATTTATTTTTGACTTTGATCCAGATCAGTTAATTGATTGAGAAGATCCAGCTTAAAATAATGCTTCACTGATGAATCAAACATTGCTTGTCTCATGACAGTAAATGTCAAAATTTTCAGTGGATAGCATCTTAAATTTCTTGCACAAAGTGATTCATAATTTATTTACTTACTCGCATTCTGCAGAATATCAAAGATGATGATAATAGGCTATGCATTGGATCTGAATAAAGAGTTGAATCAAAATTGAAAAATCTTTGAAAGTTTTTTCTTTAAATATTAAAGTTTGTTAACAATGAGAAAGTCTGCTTTCTTCACTTCTTTCTGTTGTAACAGTAGGACCTTTCCTGCTGTCGCTCCCCAGAAGTGCTTCTCTCTGCTGGGCTATGGTGGTGTTTCTTCAGCTTATTAAAGCTCCAGACGCTGGGCCTGAAGTTCAGCTCTGTGGCTTTCTTCTTTGAATCCGCACAATAGGGGAATGGTTTGATGAGTCTTTCAATATTATAAAATAAGGCCTCTGAATCCTATAAAGAACCTCCTGGAAATGTAAGTCAGAATTCGACACTAATACTGCCGTGGTTTGTAATTACATGGTCTGTTTGTGTCATATGGTGCATTAGATTTGTAGTTCTCTGAAGACATTAATATTACAAATGCTGTTGTAAATTTGAAGCAACAGTTATCAGGTAATATTTCACACGTTAAATGCATGAGAACACACACACACACACACACACACACACACATGCACAACACATAAACACTATTTCCTTAGACACAGAAAAGTGATTATGATGAGATTTTCTCACTTTGTCCTTGTCACTCCCACACAGACACTGTGGCCCCACCACAGTGTGTAAAGCAGAGGTTGTGATGGCGTCACTATGGGATCAGACTCAACGGGAGAGGATGATACCCTCTATAAACCCGTCCAGCTGAAAGCTGTAAAAGTCCCAGGAATGCTACAGCAGCATGGTGCGAGAACCATCAGGGACGGAGAAAACCCTTTACGGGAGAAGTGCGACTCCAGAGCAGAGTGGGTGTGGGCTGCTTACCGGCACTCCTTTAGATCATCCGACAGTCGCTCTTGCCAAAATTCCACTCAACCGGAATTCCGATCCCTTGCAGAGCTCCGGGAGATCCGGGAACGTGCTATCCACAGAGCCCGGCAGCGGATATGGGCCCTGGGCTGTGAAACCCAATCAGGCCATCCTGGACACATGTGACGGGTTGAAGTAGACAGGGTCACTGTTCCATTACAAAATATGCACATCTGTGAGAGTCATCCAGTGATGCATCTATTTGATCATCTGAAATCTTTTGACATAAAAGGCACAACCTTATAATCTTAGGAGTTTATTGTTTGATAAGCATAGCATGTGAACTTAAAAGCAGTGTAGCATGCAGTATCCATGTTTAATCTCTACTGACACACACCTGAGGCATGAGCAGGATAAATTTATGGAATTTCTTTCTGTCTGATGCCTTCATCCAGTAACTTTCACAATCAACTACCTACGATCCAACTGACCCTTTACTGGGAGTTTGACTGATGGGTGATCTGACCAATCGTAATACCTAATCTGCCATATTTTTCCAGACAGGAGGTTAGATTAACGTCAGTGGATTTTAACCTGAAAATTTGTGTATTGATATCTTTCCACGGTTGAAACATGATACCTTCTGATGTTAATTAAAGTGTATTTCATGCTATAACTTGTAAAGAGAAAGAGATGATCTGTTCATGTGCCGATTGAACTGAGGCACTACAGTGATCTGTCACGACACATACAGTAAAAGAGACGCAATAGAGTATATATTGTTTGCATTTCTTAAAAATTACAAAATCTGTAAGCTGAGACTTTGTTGCATACCTAAAAATAACCGGCTTTGTCTTGTCTATTGTAACAAAAAGGGCGGGTCTTTGCAAAGGGTCAATTCACAGAGTTCGTACGATGTGTTCACTTGATCCTATACTCACTGAGCACAGCATAGATGTAAAAGTTCACTTTACTTGATAAAATGAGTTAATTTGGAATGGAATTCAAACATAAAATTGGTCACATCTTGTGTGCTTTTCATCTGCAAACACAGAAAGCCCACCTGAGGTGAATTATACTGAATAATACCACATGCATTTAGCCAAACTTTGTGCAGTGCTGGTTCCTAAAGATTGATGTGTACATTTTCCTCTCAATTTCCCTGTGCTGTTTGCAGTGTCCTTGGGAGTAAACATCCGCTCACCATCAATTGGAAGCTGACTTAATATGGGCGAATACCCCATGAAGTCCATTTTGTGTGTTCTATTGAACCCCTTCTCAGGGAAACAGCTGAACTGAATCATCCAATGTGACATGTTTAAAGAACAGCAATGTTTCTCCCCTCACCTCCTGTAGGCAAAGGCACTCTGTGAGTAATCACTATTGTTGTTATCCTCTGGTTTCTAATTAAAAAGTCTGTTAGAGACAGAGCCAAAAGCTAGTGAGATAGCTTGAGAAGTGTGTGTGTTTGTGTGTGTGTGTGGATGTGGGTGGGTGGGTGTGCATGCATGTGTGTGTGTGTGTGTGTAAGAGAGTGAAATAAGTACATAAATCTAGCCTGACTGAAACTGCTGCTGTGGGTGCAAATGAATTGAACTGATCACTGAGATGAGTGTAATGATGTGATGAAGGTCGGATTGTGTGTGTGTGTGTGTGTGGGTCCTGTGAGGCTCTTTATGGCTCTAAACAGAGTAATGAGGCCTGTTTTAGAGCCAGAGCTGTGGGACCACACACACTCCCTTCCACAGATAATTACACTTGCTCTCTTTCTTGATCTCTCATCTCTCTCTTTCTTGCTCTCATAAAACAGTAATCTATTACATGGATAATTATTTTAGTAATCAACCTGTTTGTTACAATTAATACATTATTAGACCCAAATGTTTACTGCTCTTACAGTCTGTCTTAAAAGGTTTGGCTTGAACTGATGTTACAGCATCTTTGACCTTGATGAAACTGTGAAATATTCAAAATCGGTTTGAAAAACAAGAGTGGTGCAGTTGGCCAGTGTCTGCTCATTACATCAGTAAACATTGTGTTTTGTTTTTTGTTTGTGTGTGTGTGGTTTTTTTTGGAGGTGATTGTATAGGCCAGTTCTAGGAACACTGTTTTGGTTTTATGCCATATGTTTTATGAATAATGAGTCTCATATATAAACATTTTTTTTTATATAAACATTTACTATTTCTCTTTCAGAGCTTAAGAGACTTCAAGAATTCAGTTATGTTTTATTTATTAAGCAACAGCTTAATTAGAGATGTCTCTTCTTCTGAAAAAAAAAGAAAAAAGAAAATTGTTGACGCATAATGTGATTTTATAGCTATAATTGGGATATTGCACTGTACAATGCTGGATAGAAACACAAGATGCAAATAATATATATATATATATATATATATATATGTTTTTTTTTTTTTTTTTTTTTTAAAGCACATACACTCACTAGCTATTTTTTCTTTATTTTTTATTTTTTCATGATGAGATAAGGAAAGCAACACAGTTGCATACATTTTTTTGTTTTTTTTTTAATTAGTATAATCCATGGTGTTATAATGCAATCAGTATTTTTTGGAACTGTATTTATGAAATGGATATATATATGGGTATATAAAATGGATACACAAAAAAAAAGTTACGGACCGCAACTCTGATTGGTTGTTTCTTACCGGGAGCGGTAAGAGAAAAAAACAATAAGAGCTGCGGTCCGTAACTTTTTTTTTGTGTTCAAAGTATACAAAATGTATATAATAAGCGAGTACACCATGAATCCATTTTCCAAACCGTGTTTTTAGCCTGTGCACCTATAATAAGTGTTTATATTCGGACTATTTTAGATTGCTTAGGGGGTACCGCGGCAGAGTAACCCAGTACCTTTGTGATTCTTCATAGACATAAACAGAGAGAAGTAGCTCCGGCTACAATGTCCTTCCGCAACACGCAAGCAGTTCTGTTTATTAACCGCTAGAGCGTCAAAAGTTACCTACCGCAGCTTTAATTTACTAACATATTGAAGTACTGAAATCTGTTCTGTACCTTTGTAAAACATTGATAACCACCAAATGCAGGTGGTCATGAGAAAGTCACTTGATGAACCAAAGCCCATCACAAGCAGCTTTTAAATAATAACATACTTAGAGGGTGCACAGTGTAATTCAAAAAAGGACTATACACCGTCATTAAACTGAAATATGCAATAAAAATTTATTTAACAACATTATATGTAACATACAAACCTAATAAACATAACCGATAAGAAGAAAAAAAGAAAGAAGAAACAATTAGTCAAAAAAAAATAAAAAAAAATAAAATTGAAACAAATTTTTCAATGCAACAGTTTACCATTTAACAGGTTTGTACTTTAGCATTTTGCATAAATGTACTGCAAATCTTTGTTGAAAGCATAGCCTGTAGATGAATGGTACTATTTCCTTTTATTTCCAGACTTTTGAATCTGAACACAGTTTGAGACATTATTCAGATTTGTTGAACTCCTACATCAGGAGACAAATCTCTAGTTGTTCTCATTAGTGTCTACGAGCAAATGATTAAGATATTAATGATTTATTATTCCTGATGTTTCTTTCCATCTGTAAAACTCTTCTTCTCTGCATTTCTCTTCAGGATTCTTCGTCATGCTCTCTACCTGCCCATCGAGGTCTGCAGTGGTCAGCCGGGAAACAAAGTGCACATGACTCTACCACTTGTTGGAAGAGGTGAAGGGGAGGGTGATGGGAACAGGAGATGCTAAGATGGGAAAGGTGATTGCATTGTGCTGTGGCACAGCTTGTACCAATTTCCTGAGTTAATGGGATATTTTTGCCTCGCTTCCCCCTCCATGTTTTCTTTCGCTCATCTTATTGGGCACTAGCCAAAAAAAAAGTTACCACCCTAGCTAAGAAAGATGGACAGTCTGCGAAATCGGTGAAAGGGCTCTCGATGTGTAAACAGTTGATTTTGAGCTACGTGATGGGAACCGTTGTCAGGTAGATGGAGGTTTTTGATTAACTGGTATCTGTTACACATTTAAAATACAAGATTGTAGAAAAGCAAAGTGTAAAGAAAACAAGGCCGGTATTTATTATATATAAAAAAAAAAGAAAAAGGAGAAGAAGAAGAAAAAAATCCAGGATGCGTTAAGACAAGAGTGGGACATGCATTATTTTGAGATGGGAAAAAGAATGAGAGTAGGAGAGAACATTATGTATCTGTTTGTGTTTGCGTAAACGCAGCAGCCAGGCGCTGAGTCACCATGATGCTGGACAGTTATGTCCCTCTGTTGAACAGTTGTGTCCTTCTGTTCTGTCTCGCATGGTTTACTCTCAGGTTGCTATAGTGAGCATCCATGACTCAGGAAGGCTGTCGTATATCACAAAGCACTCTTCAGCTAGCAGTCTTATCAGATAGTTCAGCTTGTTCCTTGCATATTTAATTTTCTTTAAGACTATCATAGCCTAAAATATTTAGAAAAACCCTGTCTATTGATTCAAACATTAATGATCGATTAAACATGATGGCATGGACAATATTTAGATATTTTATGTCAATCATCCTATAAATATGTGATTATGAGATTATGCAAACTGCAGTCATTTTAGTTAGGAATGCACACAATTTGGAGTTTGGCATGAAGGCAAAATATTTCACAATGCAGATTTCACAGCATGTTTAAGCTGATGATGCAATTTTGCAGCATGTGCCGTGTTTAACACCAGAAAGCTGCTTGCTGTGAAATTTAGTTCTGTGTAATCAAGGCCTTATAAGCTCATATATTACTACACTATTGGCAATATTGATAATAAAAATGATCTATTTTGTCCAAAAAAATAAATAATTGCTGCTTAAATACAGCATTGCATACTCGTGACCACTATGCTGATTGGCTTATGGCACTATACGGACACTAAACAAATATTATTTAACACATAAAGATATGTTTATGATTTATATAATGCATGCACCAAACAATTTTTGCCTGAGATGCAACTATTAAAAAAAAAAAACAAGGGGGTGCAAAAAAAAAAAAATATTGAGAAAATCACCATTAAGGTTGTGCAAATGAAGCCCTTAGCAATGCATACTACTAATCAAAAATTATTTTTGATTTAAACCATGGCAAATTTACAAAATATCAATATAATGAATATTTCAAAATATGGAACATGTCATTTAGTCATTTAGAATTTTGACCCATACAGTGCTATTGCTACCCATACCCAACTTTTGCATGGTTGTTTAAGCAAGGGCTAATCCTGCATTCTTCTCTGTCATAACGTACATATCAGTTTTAATATCGGTGATTGCGAAAAAAAAAAAAAAAAACTAAAAAAAAAAAAAAAAAAAAAAAAAACAGTTGGCACATTGCAGGGAAGTTTTGCAAATATCAGAAATTTTAAGTCATTTTCACCTTATGTATCTGTATTGATTTCCACTAGATGTTTCAACTACAGATATAAACTGAGCTTAATTGTCTAAAGGTCATTTTACAGTATAATTCAGGCTTTCAGTGTTCTTTGTTAGGACAACACTGTTAACAAAGGCACCTAACAAATATACACAAACTCCATCATGAAAAGTTCAGGACAATCACGTGTCCCACGTGTCCCTGTGTGTATTCTGCTCAGACTGACCTTCCTGTGTCTTTAGAGTGAGAAAAGAGAGGGATAGTAAAACTGGAAAGGAAGAAGGGATCGTAAGGATGGTATTAGTGAATGAGTGGCCTGACAAATGTGTCGACTGGCACGCTTGGGGCTCAATTAATCTCGTTGATGAGTCTGGGCTAATGGGAGGAAGACCTTAAAGAGGACAGATGACCCCACACCCACCTCCTTCCATGACACCAAGCCTCAGATTAATGTTCTGCAGCAGAACGATATTAACTACATTCTCGCACATGTAGCTCCAATCAAAATGGAAGGATTGTTGTGGATCGACACAGTGTGCTCGAACAATTCACATGAGTATTAGCTCTGAAATCAATTCAGAGCTGATGTTGGAGTGATGCCTGTGAATGTCAATGATGATAGCACATAGTGTACTACACTGTAAAAAAAAAAAAAAAAATTGTAAACTTAGTAAACTTAACAACGGGGACTTAAGTCCACCCAACTTAAAATAATAGCTTAATATCACAAGTTGTCACAACATAAATAGTCATGTTAACCTAAAAAATATCAGAACAAAATATTTTTGTTTACTGAACACATGGCCTATTATCTATAAGCATACACAATTTTAAAGTGAAAAAAAAGTGAAAAGTGACGTGACATTCAGCCAAGTATTAATACTCAGAATTCATGCTCTACATTTCACCCATCCAAAATATGCGCACGCACGCACGCACACACAGCAGTGTTCATCATTTATGCTGTGACACCCAGGGACCAGTTAGGGGTTCAGTGCCTTGCTCAAGGACACCTAAATCATGGTATTGCCAGCCCAAGTTTCGAACCCACAACCCTAGGGTTAGGAGTCAAACTCTCTAAACCACTAGGCCACAGCTTTATATTATTCAAGTAGTCTAATACATAAATAAATGACCATAACCTGGTCAAATAACTTTTTTATTATTGAAAGTTTGTGTCTAAAGCACAAGAACATACCAAGTCTTGTATATTAACTTCTTTACTCAATACATTTTACACTGAACTCAACACATGGTACATAATGCATGTTAAATAAATCCAGTGTTAATTATAGCTTAATATGTTAGCAGTCTTGTGGCATGGAGTCCCATGTATTTAACATTTTTGTTTGTTTTTAAAGGAACTATTACGTGAAAATTACTATATTGCGTATTTTAACATCAACCTAATCCACTGGGCAAAGTTAAGTCCAGTCAACGTCTTTTTATGTCTTTGCAGATGTTGAAAAGACGTCCACCAAGGAGACAGAATGTTTTTATGACGTCTTTTTTTTAAAATGTGTTTTATGTCTTCTGTACGTCCGATATAGACGTTCACAGATCCTCCTTACAAGGTTCTGTGACTTTATTTCTGTCAAACATCTAGATAAGCTCTTATTGAGAATTAACAGAGGTTTAAATGTTGATATTTGATTCATTTGATGTCACCATTGTGGTGGAAAGTGTTTGGTTTAGTTGGGATCTTGGTCCAGTTATTTCTTATATATATATATATATATATACACATATATACATATATATATATATATATACACATATATACATATATATACATATACACATATATACATATATATACATATACACATATATACATATATATATATATATATACATATATACATATATACATATATATACATATATACATATATACATATATATATATATATATATATATATATATATATACATATATATATATATATACATATATACATATATATATATATATACATATATACATATATACATATATATATATACATATATATACATATATACATATATATATATATATATATATATATATATATATATATATATATATATATATATATATATATATATATATATATATATAGCATTTACAAATAGATACAACAGCGTATTTAAAAGTATGAGACAACAACAAACAAAAAACATACCATTAAGAGCCGTGTGCTTTTACAGGTTCTGCATGATCCTCTTCAATGACATTCGTTGCGTCTCAGTCGGGCTTAAATTGATAAGCGATATTAACAATGCTATCATTCACTATAAACCGGAGCACATGCCGCTGAGGTGAGGGGCGGGAAATTTAGACATGCACTATAGGTGGGATAGCCAATCACAACACACTGGGCTAGCTAACCAATCAGAGCCAACTGCAGGTTACTGAGGGAGGTGGTTCAAAGCAGGAAACTATCAGCACATTTACAGGAGAAGGGACAAAGCAGTGAGGTAAATTATGTGGAAAAGAAGATTTTTTTTTTTTTTTTTTAAACAAAGCATTAACACATATTAGACTGTGCCAAATACAGTCAATCCTAGAAAAAAAGTCAACTACCCCTTTAAAATCTGAGTCTGAGCAACTAACAAATTAAGAAAATCATCAACCACAACAATCATAATAAAACGTTCTTTTCTGACCACTCTATCCGTGGATGTGGCAGCTGAGTTTCTCTCTCCATCTGTCTGGTTTGGTGCCTCCTGTCTGTTTCCCATGCCATTTGTCTTCCAATGCACTCTCCATCCAGACACCAGACAGCATCGAGCAGTGCCGCTCAGAGACATCACTTCCATTCCTCGCTCCAGAACACCTGAGAGAAAAACGCAATAATGACGTTTCAGCAGTCCTGAAGAAACCTTCAGTGTCAGCGACTCTCCTACCTGGTGCATTATACTAGGCCTTTGATATCCTCTCACCTTCCTGTATGTGTGTGAGAGAGAGCGTGCGAGGTCAGGGACAAAAAGGAAATGTTGGCGCTCGATGTTGGGACTCCATTACAGAGGAAATGGATTCAGCAGGTCACAGAGGTCAGCTCAACCAATCGGACGTTCTGTCAAATAAAGCCCTGAGCAACATTTTCTGAAACTTTTCACCGTGCACCTTCACTGTGTGTCAAACCAAATGTCAAAGCAAGCAGAATGTCAGCCAGCCTATGAGCCCCAATGTGGTCAAGGAAGTAGGTGCTCCTTGTCCATGACATTTGCTGACACATTGAGAAAGGCCGCAGCTATACAAAAGCTTTAGTCCCAATGGCAAGAATGATCGTTTTAACTCTCGTTCATGACTGTTGCTGCTAGCTTTAAGATGAAGGTCACTGAAAACCTGTTTTTTCCATTCAGAAACTGACCTGACTCTGCAAACTTTCCTCCAAATGCCTGTGAGATGTGTTGACCTCAACTTCCAGGTTCAAAACCGAACAGAGGCTTCCAGTGGGCCTCTGATGTTAATGATAGTTCTGCTCACACATTACCCATAATGCTAAGCTCTTTTTGCTGCACTAACTCGCACGCAATTACCGCTGACATTTTTAATGTCACCTTGTCTGGAGGAAAATTGCTCCATTTATTCTTTAGTCCCATATAAAAGCATGAATTATTCCCTGCTGCATTTCTATGTTCATTTCCTGTTCATTTCTTCTCGCGCTTCTCACTCGCACACAATTTTTCCAGCTGTGAGCTGCATTTGCTTGAGTCCAGGCATTCGGGGATGAAGTTCTCCCCTCTGGTTTTTAATCTAGCCCAACTTTCTCTACCTTAATTGGGCCAGGAAAACCCCATTGTCCTTGCTTTTGAATGCCTTTGGAATAAATGATTGTCCTGGATACCATTTCACCGCTGTCTAGAGAGTTTAGAGAAGTTGGTCCACAGCGTGACATCAGGGGTTTAAAAGTACACTCTTTTATCTTTTGAGTGCCAAGGTTGCAAAAATAGAACCATGCGAGGAACTTAACATGATAATTTGACAGCTTAACGATATAAAAGCAGAATGAACATGATTTATTGTAGGCTTCCAACAAAAGAAAAGTACAAGACTAGGTAAATGCACAGTGGCTATTATTTAATGTACATGTGTTACTAATTTTCTCTCAGAAAAAATAAATGTTGCTTACATTACTCTTGAAATTATTATTTTTCTATTATATATTTTTTTTTATCGCCAACTTTCAGATCCAGCAAAAGATGCATCATAAATAAACAGATGAATTAGTCTTGTTAAATTCAAGATAAAGCATTAACATTTAAATTACACAGAAACTTCTTTACAGGCCTGAATTTTCCATCTTGCCCTGGTTGGGTAGGCGATAATACCATGTTATGTGTGTGTGTGTGTGTGTGTGTGTGTGGTTTGCCTTTTGACTAGCCAATAGCAATGCTCACTTTTTAGTTTAGCTCTGGTTGTTATTATGTTTAGCATAGCAGGGAAAACAAGCTGAGTATATAACCCTGATTCATTCTTTCACATTCATCTCATTGTAGAAACACCTGTTTTCCTCTCAACTACCTGGATGGGGAAAAAATATAATAATAAAAATAAATAAATAAATAAAAACGGCTGTCTCACAAAAAGCTAAAAATAAACAGCTAGTCTTGTCAGTCTATTATCTGTGACTCACCATCCATATGAACACTGTTATTCTTCAGGCTTATCTTAAAAATATCTTAAAAAATCTTGTTAAATTAGAAAGGATACGTGTGCAAAGTTAGGGAAATTCTGCCATTTCATTATTTATATTGCTTTGTTGACATGAAATAAGGACCACAAACGCTTTTATGGATTTTAATTATTATTATTATTTAAATTCGCTTTGAATTGTCATTATCTGGGTTTTGCGTGCACTACCATTCAAATATCTCTTTATATATAAGTCTTTAGTCTTATTTAGTTTTGAGGACTAGTTGTTGTTCTCATCTTTATTCAGCGGAGGAGTTCAGATGACACAGAATAATCACCTGTCACGTGTCACATATATACTCTGTTGATTAATCCTGTCTCTTTTATGAATTGTAATGTCTGTGTACAAATACACAACCATCAGAGAGCTGATTGGAAAACCCAATTAGGAAAGAATAATCCCAGTCCAGACAAATCAAATCTGAGTCCCACTTACAGCATTCTCAACCACAACTGACAATCCTCATTTACTCAACTTTCTTCTTTTTTTTTTTTTTACTGTCTAGGCACCAAGCGATGAAAAACACAATAAATTAAAATAAATTAAAATCGTATTAAAACAAACAGACTCTGCTGCTGAAGCCCGGTTTAGCATTAGCCCTCAGCTCTGTTCAGATGTTGGATATGTTGGGTGCTGAGGTCACATCCAGCTCCCCTCTTCGTACATTGTCATTTGCCTGTCTGTCAGGCGCGAAATGATTGGTTATGCAAACCGTAATTCATCAGTGACAGCACACAGAGTGGTTACTTTATCTCTAACGACGACCCTTCGGATGGAAAGGTGGAATCAATTCTGACAGCCGCACCTCATCTCGACGCCCGCTGATCTGCATAACACTAGACACGTAAATCAACCGCAGATGTGACAAGGGAATTAATTTGAGTGTGTATGTGTGTGCAGGCCATCATGCACCTAACGTTTTTTAGGGGGCACTGGGGGTAGTTCTGGCTCATTTTGTGCCCAAGACAAAAAAAGAAAAAAAAAAAAAGAAAAGAAAAAAACTATTTAGTTGCATTGTAATATGTAAAAGTATGTTTTCTTATGTAGCCTAGTTAAAATAATATAATATAATATAATATAATATAATATAATATAATATAATATAATATAATATAATATAATATAATATAATATAATAATCTCTACAGTTGAAAGGATTGAGGTTGGTCAAATTGTTCTTTGTCTCAAGATACATAAACATTATTTGATCAAAATTATTATAATAATTTTAAAGTTGTTTTCTGTTTTAAAATATTATAAAAATGTAGTTTATTTCTTCCAATTTGTAATATTTTCCTTTTTTCGTATTTATTCTAATGTGCTTATTTGACACTCAAGAAACTTATTTTATTTATTTATCATCATCATCATCATCATCATCATCATCATCATCACCATCTTCAGTGTTGATTAAAGTTTTTCAGGATTATTTGATGAACAGAAACATCAAAACAACGGCATTTATTTTCAAATGTATATTTAAAACAAACAAACAAAACAAAAATACCGTACATACTTGCTAAATAATAAGAATAACAAAAACAACAACAATAATAATAATAATAATAATAATAATAATTATTATTATTATTATTATTATTATTATTATTATTATTATTATTATTATTATTGTTGTTGTTGTTGTTGTTGTTATTATTATTTTTGTTTATATTGTTTTATTTTTACTGACCTCAAATTTTTTGAATGTGTCTATATATACTTATGAGTTAAAAAATATAGACATTTGAATTTAAAATACATATAACATTTGACATGATGATTCTGTGTGTGTGTGTGTGGTTGTGTTATATGTCAGTGTTTTATGTAAATGGAAGCTCACAGTTTCTAGTCATAACCCCCTTCCTCGTCGCCACCTACAGTAGTTGATATATCAAAGTCAGCACTTGACCTTTTCCTTTGTCTGTAAAGATTTTCAGTACGATGCACCATAAGGGGCTCAATCGATGTGTGAAATGCTCAATATCAAATCCACGCAGTGTAGCAGGCAGAGCTGTCCAATATACCTGCTAAATGATGGCAGATCGCTTAATGAAACGGTTCAAATCAATGGCTGTTACACAAGCCAGTTAAAATCAAAACCTCCATTCATATTTGTCCCAGAGGTATGAAAATGTTTTCACTCTGTCGTACTGTTAATCACTCTATTCATCTTAATTTGAGAGTGTGCTGTTTTTATTTGCTAACAGGAGAACAATCTGAGAGAACAGTGTGCTGTAGACAGCCATATGCAGTCTTGGGGTTTCACATACACTAAACAGCTTTGTATCTGCTCGTGTGCTGTCTGCTTGAATCAGGAAACACTGAAATCTCCAAATCTGTAAGCTATGCATATGTTTCAGTAAGAAATGTCATGTAGATGAACTAATGCCAATTTTATAGTCATACCGGTTGATTCTGACATCCTTCACTGGCAGGAAGTTGTAAGAGATGAATGAAGAAAAAGGAATGGAGCTTAAAAACTCCCATGGCAGATGGAAAGAGAGAATGAGACGATCACTGTCAGCAGATGACAGAAACCCAAACTCTCCAGGTTTAATTAAGGGTTTGGACTCTAAGAACTGATTTTGACAGGACACTCACAAAAAATCATCAGAAAATATAACAGTTGTCCCGTTGTCCGGTGACAGCAGAGTCTGTATAACACTCATAACATTGCAACAGTTTACAGCAAATAATAACTTTTCAGGCTAAATATACGTTAATAACTTAGCATAATAACAACAACAGCTCACATACATGTATCATAGCAAGTTAAATGTGCATTAATTCATAATTTATTTGTGTGTGTGTGTGTGTGTGTGTGTGTGTGTGTGTTTAGGGTCAGTAAGATTTTTTTTTTCATATTTCTGAAAGTAGTCATGCTTACAAAAGTTATTTAATCGAGAAATACAGCAAAAAGTGTATTTCGAAATATGATCACTAATATGACGCACATTTGTAAATATAAGACAGTTGGGAGTCTTTAAATGATATTTAGAGAACAGAGCCTGTTCGGTTCATTGTAAATACATTGCTGATGATTTTCAATCCACCCTTCAATGTATGAAACTAATGTGTCAGACGTCTGCTTTGAAATGAACATACTGAAGCCTCAGCGCTCTTGCTTGCTGAAAATAATTTTTTAGAGGTTAGTGCAACTGCGCTTTAAATATGCAGTGGTTTACTATGAGCTTAATGTATCCAAATTTGAGCCTTCTAGCTTTCAGGGGAGACTTCACAAGTAAGTCAAAGCGTACTTGTGTACTTAATTATAGAAGTGTTGAAATCTTGCAACCTTAAAAGCAGGTGTTGCAATTGTCCAATTTTTTTCAGCCTAAAAGAAAATATGCATAAACATTGTGATTTTTTCATGATTTTGTTATAACCAGTGGCATCCTAAAAAAAAACTTGTTAAAGAGGGGGGAAAATAATAGGCTACAACTCAGTTGCGGTGCTTAGGGTCTCTGAGGGTTATCATCCAGTGGAAAGACGGCAAATAATTTTAAAACAATTTAATTTACCATGTTTCTCAGTAATTGTTCCTGCTCGTCGTCAGCACACAGACTAATTCTTCCCAGCAGAGCTTCTCCTTGCTGAGCGCTTGTCAGGCTCACTGAAGCTTTCTGAGGCTGTGAACAGTAATTGTCTGCAAATGGAAACCCTTTCTCAGATTATGGTAATGTTTCACCAGGGGGCTTTTTTTTCTCATGTTTTCTCATTCAAAATAGAATATTTAGGATATGTACAATATATACAATATGACTGGTATTCTCTTTGGTCAACCTAAAGCACACATCAGGGGATAGAGAAAGAGAGTTTCTTCCAAGGTCAATGCAGTGGGCTCTGCTTAAACAAATTAATCTTTTAGCTTCAGGGTTGGAGGGAACATCTATCAGCGGTGTAATATGATAACGGAGCAGGAAAACGGGAGAGAGAGGTGCTTAGCCCAGGCTTACACTGATTCATTTCCTAACCTGACACAGAACCAGGTATTATACCGACTCTCACACACACACACACACACACACACACACACACACAGAGACACAGAGAGAGAGCTGTTGTAGATCTGCGGCCCGGGTTATTACACCACTATGATTTGTTCAAGGTGACAGCACAACCTGAGACGTGGACGCAATATGTAAACATATAAACACGCACTCAGGATAACATAAAGAAACTGAATGAAGCACTTCTCATGAATAGAGTACAAAATGGTGCCTGGAACTCTCAAAAAATTTGTATGTTTAAGTGTTTTTCTCTATTTCAAAGGAGGAGATTATACTTCAATAAAATGATCATCAATGTAAGGAGGTTGAACTAAATTGTATATGAATTTATTTTCTATGCATTTAATAAGGTTTAGGACATGTAGGCCTAAAAAGACTTTATATAAATAAAAATCTATTTTATTTACAGATATAAGTTTATAAAAAATGATGACAACTAATTGTTCATGTGTGATCTAGTCAAAACCTCTGATGTGGGACAGTTCACAGATACTTGAGGCTTTATTTTGTCAAATGAGCGTTTATTTCTCCAACTTTTTTTTCTTTTTTAAAGATAAGAAATTGTGACTTTTATATCTTACAAATAAGATTTGATTTCTCATTATTGGGCATGTATATCTCAAAATTTATAGCTCACAATTTCACTTTGTACCTCATTAGACTTAATATGTAAATATGTCATTGTTATGTATGTCACAGTAAGATTTACAATTTATAATGTTGTCTTAGAGTAAGATATATTACAATGAGATTAAATTTGGCTGAATTTTTAGAACCACTGTGTTTTGGAAACGAACAGATAGAAACACAATTCTTGCTGCAGATAGTTTTCACCCTCTCTCTCGCTCTCGAAAAAAAAAAAAAAAAATCATCGACTACATAGAATCTGTGATTCGGAAGAAAGTTTTGAGGAACAATCCCGCATATTGTTCATGGATATCCACACGCTTGGTTTCAGTCAGCATCAAAGCTAAAATGTTATTATTAACACCAGTTATTACATAAAGCTAAAAAATGTATATATGTTAAATGTCTGCTAACTTATAACAAACAATCTTATCAGATCAAGGAAATTATTACAAATTATTGGAATATTCCCTTCTTTAGGTGTTTATTATTATTATTATTATTATTATTATTATTATTATTATTATTATTATTATTATTATTATTATTATTATTATCCTTTGTTTATTTGCGTATTATCAAATTATTTAGCTAATAGACTAAAACATTTATAAAAGGTTGTTTTCCTTGTAGGAATTGTGCCGCCTCATTGATAATACAAACCAATCAACTTGAATTGACAATGGTGTTATTTTCAACTGAAACTTTTTATTTTATTTTTTATTATTATTATTTAAATAATTCTGGAATAAAATAAAAGAAAAAATATATATTTTTTTTTTAATTAGAAATGTACAAAATTAGCAATGTTTTAGAAAAAAAATGCAAAAGCACATACAATTACTTAAACATAAAAACTATATATACAAATATAAAAGTTAATGTTAAAATATTGCAAGTTCTATCTAATAAGTCTAAATAAATAAATATAAAATCTAATATCTAATAATAATAAAAATGTGCTCCTTTAATGCTTAAAAAAAATATTGGGACACCAAAGTGTACTGTATTCAGGGAATGTGCTGGGAAAGTGTATGTGTGTAAGTGTGTTTTACAGAGAGTGACAAAAAAAATAAACAAAAAAATATATAATCCTCTCAAAGTCTGTAGTAGATATGAATGAAGCAGGTGAATTCTGTTTGAGTTAACAAAGCTCTAGAGCCACCATCGATGGGCAGTGACATTTAAAGACGCACATGCTTACGGTAATGCAGTCTACACATGTCTCTTTGAGGAAGAGAGAGGTGAATTAGAATTAGACAGGAATAGACTGAATGATTCTCGGTAGGCCCATCCAAGGTTCTGCAATGGGAATAACTGGCATTTAGACAAAAGGCTAAATGAAGACACTGTCTGCAGTGATGTTCACATTCTCTCCCTCACTCCCTCTCTCTATCGCCCGTCTAGCTCATAATCACTACCTTCTGTCTTTATTCCTGTCTTCCTGTCGTGCACTGCATCCCACAATCCTTTGCTCTGCCGCACAGGGTTTGGTGAATGCAGCGAGCGTTTCATGCCTGATTCCTCGGATGTAAGACGCATCTCCTTCACGCAGCCAGGCAGAAATATCGCTGCTTCCCTGAGGAGAAAAACTAGAATGAGAGAGAGGGAGAGAGAAGAAGGGAGTAACATCTCCACCCATCCCGCTGCAGCTGTTTCCTGCAACCTGAATTCAAATCAGAAGAGACAATGCTGATTACAAATACTCTCGTCTCACAAAACTCACCCCCAATCCTCACCCCAATTATTACTGAGAAAGAAAGATGGAATGAGATGTTGAAAGAAAGAGAGGGAGAATTTGTTATTAAATTTGTTTTGACAGAGTGGCAACAATTCATCTCAGGGATTCACAGCCATTCCTGAGAAATGCTGAAAGTCACTAATACAAGCCTCCTTGAATAGATTTCTCTTTGCTTCTTCTCCCACTGAGAGGATCCCGCATTGACCTACAGAAAATTAAAGGGACAGTTTATTCACAATGAAAAATTCCTCCCATTTACTTATCCTCACGTTATTCCAAATGAATGACTTTTTTTTCTTTGTAACAGTAATCAAGAATTTCGGAATAAAGCATGCAATGTCCACGGGCTATCAAGTTTCATAAAAGGAATTCTTTAGGAAAACTTCATAAAACTATTCTTCTTTTCATGTTCTCATTTAAAGTCTTTAGAAGCCAAACAATAAATCAGCTTGTATATTTTAGTTTTGCAGTGACTGCAGTTTCTGAACCAGCATATTTGAGGCAATGACTCAGTGTCTTGCTAATTATGACAGTCCTTTTGTTTGAATAATTTAAATAAATGAGTCAATGACTCATACATAAAGTCCATCACTTGTTTAGTTTCTGAATGAATCTATGTTTTAGACAGAGTTGTTTAAGTGAATGATTGAATGACTTATTCATAAAGACAATGAACTAATAGTTTGAGAGGATGATTCAGTGACTCACTCATAAAGACAGTTGCTGAATTTGATACTGCACACTAGCATACTATTTTGACTATTTCTACTATAGAAAGAGTAGGACACTTTTATGTGGTTCTGAAGCTAGTCCCTTGTTTCGTTCCTGAATTAATCATTGTTTTTGAACAAATTGTTTCAGTGAATGGTTTGATGACTCTTTTATAAAGACAGTCAGGTGTTTGTTTCCCAAATCTTTATTTTATTTATTTATTAATTTATGTATTCATCTGAGTCAATGATTCACTAATTTATAAAGATTTCTACATGTTTTTGGATTTTATTATTATTTTTTTTTATTTTTTTTGGAGCATGGCATTGCATTGCATGCAACTGAAGTTGCCCCGGCTACTAAGCTATCGCATGTGAGGATCCTGCAGGTGGTGGATCGTTTAATTGTATCCTAAACCAGGGGGGAGGGTTTCATATTTTTTTGAAGCACCTCTGGGTGCCGCCATTGGCTAGCCGCTATTGACTCCCATTCATTTTGGAGTCACTTTGACCCTGAATAACTTTACATCTGAGGCGTTTAAAGACTCCATTTGTCCATTAATTATTTCTAAAGAAACACGAAAATATATAAAAGGCTCCATTACCTTGTATCTTACGTTATGTTCCCGTAGAAGCAGTTTTTGTAAGAAATAGGCTGATAGGATATATATATATATATATATATATATATATATATATATATATATATATATATATATATATATATATATATATATATATATGGAAGCTTTAGCCTGAGTTCTGCCAGGAAGACTCAATCACTTCGTCACTAATTACCTTCATCATTATCCAATCATGTCTTTATACTCCTGTATAAAAGATCGTACTTACACATGTATGAGTTCGCAGATGCCGACGCGACAACAACCTCCTCCACCCTGATGATGATAAGATTAATAATTTGAGAATAAAGTATAATAATAATTTGCAGGGTTTGATGTGATATGAGCTAATTGATCATTAGATTAAATAACTGTTGGTAGCACGATTTATTGTAATGTTTTTTTTTTCCTCAATTGGTCAGAACAAAGCGTGACAGACTTCATCCACGCTAGATAACAACTCACACATGAAGCATAATTTCGCAAGGAACTGCAATTCCAGGTTTTCAAACATGGATGGCTGCACAGAGGCACAATTTATGGACTGCAGCTTTTAAATAACTCACTCATTTGTTGCCACCTACTGGCCTAATCAACTTGCAGATAAAGAAATGCATTGCTATAAAGAGTGAACGGTCATGGTTTTGTTGGATTTTTATTGATATCAATCCTGGTGCTATACAGGTTTGTATGGTTTGAAACGACACAAGGTTGAGTTAAATGTTTAGTGTGCTGCTCCTTTAAAAATGTATGTGTGTGCGGGTGAACATGTGTCTGTAGTTATTCATTTATGACTTACGACCCAGCCGTCATACAATCTAACAATGACAGGAAGAGTGATGTCATAGATAGATGAGTAAAGGGAGGGAATAAAAGACAGATGGCAAAAAAAACAGAAGAAAGAGGGATGGCAAAGCACTCATCACACGAGCGGCATGACAAAGCTCATGACATGCCGACCTCCCTCAACACATCAATGCCAAATGCTCACTTAACAGCACTCTTACAAGAGGACAAAGGCATTGTTAATTCAGTGACTGATTTCATGCAGATTACTTTCTTAATTATCGCTGCATTAGCAATTCTAAAACATACATAGACAGGTGTGACCCCCCACCCACTACGCAAGAGTCACACTGTATAATTAACATTCAGGCAGCTGTTGACAGACAGTGTTGAGGGGTGAAGGCACTTTTTAAGACTCAAGACCTTTATCAGTTCATGTGGACTAATGAAGTTGAAAAGACAATCGTGTCCAGGTTTTCTATTTTTCTTTCTTTTTTTCTTTATTTTTGCTATTATGATTGATTGATTGGATAATTGATTGATTGATTGATTGATTGTTTTGCATGTTTAATTTAATCTTAATCCTAACTATAGGATTGTATATAGGATGTACAATTTATGAACTGTAATATGCAATATGGATTAAAGTGTAATTGCTCTCCACATCTGCTATTATCTGTCTCGGCATTTAAGTGGATCTGAACATCTGAGGGGTGGTGGTTCGCTGATTGGTTTTCCCTGGAGAGCTGAACTTTGCAGTAAAAGCCTTGGTCCTGTCCTCCGCCCACCTGCAAACAGTAGCGAAAAAAAAACATCCAGAACCCTTCAATTATGTTTAAGATACACCACTTGAAAATCACTCAGGGGAAAATGAAAGTCAGCCTACAAAATTACATTGAAATTATATAGCAGAACAACCACTCTAAATTGTGCTTTAATAATTAACGCCAGCTTTGCTATGTTTACAATCTCTAAAAGTGCTTCATATTTCTTTGCTTAAATCAATTCCGTTTCGCAGGTATGCCCAGTGGGTGAATCTCATGAGAATAATCAGAATTACAAACAAAGCTAAAAGTACAATAACTGGAAAATGATTGATGAGAAATGGGGTGGAAATGTCACAATGCAGAAATCTCAATGGTTCTAATAAAATTAGTACATAATTATTAGTACATTATAATAAATATGTAGAACACAGACTTTCCATCCTGCTGTAGTGTTACGGGCAAATTGAATTCTAAATGCCAACTGAATTCTGGTGGAAGAACACTATGATTGTTGTATTTTACCAGAGTCTTCAAAATGAATCTAAATCGTATTCATCTCACAACCAGGAATAGACACCAAAGAACCTGTTATTATTGTCTGTTATTGGACATGTTGTTGTGGTTGAGTTGGACAAATGAAAGTCCTTTGTTGTGACTATCTCAGATTAATAGTAGATGTCTATGCCTGCTGGTGAACGAGTGTGTTGTGATACATGTGTTACTGTATGAGGTAATTTAGCACAGCTCGGGTGCTTTATTGACCAATCAACATTCAGCTCTAGCACTGCTTTTTTTTTTCTTTTCTTTTTTTTTTTATAAATTATTTCATATCACCGAGCCAAGTATTGATTTGGGCAAGCTGAAAGAGTTGATTCTTTTACTCTTCAACTGAGATTGCAGGAGGAATGCTGACCATGTATGCAGTTTGCAGTAATACATGTCACATATGGTCATCATTCCTTTGGTAATCTCAGTATATCTTCCATCTCAATGGAGTGTATGTGGTTTCAAACTGGCTTGGTGGAGCAGATTAAAAACCTAAGCACACCAGCTATATTACCTGAAACCATCTGTCTGCTCGTCAGGTCTTTTTAATTCACTAATTGTCTTGTTATTTTAGGGCTCCTGTGTTGCCATAGGTAGTCTGTTGATGCATTGGCATGTACTGCTAGTATAGGATCAGTTTCAAATCAAATACAAACTTTAATCAGACCTTAGATCATTGGTGACGCATGAGTGGGAAACACCTCAACCTGCTAGACTTAAGCACTGAGCATAGTTCATCCTACACCTGTAACTGTTGCCATTGAATTTCCAAACAAATCATACTAGTAAAAAGTTGTTTAAATGTTAAATAAGAGAAATAGAAAGGGTAATATGGCATGGAAATAGCAACAGCATCGTAGTGAAATAGAAATAGATATGCACCAACACACACTCGCTCTTCCTTACCTTCATGCAATTGTACCTTACCAATTTTTAGCTCTCAACAGGAGGTGGCTTATTTGTTATTATATCTCTCTCCAGCTCCACTGGTAGAAATTTATACATGTATCATTTCCCTGAATGCACCGGGAGCCTTGTGGACAACAGCCCAGGTACGTGAGGGTACAAGAATCATTCTTATTGCCGCCATTAAATTACCAAAACAGATGCTTCAACTCTTCCTCTCTGCATAATTTACCAGTCTTATACTGGTGCATAGACACTACTATGGTAATATATATTCACATAAGCAGGACACGTACTGCCCACAACATCCCTAAAGCCATGCAGGACAGGTGGAAGTGGATAGTGTGCATCCGGTGGTGTGTTAATGCAGAAACATTGGATGAAAAATGACAGGACTGGAGGTGGAAAGACCTCCATGCACGTACACACAGTCACATTTACACATGGCTGTGAATGCTTTCCATGCATTAAATGCAGATCCTTCAGGAGGAGTTATGGAGACCTTGAGGAGCTGTTTGGGCATGAACTAGATTAAGTGCACATAGCATCCCGCCGTAAAGCACCTCACGCTGGGGTGACACCACACTTTACAGCGAGGGTCGACCTTCTGATCAGCAATCAGGAGTATGTGTGTGTGTTTTCAGAAGTGCCGGTTGTATTCAGAAAGCACAGGTCTCATTTATGATAACAATGTAATAATATACACATACTAATATATGTGTTTTGCGTTTTTGCTGCTTTTCAAACTAAACGATGGAAATAATAAATTAAAATATCTTAGTAAGCTGTCATTTTACAATGTTTGCAAATGGCAATATGCAAGAAAAGATTATGAACACCAAATTAAATGATTTATAAGTCATGACAGATTTCCATTAACTGCCTGTCAGTTTCAGAGCATTCTGTGTACCACAGTGTTTTTGAATTACAAGTTCTGTCAGTCATGTACCTCTGTATCACCATTTCAATTATTGGTCATTTGTTGCAAAGACTGACCATTTGTGAGGTCACCTCAATAATTCAATTGGACCATAAACTGTTTGTGATAGTGCTATGTGATGTTTACCTTTTATTTAAAATTGTAATATGAGTATATATATATATATATATATATATATATATATATATATATATATATATATATATATATATATATATATATATATATATATATATATATATACACAACAAAGAAGTCTTATTCTCAAGGCTGAATTTATTTGATAGTATAGATCAACAGTAAAAACAATATTGTGAAATATCATTACAATAATATTATTATTTTTTTATGGAATGTTAGAACAACAGTTCATTAATTTCCTGTACACAAACAGTGGAAATCAATAAGGAACACAATTTTGGACCAATGAGATTTTACTGTAATCCTGGGTTACTTATTGCATGATTACACAGAAATGAAATCCAGGTTACTGACAAAATTACTTCTCTAATTGTTCACTTGTCAGACTGTTAAGTCATGTCAGAGTTTTTACACTCTCCAGGAAGTAAAATGGATTACGTATGTAATTGTTTCTTGGATAGGAAAAAGTAGGTTAACATGCAAAAATTAAAAAAGAATACTGATGTCCCCCCAAGCATCTTTCTTTAGCATTGCATTTGGTTTGCACTGAAATGTGTTGTTTTCATTCCCTCTCTCTCCATTACTTTCAGTCTTATCTGGTCTCTCTCTCTCTCTCTCTCTCTCTCTCTCTCTCTCTCTCCTCCTCAGGCATGTGTCTGTTTTGTCCTACTCCACCTTTCACAGCTTTTTGTAGGTTTAAACAGGACATAAGCGATAAGGACGCTGCTCTGGCAGAGATGGATGTTCGACATACTGCAGTCTGATTGGACACTAGAAACACAGGCCATGACAGAAGATTCACACACACACACACACACACACACACACACACACATGGCTTGATGACTAGTTGGATGGAAGGTATTCTCATGGGATTGACAGACTCATTTGTTGCTTTCAGGACCTATCTTAGTGAAGACCTTGTGCATGAATGTCTTAAAGGGCCTCATGTATGACTGCACATTTGTAAAAAAAATGCAAGACATATTTACTGACATATCACTCGATGTAAAAAGATGCAAAAATAATAATTTACACTTTATTTGGAGTACTACTTGTGGGCAAAGCAATTTTTTATTTATTTATTTATTTTAAGCCTAAAATGTATCTCAATGTCTATTTATGAGGTTTGTGTGGTCTTTAAATTCTATCGGTCTTTAAAATGCAAGAAATTGTTAAAAGTATCTAAGTATACTTGCAGTAGTTCCACTTTAGCATGACCAAATATACTTTAGTGTTAGATGGACCTCTGCACTACTTACATATGTAAATGTATTTGTGGTATACTTGGTTTATTGTTTATTTTTTTACTATGTTGTATATTATGGTTAGTCTAGTCTACAATATGTTTAATTTTCTTTATTTAAAAACATTCCATGGTCCATGGTTTGTCCTCATTTAGTAAACTGACAAACTTGTCATCTCTGAAAGAAATGTGACATCAACAGTGATGCAGCTCATGAAGGGAAAATGTCACATAAATGATATTTTTGCAGTGAAACAGACTCCGAGAAGTGGTGCTATTAGTCACATCAGACAGTTTGTCTGATATGAAACATCAGTGACAACCCCCCCCCCCATTACAAAGTTTACAGATAGCATGAATGCAATTTTGCCTTAGACACATAATAATTAAATAACAAAATAATACTGTAGCTTATGCAAAATTGTCTAAAAACAACTGTCTAGAAAACATGAGAAGAAGAGAAAGACTAATGATTAAATTAATCTGATGGAAATGTATGGAAAGAAAAGTACCGGCATACTCAAAATCGAATCAAAATGATAGTACATTACTTTCAGAGTGTCTTTGGGTCGCTGCTGGTCTTGGTTATTTTAAGCTGATATGCATCATGCTTGTTTAGTCTTGCATGTTTGATGCAGCTGTTGAGTTTCCGAACCCACCTTTATCGAAAACAATATGCTAATTAACAGACTTCTCATTACTGAAACCAATAAAAGATAGTAAAATTTGGGTTTATGTATTACGGTTGTGCTGCATAATATTAATTTATTAATCAATATATATTGATGAATAGAAAATTCATTATTTAACAGAAGTTGGTGTGAAGTATTAGCTTCAGTTTTAGTTTTGGCCTTTTTTACCTAATATATATATATATATATATATATATATATATATATATATATATATATAACGGGTATATTTTTCTGTGTCTTTCATTTTCTTCCTCCAGTGCAGCGTCACACATCACTCACTTATGCAGGCCTCACCTTTTGCAAAGTCACACCTCCTGTCCACCTTGGGTGCCACATGATTAATGGCCCCCGTGGAACTGAAGTGGCACGAAACACTGTGACATTTGCTCTTCTGGCGTCCTCTGAGCCAAAGGTGGCTGGCAGGTCATGGTGACAATGCCTACCCGTGCTAGGGCATCTGTGTCGCCGCATGCGGGTGTATGTGTGTGTTCATCTGGAGTGGATAATCACCCCCCTTGACGCTTCAGCATCTGCCAAGTGAGAGGACAGATCTGCATGTGCATTTATGAGCAAGACGTCTCATAAACTCGTTGCTGTGTGCGTCCGTTGCTTTTGTTATTATCACATCTGGGAGCTCTTCAACACTCGTGCCGCGCTGAGAAAATCCTGATTGTCTTCTTCACGCAGTCCGATTCGTTCTGTGCCCTAAGGTCTTGTCATTGTAATTATTGTCATTTAACACAAAAGCCACAAAAATACTCTCTTATAACAACAAATAAATGACCTGCTGCAGGAAAAAAAAGAGACATTAATATCACCATGACAACTGAATACATGAATTGTGCGCTCCTAGCAACAGTTGGATATGATAACACAGCTCTGTTACTCTTTCTGTAGCATAAATGACCAGTCCATGGATTCTAACACAGGCAAGTCTAAATTTTATCCAGCATTGTTGCAAAATGGAGAACTTCGCTCAGGAATATTTTCACTGATTGCAGTCGTACGTGATGTACTGTATGTTGGTTGGGATTGAAAGCACATGGAATTTTGGCTGAGAGTGACTCGATTTTTAGAGATGGTCTGTTATTCGCATTAGCTATATCAGTGCCCAAAGTGATTTAGCTGATGGGTTCTTATTTTTTATTTTTTTTCACATGTAAAATGTGTTTTTGTGTCTTTTGATATATTGTAGCTGAGATATATTAAACGCACTGAGCGTTTTTATTTAAATAATCAAATCCAATAAATGGACCCGTCTGCTTCATATCTTTCATTTGCCGTCAAAGTGCACCTGCTCTTGGTTACATCTGAGCTGCCAGAAAACTCAGACGCACATGGAGGAAATAAATGCATATGACTTCATTAGATAAGAATCCTCTGAGCGGGGCTCCGTGTAAATGAGATTGTCAATGTATTGTTAGCGCTGAGCAATCAGAGGAGACTCTCGACGTGCTTTCCCAGCATGCCCTGGGAAATCTGATAGCATTAGCGCCATATGTTCCTATTGGATGTCCCTCTGTTGTAATAACATTTAATCTTCCTCCTTCCCTCCCTTCCTCCTTTCCTCTGTCTCTCACTTCCTCACTATTTCCCATTTGTCTTAAAGACTGGATTTTAATGTCATCAGGGTCGGCCCACTATGAGAAACAATGTTTTAATGGTCTTGCTGGGTAATGTGGAGGATTTCACCATTAAGAAATTGAAAATAAACCCGAGATGTGCTGAAAGTCACCGCATAAAAGTAATCAGACAGCAATGTTCTGTCTGACTCACCTCTGCCTTGCCTGCATTTATTACTCTGTACATGTGCTTAAAGGAGACCTATTATGCCCCTTTTTACAATATGTCTCAGGTGTCCCCAGAGGCACTCAAGCAAAGTAAGTTACCCCACATATAATGTATTATTTCATTAAAAAAAAATGCTTATTTTGAGTGTAAACAGAAACGGGCTGTTTTTGTGTAAGTCTTTTTAAATGCAAATGAGCTGGTGCTCCCCGCCCCTTTTCGCAGAATAGGGCTGTGCAATAACTAAGCCAATCAAACTATCATGGAAGGGGCCATCTGAGATTGGCTCTATTTGAGAAAGGGCTAAAGACTTTAGTAGACTAAAAAGAAAGAAAAAAAAAACTGGGTGGATTTGTATCATTATATGATGCTTGTGTACACATACTGCCAACACACATTTCACTTCAAACTCCTTGTAAAGGTGCATGCAGCATCCGATGACCCCTTTAATAGTGAGAATTGGACTTTAAAATTAAGTCTGACAATTGTGTTTAAATTTGTTGTTTATAATGCATTTGCTGCTCTCAGACTCCTAACGGGTCAGAAACATGTGACCGTGTACATGTGCATAGCCTACGTGTATATGTGCTAGCTTCCACACTTCAAATGCAAATGGTTCCTTTTACTGATTTCTCTCTGTATTGTTTAGTCTTCATAACTACCCCCCTTTTCCAGTCGCCGTTGTCATGGCAACTAATTATTATTTCTAGCACTTTGTTGAACTTGGCAGCAACTTGCTGCTGAGAGACTTAAAATGCTGAAGCCTGAGATCTGAGTGAGAAATTGTTTCAGCAGTAGTGATTATTCATTACGTTTCGGGCTGATGAAATGTGTGCGTGTGAGAGAGGGGTGTGTTTGCATGTATTTGATTTGTGTTCAGTATGTCTTTTACTCTCTGTGTGTGTGTTAGGCTCATTTGGCTAATAGTGATACACGAGCTCCACTCACAGTCTTTCATACTTCTTTAACATTTAGTCATGGACCAAGAACTCTAAAATTAAAAATAATCATATTCTACATGGTGCTCCCACAGACATTATATTTTATTTTGAATACATAAACTACATTAAACAATTATGATTATGGATGTTTATTCAACTGTGGGCACTGCAGACTTTTAGAAAATAAACTTAGTTTAAACAGTCTGCTAACAATGTCTATAGTGTATTATATACATATAGATGAATCGCATTATTCACAGTATACTATACAGTATACAGTCCACATTACACGGTATAATGTTCTGTGACATTCTGCATTATTGCAATGAAGGAGTTGTTATGGCAAATGTTATAGTTAACAATTTATGTGTCATAAAATTAAGTAAATCTTCAATACTTACTTACATTTTTTTTTTTTTTTTCTTACATAATTAATCTCATGCATGCTTTTAATTGACACGATTGTTCTCATTTGTTATCAAGTAATTTTTTCAGGAAGCTTTTCATTTTAATTTTCTTTTTCTTTTTCTTCCTCTTCTTCTTCTTCTTCTTCTTTCTTTCTTTCTTTCTTTATTATTTTTTTTTTTTTGGTTACAATGGAAGTGACACACCTCAACTGAGCAACAGTTATAACTTAACTGGTGTTGTAAATCGTTTTCACACAATAAATATTGAAATAGTTTATTTCACTCTTCAGTCAAATTATCATTATATATAAAATGTAAAAAGTAACATTATTAGTAAATTGTGCAATGGTTTTCAGATGTTATGACTGAATGATTCTGGGGCAATGGTAAAACAGAGAAAGAATCAGTTCATTAAGGCATTTAAAAAAAAAAAAAAAAATAGAATAAAAAAATCATGCAGCCATGATAAAACATTTCACAGATACTTCTTAATAATTTTATTTTTACTTGTGTCATATCCTAATGTTTACTCATGCATGTGTCTGCATAAGTCAGTGCTTGGTTTGCTTTCTGATTAAAACATTCCCTCTGCTGACAGTACAGCTCTATTTTGAGCTGTGTGCAAACACACTAGGGACTCGCGTCTGGTCTTTGTGGTGTGTATGTCTGTATATGTTGACAGAACGGCCGAGTAGAGTCTCATAAATCTGGGGTCATGCTTGCAGGCCTTTGAGAAAGAAAACAATGGGTATAGAGATAAATCTACCAGCATCGTCTTTTTGATACGCTGGTAGTTCATTGCTTATTTAGTTAACTGACATGCCCATACTAAGCTGAGTAATATCTCTTTTCTTGAGCAGTGTGTTTGTGTATGTGTGAAGCCACACGACCCCACAATCCATCGCAAAAAATGCCTAAACATCGCTAAGGGAACACACTAAAACAAATCGGAGTATGGTTGTCTTCTAAAGATAAGTCTTACTGTATGTTGTTTCTTCTACCATGCAGTAGAGCTGACAGTAAACTGCTGTGACTTGACTTGAATCTGTCAGCTACACTGTTATTTGAGCTTGACAACTGAAGTAAATAATGTCAGTGATATTGCCTGTAGTTCACCGAAGACAAACTTTGAAGACCAAAGGCTGTCTTCAGTCCATCATCACTGTGATCATCTTTGCCATGTCCCTGAAGCTACTCTCAGTCATGCAAGTACAGCGCCTATCTACTTGAAAAGAGAATGACTGCAATCTCCAAACTGATTTTTTTAGCTTGCATGTGAGTTTATGGATTTATGTTTTTCATGAATCATATAGTGTCATTTAATCCCCTTTAGACCAAGTCAGTCCCGTTATCCCTGCCGATGGTCTGTGTTTGGGTGTAAGACTGAACATAAGAGTCTTCATTTTCTTCCAACATCTGAGCTGCTGAGGACGCTGTGGATTACTTTTATTCTTCAAAGTAATGTACCTCATAATCTATCTAAATACGTGTATGACTCCAGAATCCTTTGTGAATGGCATGTCGTTATAGTGCTCAGCGTTTTAGCCGTGTTTGTATGCGAACAATAAGTATTTTTTTAACTTATTAAACTTATTAAATTAGCATAGTGCTTGTGAGATAAGTTCACACCCTTCAGATGGTGAGATTCATTCGTTAGTGTCATTGCATGGCTCGGCCCATTGATCTACACTGATGACAGGTCAGCACGGCATGAGCTCTGTAACATTGTGCTGTTTCGAAGCATTTGGCTTCCCATATATACAGCTAAACACCGGCTATCTTTCTCTCAGATGTGTTGCTTTTACCAGCTGTTTATTGCTGTACATATGCAATGCAGAGAGACTTATATGCCACGCCCTTTTCTGGAGGCGGGGTGGAAAATAAAGCTCATTTGCATTTAAAGCGATACACTCCAGAACAGCATTTTTTTTTCAGACACACCCCAAAAATGACATTTTTCAGCTGTCATAATACATGATCTGTTTGATATTTTGGGCTGAAACTTCACAGACACATTCTGGGGACATCCAAGACCAATATTACAGCTTGTAAAAGGAGGCATAATACAGTAGGTGCCCTATAACTAATAATTCACAGCTTTACACTACTTACAAACTGTTATGGTATTGTAATTTTTGGACCACATATTTTTGAATATTACTATGCTGTGATCAAAAAATATAGTAGGAACATAGGACCATTGCAGTATTTGTTCTAAGGGATTTTTGATTAGAAGAGGTTATTTTGCCGTCTGAAATAGAAAATGTGCATACAGCTTAGGAGTAAAACAGACATTTTTGGGTGGAGAACAAATGTGAGAGGAACTATCTAAAGGAGTGAGTAAGCGCCTGTTTATATACTTTTAACATTTTAACTGGCCAAATTGTATGAACATGCTCCTCCCAAATCTTTCTTTAGCTATAATTAGTTAATCAGATTTTCTCAGGATGGGAGTGAACACATATTAAAATTCTTTTTGCTTCTTTCATCACTTATGTTGTTACAGTTGATACACTGATGGCAATTTTTTTTTTTTTTTTTTTTTTTTTAAGATTATAAATACATTTGTGATGTGGGGACTGGGTGTGTGTTTTAATCAGGAACTTGTTGCTAAAATAATTTGAAATTAAAGGAAAAGCTCACCAAACAATGAACATTCCGACATTATTTACTTCCCATCATTTTGTTCCAGACCTGGATGCTGTTTATTTTTTCTATATTTAGTCAAAATAAAGGCCAAGATGAAGGTAAAAAAGGTACAATTAAGAACTTTTGACCAATTTTACTGTATTATGTGTTTATTTATTTACAGTAGGAGAATATTTGAAGAATCAATCTCCACAGTTAATTTCCATGCAAATTTAAATTTGTCTTGACTGAAAATCAAGGCATACAGGCCTAAACACACACACACACATGTTGTTCCTCAAAAAAAAAAAAAAAATCATCATTATGAGGTTAGCGTTTTCCCTTGCAGAGTGAAAAGCTGACAAGTAGCAGTCCATTACGATGTGTGTGAGTGTGAATGTGTGACATTTACTGAAATTGCCTTTAAAAGCAGAAAAAAAAGTCATGTTCTTGTCAGGGTGAGAAAAATCTCACATGTGCTCCTCTTCTCCGTAATGCTGCCAATCTTGCTTATTTCTGATGAAATCTATTGAAACCGCATTTAAAGTTAGTGTCAGCCATAGGAGGTCTGGTAGCATTAGTCGAGCCAAGACGAGACTCCTCCTGAGACTGGCACGACCCGCCGACCTGGACTCGCTGACCATTAACACATGCACATTAACACAAGTCATTATACCATATACTGTATATCCACACATTGGTAATGATTGAGACTAATGTTAGTAATTAACATTAGCAAATGACTGTCCTCCATTAGGGATAACAATGTTCGATTCCACATTAGACCACTAGTGTTTACACTCTGAAGCAAATGCGTGCATTTATACTGCACACACACACACACACACACCTACATGAATGCTGTTTATCTATTCTGCCGGATGTGTCACAATTGCAGAATGTGGCATGTATGCCGGTCATTAGGATGAAGGGTGGGCCGCAGTGGGATTTCACCACTAATAAACTCCCATTTTAGCTGGGTGAGTGTCTGCGTGACTGAGAAACACACACAAAACACTCATGCTATGTCAGCAAGAGCAAAGGGTGGGGGGATATGTTGGAGAGGAGAGGAGAAACTCATTTGCTTGTTAAATCTGTGTGCACTCTTGTAATTTGGAAGCCGGGGAGGAAGAGAAACAAACATAAGCCCGTTGGCTTTGTCTGGAGATCCAGAGATGTAGTCTGCAGGTCTGGCCCGAAGCCTGTAAGCAGCTCCATTTAAATCTGGCCGCTTTGCAGTGTGACTGAATCCAGACCAGCCTTGAGCTATAGTCCAAGAGATCCGTCCAAGTGCAGAGAGACAGCTTCCATTATACTGACCACTGACATGACCACGTCCCCTCTCAAGCCATCCATCTTCTCTCTGAATTTGTTCCCTCCCATTCAGTGTCATTTGCTATTGCAGAATGTTTCAGTTCTCCTCGTGTCCACATTTGCGTCCGTGTGTTTATGTGTGTGAGAGAGCGAGAGGAGAATGGCGGCCCTCCCTGTATTAAAAGCCCTCTTGAGTCTGGGCAGGTGTGTGGAAAGGGTTTGAAGTTTGCAGAAAAGTGCCGGTTGGTTACCATGGTCACTTGCTTGCCATTAAGCATCTCTCTGTAATTACTGTGTCCAGTCGATGTGCACGATGATGCATTTTGTGGTCTCGATAATGTCTTGGGGTTTTAGTGCATGCGTGAGAGAGAGTGCTTTGGAGGTTTGTGTGTGTTTCCTTCTGTTTTGTTCAAATTCATGTTTTCCCCTCTCTTTTTGTTGTTTTTTCTTTTTTCTTTTTTTTTTTTTTACATGTAAAATTATTAAAAATATATATTTTTTACTAGTGACAATTTATAGGCATCTGACCAATGTATAAGACATTCAGTCAAAAAAGAACTTTGATTAAAATGCATGTCTCCTGCACAATATATCATTGTTGTTTCATTTTCTTTATTTTTATTAATATTATCATTATCATTATTCATTTATACTAAATTTAGTCGCTGCAAATGCCTTGGCACAATTCATTTTCTTAAAACTGGAATGTTACAATAATGTTTATTTTGTTAACATTAGTTTACTGCATCACATTACAGTATTTATGGATCTTAATGTTAATCTTAATGTTTACTAAAACAGTAAGATCAAAAGTTATCAAAAATATGTTAACATGAAATGAGACCTTTTGGTAAAGGGTTAAACATTCATTTTTTAAATCTTTATAAAGATTTTAAAATAGTGTAAGGGAAACAGGTCAATTTAGCTCAAAGGGAATCATTTAAGATTTTAAAGGGAATTTGAACAGAATCACTGTTTCACGGCTGCTCACGGAGACGCGCCTGCGGTTCAGTGAACGAGCCGTTTAACATCAAATCTGCGCTGGATACTAATATCCAAACTATAGTGAAAACACTATCAATTAGCACAGTAACAAGATCGACAGTTTAAGACATTAACTTGTAAGCACAAAACACAAGATACTTCTCTTTTCAATATGAATAAGGCTTTATTAGATAAATCTAAGACATATAAACTAATCTAACATATAAACGCACGCACGCACACATTCACACAAGTTGCAGGAAGGTCGAAAGTTAGGGAAAGATGAGTTTAAGAGAATGGAAATATGGAATCCCAAGTTAACAGCAATACGTTAAATTGCATAGACATGAACAACCATCAATCACGTACTTAGCGCTCGCATTGAGTTCCTCAATGGGGTTAAAATTATATTAGATACACCAGCACAACAAATATCTGGGAGTACGTTGCCTTCGTTTGCTGTGAAAGGGACTCCAGTTGAAAGGGGTATCCCGGTGTCGCTGATTGGCTGGAAGTTCAGTAGTGAAGTGACGTCTTGGGAAGCCCGTGGTTGTTGGGCGTTGGCTGAAAGTGCAGAGTCGTGTTCGCTGGTTGAAGTTGAATGGACGTTACAAAACTTAACTCAGAACACGAAACTCTCAAACGGAAAAGAAAAGAAATAAAGTTTGACGAGACTAGGTTGTGTTCCTTTTCATCGTGGTATCGTAGCAGCAGGCATGCACGCTGGAACCGCGCTCAAAGAACAATGACGACTAACCGCATGGCTAGATGCTTATAGCTAAAGCTAGGTAGCAAAGCTACAAGCTAAAAGCTAAGAGCAGGCATGACTGATAGCACGAGCAAGGCTGGAACTAAAAGCTGACATGGCTAATAGCAGCAGCTAGACTAGAACTAAAAGCAGACTAAAAGCAAAATTTCATGGGATCCAAAGTATTTAAAACTTCCTGTTGGCCACCCCTCAAATGTTGCCTTGACCAATCAGATATGTTCTTGAGTCTTGGGTATCATAAATCATTTGTTTATCTTACCAAGCATGTGGTTCTTGCCTCACAGGGTCTAATTTTGGACATGATTCCTATAACATGATTATAATATATTTTACAAATAAATGATTGTCAGGGCAATATCAAGCAAGAAAATTCAATCACACACATATCAAACACGACTATGTACCCTTCAGCTATACCATAGTCATTTAAAGAAAACATACACGATAAGTGATTATAACATGATAGTCAAATGTGTGGGTTACACGTAAATGAATATGGAGTTAAGCAATAGAATGATTCATTCATAAGTCTTTTTTGAGTTCATTCTGGTCCATATATAATGTATAAAAAGGGTTTCTTTGCCATTCTCTGGCAAAGGACTTTTCTGTGAAGACAAAGGTTTAAAGCCCTTCCCCCTTAGGAATTTCAGTCTGGTTTCACTGGCTGGGGGGGGAAGTCAATGCAAGTATTTAACTTGATCTCCTGGGTTTACATGTGATGTCCAGCGTTGCATTCCAATCACGAACAATAAATTTGACAATCTCTTCTTTGAATTAAAATTGTCAATAATTGTTCTATTGGTGTTAATGTTGAAAGCTGTTGTGTGAACAAGTTGGTTGGTTGGTTATCTTGTTTGGTTCCTGTGGCACTAGAACTGATTTATGACTTCCTGAGGAATTCAGCTCATGTTTCAATGCACACAGCTCTGATAGACTCTTTGATTTGTCTGATTTGACTCATTTCTGCTACATATATCCCCCTTTCGATCGGCGAGGTGTTTAGGTGAAGACATCGTCGATCGCTGGAGAAACAAAGGCAGAAGAAGCAGACAAACACAGCAAACAGCAAGACAACACCTCCATGACAGTTACTGTACTGGTGCAGGCATCAGGTTATTTAGGTACACGTGGTTAAGTTCAATTAGTCAATGTAGTTTAGCACATTGAGGATAGTTTAGATCGTCTTGGAAATTGTTTTTATTTTGATTCATCAATCAAATTTGTGGTTAACTTTGTTTGGTTCTTCTAGGTTGTCTTACTTTACATGTTTACCATTAGTTTTCTAGTAATTTCATTTTCAATTCAATGGATTGACCTATCATGCATGGAGCTCTCTGGCTTCCATTCAGTTTAGAGTGGCTGGCGGATATTAGGTGTTGCGAGTCAATCCTAATATCAGACCTTCAACCCTCGCAGGGTGTCTAGGCATTTCACCTACTCAGGAAAGAGGGGAAGGAGAAGGATAGGTAAAAGAAGAACAAAACAAAACAAGGCTGCTGTGGGTTTTCCTAGCATGTGTTACAACTACTATTGAGCTAGGATGTCAGGTGCAGCTAGTGTGTCGTGAACCTTAACTTAGTGTCAGGTGTTCTACCTATTGTGAGGATGGCTGCACGTTTCTTCATGGTGGGTATGTGTAACTTTGTTACGCTAAAAGTTGGATATTCTACCTGTGGGAAGAATATGTTTGTTGACTGTGTTATCAGTAGATGTGTTTACCTCTGGGTGTAGGTAATGTTGTGTATTACTGGTGTAGTGCATGTGTGGTCAGATCTGTTCAAGTCTGTGTTGTCTCCCCCTTTTTCTAGCATGTCACTGAAGACTGGCTCTCTGCATCTTTGGCTTGGATGAGGGCGTGTCCATGGTCTAATGAGGGGTCAGTCCAGCAAGGCAGGAAGTTCTTTAGCACGCCGTCGGAGGCAGTTTGGCATGGCTGTGTGAAGCTGAGTTGCAAAACTTGTCTCCTATGTTGCATTCTTCTTGTGATGCCTTCTGGCTGTAGCAGACTTTCTGACCTTCTGTGCTCTGGTGGTTGCTGTTGCACAGACAGGGAATGTGGTACTTGGAGTTGGAGTTCATTTGACAGTTTGTTAGTGACTGAGGTGATGTCCTTTAGTACCTCAGATTTTTCATCAACAGTTGGCCGTGAAAGACTTGTTCATTCTGGGTTGTTGTTGAACAGGTGCTTGTCATCTCTGATGCGGTGCACCAGGTGATCACCAGCCTTCCGTTCTGTCGCTGGTCACAGCGAGCATGACTCAACTTTGTGGTCACATGCATGTAAATTGTCTTGAAGGAACTCTCTTAGTTGTTCCATGACTTGTTCCGTGTCTTCTAATGGTAAGCGGTTATGTTCTTGTGAGTACTCAGCACTGTGCATGTCTGAGTGGTGCTGAGGTGGGTTTTGTTGTCGCTTACCCACACGAGTTGCTCTTGGATGAGTCAGGTGATTACCTTTGGATATCTGGTTAGGTTTCCAGATGTTATCCTTTTGGTTTCTTGAGAAGCGTGGCTGGTCCCATGGATTTTTCCAGCAGTTGGGCTGAAAGCGGTCGTGGATATGGGCGTCACGTTCTCTGTGCTCTTGATGGAAGACTCTGGTGTTGTGATGCCGCTGGGTGTCGTCCAGTGCAAGGCTTGAGTCTTTGTTGACAGAGTTCAAGAGTGTGGATGTTTTGTTACCTGTCTTTGAGGCCAACTTCTGCTTGTTATAGGCCTTCTGTGTTAGGTCACGCAACTGTTGGATGGTCATGGAGTTCGGACAGGCCATGACACCTAGATGGTGACTTACTCCGGGGTGCAGATTCTTTAGGAAGAGGGTTTTGAAGTTCACATCCTCTTCAAGGTCAGGGCTGTTGTGTGCACCAAAGTAGGCTTGTCGGAGTCGGTTGTAATAAGCTTGTGGAGTCTCTTGACGACCTTGTTTGGTTTCCAAGGCAGTTAACAGTCCATGTTCAGACTCTGGGTCTGTAAACTCTTTAATCAGGACCTCACGAAGTCGCTGGTAGTTTGACTTGGTTTGACTGGGCTGTCGATCTAGAAAGTTTCGTACCTCGGAACTGGACGTGGCTCTAAGGAGGTATAACCAGTCTCTGTCAGTCACATGAGGTCTCACTTCCAGGTGAAATTCGATATCTCGCAGATAAGCTTGGATGTCGGGGCTCTCTGTGGAGTTCGGGTTGAACCTGCTGATGTTTTTAGACAGCTTGTTGAGGTCTTTGATGGTCATCCCGTGTGCAGCTTCAAGGCCTTGGACGGGAGGTTTTCTTTCGTTGGCAGGAAAGGGTTGTGTGGCGAAGGCAGGTGAGGTTTTGGGTTGTGGCCCTTCGCTCCTTTCGTCACATGCCAGTTCTTGGACGTGGGACTCTGCTCTGCTCAGCAGTGATGAGGCTAAGAGATGTTTCTCTTTTCTTGGCTCTAGTTTGTGCTTGTAAGCATTTTGGAGTTCTTTTCTGACCATGTAGAGCTCATCGTTGGTATCATCTAGTTGTTGGGTCAGATTGTCCATTTCAGTTCTGTACCTTTCAAGGTGGTCTTTCAAAGCACTGATTTCAGAGTTCTTGTTTCTGATGTCTAGCTTGGCTTTCTCTAGTAGCTGTTCGGCATACTGGAGTCTGTTTACCAGGTCTTTCTGAGCAGCCGTTGCATGTCGCTGGTCGAGCTGAGCTGCTGCCAGGGCTGCTAGGAGCTTCATAACTTGTTCTGTTGTATCCTGCTCCCTCTCGCTGGGTGCTTTGAGTTGATTTTGAACTTTCACTTCCAGCTTGTCTATGCGACGTTGAGCACCTGTCAGCTCCTCTTGAAGGTGGGTGATGTGCTTGTCGCTCAGTTTCAGCTGGGTTGTGAAGGCATAGCTTAGTGAGCTCGTGATCTTGACTAGCTCCTCGTGGTTGTTGTTCTGGCTTGAATCTTGTGTCAGGAATCTTCTCAGGATTAGGATTATTATTAAAAATAATAACAGTTCAAATGTCTTTGGAGTGAGGCTGTCTGTTATGCCTCTCAGCCAAATGTTCACATCTTCCCCATGGGCAATGGGGTCTGCAGTCTGCGGCATGTTGGCACGCTGGGGAGAAGAGAGACTGACACAGATCTGTGTGGAGTAAAAGCCTATGTGTGGTGGGACAACTAAGTGTTGTATCAGTGATTGTGAACCACTAGTGAAATGTGGTGATGACTGTGTTGGTCTCAGGGTGTCTAAGTAGACTAGAGATGCGAAGACTTTGTCACTCTAATGAGGAAGAGGAAAAGAGAGACAGAGGTGAAAAACAAATTCAAATGACAAGCAAAATTTCTGTTTTTCAAATGAGGAAAATTATTTTTTCCAATTAAATGTTATCAAAAACGTAAATAATATTATTATATTTCTTGCTTTGGACAAAAGAATACAATAATAATTCTGATATCTCTTTTGTTAGTCTGACAGGATTGACACCGTACACCTTTCAGTTGGACCGCTCACCAGGGAGTCAGCGAAGGCGACAGTTGCTCAACACGTATCTCTATTAAATTGATCTCAACGATGGATGAGATGCTAAAACTTGGAATGCGTTTCCAAATGTAGGGAGGTTAGGAAGAACAAATGAGAGGATGATTACAATCAAATTCATAAGGATGATTCGTCGTCTTTGGCACGATTGTGTATTTACTTCACTTAGAATTGATTGATGGTTCTTACATGTCCTACAAATGTAAAAAGAGAAGAGGAAAGTAAAGGAGAGAGAGGACGGAGATGGTAAGTCTCAGAAGCGGTTACCTCAACTACAAGGAGAGCGTTGTGTTAGTTGCTGCACAACTAATCAAACAAAATAAACTTTAAATGAAAGAGAGTTGTCTTTCTAATTTATTTGAACTCGTAGTGAGGGATAACAATGTCTCCTTTTAGGGCTCAGGTTTGTCGTTCCCAGGCTAGGATACACAAAGTAAAGAAATGGTAAGAAAAAGTAAAATTAAAAAAATTAATAAATGGGCAAAATATGCAAAAATGAAATAAAAAAAAAAGGAAATCAATAAGTAAAACAATAGTGGTTAAGTGTATAACCAAAATAGGAAGAGGGGTAAAACGCATTCAAATAATTAAAGGTCTGAATAGCATATATTCAGATGGGTAATAAATAAATTAGGAAGAATAAGTTTACTTAAACTTCCAAAGTTCAAGGCTTATTCATTCCTAAAATAATAAGACCCAAAAGAGAATACTAGAAATAAAAGATCATATGAAATGATCTGAGAGGGAAATTTTAAATGATTCAAAATAAATTTAATGTTTCAATTAAATTTCAATTTGACAATTAATAATTGTGAGTCAGTATTTCCCTTTCTAGTAAAATGAAAATAAGTGGTCTAGTGAGAAAACAGAGCGATAAAAAGAAAGAGACTAACAAGTGTTAGTTAAGATGTTGAAAATGGTTAAATCACGTCAGCGTTGCCCAAACACACATTATTCTACCACTGGATGGTAATGCTAACGGCTAACCTTTGAGGCTAGTGGCTTTAGTATAGACTTCAATGTAAATGCAATGGTTTCGTTAGCTTAGCGACACCGCAGAGTTTGTGCGCTGCGCGTGCACAGTTCAGAGTTGCTCCGGAAGTACGTTAGGCTTCCGGGTCACGGTCGTCACTATGGCAACCAAAACACATTCTAGTGGATCAGCACATGAATCGTTGCATTGTTGCAAATACAGTTAAGCATGTTACATGAAATGTCGGCTCATTTCAACACTGTACAAATAACAACACCGCCTTTCAGTTGGTTTTGCGATGTGGCACTTAAACTCTCAGTTTGTATAGAGTTAAATTTATCTTAATTCAAATAGCAGCTTCCTGCTGTAGTTAAGGGAACACAGTTATATCAATCTCAGCAATTTGAATCTCCGTGCCAGTTTTTCTGGACACAAACATAAAAGTTTTCCTTCGCTGTTGGTACACAGTTAAACTTTACTTGATCAAGCTTTTAAAACACTCCCATTCAAATTACTCTCGGACACACGCAGTGTTACGCGAGATTGCATTCACTTTGTGAACGGATACAAATGGGCAAACATTGTTCTCTAATGTTTAACGTTAATTTAGGGGAGTAGAATATCAAATTTGATTCGGCAGTGGAACACGCACTGGCAATCAAACTATATGAAATATGAATACGGGGACTTTGATAAATAGATTGAGGAACCCGCTCAAAACTATTCTTTATTCACCGATTTATATCCCTTTTGAAACACTAACAGTTTAGCTCCGTTCAGCAAACAGTGACTGAGATAGCGTTTGAGACACTGGAACACGCAGTGAAATCAAATCAGCTATAAAACAAGGCATTACACAAATGAGGAACACGCTCAATTTCTACCTTATTGTACGATCTCAGATGTTTACTTTTAAGTTCACTTACTGCTGTTAACAAAGGGGAGACGGACTCGAGTTAAAGTCTCCTCTAGCTCCTTTCATTCAAGCGGGAGGGCGCGCGCTGCTTACGTCACGCAAACACACACACATACTCAGGTCTCGGAAGCTTTTCATCCGTCATTCCTTTAGCAAAATCAAAGATTAAATAACTTGGTTTATGCTCACAATTTAGGTTAAACTGCCCGCATTCTCCACCATTATAAATGTAAGGGAAACAGGTCAATTTAGCTCAAAGGGAATCATTTAAGATTTTAAAGGGAATTTGAACAGAATCACTGTTTCACGGCTGCTCACGGAGACGCGCCTGCGGTTCAGTGAACGAGCCGTTTAACATCAAATCTGCGCTGGATACTAATATCCAAACTATAGTGAAAACACTATCAATTAGCACAGTAACAAGATCGACAGTTTAAGACATTAACTTGTAAGCACAAAACACAAGATACTTCTCTTTTCAATATGAATAAGGCTTTATTAGATAAATCTAAGACATATAAACTAATCTAACATATAAACGCACGCACGCACACATTCACACAAGTTGCAGGAAGGTCGAAAGTTAGGGAAAGATGAGTTTAAGAGAATGGAAATATGGAATCCCAAGTTAACAGCAATACGTTAAATTGCATAGACATGAACAACCATCAATCACGTACTTAGCGCTCGCATTGAGTTCCTCAATGGGGTTAAAATTATATTAGATACACCAGCACAACAAATATCTGGGAGTACGTTGCCTTCGTTTGCTGTGAAAGGGACTCCAGTTGAAAGGGGTATCCCGGTGTCGCTGATTGGCTGGAAGTTCAGTAGTGAAGTGACGTCTTGGGAAGCCCGTGGTTGTTGGGCGTTGGCTGAAAGTGCAGAGTCGTGTTCGCTGGTTGAAGTTGAATGGACGTTACAAAACTTAACTCAGAACACGAAACTCTCAAACGGAAAAGAAAAGAAATAAAGTTTGACGAGACTAGGTTGTGTTCCTTTTCATCGTGGTATCGTAGCAGCAGGCATGCACGCTGGAACCGCGCTCAAAGAACAATGACGACTAACCGCATGGCTAGATGCTTATAGCTAAAGCTAGGTAGCAAAGCTACAAGCTAAAAGCTAAGAGCAGGCATGACTGATAGCACGAGCAAGGCTGGAACTAAAAGCTGACATGGCTAATAGCAGCAGCTAGACTAGAACTAAAAGCAGACTAAAAGCAAAATTTCATGGGATCCAAAGTATTTAAAACTTCCTGTTGGCCACCCCTCAAATGTTGCCTTGACCAATCAGATATGTTCTTGAGTCTTGGGTATCATAAATCATTTGTTTATCTTACCAAGCATGTGGTTCTTGCCTCACAGGGTCTAATTTTGGACATGATTCCTATAACATGATTATGATATATTTTACAAATAAATGATTGTCAGGGCAATATCAAGCAAGAAAATTCAATCACACACATATCAAACACGACTATGTACCCTTCAGCTATACCATAGTCATTTAAAGAAAACATACACGATAAGTGATTATAACATGATAGTCAAATGTGTGGGTTACACGTAAATGAATATGGAGTTAAGCAATAGAATGATTCATTCATAAGTCTTTTTTGAGTTCATTCTGGTCCATATATAATGTATAAAAAGGGTTTCTTTGCCATTCTCTGGCAAAGGACTTTTCTGTGAAGACAAAGGTTTAAAGCCCTTCCCCCTTAGGAATTTCAGTCTGGTTTCACTGGCTGGGGGGGGAAGTCAATGCAAGTATTTAACTTGATCTCCTGGGTTTACATGTGATGTCCAGCGTTGCATTCCAATCACGAACAATAAATTTGACAATCTCTTCTTTGAATTAAAATTGTCAATAATTGTTCTATTGGTGTTAATGTTGAAAGCTGTTGTGTGAACAAGTTGGTTGGTTGGTTATCTTGTTTGGTTCCTGTGGCACTAGAACTGATTTATGACTTCCTGAGGAATTCAGCTCATGTTTCAATGCACACAGCTCTGATAGACTCTTTGATTTGTCTGATTTGACTCATTTCTGCTACAATAGTAAAGATGCTGGTTTAATGAAAAATAGCAAACATAATGAAGAAACAATATAATTTGAGGGTGATAACATCTATCTATTGAAGGGCATTGAAAAGTTTCTGTCTATTCTGACAAAATGCATTTTCTGCAATGAAAGCAAGATTGTAAAGGCTGTCACTGGGTGGTATGCTTTAAAAAAAGGTACTAAAGTGTACCTTTAAGGTACTAAGATTATATGCACACTTTAGATGTAAATATGGCAGAGTACTGGGTAGTAAACATCTGAAAGTATGCCTTTATAATACAGTAGATATTTAGCAGTACTAAGTTTTAGTTAATCAGAGAAGCTCGGTGGTGTGGACGCTGTAAGATAAAGGGCGGTAGAGGAGTCTGGGACAATAGTCTAAAAACTTTTTTTTTTTTTTTTTTTTTTTTTTTTTTTTTGCAATTTTGTTTAATGATGTTAGTGACAGAAAACAACATTGTTGTGAACTTTTAATAACTTTAATTATTTTTATTAGTTTATCACTTATAGTATCATATAGTTACTGTATATATTTCCCCTGACATTCATTCACACAGTACATAACTCACACTGGGAGTGACCGGCCGCAAGCAGAGATTCAGTGCACATACTTACAAACACACACAGTTTCTGGAAATGACAGTATTTATTTTTTTTTTTTTCTTTGGGAAGACAAAAGCCTCTTTTATGCCTCAGTGAGAAAAAAAAAAAAAAAAAAAATCAATTACACAACCTCGGGCTTACCATTGCGTTCCTTCTAGAACAACCCATTCTCACTCCAAAGGCGTCAAAAACCGAAGCATGGTCAAGCGCCCCTAGCGTCACTTTTATGACGCCAAATGTGCCTCTCGGCGTCGACTATCGAAGCACTACGACCTTCATTGCTTTCAGTGGGAAACTTTTGGCGTCAGAATTCGACACGAGGACATGAGATGTTTATCGCTATGAAATCACGTTCAAGAAGTCTCATTCAGCACACATCGCGCGATACTTGCTATCAGTTCCACAGTTTGGGTGAGTAGTCGTATATACGCTCTTTTAATGCCTTTTATCAAATGTATTCTGTCTTCTTTATTAATCAGATTAGTGCCATATGTTTAATCGCTGTATTATATCGGTCATCCGCGGCTGTCTTTGAGTTTCATTGCGTTTAAATAAATGAACACAGCTGCTAATTAGTGTGATTAAACTCTATCTGTCACGTGACGTGCCATAGACCTTCGATCCGTTTTATATTATTATTAATTTCAGGATCAATGATGTAAGTTGTATTTGTAGTAAAATCATGGTAATCACGACACAATAGTAATAAATGAAATGTGAAGTTAAAACACAGTAAATGGGACATTAGTAACTGTAACTGTAGTTTTACTATGATATATTAATAATCAATACAACAATACAATAATCACCAAACCAGCTATGTTTGTATCACTGTAATGTTAGTGTTTTTATGTGCTTTTATATGACAGATATCACAGTAATCATGTGTTCTGTACCATGCTTTTAATACCTTTTAATGTGAATCCAAAAAAAAAAAAAAAAAATCAAATTAAAAATAAATAATAAAACATGTATTTTTCCATCTTGCAGTTCATTCATATCAGTTTATATATATATATATATATATATATATATATATATATATATATATATATATATATATATATATATATATAAATATTTTGCTCACAGATCATTATTAACATTCTGTATATAATTCAATTTTATTTTCTCTCCCCTTTTTTATTATTTTTATTTTTAGCTGAAAAGACGTAAAGGCAGTCAGCCCAGTGGTGTTTCTGGAGAGGGATTCCTTCAGAAATGGAGAAGACAGAAAGCTGCGGAGGCAGATATTTGCAGCAGTAAGTCTGTGATAGTTTGTCTCTTTTATCAAAAATTCCTGCTGTTATAATTTGTACAGCATTTGTTGTTTCTTAAACTGTTGCACTGTCCAAATACCCACACTTGCCATCTTTTCACTTGACCACTTGATTACTTATTTGAAGTCTTTCCTGTATTTGGCCTAGTGTTCGAGTGAGCATGATGACCACGAGTGTGTGTCGAACTTTTCATGACCTGATGACTGTGTTTCCCAATCCTGATCCTGGAGAACCCCAGCACTGCACGGTTTTGGCGTCTCTCTTATCTGCCTTGGAGTCTTCACTGATGAGCTGATGAGTTGAATCAGGTGTGTTTGATCAGGGAGACATCTCAAATGTGCAGTGTTGGGGTTCTCCAGGACCAGGATTGGGAGCCACTGCCTTATGGGACACTTATGTGTTTAAAGAGATTTTTAATATCTAATTATCAATATTTCACATACTGTACTAAACACATCACAGTCTTAATAATCCAGTTTAACACTTGTATGATATTGTACAAGCCCCAGGACGGTCTCATCTGACACTATCAAAAGAATTCATATGACTATAGCTTGTTATTAATTACTTGCTTTCAATAATGGATTCATTTAACATTTAATTTTACAGCATCTTTACAGAGGTGTAATGTACAAGCTGCACGTAATTAATAATATGTCCTTCCTTCTGTCTTACAGGATTTTTTCCAGATAATGCTGTTCTTCTTTTTCAGGTCTAAAATATCGAGCTCAACAGCTATTTTAAGAGCCAACCCTCACAAACCTTCCTAAAACCTAAAAGAGCTATTACTGAGTCTCAGCGAATCTTGCCATGATCAGCTCTTCCCAGGTACATTTGTTTACTCCAAAAATGCTCTGGTCTGAATCTTACTTTAAATTAACTTAATTATGTTTAATGAGCAATATTAATTGCACACAGAGTAAGTAGAGATTATCTTGTTTCACAGAAGAGAAGGAAGACCAAGGAAATGATTTGCTCAGGATGAGGAATGAAGACGGCCATCTTGAGCTCAAACAAACAGAAGTCCTCTGGTATGTGTGTGTTGAAGCAATGTTATACAACATTTTATGATGATCTCTCACAGAACTGGTCATGTCAGCCTTGATTTCGTTTTATACTATTACAATTACAGCATGTTAGCAAAGTGTGACTGGACATTTTTAATATTATGTTTTTAAAAACACACCACCTGTTTTAAAAGCAGACAAGTATCATGAAATTGGTTTAGTTGATATAAACACCAATTGACATTATTTCATTGTTTTGTAAATGTTATGTTATAAATTGTGAATTGATAGTTGATTGGTTTGAAGCCAGGCCTTACACTGCACAGACTAAAACACATTTGTGAGAGAAGTCAGGAACTTTGGAGAAAGATTCTAGAGGAAAAAAACACATTTACTGCAACATTAGATCAGTTCTAGAGTCTCTAAGAACTACACATGCTAATGCAGTCTCATGAGCAAGACCTTTGCTTCTGTAACTTTTTCTTAATTCTTGGAGAATGACATATTTAATGCAGTATTTTTATTTGTACAGATGATCTCATCAGCCAAATGAGGGGTTTTGACCAAGTGATGCTCTTGAAAGGAGTGGATGTGGTAAATTGTCTTCAGAGAAAAAGCTTCTCAAAAGGTCTTAAAACAGCTTGAAGAATGGTAAGTGTACAGTACTACAAGGGTCATAGTTGCTCACCCTGCTAAAACCACACAGAACATAAGCTGCGCTCTCTGTCCATTAAACAACTTCTTCTGCATTGTTTGTTTCACTTTGACCAGGTCTGGGATCTTAGGACTGAGAGATCCTCTGGCTGAGGACAAGCTACACCACATCAGTGCTGGATATCAGCCACAAACTGTTTCCAGACACGAGAGAAGAAGAACACGATGGGGAGATGAAACCAGTTTAGATGTGATGATGGGAATCATTATTTTCTGGAACAGTATCACATGTCTTATATGTATCACATGATCTGTATCACAGTTGACTGGATGGGACTGTGTGACTTTTAAGGACATTTCATCACTTATCTGTGTGAACTGATTTATATATGAGGTTAATGTATCTTTGATGATAATTATTTTCATTGAATCTTATTTGTCTTGATGCTACTTTATCAACTTTATAGTCTATGCTTCAATAAAATGAAAATGGTGAATATTGTGTTCTGAAGATTCTTGGTAAATACATCATTTTACTAGGTAGGCTCATATGTGTTTATTTTAGACTTGGAAAAACGACATATTAATTATTGGGATTATTTTTTTATTTAAGACATAAACATTTTTGATCGGATTAATAACATCTGGGACATAAGTACACCAGAAAGTATTTTTTTATATTTTAGTAACAAATATGCACATTTTTTGTGAAATACAGGGAGTTACAAGATTAATTATTCTGCATTACAATATGGTTCCATGGGCTTTATTGTTACAAACACTTGAGGGATAACTGAGAATGAAGCAGGAATGATCAACGTGGATCTTGTACTGCATTAAAACCAAGAGCACGCACATTACTGATGTCCAGCACATGAGGAGCAAGATACGGGGGTGAGGAGGACATTTTTACACTGATTTCGGCTAATTAGTTATATATAATGCTTATATATATATATATATATATATATATATATATATATATATATAAATTAATATTCTTAGCACTGCATGAATTTGTCCTTGTGTAATAGTGAAGTATCACAATGTGTATACATTGTCCTTGATTACTGCTTTACAGTGGGGAATAGATAATGGCAAGTTGTTGCAGGTTCATCCATTATATTTCTTGCCATTTACTTCAAAAATCAAAGAAATAATCTATTATTTTCATTATTAAATCATTTCTTTCTAATTTTTCCATGTTTCATCAGATGGCCTCACAATGTCCTGTCAAAAGGTATAATAGCCATGATGAATAGAATAGAAAACAGAGGACTGTGAAAACTGTCAGATATAAATGTGACTCAGCTCAGTTTGTTGTTCATGATGAGGAGAATACATATATGTAGGTTTTACTGCCCTGCTACCCCCAGGGGCCCAGTAGCACCCCCCGGAAGAGCCCAAAACTGTACATTTCAAATGGCTGTAAATCAGAGTCCAATTAACATATCAAAGAGAAAATGGGCAGGATTATTACTTATGCTATGCTGATAAAATAATGTTGAGCTCAGTTTTCAGAAATAAGTGGAAAGCTGGCATAAAAGCATTTTAAATATTGCTCACTGTAAAATACCACATTTCAGCCTGCCTCTCAAATATATCACAGATGTTTGCACAATAAACATATTTAGATATCCAGTTTACCTTAAAATAAATAATTTATTTAGTTTCGTTAATAAAAAGTTTTAAACTACATTACCCACAAGCCTCCGTCGTTCTATCTATAGAAAGGCAACACTAGGGGGCTGTTTTTGTAGTTCATTGAAGTTATGCTTAGGGTTAGGATTAGGATCTCGCTAAAGATGTCATTTTTCTCAAGATAGCAACACTTCATTGTTGACTTAATATATTACTAATGTGATGATAGGAGCAAAACATACTTTTTAACATGATGCGCTGTTTAATATGGGTTAAAAGATAGTCCAACCACAGACTGTCCTGAAAAGTCATAGCCAATGACATCAAAGCTGAGCAGCAGCGTCACACTTCCTTATCCATGTATGACAGATGTCTTTCGTTTTTCGGCTGAAGGGATAGATTCGGTTAACAATAGATTAAGCTTGCTACTTATTAGATTCTGTTTTATTAACGTCTTCACCTTCCTCCGTTGTTCAGCTTGACAAAAATTGGGCAATATTGATGTGCACATGCCCAGCAGTCGCAGTTGTATCCAACAGATAGATTCCTCTCATTAAATATAAGACACATTTTTAAGATTTGTATATATTTTTTTTGACCAAAGACAAATATATTTACTAATCAAATGACGTGCTTCTAAAATTTACATTGTATATTACATTGTGTTTTAAAGTTAAAATTGTTCACATTTGTGTTTCTGTGATTTACCATTCTCTACCATTTGAACCCTAGGAATAAAAACAGAAATTATAAATTGATGAATGAATGAATGAACAAATAAATACATAAAGCATAATAAACATGCATATTTTTGTAAGGATCTTCCATTATTTATTGATATGTCAAACTCATTTAAAGACAACATGCCCAAATTACTACACTGCATCCTCTGTCACCAAGCTCGTTTTTGCCACCATAAAAAATAAAAAGGCAGTTATGTTGTAAACATTAACTATTTTCAGTATGCAAATGAAAATGCTTTTATTAAAAAACAAAACAGTAAATACAGTATGTCTTTCAGAGAACACTGGAAAAAGATCAATTTTATTAAAAAAATTAAATTGACCAAAATGTTATACAACACAATGTAAATGTTTCAAACTCACAAAAAAAAACACCATGAAGACATGCATGTCAAGTGTGCAATATCATCTATAAAACTCAATCAGCACAGCATCAAATAAACACTGATTGTCTGAACAATGGAAGACAGAGAAAGTGTTCAGGAAAACAAACACCTGCTAGCTTTGACATAACATCATGAATTCACTTCATGACTGGAGCTAGGGGATGACTGTGTATGAATATCTCCTTTACTAAAACTCTTAATTAAAGTCTAAAAAGTTCACTGTATGAAGCTTGAAAAAGAGAACAAAATGCTTTATCAATACGAAACATACTATTTTTAACTATTGTTTTCATCACTGGTTCTGTAATGTATTCATTATGAGCTTATAAATAAAACAAAGTTACATCTTCTGCAAAAATCAAACCACTGCAAAGTCTAATCACTGATCCAGGGACCATATCTGTGTGTGTGGGGGATAAAGAGTTAACGAGGTGAGTCCTTGTGCATGATGGAGAACTGCAGCGTTATCCTCAAACAATCCTGTAAAACAGAAATATTACATTACATTCAACTTATACATTACACTGTGTTTTGTTTAGACCATAAAAGCAGCCTCTGTAAAGATGCTGTAAAATTAAATGTTAAATGAATCCATTATTGAAAGCAAGTAATTAATAACAAGCTATAGTCATATGAATTCTAAGATAGTGTCAGATGAGACCGTCCTGGGGCTTGTACAATATCATACAAGTGTTAAACTGGATTATTAAGACTGTGATGTGTTTAGTACAGTATGTGAAATATTGATAATTAGATATTAAAAATCTCTTTAAACACATAAGTGTCCCATAAGGCAGTGGCTCCCAATCCTGGTCCTGGAGAACCCCAACACTGCACATTTGAGATGTCTCCCTGATCAAACACACCTGATTCAACTCATCAGCTCATCAGTGAAGACTCCAAGGCAGATAAGAGAGACGCCAAAACCGTGCAGTGCTGGGGTTCTCCAGGATCAGGATTGGGAAACACAGTCATCAGGTCATGAAAAGTTTGACACACACTCGTGGTCATCATGCTCACTCGAACACTAGGCCAAATACAGGAAAGACTTCAAATAAGTAATCAAGTGGTCAAGTGAAAAGATGGCAAGTGTGGGTATTTGGACAGTGCAACAGTTTAAGAAACAACAAATTCTGTACAAATTATAACAGCAGGAATTTTTGATAAAAGAGACAAACTATCACAGACTTACTGCTGCAAATATCTGCCTCCGCAGCTTTCTGTCTTCTCCATTTCTGAAGGAATCCCTCTCCAGAAACACCACTGGGCTGACTGCCTTTACGTCTTTTCAGCTAAAAATAAAAATAATAAAAAAGGGGAGAGAAAATAAAATTGAATTATATACAGAATGTTAATAATGATCTGTGAGCAAAATATTTATATATATATATATATATATATATATATATATATATATATATATATACAAATATATATATATATATATATATATATATATATATATATATATATATATATATATATACAAATATATATATATATACATATATATATATATATATATATATATATATATATATACAAATATATATATATATACAAATATATATATATATATATATATATATATATATATATAAACTGATATGAATGAACTGCAAGATGGAAAAATACATGTTTTATTATTTATTTTTAATTTGATTTTTTTTTTTTTTTTTTGGATTCACATTAAAAGGTATTAAAAGCATGGTACAGAACACATGATTACTGTGATATCTGTCATATAAAAGCACATAAAAACACTAACATTACAGTGATACAAACATAGCTGGTTTGGTGATTATTGTATTGTTGTATTGATTATTAATATATCATAGTAAAACTACAGTTACAGTTACTAATGTCCCATTTACTGTGTTTTAACTTCACATTTCATTTATTACTATTGTGTCGTGATTACCATGATTTTACTACAAATACAACTTACATCATTAATCCTGAAATTAATAATAATATAAAACGGATCGAAGGTCTATGGCACGTCACGTGACAGATAGAGTTTAATCACACTAATTAGCAGCTGTGTTCATTTATTTAAACGCAATGAAACTCAAAGACAGCCGCGGATGACCGATATAATACAGCGATTAAACATATGGCACTAATCTGATTAATAAAGAAGACAGAATACATTTGATAAAAGGCATTAAAAGAGCGTATATACGACTACTCACCCAAACTGTGGAACTGATAGCAAGTATCGCGCGATGTGTGCTGAATGAGACTTCTTGAACGTGATTTCATAGCGATAAACATCTCATGTCCTCGTGTCGAATTCTGACGCCAAAAGTTTCCCACTGAAAGCAATGAAGGTCGTAGTGCTTCGATAGTCGACGCCGAGAGGCACATTTGGCGTCATAAAAGTGACGCTAGGGGCGCTTGACCATGCTTCGGTTTTTGACGCCTTTGGAGTGAGAATGGGTTGTCTAGAATGGACCAGGCAATCTTAAAAGCCTTCTACCTTAGGGTCCAGCATGAAGAGGTAAACATTTCTAATCTCTTCCACCATTTTCTTTAATGGTGCTTTGCCAATCACAATGTACACAAGCACTTCTTTTCTTTTTTTTCTTTTTTTTTGGATTAGGCCTGCTATTTTTCCGGTTGGGTTGTAATAGTGCAGGTATTATATTCCAGCCTGTTTCTATTAATCAAGGAGGTAAAGGAACAATCACTTACTGCAGCAGGATAGCCGCTCGAGAATCTGGACCAAAGTGAGATGCTTATTTGTTCAGAGTCTCAGGACCACGTTCGTTTATTTTAGCAGGCTGGGAGAACGTCTAAAGTCAGCGCATAGGAAGCGCGGCCTATGCACGGATCCATGTGGAAAACAAGCGTATGTGTGTGTGTGTCAGAAAAGGGGATTTTTAGAACTACACTGAAAACATTTCAAATAGGGCTTGGAGGGGAAAAAAAGGAGGGGCGGTAAGAGAAAATGGAAGGTGCAAGTGACTGTTTTGGAACATTATATTGACGATGAATGAGCAGGGACATTACAGGAGAGTATTTGAATGGAGAAATAACACGAAATGAAAAAGAAGGAGAGTGAGAGAGGGAGAGGATGTGTTTAAATGGACTGGCGACAGACGTATTTCCACCGAGAGAGGGAAACGGCATCTCTCTCCTGCTGAATAGACATGATGAATGAGAGAGAATCTGCTTCTGACAGAAATCATGCTGTAAACGTTACAGGGATATAAGTGTGTGTGTGTGTGTGTGTGTGTGTGTGTGTGTGTGTGTGTGTGAGGAGCCAATATGTATTTCATAAAGATGATTTCCATAATAAATGGGAGAAAAAGAACAGGCCATATAAGATAAAAGACTGATGTAAGGAACTAGAGTATGTAAAGGATTTTCCTCTCTTTCTTTCTTACACAATGTTTGATTCATCTGCATTTTTGATTAATCTGCAGTTTCTTTTCTTACGTCTGTACATCCTATTGTCACAAGAATTTGGAGCTGGTCCTTTGTTAAAACAGAAATAGCTAACATGCTTTAATTTTTCATCACGGCCATTAATCTTCATTTGCAATATAAGATATTAGAGGGTGGAACGTTTTCATTCCAGAGAGTATCTGATTGGACAAAAATAAATACATTTGTTGTTCTCCCTGTTGATTTGCATTTTGCTATTTAAATGTGTAAGCTAACATACATGGACTAACTAAAACTGAATTTTGATTTATCATTTTATTTTTTGTATATATGATAAAAGTGCATTTTGTTGGTGTTTAGAAAAATATTACCATATTATCATGACCTTAAGCTAGCATACATGTTTCAACCACAAAACTAAATTTAGGTTGTATTTTAAATGTGTAAGCTAACATGCATATACTAACTAAAACTAAATTTCCATTTTACATGTGTAGGCTTATATATGATAAATGTGAATTTGGTTGGTGTTTAGAAAAATATTAGAATATTACCATGACCTAAAGCTAACATTCATGAACTAACTACAACAAACTTTTTCTATATATTTTATATTTTGCATTTTAAATGTGTATGTATGACAGAAGCAACTTTTGTGAGTGTTTAGAAGCACCTAGCATATTAACATGACCTCAAGCTAAAATAGATAAACTAAATTATGATTTTCAGTATTACTTCTTGCTCTATATAAGTATCCCCAGCTCTCTTTCTCTCTCTCTCTCTCTCTCTCACTCACACACACACACACACACACATACACAGGTCACCGCTGGAGGAACATGTAGCAAAAAAAATACAAAAAACACAGCGGAACACATAAAGCTCCACATTAAAATCAACAAGACAGACAGAATAATGCATTTATTCATCAGCTTCTTTCCGTCGTACCCCTCTGACAATTAAATCCTCCAATTATCATCGCTGGACACCCACTGATCGATATCAGCTGCCTGATGTTAGCTTGCCTGTAGCATTTTTTCCTCTGCTTCGCTCTTTTCCTCTTTCTCTCTCTCTGTATTTTTGTTTTCCATTAGAAAGGAAATGTAGGAATTTATTGCACCCTGATCAGGTTTCTCCCCTACAAACTTTAAAACCCAATTATTTTCCTCTCGTCCCCAGTGTGTGTATTGGTTTGTGCTTTGTTTATATGTATGAGATGCATCTCAAGGTTTTTTTTTTTTTTCATATGCACTGGGTGCTCCACAGATTTTCAGTCTCAAGTGTATATTGTGTTAAAGAACACGCTTTGAGTTTATGCATTCATGCATGTGTGTGTGTGTGTGTGTGTGTAAGTGTAAGTGTACACGCGGCTTCACAGGAAACTTACAGTGGCAAAGAGATGATGGAGCAGTCCCGCATTTTCAATATCTCTCAACTCACCCATTAGAAGCCATTTGGTGCTTATGGGATACATTAATACATGGCTCAATGGCAGCAGTTTTAACTCCAAACACCAAACTAACAATCAAAAAAAAAAAAAAAAAAAACTATTATGTCTATTATGTATTGTGGTTTGCTCTAATATCACTAATGGGGAACGGAGCGTGCAGAGCGCATTCAACATTAAAAACCTTTAGCACCCATTGCTAATTGCCCTGCATTTATTGTAATTGTTAATGCATCGAATTTAAGACAGTTTATCCCACACTGTTTTATACGGCCTCTGAAACAGCAGTTGGGTGATTATATTGATGAGTCAGAGTTGTAGAGTACAGTGTTTTTCGGGGCGTATGTAATTGTGCCTGAAGAGCGGGCATATGGGTGATGCCTGACAGGAAGTGGGCAGTAAATGAAAGGGACACTAGGATTTGAGAAGAGAAATAATTAGACATCAGCAGGCCACACACAGAATCTGCGCCTGCAGATCTCCCAGAGAGAGTTTGAATGTCTGTCAATAAGTGCACCTCCACTGCCACTTATTTGTTCATTTATTAATTATGTTGGCTAATTTGACAATGCTTTCAGCCACTAATAAAATGTCTTACTTTTAGCTCCATTTAATACATTTTATATGTTAAGATTTGTCTGGGCCTACACTGTTGTAAAATTGTGGGGGGGAAAATACATTATAGGAGCGCTCCTTTGTGCCTTTTGAGATTACCGACTCTGTAACAAGCTAAAGTTACCATTTTTGCATTTTCTTTTCCAACAGTGTGGGCATCAGTCTCAGTACCAAAGTCTTCTTTTATGGCAAGCCTCCATTTCTGTATCTAGGAGGTCAAATGTTTGAGGCCTTAGACTAGCAAATATCCCCTGTTTAATTCAGAATCGTGCTCAAAGCACAAAGAAAGTGTTTCAATTTTAAACTGGAGGACGTTTTCAAATGCTGATATTATAGTTAGATATTATACTCTTAAACTAAACATATTTGGCTCTGTTCCAAAACAGTGTGCTCATAAAGGAGTGTTTAAAAAGAAGAAGAAAAAAAACGTTTATTTATTTATTTACTTACTTACTTACTTATTGTATTCTTCTTTTTTTTTTTTACATTAAAAAAGGCATCACTTTTGATCAATTTAATGCAAACTTGCTGAATAAAAGTATTAAGAAAAATAAAAGTTTATAAAAAACAAAAGTATATTATAAAAAAACAAAAAAAAACAAACAGTTTATTTTCCCATGAGCTTTATGAAGAGTGTTCCAAATCAGTCACTTATGAGATTCCATGACTGTTTGGAAGCTGTCTAGGTAGGCAGCAAAGCAGCTTACTAGGATTTGGAAGAGATATACTGCCAACGAGACAGGAGAAAAGCTGCAAAGACCTGGCATTTTGTGATGTACACACTGTATTTGCATCAGTATAAAAGATCATAAATGTAAATTTGAATCTATTTTGTATGACTGTATCAAATAATGGGTGGGTTACTAAGGGGGTAATAAGACAATATTCTTTATCCTTTTTTCCCCCTCCCCTTTCACCCCATTCATTAATCCATCTATCCAGCTGTGGCCTATTCATCCTTCTTTTCTGTTTTTTTTTTTTCTTTTTCTCAGTCTTATGACAGCTCTGCCTCTCTTCAGACCACTGCTGCATCTCCAGTGATCATCAGCTGAGATCCCTGAGTCATTTACTCTCTCTCTCCTCTCCTCACTCGCTTTCATTAAACCTCAAATGGGATGTCATGCTTCACCTTCATCCCTCTCTTGTCCCGTGTGAAAGGCTAGACCTTTCAGAGGCGATGGAGGGATGAGAAAAAGACCTGAGCACAGCACGAGAGAGGAGGGATGACCTCTCTGTTTACATTTGCCTGGTGCCACAGCCCCGCTGAGGCATTGATGTGGTATTACGGTCCCGGAGCGAAGCCGAGATAGAGAAAGAGCTGGACGAAGATAAACAAGAGGGAAAAGTCAAGCGCTTCTCAGAGCGAACCCGCAGGAGTTTGGGGGTCTTTAGCCATTTCGATCACATTTTGGAGCCACTGAATGACGGCTTTGAATCCAAGCGCCCAGATCCGTGTATTCCCATGCTAAGACAGCGCTTGACCTGTTCAACTTTAGCAGTGCTACAATATAGAGGCGTACTTTAAGAGTGGAATCCACCTGTGTATTAGTGTGTAGAGTATATCACAAACCAAAGCCAATATCACTAATCTACTCGTATTAAAGGCCTCTTACTGTGCAGTACACTATCTCAACAGGATGCCGGCCAAGGTGTTTAACGTCTCCGCCAGACAACACCCTCTTTGTGCAGCAGCTTTTCTGATTTCAGTTGAACTCTTTCTTGCTTGTCTGTGCTTCCTTTTGCTATCTGTACCTCTTACTCCCCCTAATGGACACAAGTGGCACTGCATGTCACAGTTGTAGGTTTGTCTGAACATGGATTTGCAGTGCAACTGTATCCATCCATCAGGGAAGGAGATCAGCTGAATTTACTTACATCACCCGTGCTGGATATTTTAGGTTTGCAGGCCTTGTTATAGATACAACCATACTATTATCATATCAATGACTATGGTGCTTTATTCTAAACAGAGATTTGGAAAATGCTTAATTAATCTGCAGAAATAAAGTTTATCTGTTACACCAAATAACATAATCCTATATTTGTTGACTCATGCCACTATGCATTGCTTAATGTGCTGGTCTCCATGCTGTTAGATGGCCTGATGGTGAACCACCGTGCGATGAAACGAAATTAGACATACGTACACAAGCGCCAATTCAGCATCGCTGCTTGCTGCCACATATGTTCAGAATCTCGAGAGAAAATGAAGCAAAAAAGTGAAACCGGTTTCCGAGTTGCAACCAACTTCTCCATTCGGATGTTTCTTGAACCGTGAAAATGACCGCATGAGCAACATTTCGGGTATTAAGTATTCATGACAGATCTTGTGAGATGGTCTGATCGCAAGCATGCTCGGCAGCAGTGATGTTAAAAACTGAGAAATGGAAAAATAAACCATTCGGTTTGTCTGTAAATGGATTTGCTTGTTTGTGGGTAAAAGCACAGGATACTCAGGATGGTCGTGTCTTTCAAAAAGGAAATGCATTGAATGTCTTTCCTGTCACAGTGCTGAGACTCCTGTTAAAAGCTTCAAGCAACACTTTATACATTATGGAGAAAATAATGGGTAGAAATAAAAGCATTCTAAAAATACAGTCTGACAGATGAATAAATAGCACTCTTAAAACAAGAAAAAAACTTTTGCCATTTCAGTGTTTGTATTTCTATTTTTTCATGCTAGTTTATTAAGAGGTACTTTGTTCAGTAAATAATTCATGAAGCGTGAACATTAGATCAGGACAGTTACTGATATGGGCAAACACTGAAACTGTTTTTTTTTTTTTTTTTTTTTTATATAGTAATATATACTTTCATGTCTTTATACATGTAACAAGGCATTCATTATTTAATCTTTTGAATAAACTTTATTTTATAAGATGCATACATTTATAATTTATATTTAATAATTTGTCTGTCTGTTTATTTAATTGTGTATTTATTTTTAACTGTAGGAATTTCAGAATATCTCTCTTTTGCATAAATCACACTAACTGTGTGAATTGTGGGTTGAATTATGGGAATTATGAATGCCACACGTGTGTGTGTGTGTGTGTGTGTCAAATATATAAAAACAAAAAGTTTTTAATAATATAATGAAAAGAGCTGTCACCATTATTAATTTAATAACAATGAAAAGAAATGCATTAGAAACATTCTAATCATTTTATTTATTCAGTAATAATTATGTTTTACACTGAGTGAGAGGGAAAGTTTATCCAACCATGAAATTTGATTGTACAAGATTTCTTGTGAGCTCTCATGTTGCATTTATAAATCCAGTAATATAAAAGTAAAGCACAGTCAAATCAGTGGTTCCACATTTCAATGAAGCCGAACTGTCAGGTGATCGATGCATTTGTTTTAGTGATTGAGAAATGCCTTGAAGACCAGCGCTGTTTTTTTTTTTTTTTTTTTTTTTTTTTTGTAGATTAGAGTGTTGAGCAGTTAATGTCTGTTTTATCCTTTAATGACAGCTAATCCAGACCGATCATTAAGAGTCATGAACTCAAGTTCCCATGACATTCTTCAGGTTTCTAATTAAAAGTGTAACAGGGGGTCTTCAGTAAGGATGTGTTAACGGTTACAATAAAAAACACACAGCTTACGTGAGGAGCAGAGTTTCAGGGGCTAAGCTAGCAAACTGAATAAAGCTCCTTGAAGAAAACGCTGCCTACATCATTTGTTACACATTTAAACTGATTTAGTTTGAATTTTGTTTAGCTTGAATTCAAACACCACTTGCTTTTCTGTTTGTTCGCCTGCTTTGCTATACTTAGTTTGTTTCATTTTTATTTGATTTGTTTTGTTTTCTTCTAAAGCATTCATGTAGGTCAAACAGAGTGATTCAATGCCAGGGTCATAGTTTTATAGTTTATATATATATATAGTAGGCAACTTGATATGTGTACATATATTTGTATATATACAATTTTAAGTTTCTTTTTGTACATTTGCTTTTATTGCATGATCTATTGAATTATCTGTGTAAAAGTACAGAAACAAAACTTAGGTTTTGTTTTGTAATTATTATTATTATTATTATTATTATTATTATTATTATTATTATTATTATTATCTTCATCATTTATTTACAATTATCTGTTGTTGCATTTCAGTTGTTTACTTGTCTTAAGCGCATAATTACTTAGTGGAGACTAGTGGAGAAGCTTCACATTAGCATAATGAGTGTCCTTACTTTATCCATTGAAAACCTATTATCTTTCCCCGGACTGTGCTTTTACAATCTCTTAAAAAAAAAAAAAAAAAAATGTCAGGTACTGAACTTTGAACTTTTCCTCCTGTCAGAGGAGTTTGGGACAATCCAGATTGACGGGATGTTGAAAAAAAAAAAAAGAAACACTGATTGGCACGGGATGCATTATCCTGCTTTCCTGCTGCTGTAATTTCGTGCATCTCAATCCCTGCCACAGACTGCAACATGGAACCAAGAATTTAGGCATGGGTCAAAGTGTCAGGATTAATTTGGAGGGGTAGAAAAAAAAATGGAACACCCCCACCGCCCTCGTCATAACCCTCCGTCCGCCCGCCTGCGTTCATCTACACCAGCTGTTGCCCTGTTGCTATTCCAGGCTGAGGGGAAATGGATCTAAAAGGCCCTGGCAGATGATGCAGCTATGAGATTATTACCATGCTGCTTACACACACACAATAAAAAGCCCTCAGATCTGTGCTGCCCTCAGCTTGCATAGCAATCAACCTTCATGCTAGAGAATGTAGTCCTGATTAAATGTTCATGACTAGCTCTATAACCCTCATCATCATCTTCGTTTTCAATATTTCAGACATCGCTTCTCAAATAGCATGAGATAGTTTGCTGTCATGTTATATTTCTGTTCAAATATATATATATATATATATATATATATATATATATATATTTTTTTTTTTTGTAATTCAAACTTGAAATACAAACACTTCTTTAAGGTTTTAATATTGTTAGAAATATATACAGAAGATTTTTAATAATTGCTTCTGCATTGGCAATGCAGCACCACAGTCTTGCAGTTAAAGTTTGTTTGTGTATTTTAGAGATGGCATGAGCTCTGCCAAGGGTAAGAGCACAGCTGGCATTTGCCCCCCATC